>NC_140590.1:129998298-130598298 GCF_964204655.1 Triturus cristatus
CTGATGTTTCCCTTTTACTCACCTAGGGGACAGTGCATATGCCGTGCGGTCATTCATCCTCACTCCCTACCTACACCCATCAACCCAGAGTGAGAGACGATATAATGTGGCACACAAATCTACACGCAATGTGGTGGAGCGCACGTTTGGACTATTAAAGAGCAGGTTCCGCTGCCTCCATAAAAGCGGAGGGGCACGCCAGTACACACCCATCCTCTGCTGCAAGATAATTGCCACTTGTGCAATGCTGCACAACCTTGCCATGAAGAGAGGTACAGAGGTCGAATTGGCATATATTGAGGACAATGATGATGAGTCTGCACAGCCAGAGGGCAACGCAGCAGGAGTGCCAACAGCAACAGATGGGAGAGTGAGATGGGCAGAGATCACATGCAACTATTTCTAAATGAGTAAGGGGACACAGCCAGTAGTCGGATGCCATAATGTAGTTTAATCAGGCAGCACTACGCCACGACACAAAGGAAAACTTATTCCATCAACATAAAGAAATAAACTTATGTCAGTTAAGGGTTACTTCACCCAATGGTGTCATTGTTTTTCCTGACGCATTAATGTTTGCGCCCACGCGCACCAGTGCGGGATGGCATTGAGTGAGCGTCCTCACTGGCTGGGGTACCAGTGGCACCACCTTGCCGCCTGCTGTTCCGACGTGTGTCTGGGACAGGGGGGGTTATGCTGCTCCTGCTGGTTGTGTCTTCTGTGTCACCAGCATCCAAAGCGCCAGTTGTTGCAGACTGGATGGTGAGCAGCACTTCTAGTGCACTTGTGACCCTCACCATGCCCCTGGACACATCTGTGCTGCAGTGCGCAAGGCCCTCCTGCATCGCCACAGAGCGCCTGCAGAGCAGCGATGTGGCAGTCGCCAGCCGGTTCACTGCCCTTGAGGTCAGATCCTTTCTCTGATGTCCCCTGCGCCGTGCTGCTCTGTCCTCATCATACTTTGAGCACAGCAGCATGATGGACTGGGACATGTCCCGCATGCCCGCTGCCATCTCAGCCATGCCCCCTGCCATGGCGCTGATGCCCTTGTCAATGTTTCCAAAAGTCTCATTGAGGCCACGCATTTGTTGCTGTACGGACACCATAGCCCTTGCCTGGATGCGTTGGATTTTCACCATGGTGGCCTCAAGCCCTGAGGAGACTCCATGGCCCAGCCCTAGGGGAGGTGGATTCTGCGGCCGAGCCCTGCGGCGCCGTCTGCCAACTGTGTGTTCTCCCTCAGAGTCGGAAGGCACACTGGCATGGGTTACATCCTGGGGTATAGTGGACGTTTCCGGCCCCCTCGAGTCTTCGGACGATGAGTCGGTCACATCCAACCTGGCTGCAGGACGCCTCCTCAACCTGTGCAATGCAGGTGGTGAAGATGGTGGTGACACCTGCAGGAGTGGGGATGCTGGCAGGAGCGGCGATGCTGGCTGGGGTGGTGTGACTGCCTGTGGTGCCGTTCCCTGGGCAGTACTAGTGATGGCCTTCTCCGCGCTGTGTTTGTGGTGTGCCCTCTCTCCCTTGTCATGGGCAGTTCTGTGCGCAGTAGTGCCTGTGGACAGAAAAGCGACATCAGCTAAGTGTTCCTGAAGCATTGATTTGATGACATGACAATACATTTTCTGAACAGTATCTCAATGTCCTCTGCCTGCTTCTCGCTACTGTGTGTCACATGCCCTGTTATTCTGTGCTAATCGTATCATGTTTGGGCTTTCAGGGGCTACATCTCCCATGATGCATTGCTAGCATGCACTAATACCTGTACTGGAGTGGGATTCTCATAGCACATTTGGGGAGTTGGGATTGGGGTGGGGGGGGCACATTGCTGTGCAAGCGTCTTACCTTGTTTGGAGGTGCCTCTGGCGGAGCTGTCAGCGTCCCCAATCCCCACGATGCTTTCTGGCTCAATGGTTGTCTCCACTAGCTCCTCCAGTTCTGTCAGGGCTGGTGCCCTGTTGCGTCCACCTCCTGTCTGGCTGGCCTCTTTTTTTAATTCTGCCACCTTCCTCTTCGTGATGATACGGATGTCGTACCACCGCTTCTTGAGGACAGCGATGTCCCGGGGGGTCACTCCCATGGCATTCACCTGTGCCTGGATTCCAAGCCAGATCTTACGTTTCTCTGACTCAGGCACTTGCTGTGACTGTTTTCCAAAAAGCTTCTGGTGCTGCTTCACGACCTCCTCCACCAGTACTTGCAGCTCCTTTTGGCTGAATTTCAGCTTTCGCTTCCTCTCCCCTCCTTCCCTCTCTGTGTCCTGGCTGGCCATTGTTGCAGTCTCCAGGGCTGAATCAGGCAGTTGCTCTCTTCCTCTCCTCAGCACTCCCAGCCTCTCCAGAGTCTGCTGATTGTGTGCAACTGCCTGGGTGTGGCCACTCCCTGGTTGGGTGGGGTTTAGGTAGCACAGGATTGGCTGATTCAAGTCATGTGTTTTTGAACTACCGATTCGGTATTTACCGATTCGGTATTTACCGAATCGGAAAATACCACTTCGGTATTTACCGATTCGGTAAATTCCGATTCATGTTTACCGAATTTTACCGAATCGGTAATGTTAACCGATTGTTGACCTACATATAACTTACCGATTCTTAAATACCGATTCGGTAAAATTCGGTATTTAAGAATCGGTAAAATTTATTTACCTACATATGGCCCTAAATCTTTACCAGTTTCTGCCCTACTATCCACTTTCTTTCATCACTTCTTCCCTTTAATCTCTTCCCCCTCCCTCTGACTGCCTTTATGGCAATATTTGTTTTCTTCCTTCATTTCCTTTTCCTCTTGCCCTCTTTTTGTCATTCTTCTTCACTCTGCCCCACTTCTCCTTTTGTCTCTCCATATTGCGTCCTTCACTCAATCCATTTTGTTACTCTCCGGCCCATTTCGATTTTCCCTTCCCTATGTCATTGTGCCCCTGGATGGATATTTTTCACAGCAATGTTTTAAAAATCGAATTGAGTTGTCAAAAACAGTTTCCTTTTTGCTCCTATCGGTTGCTGTGCATCATTTTTTATTTTTGTTCAATGGAGAACGGGAGCCCCCACACAATGTTTACATTGACAAAGCGCTATCAGGCGCCCGGGCTCCTCTTTGGGTGTTGCTGGAGATTAAGGCAGAACCTCTTAAAAGTCCACCACTCATAAGAAAGCCCACTGCACAGCCCCTTGCCTCCTGCCCTCCTTAACATTAGTACTGGCTGTGAAACGTCCATACTGGCTGTGAAACATCCATACTTTCTGTGAAACGTCAATGCTGGCTGTGAAACGTCCATACTGGCTGTGAAACGTCCATACTGGCTGCGAAATGTCAGTACTGGCTGTAAAACGTCAGTGCTGGCTGTTACACGTCAGTGCTTTCTGTTAAACGTCAGCGTTGGCTGTGAAACGTCAGTGCTGGCTGTGAAACGTCCATACTGGCTGTGAAACGTCAGTACTGGCTGTGAAACGCCAGTGCTGGCTGTTACACGTCAGTGCTTCCTGTTAAACGTCAGTGCTGAATGTGAAACTTCAGTGCTGGCTGTTACACGTCAGTGCTGGCTGTGAAACTTCTGTGCTGGCTGTAAAACGCCAGTGCTGGCTGTTACACGTCAGTGCTTCCTGTTAAACGTCAGTGCTGACCGTGAAACTTCAGTGCTGGCTGTTACACGTCAGTGCTGGCTGTGAAACTTCTGTGCTGGCTGTTAAACGTCAGTGCTTCCTGTTAAACGTCAGTGCTTCCTGTTAAACGTCAGTGCTGACCGTGAAACGTCAGTGCTGGCTGCAAAGCGTCTTGCTGGCTGTGAAACGTCAGTACTGGCTGTGATGCTCAAAAACAGCACCTCCACTCCAGGAGGCCTCACTGTGGCCCTCAGACTCAGATGGGAGGAGACCACCACATGCTGTGCCTCATCGGAGGAGCCCTCCCATGCTGTCTCTCCTCATGGGAGCCCTCGCGCTGAACCTCTTCAGAGGAGCCCCCCTCCTGCTGTGCCTCCTCCTCAGAGAAGCCCCCCCATGCTGTGCCTCCTCCTCAGAGCCCCCCCACCTCAGTTTGGCCCCTGGTCCTACTGCCCATGACCATAAGCCAGCCAGGCTTTGTACTTGCTCCTACTAACCTCTGCTCCAAGACTGCAGCAGCCTCTCGGGTTGAGAACCAATGGCCAAGCTGGTCCAGGCGAATGTGAGGTTATTTATAGCCAAAAAAATGGCCCATCTGCAGGCCTTTGTCACACCCCGTGGGCAATGGCCGATTACCCTCACTGCCAATCCGACCCTGCCTGATACTAGACAGGGATATGACCAATCCCAATACCTGTCAAGGCAATACAGCGACGCTCCACCCCACAAGATGCTGGCTTGAACTAAAGAGATGACCAAACACGACTGCATGAGCGAAGCTCGAGGCGCTTGAATCGACACTCGGGTGTACAGGCGGAGGATCCAGTACTCTGAAAGCACTTCAAGTAATCCTGCTGGAAGTCAGTCTTCCGAAGGAGACTTCTGTGTCTAGAACAGCACAATGGTGACCACCTAGAAGAGACCCTTCACTTGGACTCAGAACATTAGAAAGGTCTATGTGGAGATGGAGCCTTGTGAAGAAGAGCTTGAGGTGAAGAAGAGGTTGAGGCTGGGGGCATCAGGTTGACGCGGCCTCAACTGACACTGTCATGACGCTCACACAAGTCAATTCAGAGAAAGTAGCAATGGCAACCAGGACAGGAAAGACTAGATCAATCAAGTGGAACCAAAGTGTCTCCAAGGAGAGAAGCCCCAGAGCACCACCCCATGCCTTACCTGCAGCCAGCATCCTGCTGGGCTACTTCAGTGGTCCGCACTAGAGGTGGGTATTATAGCTTTTCACCGGTGTCCCAGGGATCTGCCCAAGATACTCTCCGTGTGCACTTAGCAAGTCTTTGCACTCAATAAATTCAAGGTCCAGTCGTTACAGTAGGGTAGAGCACAAAAAAGAGATGTCCACATCAGTGGCCGAGATACAGCACTAAAACCAATGGAGAACTTATGTAGTAAGGAGCTATAAAACTCATTCCCTCTCACCAGAATCATCTGCCTACGTGCAGTCTCACTCATTACATCACACTGAATTCATGTGCCTCAGTGCAGTCTTACATTCTCCCTCATACTGCCTCACCGAATTCATACGCTTCAGTGCAATCTCTCATATTTCCTCTCACCGGACTCCCACACTACAGTGCAGTATCACTCATTCAGTCCCACCAGTCTCATACGCTTCAGTGCAGTCTTACTCAGTCTTCCTTAATGGACGCATGTACCTCAGCGCAGTCTTACACATTCCGTCCGACCGGATTCACAAGTCAGTGCATTGTCGCTCATTCCATCTCACCGGACTCATACGCTTCAGTGCAGTCTCACTCATTCCATCTCACCGGACTCGCATACCTCAATGTATTCTCACTCATTTCCTCCCACCAGACTCAGACACTTCAGTGTAGTCTCACACATTTCCTCTCACTGGACACACACACACATCTGTGCTGTCTCACTCATTCCTCCTCAGTGGACTCATGCGCTTCAGTGCATTCCTACTCATTCAGTCTCACCAGACTCATATGCTTGAGTACATTCTCACTCATTCCCTCTGACTGGATTCATGTGCGTCAGTGCAGTATCACTTATTTCCTCTGACGGGACCCATGTGCATCAGTCCAGTTTCACTCATTCTCTCTCAATGGATTCATACGCGTCTGTGTGGTCTAACTCATTCCCCTCTCAGCGAACCTATATGCTTCAAGGCAGTCTTGCACATTCCCTCTGACCGGACTCATACACCTCAGTACATTCTCACTCATTCAATTGCGTGGATTTGCATGCTATAGTGCAGCCTCATTTATTCATACTCACTGGACTCAGACTTTTTTGTGAAGCCTCACTCATCCATCTCACTGGACTCATACAATTCAACTCAGTCTCACGTATTCCCTCTCACTGGACTCATGCGCTTCAGTGCAGTCTCACTTATTCCCTCGCACTGGACTCCTACGCTTCAGTGCTGTCTCACTTATTCCCTCTCACCTGACTCATACTCTTCAGTGCTTTCTCACTTATTCCCTCTCACTGGACTCCTACGGTTCAGTGCAGTCTCACTTATTCATATTCACTGGACTCAGACTCTTTAGTGCAGCCTCACTCATCCATCTCACTGGACTCATACAAATCGATGCAGGCTCATGTATTCCCTCTCAGCGGACTAATACACTTCAGTCCAGTCGCACTTATTCGCTCTCAACGGATCATATTCTTCAGTGCAGTCTCACTTATTCCCTCTCACTGCACTCAGACTCTTTAGTGCAGCCTCACTCATCCATCTCACTGGACTCATACAAATCAATGCAGGCTCATGTATTCCCTCTCACCGGACTAATACACTTCAGCCCAGTCGCACTTATTCGCTGTCACCGGATCATATTCTTCAGTCCAGTCACACTTATTCCCTCTCACCGGATCATATTCTTCGGTCCAGTCTCACTTATTCCCTCTCATTGCACTCAGACTCTTTAGTGCAGCCTCACTCATCCATCTCACTGGACTCATACAAATCAATGCAGGCTCATGTAGTCCCTCTCACCGGACTAATACACTTCAGTCCAGTCGCACTTATTCGCTCTCACCGGATCATATTCTTCGGTCCAGTCTCACTTATTCCCTCTCACTGCACTCAGACTCTTTAGTGCAGCCTCACTCATCCATCTCATAGGACTCATACAAATCAATTCAGGCTCATGTATTCCCTCTCACCGGACTAATACACTTCAGTCCAGTCGCACTTATTCGCTCTCAACGGATCATATTCTTCAGTGCAGTCTCACTTATTCCCTCTCACTGACCTCAGACTCTTTAGTGCAGCCTCACTCATCCATCTCACTGGACTCATACAAATCAATGCAGGCTCATGTATTCCCTCTCACTGAAGTAATACACTTCAGTCCAGTCGCACTTATTCGCTCTCACCGGATCATATTCTTCAGTCCAGTCACACTTATTCCCTCTCACCAGATCATATTCTTCGGTCCAGTCTCACTTATTCCCTCTCATTGCACTCAGACTCTTTAGTGCAGCCTCACTCATCCATCTCACTGGACTCATACAAATCAATGCAGGCTCATGTAGTCCCTCTCACCGGACTAATACACTTCAGTCCAGTCGCACTTATTCGCTCTCACCGGATCATATTCTTCGGTCCAGTCTCACTTATTCCCTCTCACTGCACTCAGACTCTTTAGTGCAGCCTCACTCATCCATCTCATAGGACTCATACAAATCAATTCAGGCTCATGTATTCCCTCTCACCGGACTAATACACTTCAGTCCAGTCGCACTTATTCGCTCTCAACGGATCATATTCTTCAGTGCAGTCTCACTTATTCCCTCTCACTGACCTCAGACTCTTTAGTGCAGCCTCACTCATCCATCTCACTGGACTCATACAAATCAATGCAGGCTCATGTATTCCCTCTCACTGAACTAATACACTTCAGTCCAGTCGCACTTATTCGCTCTCACCGGATCATATTCTTCAGTGCAGTCTCACTTATTCCCTCTCACTGCACTCAGACTCTTTAGTGCAGCCTCACTCATCCATCTCACTGGACTCATATAACTCAATGCAGGCTCATGTATTCCCTCTCACCGGACTAACACACTTCAGTCCAGTCGCACTTATTCGCTCTCACCGGATCATATTCTTCGGTATAGTCTCACTTATTCCCTCTCACTGCACTCAGACTCTTTAGTGCAGCCTCACTCATCCATCTCACTGGACTCATACAAATCAATGCAGGCTCATGTATTCCCTCTCACCGGACTAATACACTTCAGTCCAGTCGCACTTATTCCCTCTCACCGGATCATATTCTTCAGTGCAGTCTCACTTATTCCCTCTCACTGCACTCAGACTCTTTAGTGCAGCCTCACTCATCCATCTCACTGGACTCATATGACTCAATGCAGGCTCATGTATTCCCTCTCACCGGACTAACACACTTCAGTCCAGTCGCACTTATTCCCTCTCACCGGATCATATTCTTCAGTCCAGTCACACTTAGTCCCTCTCACCGGATCATATTCTTCAGTCCAGTCGCACTTAGTCCCTCTCACCGGATCATATTCTTCAGTCCAGTCGCACTTATTCCCTCTCACCGGATCATATTCTTCAGTCCAGTCGCACTTATTCCCTCTCACCGGATCATATTCTTCAGTGCAGTCTCACTTGTTTCCTGTCACTGGACTCAAACACAACAGTGCATTCTTACTCAGTTCCTCTCACTGGACTCATAGACTTCACTACAGTCTCATTCAGTGCCTCTCACTGGACACACAAACACAGACACACACACACACATCTGTGCTGTTTCACTCACTACCACTCACTTAAGTGCACTTCAGACTCACCAGAATCGTATGCTTCAGTGCAGTTTCACCAATTCCTTATGACCGGGCTTATGAACGTCAGTCCAGTTTCACTCATTTCATCTCACTTAACTTACACACTACAGTGCAGTCTCACTCATTCTATATGCATTGACTCATACTCTTCAGTGAAGTCTCATTTATTCCCTCTCACTAGACTCTTGACACTTCAGTGCCACCTAACTTATCTCATCTCACTAGACTGCGACACTTCATTTAAGTATCACTCATTCCCTCCTCACTCATCCATCTCACTGGACTCATACAAATCGATGCAGGCTCATGTATTTCCTCTCACCGGATCATATTCTTCAGTCCAGTCGCACTTATTCCCTCTCATTGGACTCAGACTCTTTAGTGCAGCCTCACTCATCCATCTCACTGGACTCATACAAATCAATGCAGGCTCATGTATTCCCTCTCACCGGACTAATACACTTCAGTCCAGTCACACTTATTCCCTCTCACCGGATCATATTCTTCGGTCCAGTCTCACTTATTCCCTCTCATTGGACTCAGACTCTTTAGTGCAGCCTCACTCATCCATCTCACTGGACTCATACAAATCAATGCAGGCTCATGTATTCCCTCTCACTGAACTAATACACTTCAGGCCAGTCGCACTTATTCGCTCTCACCAGATCATATTCTTCGGTCCAGTCTCACTTATTCCCTCTCACTGCACTCAGACTCTTTAGTGCAGCCTCACTCATCCATCTCATAGGACTCATACAAATCAATGCAGGCTCATGTATTCCCTCTCACCGGACTAATACACTTCAGTCCAGTCGCACTTATTCGCTCTCAACGGATCATATTCTTCAGTGCAGTCTCACTTATTCCCTCTCACTGACCTCAGACTCTTTAGTGCAGCCTCACTCATCCATCTCACTGGACTCATACAAATCAATGCAGGCTCATGTATTCCCTCTCACTGAACTAATACACTTCAGTCCAGTCGCACTTATTCGCTCTCACCGGATCATATTCTTCAGTGCAGTCTCACTTATTCCCTCTCACTGCACTCAGGCTCTTTAGTGCAGCCTCACTCATCCATCTCACTGGACTCATATAACTCAATGCAGGCTCATGTATTCCCTCTCACCGGACTAACACACTTCAGTCCAGTCGCACTTATTCGCTCTCACCGGATCATATTCTTCGGTATAGTCTCACTTATTCCCTCTCACTGCACTCAGACTCTTTAGTGCAGCCTCACTCATCCATCTCACTGGACTCATACAAATCAATGCAGGCTCATGTATTCCCTCTCACCGGACTAATACACTTCAGTCCAGTCGCACTTATTCCCTCTCACCGGATCATATTCTTCAGTCCAGTCGCACTTATTCCCTCTCACCGGATCATATTCTTCGGTATAGTCTCACTTATTCCCTCTCACTGCACTCAGATTCTTTAGTGCAGCCTCACTCATCCATCTCACTGGACTCATACAAATCCATGCAGGCTCATGTATTCCCTCTCACCAGACTAATACACTTCAGTCCAGTCGCACTTATTCCCTCTCACCGGATCATTTTCTTCAGTCCAGTCGCACTTAGTCCCTCTCACCGGATCATATTCTTCAGTCCAGTCGCACTTATTCCCCCTCACCGGATCATATTCTTCAGTCCAGTCGCACTTAGTCCCTCTCACCGGATCATATTCTTCAGTCCAGTCGCACTTATTCCCTCTCACCGGATCATATTCTTCAGTCCAGTCGCACTTATTCCCTCTCACCGGATCATATTCTTCAGTCCAGTCGCACTTATTCCCTCTCACCGGATCATATTCTTCAGTGCAGTCTCACTTGTTTCCTGTCACTGGACTCAAACACAACAGTGCATTCTTACTCAGTTCCTCTCACTGGACTCATAGACTTCACTACAGTCTCATTCAGTGCCTCTCACTGGACACACAAACACAGACACACACACACACATCTGTGCTGTTTCACTCACTACCACTCACTTAAGTGCACTTCAGACTCACCAGAATCGTATGCTTCAGTGCAGTTTCACCAATTCCTTATGACCGGGCTTATGAACGTCAGTCCAGTCTCACTCATTTCATCTCACTGAACTTACACACTACAGTGCAGTCTCACTCATTCTATATGCACTGACTCATACTCTTCAGTGAAGTCTCATTTATTCCCTCTCACTAGACTCTTGACACTTCAGTGCCACCTAACTTATCTCATCTCACTAGACTGCGACACTTCATTTAAGTATCACTCATTCCCTCCTCACTCATCCATCTCACTGGACTCATACAAATCGATGCAGGCTCATGTATTCCCTCTCACCGGATCATATTCTTCAGTCCAGTCGCACTTATTCCCTCTCATTGGACTCAGACTCTTTAGTGCAGCCTCACTCATCCATCTCACTGGACTCATACAAATCAATGCAGGCTCATGTATTCCCTCTCACCGGACTAATACACTTCAGTCCAGTCACACTTATTCCCTCTCACCGGATCATATTCTTCGGTCCAGTCTCACTTATTCCCTCTCATTGGACTCAGACTCTTTAGTGCAGCCTCACTCATCCATCTCACTGGACTCATACAAATCAATGCAGGCTCATGTATTCCCTCTCACTGAACTAATACACTTCAGGCCAGTCGCACTTATTCGCTCTCACCGGATCATATTCTTCAGTCCAGTCGCACTTATTCCCTCTCACCGGATCATATTCTTCAGTGCAGTCGCACTTATTCCCTCTCATTGGACTCAGACTCTTTAGTGCAGCCTCACTCATCCATCTCACTGGACTCATACACATCAATGCAGGCTCATGTATTCCCTCTCACTGAACTAATACACTTCAGGCCAGTCGCACTTATTCGCTCTCACCGGATCATATTCTTCGGTCCAGTCTCACTTATTCCCTCTCACTGCACTCAGACTCTTTAGTGCAGCCTCACTCATCCATCTCATAGGACTCATACAAATCAATGCAGGCTCATGTATTCCCTCTCACCGGACTAATACACTTCAGTCCAGTCGCACTTATTCGCTCTCACCGGATCATATTCTCCAGTCCAGTCACACTTATTCCCTCTCACCGGATCATATTCTTCGGTATAGTCTCACTTATTCCCTCTCACTGCACTCAGATTCTTTAGTGCAGCCTCACTCATCCATCTCACTGGACTCATACAAATCCATGCAGGCTCATGTATTCCCTCTCACCAGACTAATACACTTCAGTCCAGTCGCACTTATTCCCTCTCACCGGATCATTTTCTTCAGTCCAGTCGCACTTAGTCCCTCTCACCGGATCATATTCTTCAGTCCAGTCGCACTTATTCCCTCTCACCGGATCATATTCTTCAGTCCAGTCGCACTTAGTCCCTCTCACCGGATCATATTCTTCAGTCCAGTCGCACTTATTCCCTCTCACCGGATCATATTCTTCAGTCCAGTCGCACTTATTCCCTCTCACCGGATCATTTTCTTCAGTCCAGTCGCACTTATTCCCTCTCACCGGATCATATTCTTCAGTCCAGTCGCACTTATTCCCTCTCACCGGATCATATTCTTCAGTGCAGTCTCACTTGTTTCCTGTCACTGGACTCAAACACAACAGTGCATTCTTACTCAGTTCCTCTCACTGGACTCATAGACTTCACTACAGTCTCATTCAGTGCCTCTCACTGGACACACAAACACAGACACACACACACACATCTGTGCTGTTTCACTCACTACCACTCACTTAAGTGCACTTCAGACTCACCAGAATCGTATGCTTCAGTGCAGTTTCACCAATTCCTTATGACCGGGCTTATGAACGTCAGTCCAGTCTCACTCATTTCATCTCACTGAACTTACACACTACAGTGCAGTCTCACTCATTCTATATGCACTGACTCATACTCTTCAGTGAAGTCTCATTTATTCCCTCTCACTAGACTCTTGACACTTTAGTGCCACCTAACTTATCTCATCTCACTAGACTGCGACACTTCATTTAAGTATCACTCATTCCCTCCTACCAGATTCAGACACATCAGTGCAGTCTCACTCATTCCCTCCCACCAGCCTCTCAAACTTCAGTGCAGTCTCGCTTATTCCATCTCATCAGATTTGCATACTTCAGTGCAGTCTCACTCATTACCTCTCACGAGACTCGTAAACTTCAGTGCAGTCTCGCTTATTCCATCTCATCAGATTTGCACTTATTCCCTCCTACCAAATTCAGTCACGTCAGTGCAGTCTCACTTATTCCATCTCATCACACTCGCAAAGTTCAGTGCACTCTCACTGATTCCCTCTCACCGGACTCAGACAATTCAGTGCGGTCTCACTCATTCCCTCTCACCAGACTCAGATACTTCAATTCCCTCCTACTAAATTCAGTCACGTCAGTGCAGTCTCACCTATTCCATCTCATCACACTGTGTACCTCACTAGCCGCCCTCTCTTCATCTCACTGAATGCATGCTGCATATTTGTTTAACCCAAGTGTACATCTCAGTAGCCCCACTCTCTTCACCTCACTGGAAACGTGATGTATGTCTGCATAACCCCACACTGTGCATGAATAATCCCACTCTCTTCACCTCACTGGATACGTGCTGCATATCTGCCTAACCCCACACTTTATACCTCACTAGCCCCATTGTCACATGGCTGGGTTAGGCCCGCGAAGAAACACTGCTATTTTTTACATGCACATGTTTCTTAAGTTGCCTTCTTTTCAACACCATGGGCCTCATTTATGAAAAGTGACGCATCACTGCGTGAAAACAGTGGTGCGCCACTTTTCACTGCGCCCTCCCTGCGACTCCAGTGATGCGTCATATTTACAGTATGACGCATTATGTCGCAAGGAGTCACAGATACGTCAGTATTTCTGACGTATCTGTAGGCGCAAAAGTGACGCATCGCTGGAGTGTGTCACAAAAGTGACGCAACTCCAGCAATGTGTCCTTTCACATGGGGCAAGCCCCATGTGAAAGGGCCTGCGTCAGTCTTACGCCTGCTGTGAGGCAGGCGCAAGAAATTGACGCATTTGCACACTAGAAGTGGCGCAGTGAAATCTCGTATATTTCACTGCGTCACTTCTACGACCCTTTGTTGCGTCAAAACGCCCCCCTTGCATACATTATACCTGGCGCAGGTATAATGTGGCGCAGGGGTTTACAAAGTGACGCATCTACCTAGATGCGTCACTTTGTAAATATGGCGCAACATGGCACATGTTTTCTGCCACTGGTGCGTCACAAAAAGTGACGCACCGGCGGCGCAAAAGTGACGCAGGGGCTCATAAATGAGCCCCCATGACTTTTGACGTACATTTGCTTGCGTGACAGTGCAGGATTAGTTTCTCTGAAACCACAGTGCTTAAAAAGTCCTCTTCATGAGTACACTATCACGACACCTTGAACATTTTGTACAAGGCCTAGATACACATTGTGCAAATGTTGTTATTTTTTATTCGTCCATCAGGTCATATAACTATCACGAGACAATAAACAAATGTCAGCCTGGCTGAAGCCTTGACACTTTATTATAAATACACACGCATTTCCGTGTTCAAATCAGAGGATAACTCTGCTATCATTGCGAGGTCTCTATTGTCGGAGTCTCAGCCCAGCTGATTCCTGTTTACCCTCACGAGGAGAAATGTCTAACTTGTGACCAAGACGGGGACCTGCACACACTTACCTTCAGGTAATGGGGAGTTAGATCATCCAGTAAGGGATTCTTGGCAGAACACATACATACACCTTAGGCATCTACGTTAGGAACGGATAGTAGGAGTGCACTATACCCAGTACTTATATGCCTGCATATATATACTGTTTTGGCACAATGATGGAATTGTTCATTCTTTCATTATCCCTATATTGCTCATCACTTGTATCTGCTTCTGTCTATTGAATATTGCAGCGCATATATTTTATTCTAGAATCACAATAGTTCAATAAATATTGAAAACGCCCCTTTGGGTATTTCTTGTCTATCTCTCTGGGTATGCACTAGTGACCACGTGAGAAAGGTTCTAGATCTGTTTCCTCGATTCCTGGGGGAATCATGCTTGTCATGTTCTGAGGTTTCCAAAACCATTTGTTACCGTACTAGATCAGTTGCTGCTCCTCGTGGGAGCGCTGCCGGGCAGTGGGGCAGGGCGGGGGAGGGTGCGGGGTAGTAAACTCCGGAATGAGGCTAAACTGAGTTAAGTTAACAAATCAATAAATAAAACAAATTTCATTGTGCGTGCTGCAATGCAGCGCGCGCAATGAAATTCGTTTTATTTATTTATTTATTAACTGAACTCTTTTCGGCCTTATGCCGGAGTTTACCACCACCCCGCTGCCCCTCCCCCACCCCACCCCACCGCCCGCAGCACTCCCACAAGGAGCCGCAACTGTACTAGATTTAGGGATACTTGTGGCGGCACTGTGAGCTGGCTGGTCTATAGGACAACATATCCTGAGGGGGTGCATAGAATCAACCTAGGACCATCCCAACTTTTATGCTGTCCAACAAATGAACAGTTACTACTGAGGAAGTGGAAACCATACGCCACCATTTTCTTCACTTTACTGGATAGCCACTGTGTATCTGCCTAACCCACACTAGCTCCACACTCTGCACCTCACTGGATACATGCTGCATATCTGCCTAACCCCACACCATATACCTCACTAGCTCCACACTCTGCACCTCCCTAGCCCCACCTCTCTTCACCCTCACTGGATACACGCTGCATATCTGCCAAACCCCACGTGATACACCTCACTAGCCCCCCTCTCTTCACCTCACTTGACTCTACGGTTTTCTTAGACTCAGACGTAATTTCCTGAGGCTGCTTCGGCCCCTCAGCCGCGGGGTAAGCCTGCTCTCCGCCTCACACCAGGCCCTAGCACCTTATTATTAACGCGCATGAATTTCCATTTCCTGGCTGGATGATGTTATATGCGCGCTTTTCAATTTCCATGCGGGCGGGTGAAAATGCTTGTTATACAATACTCATCCCATTCCTTCTAAACTCTTTTTTTCTCCTGTCTCCCTGTGCCTGGGTGATTGTTGACAGAACAGCTAAGTGCTAATAACTCTGTCAGGCTTGTGTAATAAAGAACCAGATTGTGTTTGGATAGTAAAGCTCGCGCTCAGACTGCGTCGCTCGTCGTCAGGCGGCGTCCTCTTTATCGCACGCTGACCAGCGACACTTCCTATCAGACCTGGGCTTTATTAGACAGCCTTGTGACTTGTCAAACAAGTGTCTCGCGCTAAGCAGATCTTCCAGCTCATATTCATAAATATGTGCTCCACAAAATGGCGCGAAAAAGGAGATGCAGTCTGATGCTTGGATTTTTTGGGAGGGGTGGGGAGTTTTATATAGCGCGAACTCGACCCGAATGTATCAGAGCGCTTTACACAAGCTCCAGTTAAGCATTCATGCTTTTTGGGCACGGGGTGATTGAGTGATTTGCCCACAATTACAAGGAGCTGGTGTCTCTGCCGAGACTCGAACCCGGTTCCCCAGCTACAAGGGCGACCGCTCTAGCCATTAGACCACATCCTCTCGTCTGAACTCTGTCCCCCTCACCTCTGCCAGAAGCAGGGAGTAGGTTTTCATGCACTATCATTGATGGTTTGTATCATATTTAGAGGTAAATCTGCTAATGCTGAATGTTGTGGTTTCATCATAGGCAGGGACCGGTGTAAGGCGGAAACAAGGAGCCGATAGGGCTGGGGTAAAGACAATCCCTTCACGTCTCAAATAACGATCTCATCATCAACCCCTCCTGCCTCCCAGAGAGCAGAGTGGGAGCTAAGATGAGTAAAACTGGAGACCACAAAGGATTTTTAAAGGTTAAAAAATAATTTATTATGAACGTACCTTAATAGGTATATGTGTATTGGTCCAATAATGCACATTTTATTTATATCAATGAGACCTTGCGCGTTTAACACGATTTTATATTCACGTTTAAACAGCATCAGCGATAGGCTGGTATGGACACCGCAGTTAGTAAAGAGTACACTGTCCCCCCAGCATGTTGACTGCGCCATAGTACGAAGGGCCAGGGCGTCCCCCTACCGGCCGATCTCGCCTATTTTAGAACTTCATAGGGCAAAAGGTCTAGGACCGGCCCTATATGGGGCTGAGCTATGGGGGTTGGAAAATTTGACAGACCTAACCATCGCCGAAAATAAATTTATCAGAGCCATCATGAACCTGCCAGTAAATGTAAATGTAAATGTAGATGTACTTGTATAGCGCACGACTACCCGGAGGCATCTCGGCGCTTGTACGAATACCGCTGAGGAACCCTTCCTGGCCTTTCCCTGTGAAGTGTCCACTCCTGGGCACCCCCAAGGTGAGGCCAGGCATCCTAGCGTTGTTGGGGCCGTTGTGGAGATTAAGCAAGCTATTGCCCAGAGTTGCAGAGTGGGACCCATAACACACCCCTCCTGCCGTTAAGACTTGATCTTGGTTCAAAATCTATAGACCACTTCGCTATCCTCAGGGCACTTTTGTTCTGGATAAGGGTATGGACAAGCAACACACAGGTCCCGTTGAAGGAGGCCATGGCCGAGCTGATTGCCCTTCACAAGAAAACAGGTGCATTAAGTGGTTTAACAAGATCAAGGCTAGGTTCTCAAAAATAAGGATGGGGCAGCTCGGGGAGGAACCTGGGACCATCACTAAATCTATGGTCCCTCTCGTTAAAAAAAGGTTCTGGGGATTGATGGACTCTGAAAGCGCGTACTGCACATGGCACTTTAACTGCGAGGTTTTTAAATGTTAAAGGAGGTTTTGGCTTTGAAATGTTTCTGGACGATATCGAACCACCTCAGGCACGAGATCTGTACACCCAATTTAGATACAAAGCTCTCCCTCTAAACGCAAGAAGAAGTTCCTCGGGTAATGTGCCCGTTAATCCATCCTGCCCCTTATGCCATATTCTTCCCGAGACCCTTGAGCATTTCCTCTTTTGTTGCCCCTCCTATGCTGATCTTAGAAAAACCTGGATAGCTCCTGTCTATCACATTTTATCCTTAAATTGTCCCTTGGCAGCTACACATATTTTTAGATCAGATACCACAAGGTGGCTAGTGTTTGCTATTTCGAGATTTTTGCTTTTTGCCTGGTAGAAGAGGTCAAAAATGTGTAAATTTGCTACTGAACATTAGACTTTTCAAACTTAGCCTACTTGCCTCTATGGTTTGATCTTGTGTACTGTGTTTTTATATTGGAAGAATTATGTTTTTTTAATGAATACTTTTTGATGAATATTGTTAATGTAATTTTAACTGTTTTTATTCTGATGTACTGATTTTTATTATGTGAATGATCATATTTTTGATCGAATAAAGAAATAAATAAACATCTATTTTTCTGCACATTCTTTCTAATGAAGGCCTTTGCAGAATCTGTACAGTGACATACGTAGAAGCGTTTTGCGAGAAATACACTTTTTTTTTCAGATTTACATAGCGCAAACTAGACTTGATGGTATCAGAGCACTTTACATGAGCACAAGAAATAGATTGAAAATGCATTGGTAGATTTTTTTAAATGTATTTATGTTTTTTACTCAAACCTTTTTTATCTTCCACCATTTTTAATGAAACTAACTGGTAACCCAACCATCAGAATGAATACAGTCATTTCCACGCTGTCATCCCCAGTACAGAAAGTGGGCTACACCCAGAGTTAGAAAAGTAAGTTGGCAGATTGGGTAACTTAGTCTGCTGGCATGCAGTTTACAAGGTCTAAGGGCACGAGATATGAAGGTGGTGAAAAGTTGATGCTACCATTTAGAGGTATGGGAAGTTGTGATTGCTTTTCTTGCAGACTTCGCAAAGTTCTGCGTAAATCTACACAACTTCATAAAGCTGCAAAGTTTTAACATCAAGATCGAGCTGATAATAAACAAGCACTGGCCAAACCAATAGGTCTGACTTTCATGTTGAGTCCTGACTAAACCGTTAAATAATAGCCTTTGCATTAAACAAAACAAAAATGATTGTTTTCAGAATCCAATCAATCTATGAGATAAAGGATATACTGTGTGATGAGTAAGTGGACTTTTGAGATGTAAAATGGTCCATCATGCATTAAAATGCAACAAAAAATAATATGTAAACTGTCATTTATTGCAATGGTTTTAAGTATTCTAGCACTTAATCAATAAACTAACAAACCAATGTGCATTTCATTGCAAGCACTCTACAAGAGAAACAGAAAGAAACACCAAATGTCCAATAGTCTGAATTGAGAGATATACTCCTCTGGGTGGAGCAAAATGCCACTCCAAGTACATTTTAAAAGACTTGTAACAGTAAGTCTCCAGAAGGCTGGATATCTAGCCAGACCTAAAAGGTTGGGGTGGGGTCAATCAAGCAAAAGACATTCTTATGCTTGTTCATCGCTTGTTGCTGTGAACAAAATGCCTCATGGAGCCCGAGGGATTTCGATCCCCTCGGGCTCCGTGAGGCCTTTGTTTTACAAATTAGAACATTCTGCCCTCTAGGGGAAGAATGTTCTTATAGCTTAGATCCCTCCGTAGCGGGCTCTACGGGCAACTAAAGGCCCACTCCCTTGTTAAAGGCCATCTCTTTTCGACTTGGACCTTTAACGCTGGAGCGGGCCTTTAATGGCCGAAAGAGCGGCGGGCTCTAAACCTATAATGGAATCTTGCTCTGGCATTGATCAGTAGCTCACATCTCCATGTCCCTTTAAAGAAGTAAACATTATACATGAAACACAATTAAATCAACAAAACCAGGACAGTCTTTCCTATTAATATTCTTTCCTACTCTGGCCAGCGAGATAGGGTCAGTGACTACATATTTTATTTAAGCCCAGCCTGGGTTACAGTAACCAATGTTCCTTTAGAGACTCGGTGGGAAAGAACTATCAAATCAGCAGAATATTTTAGAACCTAGTTAATCCGGTGGATTAGTGCGCCCTCCAATGCTCTTCTTGATATGGCAGTGCAATAAATGGGGGGCTTTCAGCTGTTTCAGTTCCCCAATATCACACAATGGCACAGGGTCAGCCCCTACCCTACAAACACCAAAGAACAGCCATGAGCATCCTGCACACCAAATGGGAACACCTGCAAAGCTATACCCTGGTGTACCCTGCAGAGACAACAAGCATTGTCAAAGCCAGTAATTTTCACATTGTAGACCTATTCGCTGTGCCGATGTTTTTTGCCAATTCTGTGGAGCATCGGCCAACAAATTTGAAAGAAAATAAAGGAGGAATGACGAGACAGCTGTTTTAGTTTTTGTAGACACCTGTATGCATTAGACGTATGCATGCACCAACAGAGCATGCAACATTTTTTTTATTGACTGAACCAAGCTGGCAGATGGTACTTGGATTGATACATTTAAAAAACTGAAATGTTAAGTGTTTTTTTGTAGTGAAGTGCAGGAAGTGAAAAAAAATTAGATGACCACGAGGGATGGGCGAGCAACAGAAAAGCGGGTGGGGGGAAGTAACAAGGAGTGTGCAGGGGGCAACCTGAAAATAAAGCTAGGTGAGAGAGAAGGGTTAAAGGAGTGTAAAGAGGCACACAAAGAAGAGAGCAACACAGCATGGGGGAGAAGCAAACAAGAGAGAGTGAGAGAGAGCACAGCACAAGAGGGAGGGAACAATGCAGGTATTTTGGGGTAAGAAGGACACAGAGAGCAAGCTAGAAAATACATGCACTTTCATGGAATGCTTCACGAAAAAGAAAAAAGTAGTTACCTAAAAGTGAGCAGTGGAAGGGTAAAAGTCAGCCATTCAAAAGGATAGTTCTATGTGAACGTCAAACTCAAAAAGTGGTTGAAAAGTCTACCGAATAAGAAACAAGTACATGAGAGTGACAATAAAGCCAACCAATGAAAGCAGTGAGCGGGCCCTAAGCCCATTGTAAGTTCATGGTTATACCCAACAAAAGGTCTTGCACAGCCTGATGTCTGAAGGTGTCTGTTAGGCAAGAATTAACAAAGAATAACAAAGGCAATTCTGCTGTTGCCCACCTGTTTTTAAACAGGAAAAATATAGCATATTTCGTAGGCAATATTTACAGGTACATTTATAAGGGGAATGTAACTGCAATTAATATCTGATGTTATAAGTTGCTAATAAATGCAGTTTCTGCAGTTATTATTTGTATCTACCAATAGCATCAGAAATATTAACGAAATCACATTAAATATCACATGGTCATTGGCATCCTGTCCATTACAAAGTGCCATCAATCACTCATTACTGTAGAGTCACAGAAGCATGGCATGAAATCAGGATCACGAAACAACAGCCACCTTGCTGACCCTTCCTCTGGTGCCAACGCCAGCAGGAGGCCAGCTGCAGGGGTGGCACGAGCGGCAGGGACAGATGTGAGCCAGGGCAGAGGGTGCTGCCCAGGGGGAGCCAGGCACTCCAAAGCCAGGGGCCTGCATCTGCTCAGAACAGAATGTTCTGCCCTCAGTCCAGATGTGCCTCTGACACTGCAGCAGGTCTGTCCTTATAAGGGGAGCAGTGCATACAAATGATACTATTTGAGGCGTTGCAGGCACGTCTCAAACTGGACACTATCAGGCAGTCCTCTCCATGGAGTACATGTCATCACTCCATCAATCCCATTCGCCTGGTAACAGATGGTTTCCACTGGATCCAAGTCTGGTATTCTTCTTAATGCCAACTTTTTAAAATGTACCTAGCAAGTCGTGCTGCAGTTTTTGTCATTTGTAAATTCTGCATATAATAGGTGTTTTTTTAATATGCAAATTAATGATATTTTATTTATCAACCTTTGAAAGATAAACATCAGAAAGCACTAGTAGACACCCGTGACTAACTCAGTATTACTGAAACAACAACAAGGTGATGAATGCAATGTTTGAATTAATCTCAGCCACTGGCGATCGCCCAGGGCAGCATTCCAATCCATCTTTTTTTGCCCACCATGCCACTCTAGACAAAGGCCCGCCTTATGCGAATCAGTTCCAAACCTTCTCCTCTTGGGAACAGTCCATCCCCAACTGCCAAGCAAGGACCCCTTCGGAAGGGGCCACAAGCAACCCGATAAAGTTTTCGACCTACTTGAGTCTAATCATTGAGATATTGCTTGAACCCTTTGGCACAGTGAGCAAGGGAACAGAAAGAAAAAACAATATTAAACTCAAATAAAAAAAGAAAGAAGAAAAAGATACAAATCATCCAGTCATTCAGAGGTGCCCATACCAGCACATTTTACCTTAATCATATTGTTAAATGGTAGCGGCAGTCGTAGTTGGTAACCTTTCAAGTATTGCCCGGCGGTAATCGCCTCTTATACCATTCGATGATAAATCAACAGAGAGGCAGGCGCCGGAGACTGGAAGGCAGGAAACAAAGTTTTATTCTCTCCGGAGGAGAACGCATCAGGTCAGACAGCAAGGTATCGTCACGAGGTGCTCTAACTGCATCTCAGAGACCTAGTCTCTTATACACACGATTATGACTTTATTGCAGGTTTATCATACATGGCACATTCTTGAGATCACTTTGATGCATGAAAGAACATCCTCAGAATCCCCACTTTAAGCTCGTTCCCACACATATCTACAGTGGAAGTCCCCACCCCTCACACAGTAGGAGATGGCTATCACCCAGCTGGACATTCCGCCAATTCCCGGGGGTGTGTGCGACTGGTCGGGTCTCAGGGGGTGGGGGCCTTGATCTGCTGTAATCCCTTTGATGTGGGGTGTTTCCCTTACAGTAGGGGCAATAAACTGCATCCGCAGGGCTAGGTGATGGCCTGGGATCGGTTCGGACAATCGGGCGCGGAGGAAGGGGGGTTATCAGAAAGGATGTATGACCATGTATGGGATGAAAGGAGGTGTTGGTCAGGCACGGGGTGCAATTCCATGGCAGGGTCGCGCAGAAGGAGAGGTTTTACGGCCCATGTATGAGAGAGCGGGGGTGGCCAGCGCGCGGGGGATGTTCGCAGCGCCTGAGGGGCGCGCTGGTGATCGGCAATGAGCGGGGAGAGAGAGAGTGGGGCGCCTAAAATGGCGGCCGTGTGTTCGCTGTGCGTGGCGCTGGGGAGAGGCAAGATGGCGCAGATAATGTTCAGTTACAAGCTAAATTTCCACAATGACCCTTGGGTAGAGGGGCACCCACAGAGTCAGCAAGTGAAGCTAGGCCCATGTTTGAGGGCTACTCACGTGAGTGGCATCATGTGAGCTCTGATAAACTGAGATTTATTTACGGATACTGCACCAGAACGATATTGCTAACTTTTGGTTCATGGGGGCCGGATCCACGGCAAATATTTAGGATAACCATACACTGTAGTAACAAGTGCTATTGGGATTAATTGGTGAAATTTTGTCTTTTGTGGTTACTTACTCAATGGGTTCAGGCCTTCTGGACCTACTTAGATCTTCCTGGTTTAAATAATAATAACACAGTAATGAAAACAGTAAAGGATCCAATACAAGACATGGCATCTGAAGACCTATGTGAAAATGAAGAATGTAGTGATGAAGAAACATGTTAGAAATGGGGGTCTCAAGAGTTAGGTACCTTTGTCCAAATAGGGACCCTTGCTTCTAGTCAGGGTAAGGGGGATACACACTTTAGATAACCCCTGCTCACCCCCTGGGTAGCTTGGCACGAGCAGACAGACTTATCCCAAAGGGAATGTGTAAAGTATTTACACTCAAAACACACAGTAATACAATGATAACACCACAAATGGACACCACACCAGTTTAGAAAAATTAAACTCAACAAGACCAAAACAACAAAAATCCAACATAAAAGTATTAAGAATATGACTTTAAAAAGGTTTTAAGCAACTGGGTCTACAGAAAATTATGGATGCATTATTTCTCTCAAAGTACCTGTAATTGCGACAAAATTCACAAGGCTAAACAGCCGCAGCGATGGAAAGCATTGAGAACACAGAGATGCGTCAGTTTGTGAGACCATGGGGAGGCGATGCCACAGCTCTGCTGCATGCAGGAGAAGTGATTCGTCGTGTCCGGTCTGTAGGGGGAAGTGATGCATCGACTCCAAGATGTTTCTGGTCCGCGGGTGATGCGTCGGGAAAACTTGCTGCATAGGTACGATGCGTGGAAATCCGGGATGTGTCGGCAATCGATGCGGCTGCGTTGAATGGCGTTGCGTTGGTTTCTTCAGCCGTGACCCCTCGATGCGTCAGTTCTTGCAGCGGTGACGGCCGCTGCTTCGGAGCGGTGCAGCGACACTATTCTTCTCTCGCACCGCGGTGCTGTGTCGGGAAAACTGCCGCAAGAAGAGCAATGCACCAATTTTCATGTAGTTGCGTTGCTTTTCCAGCTCCCAACAGCAGGAACAACCTCCAGAGGCCCAACACAGTCACATGCACCTCTTGGCAGGTCAGAACTCCCAGTAAGGAAGTTCAGGGAAGCTGGGGGTGAAGTCTTTGTGCCCCTGAGATTTCAGAATAGGAGGCAAGCTCTACTCAAGCCCTTTATGATCTTCATCAAGCAGGGGGAAACAGCACATAGCAAAGTCCTTCTCCTTTCCTTGGCAGAAACAGCTACTGCAGGCCCGCCCCAGCCAGCACACAGCAAAGGGGCAGTACTTCTCAGTTTCTCTAGCTCTTCTCCTTGGCAAAGGTTCCTCTTGATTCCAGAAGTAGTCTAACGTTCAGGGGTTTTAGGTCTCATACTTATACCCCAAAATGTCCTTGTTCTCTTTGTGCAAGGGTCTCTGAGCCCAGTCCAAACCACTTCTGCCCTCACTGGTGCAGTGTGACCACAGGGGGGTGGAGACAATATTGTGCAAGGGAGACAGGCCCTATTCAAGTGCACGTAAATCTCCTCCCACTACTCTAAATTCATCCAAGCCCCATTCACCTCAGGTCTGAGTCATCCAGGAAGGGCCAGGCACACCTCAAACCCCCAGTAGCTGTCTACAGTGAATGCACATCCCCAGCCGCTGTCACTCCAAAACCAGACAGTCAATACACAAACAGGCAGAGGCAGACAGAATGGCTAAACAAGAAAATGTCTACTTTCTAAAAGTGGTATTTTCAAACACACAATTTTAAAACCATCTTTACTAAACAACATGTTAATAAAGTCTGAGTTCAGAGAACCTAAACTTCATTTCTCTAGCTGGTCCCAATGGGAAATTATATTTTTAAGATTTTATAAATTAACTCCCATTCTATCCTATGGGTCAAGATAGCCTTTCAATGGTGAAACGCGAAATTTGCAGTATTTCACTAACATGACATGCCACATACACATGTCCTACCTTTCACATACACTGCACCCTGTCCAGAGGGGTACCTTGGGCCTACCATAGGGCTGCCTTACATTTAGAAAAAGGGACGGTTAGGGCCTGGCAAGTGGGTGCACTTGCCAGGTTGACATGGCAGTTAACAACTGAGCACAGACACGCAGTGGCAGACCTGAGTTACCTTTTCAGAACTACTCATGTGGGTGGCACAATCAGTGCTGCATGCCCACTAGTAGCATTTGATTTACAGGCCCTGGCTTACTTAAGTGCATTTTTCTAGTGAATTACCAGTAAATCAAATATGCCAATCAGGGCGAACCAATTGTAACAACAAATTACACAGGGAGCACTTGCACTTTGACACTGTTCAGCAGTGGCAAAGTGCCCAAAGCATCTAAGCCAGCAAAAACGAAATCCAGCACAGCATCAGTAATACAGGAGGTAGAGGGAAAAAGTCAGGGGGAACCTTGCCACAGATGCCAAGTCTAACAAAACACAGTCACAGTGGTACCAGCTTTCTCTTATAAAAAACAGTAAAACGGTTTCTGCCAGAAAGTGACTTTAGAACTGCTGCTCAAGCCCTTATACTCTTACATCAAGATGGTAGTAACAGCGTGTTCCATGGCCTCCCAGTCTTCACACTGGCACCCCTTAAAGGGCATCATACACGCCGCAACGCGCTTTATCCTGGACCAGAAGGAATGTGATCACATCACCCCCATCCCGATGTAACTCCATTGGCTCCACTTACAGCCCACACCATCTTCAAAGCCAGCTGTGTCGTTTAGAAAGCCCTCAGGAACGGCATCCCTGCTTAGCTTGCAGACAAGCTCACCATTTCCGATTGCTCTCCGCACAGCTGCAGCCAGGAAACCATTAGACTGTGGACTGAGAAGTGTAGAAAAGAATAAACAAGACAGTAGGCCTTATCCACCGATGCACCCAGGATCTGGAACATCCCTGTATACGTAAGGACTACCCAAGAGCTGCTCCTATTTAGGAAAGAGTTGACAACTCACCTCTTGAAAGGCCACTGCATCACAATGCAATAAGCACCCACAACCAAGCCCCTCTCCTAATACTTTTTTACTTCATTCTTGTCTTTGAACTTCCACAGTTCTTCGTTGCCTTTTCGCTAGGGTTGCGCTATAGTAATACCATACATAGATACCTATATAGATACATACATATGTACATACGTACGTCCATATGTGCATACATACTTAAACACACAGCACTGCTAAAATATTGTTCTGTTATTTCACTGGAATAACTGACAATTGAGAGCCTTTCACTGCCTTGTAGTAGTAATTTAAACTGCAGCTTAATCATTTATTAATGCAGTGCCAGACAGGAAGCATTAACCTATAAACACTCTAAAAAATCTGCATATATTGTTACAGAGATACTACTTTGGTTGCGGATAATTCTATTAAGTGCCCTAAATTCACCCTCATCCAAAGTCCCACTTTGGCTGCAATATATCAAGGTTCCTATAAATTAACTACTTAGTGGGCCAAGCCAGTTTTGGAAGTGGTCCTAGGCCTCCTAGAACTCCTAAGAAAAAATGTAGGCACCAGCACTCATTTTGTTTTACAAATTAAGCCCTGCCTGAGGCCCAGAACAGAGTCCACATCAGGCTTTCAGAACACAGGGGTACCTTCCCAAACCTCTTTGACCAAAGTCAGTGCGCCTTGTACACGATTCCCAACAGAACCTGAGGTGAAATTCATTACTCCTTTGGATACCACAGTTCCAGGAAGTATTACCCTGTAGAAGATCTCAAGGTGGGCCCTCACCACTACGTTGGCAGTTGTATTTCTCTCATGTACGGCATTGGGACCTTTTTCTAAATCTAGCAGTTTTCAATAGTTCCTGCTTTGCACTGCTTTTTAATTCTACCAGTACAGATGAGCTAATAAAGTTATTTTTCATCTGCACTAGGCAGTTTTAGTTTTACATTTTTTTCACTCACTTATTGCGCTGCACCCTTACATCACCACACTGCTCGTCTTTGGGATTTTAGTATCCATACTTAAGGCACAACTTAAAACATCCCTGAGCTCCCACCTCTCAGAGAGGTGGTTGTAGCCCTCAGTGGGACTAGGTTATCCCACTGAGAGGAGAAAGCCCAAATGATGAAGCATGTCACCTATGGTGAGTGAGGGCATTCGTCCTAAAAAGGGATTCCTTCCCCTACTAGGGTTTTGTTAATGAGACTCAGTTTCACCATTCATTTCTTTCTTCGTTTTATTGTTTAAAGTCTTTCCAGACCCGAGAAGTTCATAGTGTTTATACTGCATTGGGGTACCTGGTGGCACGATCTACCACAACCAAGATATACTTGTTGCCTACGGCAGAGGGAGGATCAGATGGTCTCATTATGTCTAACTGTGCCCATGCCTAACCTCTAAAATAGCGCATAGGACATATGTAGCAGCACTCACCATGCCTTGGGTTGGTCTTCAGACTTTCCACACACTTGACAAATTGGGCAGGTTCTGAACAACCTCTGTACCTCTTGACCCAAACTTCACTCGTACAACAGAGGTCCTAACCTATCGATAGACATGTGCTAACCATCAACAGAAAGTTCCTTTGTCCTTGTGATACCATCAGCACTTTGCTGGCATCAGGTTCTACTTCCACTGGCTCCATTATACAGCAGCCTTTTCGCCCAGATCACACGTCATCCTCCAACCACACCGGTGCAGCCTGTTTTTGCATAGACCTAGTAGAGTAGAACACTCTTCCTATGCCTGCTGCAACACCTAAAAGGACATTCTCACAGACGCTAACAACTTCATACAGCTGTGGCTGTGACCCTGACTCAACAACACGGTCTACCTCTGGGTCCTCATCTTCCTCTTTGTATGGAGTCAGGACAATGGTTACTACAAGAAATCTGTTCTTAGAGCCTGCTCTTGCATGCTCTACACAACTCTCCTGATCTCTCCACTCCAGGAGTAACTCCTGTACACCCCCTTCGAGACAGACACGCAGCCTGTGCCCTGGTCAGCAGAGGTGACGTTGTCCAGCTCATGTAGGCCTTAGGCCCTGGCCCTAGTTTATGTGCAATCAGGTCATTGTCTAGAAGGCAGCCAGCGCGCTATTTCTCTCTTACTTCTATGTCAACCATGGCCATTGGTTTCCAGTCCAGCTTGGGCAATCGGCTCCTCTCCACGGGCTACCAAACCAGTGCTATACAAAACCAGGGAGAATCTCCTCAGGTTTGGAATGCTTCCTCTTATCCATAATCCTGTAGGTGCCAGCCTGCCCCGCCAGAGAACGGAGCCCCGCTCTGGGACACATACCATGTCACATGATCCCTGAGAATGGACACACATAATTGTCACGTGTTATATAACAAAAAGTAATAAACTAACAGAATTTGATTTGGTCAGCTCGAGGCAGGGGCACATGCTCTCCAGAGCCATACAGATAAAAAAAGAGCGTTTTCAATCTTAACCCCTTGCGTGCGCATGACAGAACCATGCCGTCATGAGCCACGGGCGGCGTGTGCTCATGACGGCGTGGTTCCGTCATGCTGTGGCCGCTCCGCCCACGCGTCGCTGATTCCCCGCCTGTGCGGGCGAAATAAAGAGTGGGGGGAGTCGTGACGGAACCACGCCGTCATGAGCACAGCTCGCCCGTGACTCATGACGGCGTGGTTCCGTCACGAGCATGGCGGCGCCGCGCTCACCCCGCACCCCCCCAGCGCCGCGGTGGAATTTGCGCCGCGGCGAAGGTGTTAAAATAGAGCCTCAAATTTATCGCAATGGATTTCTGGATTAGCAGCTCTCGTGCAATGAATATTTGTCATAATCAAAGCACCAAACTCTTGTGCGCTCTAGTAATCTTTTGAGTTGTCCTCTCACTCCTGTGGTTCAGAAGCTCTCAATGAGGACCTGTGACCTGAAGCCCTTGTTAGATCATGGGCGGCATAAGCCTCGCTGTGCACAAGGAGCTCATGCACAAGGAGCTCATGGACAAGGAGCTCATGGACAAGGAGCTCATGCACAAGGAGCTCATGCACAAGGAGCTCATGGACAAGGAGCTCATGCACAAGGAGCTCATGCACAAGGAGCTCATGGACAAGGATCTCAAGCACAAGGAGCTCATGGACAAGGAGCTCATGCACAAGGAGCTCATGGACAAGGAGCTCATGCACAAGGAGCTCATGCACAAGGAGCTCATGCACAAGGAGCTAATGGACAAGGAGCTCATGGACACTATATTTGGTGGATAACTTGAGTGATGGTATTCTGCTTTGGTGCCACCTTCTCAAGGGTATAAAAGGGCACACGACCCAGTGCTTCTTGAAGCATTGGTCTCTTTGCCAAGACCTGACGCTGCCTTGTGTTTACCATCCCAGTGTCCTTCACACTTGCTCAGGATATTAAAAGGACAGACCAGATTCCATACCCATTCAAGCATCTGTCTCTTTGTGGATACTTAACGCTTAGTATTGCATTATAAGTCAGTAAAGAATCCCTACATCTGGTGCGGTGGCATTAGTTACACCCTCTCTACTGGTCTGGCACTGTCAGCCCCAAACCATAGGAGCTATGCTGAGGAGTTCTGGAGAAATACCGGGATCCGGACACTGCGCTGACTGGGCTGGTCTCTACCTTTTTCCCCAGGCATGACAAGATTTGCAAAGGAAATAGAGACAGTAAAGAGGTGAAATGTGAGGGAATCGGATGTGCATACTTCATTTCCACAGGTTGTCACTCATTCAGATATCCGAGCAGTAATATTGCCCTTAAGAAAAACACAATGATTGTTATCATTATTTTCTCAGGCGATATTACCAGATTGCAGTTCCTCGGAATGAGGGATGTTTACAGCAGTAGTAATGCAGCCCTCACTATATATATATATATATATATATATATATTATGAAACAGTTTTACCTCGGCACTCCAATCGTTAATGTACACAAGTATAGTGCAATAATCTCGCAACAGAAAATGGCCAATTGTAGGAACCCAGTTTTTTTTACTTTTTACATGCAATTGGCTCACAGATGAAACAGCATCAAGTGCAGCAACATTGTATGAAACAGAAAAGAAGAGAACATCCAATAAATATATTTTCTATGCAACTTTGTTTTTTAATCCATGGTTTCCAAAACAATGCAACAGATCTTTGTATAGGTGGTACATAATAAGGTGACTAAAGATGCATTGAAATGTTCTTCACTTATGATATTTCTTATTTTCAGCACTGCAAACAAGTGAAAATGCCAAAACGAAGGTCCTAATCCTAGCGCCTTCAAAATAGTGGCAGTGTGGAAGCAGCCAGATCAGCCGACACATGTTTCGTTACTATACATAACTTTCTCAAGGCTCATTTGTTTTATTTATTTCTTATCACTTTGAGAATATTCTTCTCAAATACTGGAAAAGGTGACAAGTTTATCAAGGTGATCCTGGGTGTGTGATCCTGGCTCTCCCGTCCCAGGAGACCGCACACCTCCTCCGTGTGCTGCGGAGACTCTGATGCTCACAGACCCTTCCTCCCTGGGGACCAGTGCTTCGCAAAGAGCAGTGGTGGGAGCCACCGTCCCCTGCGGTGGTGAGTCCAGAGCCCTGGGCGGTGTGTCAGGGGCACAGCTCGGTACACCATCCGCACACCCCTCTCGGTGGCTCCACAGCGCCTGCACCACTCTCGGCTGGCACTCGGCTACCGTCGCTATATATCCGATTTTACTCTCAACTGTGTCAGTGATGGCAGCCATGTTGTATCTGTGGCGTTTTTCCAGCCTGGGTACCCACCAATAACCACGCCACACACGTAGCCGTAGTACACATCTTTAATCCGATGACTGTAAGTGCAAACTCAACTTTTTAAAACAAGCCTGCACTGGATAGGACGCAGTGACTGGATAGGACCAGTGTACACGGGGATGGGGGGAGGTAGGCACATTTTTTCATTCATTGTGATCTTGTCCCAATATACAATACATTTTGGAAGGAAGTTGCACGTGTCATGACAGAAGTAATCGTGCTAGAGGTCCCATGTGAGGCCCAATGGCTTATCCTTTGTGTGACGGGGGAGGCAACTTGGCCGAAATATTCTAAACCATGGCTTGCAACAGCAAGCATAGTTGCCAAGCGTAATATAGCAAGGGAGTGGGGAGCAAGCCAGCCACCGAACGTGGCGAAATGGCAGGAGGATCTCGACTGGTGCTGCAGAGCAGAGAAAGTAGTGTCTCAGGGGAGGGGGTGCCCCAAAATGTGGGACAAAATATTGGGAGGCTGGGTGCAATACAGAGGATTGTGATAGTTGGCTAATTAGCCGTGAGCAGGAGTGGCGAGAGCGAGACTGCATGACAATACACTGAAATGTACTTAACCTTGCCTTGGTGAACTGACTTTGTCTAGTATGTAGAAATATGTTAAATAAAACAAGAAAAAGAAAACAGAACAGCAGACAGTGTAACAATGTAAATGTAAGGAATGTACTTGTTGACTATCATGCTGCCAGGTTTGTTCATTTAATAACCAGAAATAAAAAATAAAAAAAAGAATGTACTTGAGATGTACGGCAAAGATTGTAGGATGACAATGGTGAAAATGTAATAAAGAGACGCTGTAAACATGAAAAAAAACATTCTAAAACAAGCTATCATGGCACTGTACTCTGACACCTACGTCACAGCTCTACAGAGTCCATTAGTCGCTGATATGCTGCAAGATGGTGGCCATGTAAGCTGACCACCTTTCACCCACCTTACTAGTAACTGGTGCATCAAACAAGTGCAACTTCCAAATTATTCTGTGTACAGTCATGCACTGTTTGAAGCAGATCTGAGAAGGTAAATACAACATGAAGGGCCATATGTAGATAATTCCTATTTACCGATTCCTAAATACCGAATTTTACCGATTCAGTATTTATGAATTGGTAAATAGAATGTAGGTAAACATTCGGTAATTTTTACCGATTTGTTAATATTCGTTATTACCGTTTCGGTATTTACCGAATCGGTAATAAGGAATACCTTCCCATTCATTCCTATGGGCCTGGAGGCCCATAGGTATGAATGGGAAGCCATTCACTATTACCGATTCGGTAAATACCGAATCGGTAATAGGGGGAGCAGATTCAAGGGTGGCAGGGTGTCACATTGACACCCTGTTGCACCCCAGAATCGTGCATGTGTGCACATGTGGCACCCATACATGTCTGCCACATGGCACCTTGAAAAAAGCAAATTATTGCTTTTTTAAAGGTATTCGGTATTTACCACCAACTTGTAGTTGGTGGTAAATAACGAATCCTGAATGCAAAAATGCACTCACTTGAGTGCCTCCTACATACCTTTTAAGGATTCGGTATTTTACCGATTCCTTAAAATAAGGAATCGGTAAATTACAGAATCCTTAAAACCTGCCTCCTACATTAGAAAGGGCTAAATACCGGTCGGTAACGGGAAAATTACCGATTTTCGGCCGTTACCGACCGGTATTTGCCTACCTACATATGGCCCCAAGTCACATAATACTGAACTATCCTTACTAGGGAGTAACCAGAAAATGGAAATAACCCCCACCTGAACAATTCTTCAGGGGGGAGTATGTAGCCTTACGGCTAGAGCGGTGGACCTCGAAACTGGGGAACCAGGTTTGAGTCTCAGCAACTGCGCTCAACATCCTGTGATTCTGGGCAAATCACTTAATCTCCCCATGCCTATCAAAAATGAATGTATCCATCTGTAAGGAAACTGGTGCACATGTAAAGCGCTCTGATACCTGATATCCTCGGGTCTAGTTCACACTATATAAAACTAAAAAAAAAAAAAAATAGCTCTAATTACACTGAGCACAAGTAGCAAGCAAACCTGACCATCCTTATGGGAGTTCCCTCTCCCTTTCATCCTACTTCCATCCATCTGTCTATTCATCCCACCTTTCCCCCTTCTCTATATTCACCCATTCATCTATCTATTCCCATCTATTCATTCATCTGCCCATTTCCATCCATCTATCCATCCATCTTTTCATTCATACGCCCATCACTAAATGCATGTATTTCTCTATACATCATTTCACCCATCCATCCTTTTGCATTTCCACATCCGTCCGTTCTTCATTCTTCCATGAATGGAATCTTTCACCGATTTATCCTTTCAATTTTCCATCCATCCTTTCACTCTTCCATCCATCCTTTCAGTCTTTCCTCTACCTATAATGTTACCCTTCTATCTCTTCATGCTCTCACATTTCCATTCAACCTTCAATCCTACTTTTCTTCTTATTTCCTTTTAAGTTTCCTACATTCCCTTCTCCTCCTCGTTGTTATCTTTCTCTCTTGTGCTCACTTTTTTATTTTCTCCCTCTCACAGTACTTTCACATATTTTCTAGATTTCCTGATTTCTTTCTCTTTTTCCTTTTCAGTGCATGTCAGCAGAATCCCACCTCCAACCTCCCCCCTCCCACTCCCAACACACCTCCTGTCATGATATCCCTTAACAGGATTATTTATAAACCTTTTGTCTGCAGACAGAACAGGCTCATAAACAATTCAAGTTTTAGCCAGTTTGGCTGCACTCCTACGCTGCATAAGTGGGGGTTCACTACACCTCTGCATCCTTGTACTTCCTGCAAGTTTTTAGGTATCAGATACAGAGAGAGTGTGTGGTCATACCTACTGTTTCCGATAGTGGAATTTAGGTCAGCACCCGAGTGGTGATTGGATGCCATCTATGAATGGATCTGCAATATTTTAATAAATCCCATTCAAAGATGTCCGCTGTCGATACACACACATCCAAAGGTGCCATCTTTGAATGGGATTTGTTAAAATATTACATATGCTTTCAAAGATAGAAGCTGTGGATGCACACTGAGGATGCGCGCACATCCATGGTGGCCATCTTTAAAGAGCATGTGTTAAAACATTACAAATTATTTCAAAGATGACAGCCATGGATGTACAAGCATCAATGGCAGCTATCTTTGAATGAATTTGGAATGATCCTACAAGTAGTTCTAAGATAGTTGCCACATATACGTACGCATCTGTGGTGGCTATGAGGCCATACCATGGGTACGTCTTTTTTATATGTAGTTCGGTATTAGGTCATGAAGTCCTGTTGCCAGAACTTTAAGAAAGCAACACATGGCAGAATATGTAGGTGCAAATGTAATGCCCTTACAGATGCATGCCTCGTCCGATCCTTACCAATGCATCATGGGCCAGGTCTTCCAAATGTAATGCCCTTATGGATGCATGCCTCGTCAGGTCCTTACTAATGCAAGTCACTGCAATGCTTCATGGACCAGTTCTTCCAAATGTAATGCCCTTACAGATGCATGTCTTGTCAGGTCCTTAATAATGCAAAGTCACTAAAATGCATCATGGTCTAGGTCTTCCAAATATAATGCATGCCTCGTCAGGTCCTTACTAATGCAAGTCACTGCAATGCATCATGGGCCAGGTCTTCCAAATGTAATGCCCTTATGGATGCATGCCTTGTCAGGTCCTCACTAATGCAAGTCACTGCAATGCATCATAGGCCGGGTCTTCCAAATGTAATGCCCTTAGGGATGCATGCCTCACCAGGGCCTTAATAATGCAAGTCACTGCAATGCATCATGGGCCAGGTCTTCCAAATGTAATGCATGCCTTGGCAGGTCCTTACTAATGCAAGTCACTGCAATGCATCCAGGTCTTCCAAATGGAATGCATGCCTTGGCAGGTCCTTACTAATGCAAGTCACTGCAATGCATCATGGGCCAAGTCTTCCAAATGTATTGTCCTTACGGATGCATGCCTCGTCAGGTCCTCACTAATGCAAGTCACTGCAATGCATCATGGGCCAGGTCTTCCAAATGTAATGCCCTTACGGATGCATGCCTTGTCAGGTCCTAATTATGATGCATGTCTTGTCAGGTCCTTCCTAATGCAAGTCACTGCAATGCATCATGGGCCAAGTCTTCCATATGTATTGTCCTTACGGATGCATGCCTCGTCAGGTCCTCACTAATGCAAGTCACTGCAATGCATCATGGGCCAGGTCTTCCAAATGTAATGTCCTTACGGATGCATGTCTCGTCAGGTCCTCACTAATGCAAGTCACTGCAATGCATCATAGGCCGGGTCTTCCAAATGTAATGCATGCCTTGGCAGGTCCTTACTAATGCAAGTCACTGCAATGCATCATGGGCCAGGTCTTCCAAATGTAATGCATGCCTTGGCAGGTCCTTACTAATGCAAGTCACTGCAATGCATCATGGGCCAAGTCTTCCAAATGTAATGTCCTTCCGGGCCAACCACAGCACCGAGACCACCCTGATCGCAGCCACCGATGACATCCGAGCTCTGCTTGACAACGGAGAAACAGCGGCCCTCATCCTCCTAGACCTCTCCGCGGCCTTCGACACTGTCTGCCACCGTACACTAGTGCAGCGACTCAGCAACGTCGGAATCCAGGAGAAGGCACTGGAGTGGATCATCTCCTTCCTCGCCGGAAGGACACAGAGAGTCCGCCTCCCCCCGTTCAGATCTGAAGCCACCGAAGTCATCTGCGGCGTTCCTCAAGGCTCCTCGCTCAGTCCAACCCTCTTCAACGTGTACATGAGCCCCCTCGCAGACATCGCACGCCAGCACAACCTCAACATCATCTCCTACGCCGACGACACCCAGCTGATTCTCTCCCTCACCAACGACCCCGCCACCGCCAGAGCCAACCTCCACGAAGGGATGAAAGAGGTAGCCGAATGGATGAAGAACAGCCGCCTGAAACTGAACTCGGACAAGACGGAAGTCCTCATCCTGGGATCCTCACCCTCCGCCTGGGACGACTCCTGGTGGACCCCGCCCTAGGCAGCGCACCCAAACCAACAGACCACGCACGCAACCTGGGCTTCATCCTGGACTCCACCCTCTCCATGACCAGACAAGTCAACGCAGTCTCCTCGTCGTGCTTCAACATCCTGCGCATGCTACGAAAGATCTTCCGGTGGATCCCCACTGAGACCAGGAAGACGGTCACCCAGGCCCTCGTCACCAGCCGTCTGGACTACGGCAACTCCCTCTACGCCGGAACCACCGCCAAACTCCAGAAAAGACTTCAGCGGATCAAGAACGCCTCAGCACGACTCATCCTGGACATCCCCCGTCGCAGCCACATCTCCGGACACCTGAGAGACCTGCACTGGCTCCCGGTCACCAAGAGAATCACCTTCCGTCTCCTCACCCACGCACACAAAGCCCTACACAACCAAGGCCCAGGATACCTCAACAGCCGCCTCAAATTCTATGCTCCCAAACGCCAGCTTCGATCGACCGGCCACGCCCTCGCCACCGTCCCCCGCATCCGAAGAGCCACCACAGGGGGACGGTCCTCCTCCTTCCTCGCCGCCAGGACGTGGAACTCCCTCCCGACCCACCTCCGCCTGACCCAGGACCACCTCGCCTTCAGGAAGCAACTCAAGACCTGGCTGTTCGAGCAGTAGCGGACCCCCCTCCCCTAGCGCCTTGAGACCCTCTGGGTGAGTAGTGCGCTATATAAATGCTTTGATTGATTGATTGATTGATGCATGTCTCATCAGGTCCTCACTAATGCAAGTCACTGCAATGCATCATAGGCCGGGTCTTCCAAATGTAATGCCCTTAGGGATGCATGCCTCACCAGGGCCTTACTAATGCAAGTCACTGCAATGCATCATGGGCCAGGTCTTCCAAATGTAATGCATGCCTTGGCAGGTCCTTACTAATGCAAGTCACTGCAATGCATCATGGACCAGGTCTTCCAAATGTAATGCATGCCTTGGCAGGTCCTTACTAATGCAAGTCACTGCAATGCATCATGGGCCAAGTCTTCCAAATGTATTGTCCTTATGGATGCATGCCTCGTCAGGTCCTCACTAATGCAAGTCACTGCAATGCATCATGGGCCAGGTCTTCCAAATGTAATGCCCTTACGGATGCATGCCTTGTCAGGTCCTCACTAATGCAAGTCACTGCAATGCATCATGGGCCAGGTCTTCCAAACGTAAAGCCCTTACGGATGCATGCCTTGTCAGGTCCTCACTAATGCAAGTCACTGCAATGCATCATGGGCCAGGTCTTCCAAATGTAATGCTCTTACGGATGCATGCCTCGTCAGGTCCTCACTAATGCAAGTCACTGCAATGCATCATGGGCCAGGTCTTCCAAATGTAATGCCCTTACGGATGCATGCCTCATCAGGTCATTACTAATGCTAGTCACTGCAATGCATCATGGGCCAGGTCTTCCAAATGTAATGTCCTTACGGATGCATGCCTCGTCAGGTCCTTACTAATGCAAGTCACTGCAATGCATCATGGGCCAGGTCTTCCAAATGTAATGCCCTTACGGATGCATGCCTTGTCAGGTCCTCACTAATGCAAGTCACTGCAATGCATCATGGGCCAGGTCTTCCAAATGTAATGCCCTTACGGATGCATTTCTTGGCAGGTCCTTACTAATGCAAGTCACTGCAATGCATCATGGGCCAGGTCTTCCAAATGTAATACCCTTAGGAAAGCATGCCTCACAGGGTCCTTACTAATGCAATTCACTGCAATGCATCATGGGTCAGGTCTTCCAAATGTAATGCCCTTACGGATGCATGCCTCGTCAGGTCCTCACAAATGCAAGTCACTGCAATGCATCATGCGCAAGGTCTTCCAAATGTTATGCCCTTACGGATGCATGCCTTGTCAGGTCCTCACTAATGCACGTCACTGCAATGCATCATGGGCCAGGTCTTCCAAATGTAATGCCCTTACGGATGCATGCCTTGGCAGGTCCTTACTAATGCAAGTCACTGCAATGCATCAAGGGCCAGGTCTTTGCATCATGGGCCAGGTCTTCCAAATGTAATACCCTTAGGGATGCATGCCTCACAGGGTCCTTACTAATGCAGTTCACTGCAATGCATCATGGGCCAGGTCTTCCACATGTAATGCCCTTACGGATGCATGCCTCGTCAGGTCCTCACTAATGCAAGTCACTGCAATGCATCATGCACCAGGTCTTCCTAATGTTATGCCCTTACGGATGCATGCCTTGTCAGGTCCTCACTAATGCAAGTCACTGCAATGCATCATGGGCCAGGTTTTCCAAATGTAATGCCCTTACGGATGCATGCCTTGGCAGGTCCTTACTGATGCAAGTCACTGCAATGCACCATGCTCCAGGTCTTCCAAATGTAATGCCCTTACGGATGCATGCCTTGTCAGGTCCTTACTAATGCAAGTCACTGCAATGCATCATGGGCGAGGTCTTCCAAATGTAATACCCTTAGGGATGCAAGCCTCACCGGGACCTTAGTAATGCAATTCACTGCAATGCATCATGGGCCAGGTCTTCCAAATGTAATGCCCTTGTGGATGCATGCCTTGTCAGGTCCTTACTAATGCAAGTCAGTGCAATGCACCATGGGCCAGGTATTCCAAATGTAATGCATGCCTCGTCAGGTCCTTACTAATGCAAAGTCACTACAATGCATCATGGGCCAGGTCTTCCAAACGTAATGCCCTTACGGATGCATGCCTCGTCAGGTCCTCACTAATGCAAGTCACTGCAATGCATCATGGGCCAGGTCTTCCAAATGTAATGCCCTTACGGATGCATGCCTTGTCAGGTCATCACTAATGCAAGTCACTGCAATGCATCAGGGGCCAGGTCTTCCAAATGTAATGCCCTTACGGATGCATGCCTCGTCAGGTCCTTACTAATGCAAGTCACTGCAATGCACCATGCTCCAGGTCTTCCAAATGTAATGCCCTTACGGATGCATGCCTCGTCAGGTCCTCACTAATGCAGGTCCCTGCAATGCATCATAGGCCGGGTCTTCCAGATGTAGTGCCCTTACGGATGCATGCCTCGTCAGGTCCTCACTAATGCAAGTCACTGCAATGCATCATGGGCCAGGTCTTCCAAATGTAATGCCCTTACGGATGCATGCCTCGTCAGGTCCTTACTAATGCAAGTCACTGCAATGCATCATAGGCCGGGCTTCCAGATGTAATGCATGCCTTGGCAGGTCCTTACTAATGCAAGACACTGCAGTGCGTCATGCGCCTGGTCTTCCAAATGTAATGCCCTTATGGATGCATGCCTCGTCAGGTCCTTACTAATGCAAGTCACTGCAATGCATAATAGGCAGGGTCTTCCAGATGTAATGCATGCCTTGGCAGGTCCTTACTAATGCAAGACACTGCAATGCATCATGCTCCAGGTCTTCCAAATGTAAGGCGTTCCTTGGTAGGTTCTTACTAATGCAAGTCACTGCAATGCATCATAGGCCGGGTCTTCCAGATGTAATGCATGCCTTGGCAGGTCCTTACTAATGCAAGACACTGCAATGCATCATGGGCCAGGTCTTCCAAATGTAAGGCGTTCCTTGGTAGGTTCTTACTAATGCAAGTCACTGCAATGCATCATAGGCCGGGTCTTCCAGATGTAATGCATGCCTTGGCAGGTCCTTACTAATGCAAGACACTGCAATGCATCATGCTCCAGGTCTTCCAAATGTAAGGCGTTCTTTGGTATGTTCTTACTAATGCAAGTCTCTGCAATGCATTATGCTGGAGACCTTGAAGATGCAACCCTATAAAATGCAACCTCATCACATCATTTCCAATAGAAATTCGCTATAATGCGTCATGCTCCAGGGGCTGCTAATGCAAAGTCCTTTAAATGCATGCCTTCCTAGGGCCTTACCACTGAAAAGTAACTAAACTGCATAATGCATCACTCTGAAGGCTTTGGTAATGTATTTCTCTTAAACTGCAGTCCTCACCAGATTTTTATCAATACAAAGTCACTAGAATGCATTGTGCTCAAGGTCTTGCTAATGCGAGGCCCCTATAAGGCATCCCTTAACAAGTCCTTAGCATTTCAAAGACACTAACATCATTCTCCAGGCCTTGATAATGCAGTTCTCGTATACTGCAGTCCTCATCAGATCCTTGCAATGGAATAGCTCTCAGCTATCCATGTCTGCACAGGCCCTTGCCAGTGGGACGTCCCGCTTGATCCCTACTAATGCAATATCCATTCTGATATGTGTCTGACCTGGTTCTAACAAATGCAATATCCCCTGAGATGCATATTTGACTTGGCCTCAAACAAGGTAATGCCATATAAGATCCTTGTATGACCAAACCCTTAAAAATACTATGTCATTCATATAATATGTCCGATCAGGGCCATGCACCCCATCATAAGATATGTGGCTGATGCAATAGATTTGAATGCATGCCCCACAAAATCAACTCCATTACGCTTCAGGTGCATGTCCGAACAAATGCTTAGCACACAATGTTCACTCAGATGCACGTCTGTCCAGGGATTTAACTACTTAATGCCCTCACAGATGCATGTCTGTCCAGGGCCTTAACTACTTAATGCCCTCACAGATGCACGTCTGTCCAGGGCCTTAACTACGCAATGCCCTCACAGATGCACGTCTGTCCAGGGCCTTAACTACGCAATGCCCTCACAGATGCACGTCTGTCCAGGGGCTTAACTACGCAATGGCCTCACAGATGCACGTCTGTCCAGGCTCTTAATGACTCAATGCCCACTCAGATGAATGTCTGTAGAGGACCTTAACAACTCAGTGCCTTCACAGATGAATGCTTGCCCAGTGCCTTAACAACACAATGCCCTTTAGATGCGTGTCTGTCCAGGGCCTTAACAACTCAAAGCCCCCGCAGATGCATATCTGTCTAGACCCTTAACAACATAATGCAAACTCAGATGCAAGTTTGTCCAGGGCCTTAACAATACAATGCGCACTCAGGTGCAAGTTTTTCCAGCGCCTTAATGACTCAATGCCCATTTAGATGCATGTCTGTCCAGGCCCTTAATGACTCAATGCCCTCGTAGATGTGTGTCTGTCTAGGTCCTTGGCACCACAATGCCTTTGCAGATGCATGTCTGATTAGACCCTTACAAACTTCATATTCTCTAAGATGCAAGTTATGTAAGGCTCTAGTTAGTGCATCACGGTCTCAAATGCATGAGGAATGAGCCAACTTTCAGCTCCCTGGAGTGTTACGGTTCTGTGTATGCTGTGAGCCCTCAGCTTAGTCCCATGATGCATGGTTCATGGGGTGCTTGCTCCGCCAGTCTCTGTTTCTTGAATTTGGATACCATTTTTAGGTCTCGCCTAGCGACTCAGCGCATGCGCTGCTCACCTTGGCGAGAACTATTGTCGTCGGTTTGGTGGGCGAAGAGGGACAGGAGATGTGCACACTCACAGCGTCTCTATCAGCTTGCCCCAGGACAGAACATTGGCACACGCATGACGTTTCTTCACTTTCAAGCGCTCCCACCGCGGACAGCACATTGGCATGCGCAGGGCGTCTATCAGCTTGCCCCCAGACAGCACATTGACATGTGCAAGGCGTCTATTCACTTTCGAGCGCTCCCACCGCGGACAGCACATTGGCACGCGCACGGCATATCTTCACTTTTGAGCACTCCCACCGCGCACTTTCACTTTTGTGCGCTCGATCTCAGCCTGCCTTTTCTGCCACGGCGTCAAGGCGTTATTTTTATATAACGCACCTAAGTAATATGGCACTTATGTAAAATAGAGCCTCAGTAAAAATCAGCACCACCTAGGCAGTGCATGTAATTCAGGCCCAGAAAATCAAAGAAAGTGTTTATGCACTGAGACAAAAAAGTCTACGTTTGAGTTCTGTTTGTTTCAGAAGGTATGCGCAAAATGGGAAAGCGCTATAACTTTAGTACAAAAGGTGCACTTGAGCGCTAGAGCGCAGCGAGAGAACTGGAATCGGAAAAAAGTAGTACAGGATTGTTCTTGCTGCATAGAACTTGACTTTCACAGAACATAAACATTCCCGGCCATCTGAGTAAATGGTGTTTCGTATTGGGAGCTAACTTGTTAATTCTCTGCAGTTACCGGATCTTCAGATGTTTGTAAAATGGCAGAGTTGCTTTAAATGGTAGACGCGGGCTAGTGTCTTGAACCCGAGCTGGGAACCTGGAGATCTGCGGTACAATCGTGGCTTTGCCACTGAGCATCATGAGATTCTGGGCAGATCACTTCATATCGATGTGCTTGAAACAGTAAAAATTGTTTAAACCAGCGGTGCGATTTGGTGTAGTGCAAAGTGCCCAGGTCATGCCCCCCCCCATCACATCCTAGTTTTAGTAATACGGTTTAACCTTGTCCTGCATACAATTTCTCTTCTACATCCTGAACCTTGTGATCTTTAAGACGCACCTGCTACGAAACTATACATGAAACACACAAAGGCACACACGCACGTACGCAATCACATATATATATTTAATACTCATAAAAAGGGCACATGGCATTTCTCAGGACAGTGTTTCAACTGAATGTTTACGTTTATTTATTGCTTCCAGAGTGAACATCTCAAAAGACCTCCCCTGCCTTTCTCTCCTACACTCTTTTTTCAATAAGTAATCAGAAGTTTAAATAAATCCACTAAAAGATGGGCGATAATAAGCTGCACATTTTCTATTCAGTGCTGGCTATTAGGAATTGGTTCTGTGTAAATCGCTGTTTTCTGGCTGTAGGGCCCTGCTATAGAAAACACACCACCCCCACCTCCTGGAAGGCAGAAATGGGTCTAGTGAACCCCCTTAATGTGACAAAGAGAGGATGTGGCCTAACGGTCAGAGCTACCGACTTTGTAGCTGGGGAACCAGGTTAGAGCTTGGCATCAGCTCAACATCCTGAGATGCGGGGCAAATCACTTAATCTCCCGTGCCTACCAAAAAAATAACAAGCACTTGCAATGCAATTGGTCTCGCATTTACGCGAGTTTGAGCTATTGAAATTGCAAATACCAATGCCTTTTATTTTTGTTTTTGTGTTTAAAACATAAATAAAAGGCATTGTCATTTACAATGTAAATAGCTGAAACTCATGTAAATGTGAAACCTATTGCATTGCAAATGCTTGTTGCATTTGGGTTTAACTATGTTTCCCAATGCTCTGGCACAGTCAAAGGACAACATGCAAGAACTATACAAATAAATAAAAAGCAAGAACATTGATTTTCTGCCCTTTCCGTCGGGACGAGTCTCTCGGCCCAGAGGGCTACCAGTGGATATTTATAAGGAGAATATTAACCTTCGGACGCAAGTTCTAACTAATGTTTTAATGTCAGTGTTGCCAACCAAATTATCTACTAGATTACAGTGCTTAATTTGGGCCAGTGGTTTCCGGAGCTCAGCAAGGGCACTCAATTCTCAACTCCGGCACTAATGACAGTCCACCACATGTCTGCGCTGTCTGTCTTATTTTGAGATAAGCAAAACAACAGCGTTTAATACAGTGTTTAATAATTCAATATACATTAAAATGAGAAGTCACACTTTTGCACGTCATTCTTATAGCTTTGTGGTCCTGGAATAGTATGAATTGTCACACTTTCAGGAGTGTGATAGTTAGTAGTTGTGTTGGCACTGTTATTGGAAGTGCTGGCAGGAGCGATGAGTGATGCAGGCTGCAGTGGCCTCCTGAGAAGGGTCCTGGCACTTAGATTTTTGCAAATTAAGCACTGCTGGATTCTTCATTTAGGATACTTGGAAGAATCCTATTAGAGAAATTGGAAGCAAGGGCGGAGGAAAATGAAATCTTGTTTGACATCCATCATGGGTTTAGAAAGGGGATCGGCACAGTTTGCAATATTTAAAGGTGGAAATTTTTATTGGTAAATACTCCAGGGCCAAAAAGGCCTTTCTATATTTGGGACCTTAGCAGAGCAGAGCATTAAGTTGTGCCAGTCATAAAAAGCTCTAACACATCATGAGATCTTTAGGGGCAGACAACACATTTATACATCTTCTAAGCCAAATGTACCAAACTGCTACTTCTAGGGTCCGATATGGCCAAATGGGAAGTGTACAAAACTTTCAGGTTCAAAAGTGGTGTCAGGCAAGGGTGTGTCTTGGTCCCTTTTTAATTTATAAAAATTAACACAGCACACAAAGGGTTGAGGCAAAGATCCTGCACCTATTACTAATAGTGGCCTGATAATATTGCGATGGTGCTAGAAAAACCAGGAAGTGCACCCCTCTCCACTCCTTATTGGGTAGACCCAAATACAATCAAAAACAACAAATGGAATTAGCACCCATCATTTGGAAAATCTCATTAAAATTGATTGGAACATGAAATATCCGTAGCAGATAGTAGAAGAAGCAGGTCCAAAGTCTGCTTGTGGTCGAAATAAATGTTCTTTATTCATATAATATATTCAAATGCTTAAAATCCAAAGATCATAAAAGTGATTCTTTTAGCCAACGCGTTTCGTCTCTATCGAGACTTCTTCAGGGCTCAAAGTTAAATATCTGTAGATTCAATTATATTCCACTTAGCAAGAGAAAAGTTTCAATGACACAGATAAATATAGTGTCACAATAGTTATCTGATTTTAATTTTCATCAAGTGATAACAAAAGTAGGCAGGGTGGCCAGCAACAATCTAAAGCGTCCATGCTCAAGAGTAGTTACTACTCTTGAGCACGGACGCTTTGGATTTTAAGCATTTGAATATATTATATGAATAAAGAACCTTTATTTCGACCACAAGCAAACTTTGGACCTGCTTCTTCTACTATCTGCTACGGGTATTTCATGTTCCAATCAATTTTAATGAGATTTTCCAAATGATGGGTGCTAATTCCATTTGTTGTTTTTCCTTTTTAATTTATGCAGTATGTTAATAGCCTTGAAAAGGCCCTTGTGAGAGCCAGTATTGACTTTACCTATGATTGGTGCCCACCTGATCCCCACCCTTCTGTGTTTGTTATGTTATGATGATTTGTATATCATACTAGTCACCCGCAAGGTTTCCAGGTGCTTGAGTAGGGGTGTAGGCATGTGGCGCCCCCAGCACATTATTCGAAGAGAAAGGTTTTCAGCTTCTTGCAAAACTCAAGTTGCGAGGAGGAGGCTCTGATGTGTCGTGGGAGGTCATTCCACAATTTGGGTCCTATTTAAGAGAATGAGTAACGTCCTGTTCTGCATTTGTGAATGCGGGCGCAATGTGTGAGGCTCAGTGTAGGTGTCTTGCTGGGTTGTGAAAGTGCATGAGGCTGCTGAGGAAAGCAAGTCCTGTTTTGCACAGGGATTTGTAGGTGTGCGTAAGGAGTTTGAATTGGCTGCATTTGGGGTTGGGGAGCCAATAGAGCTCCCTGAGTTGAGGTATGATGTGGGTGCAGTGAGCGAGGTTGATCATGAGTCATGCTGCGACATTATTGACGGTCTAAAGTCTGTTCAAGATTTGTTTGCAGATTCCAGCATGCAATGAGTTTCTGTAATCGAGTTGGCTTGTGATGAGTGCTTGTGTGATGGCTCATCTCGTGTTCTGTGGGAGCCACTTGAAGATTGTTTGTAGCATTCGTAGGAAGTGCAAGCAAGAGGAGCTTACAGCATTGACCTGAGTTGTCATGTTGAGCTTGTCATCCAGGATGATCCCCAGATTTCTGGGGTGGTAGGTGGGTGTTGTGATGGGTCTAAGTTCTGCCGGCCACAAGATGTCATCCCACAATGAGTTCATGTTTCCAAAGACCTGTACTTGAGTCTTGTCGGATTTCAGTTTCCAAGCAATATGTTCTTATCCATTCACCACGAGGGTCATGCAGTTGGTGAAGTCACTTCTGGTGGTGGTCGTCTTGTCAGTCAGGTAGAGGAAGAGATGGGGGTCGTCTTCATAGGAGAGGATGGTGATGCTTTGTCTTTAAGAACTGTTGATGTTGGTTAGGGGATCCATGTAGTCGTTGAACAAGGTAGAGCTGAGAGAAGAACGCCGCATATCAGTTTCTTGGCTTCACATGTGAAAGGTGGTAGTCTGACTCTTAGGATTCTTCCTGCGAGAAAGGAGCAGATCCAGCTGAGTGCTGGTCCTTGGATACAGCACTCATGGGGTCTTCTGATGATTGTGATGCCGGACACTATTTAGGAAACAGTTAGGGAGGGTCCAAGGAATTGTTTAAAGACCAGACAGACTCAATCCCCTGTTCAGTAATCAATAAATCAAAAAAGTCTGATACTATGTCATACGCCGCAAAGAGGTTGAGTAGGATGCGTGCAGCTGTTTCTCCTCTGTCAAGGATAGTCCTGATGTAGTAGGGGGGCTGTGGTGAGTACGGTTTCTGTCTTTCTGAATCCTGATTGGGTGTTGTACCTGAGGTGGCTAGTGAGCTGATTGTTGATGACCTTTTTAGGTCTCGCCTAGCTATTGCATTTACTCAATCGCTATGCGAGACTCTAGTAAGAGGGGCATTTCAAAGTGCTCCCAAAAGTGGATTGCATGGCGAGCACGCGCACAATCACGTGCATCGTGCCGCCATGCAATCCGTTTGGGGAAGCGCTTCAGCCCACTGGCACGTGCACGTGTAGCCACAACCTCGGCATCATACTTCAAAGGGTCCGCTCTCCCGCCTGGAATGTGCTTCCCCGCCCCCGCCACAGCACGCTTTGTCTTGCTGGAGTGACTTATTTTTCACCCATTATTTAATGTGCTAAAGGGAGGGTGGGGGCGGACTCCCTTCTTTTCCCTGCAACTTCCCAACCTTCATTTACTCATTGTTAAACTGCATCCTTAGCTCACTTTACCTGTTGCATGCTCACCATTGAGCTGGCGGCCACGCTGCGTGACTTGACCCCTTGTTTGTTCACTCTTTGCAGTTAGTCGTCAGAAAAGAGCTTCAAGGGACAGAACAAGTTGTGTAACCTGTCAGGGAATCTGAGGTGTTGTAACATGAAATCTTATAGCTGCACACGTTTAACACCGAGTTGTGGAAATGTGGATTTTCCTGATCAGTTATGTCCCCTATCTTGGACCCCAACGGTTCTATATGCATGTTACAAGTACATGTATGTTCCCTCCAGTTCCAGTTTCTAAGACGCAAACATATGTGTGTCTACCGTCGACATGTTCTCTGTCAGATCCGCCATCAATGGGCTGGATATTCGATTCCTAAGTATGACAGGCCACCGACTTTATATGGCTAAGTTACTCCATTTTTACAGTTCAGGCAAGTAGGCCCGATTCTTTCCTCAAAGCCTTTTCCTGCTCTCTGTCTCTGACAGTTTCAGCTTGAGCTCGCATCTGTATCCATGAACTTTGTCCTACTCCCTGTGCAGCTAACGGTGCCTGCCTCGGCCAGTTTTCGCCTGCCTGCCAAGAAGCTGTATTTCACCTTCGAATTATCTATTTTGCTCTTCAGCCGATGCATTCCTGTCTAGTGATTTAGGTAAACATTTCCTTTTGCTCACAAGCAAAGGACTCGGCCTTTCCGTCCTCCTGCAAGTGATTCATAGCCCTGTTGCCATGGAAAGTTTTCTGCCCCTCGCATCTCATATAGACACTTAGACGCTTGTACACGCACACGCAGTCAGTATAGAATAGATTCCTGTCCGAGAGTCTTTTCCTTGTGGATAACATAGTTCTCTAAACATGGGATGTTAGATATGATTTGGGATTAGGTTGACTTGACCCCCCAGACTCCTCGTCTCCACATGTAGAGCTAAATGTCAAGTCCCCTTCACCCCCTAGTTACACGTCAATCACACGTCATGCTGCTGCGCGCGCATCTATGTTAAGTATTATCTTATAGATCCACCTATGTAAGATAATCAGAGCCAATCATGTTTCTTTTTGCTCCTTATTACGCCTAGTTTCGATTACGTAGTACCATGTCATTTCTCTTATCAATTGTTACGCCTTTTGCATTCGTTTCATTGTAATGTATGACCTATAAAAGTTACTTCTTGTCAATAAAGTATTGTACTTCACTTCCTGAACCCTCGTGGTGACGGAACCTGAAGGCCGCGACTCGAGTCGGCCATTTTGGAATAAAGCCCATTTAGAAAACCTCTTATACCACGGATTCTGCCTCTTGTTATTCTGAGCTAATTTACTTTATTTTAAGATTCCGTATGAAATTCAGTTTAGGTGAAAAGAATATTTACCACATAATGGCGCCCGAACAGGGACACTTTCTCATCTCACGCGCCGGCGGTGCGTTGCAGGCCCGGTCTCCTGCCACAGCTGGACGGACCATAAACGCGTACCAGCAGGATTTCCTGTAAGCTCCCTCCGGTCAAGCGGGGGCGACTGAGGCTGCGATCAACCCAGACGAGGCGGTGAGAAGTGCGAAGTATCCCGACCAGAGCCTAGCTGAGAGAGCAAGATCCGAGGTATACAGAGGCCCACCAGGTTTTCGAAATCCCGATGTCCAGAGGGTCCGCTGTCCGCAGTCATCGAGTCCCGTCCATTCTCTGAGGCCTTCCGTTTCAAGGAGCTACTCGGTGAGTACCGTCGCCGGGGAGGCGTGTTGACGCGCACATAGGTTGTGCCGGTCAAGACGGATTTGGGTACACAAATCCGGTCTGCACTGTTTAGCAGTGTATATGTACTGTTTAGCAGTATATCAAGTATTCCGAAGTATTCAGTTATTGTCAAGAATTCAGCTTGGTGATTAGTTAGGCAGACTGTCATCATTGTCGGTCATTGTTAAAAATGTTTAATGTTTAATGTTTAAAGTGTTCAAATGTCTTGCATATTGTGGTATGAATGATTGTTCATTGTTCACTGTTCATTATTGTGTTTTTCGTATTAAGTGAATTCAAGAGTAAGTATCAGATCAGTTGTCAAGATGCCGCTCTTCTCGAAGTTAAGACAGATTACTACCAGAAAAGGGGTGCTTGAAGAAGCAGTTCCTATTCCTCCTAGGGACACTCCAGGGCATTTTATGTATCACAAGCATGGCTTAGATGCCATATTGTTTCTTGATCTATGGGTAGATTATACCAAGGGATTGCCGGAAAGTCAAAGGTGGCCCGCAGCGGGAACCTGGGATGCAGAGTGCATCATGAAAGTGGAGGAAGAGTTATGGAAAAGAAAAGTCAGACAGTCACAGAAAGACGCTGTTGAGTTATGGCGTAAAGAATCTCATAGACGTACAGAAAAAGCACGTAGACAAGAAGAGAGGAGTAAAGAAAGTTCAAAGGAAGTTCAAGAAAATCTATTAATTGAGGAAGGTATCCGAGTGAAATCAGAACAAGTAAATAGACAAAGAAATGCCCTTATGAATGGTATGTATCCCCTTCTAGCCGAAGGACTACCTAAGGCTGTTCCAGAGATGCCAAAAGACTTGCCACCCCCATTATTTCCAATTAAGGTACATCCAAAAGGGCATCCCAGAACCGCAGAAGATGTTTTTCTTTCCTCATATCTAGACGACGCAGCTCCCGAGTATGCTAACGCCACACCACATAGACCGTCTGGCGGAGGGGTTCAACGTCAGGAGCCGGTATCCGTCCCCGTGCAACAGCAAGTCCCGATACAAGCTTCGGCAAGCACATCTGTTTCCGCATCTGTCCCCGCAGTCGATTCTACAGTGGTATCGACACCCATAGTTGCTGTGTCACGTTCAACGAACCCATTCACACCCGACGCCCCAGATGGGGCCACGGGAGGTGCTAGCAATACCTTTACACCACCTAGAATAAATAAACTTGTCTTTCAAGAGTCAGCGCATTCACGTACACCCAAATTCGTAAGTGAACGTACGCTTAAGGAACTCCTTGTAAATTGTAGATATGACCCGGTGGTTGGTAAAGAGGACGAAATGGTCCTGGCATCATTACGTATCAGACGAGCCGCAGAGTATTTAGCAAGGTTACCAGGAATGACTACGCATCTAGATAGCATATATCATTTTGTTCAAACAGGACGAGATCCAGAATGTATTAACAGAGCTATGGAATTCCAGAAAGTAGAGATACAGGGGGAACTGTTACGTTTCCTCATAAACTGTGTGATCAGAAATCAAGACCGTCCGGGGGTAGACCCGAATGCAATGCTTATTCTTACAAGATGGAGCCAGAATATATCAGAAGGGAGACACGATAAGAAAAACTGTATAATAGCCATGTGCCGAAAAATACGTAGAGAAATAGAACGTATTCACGAAGAAAGATTGGAAACAGACGAGTTCGAGCAAGATGAAGCGTCCGAATCAGGGAATTCCGCAAGACAGTCAGAGACCATAGCCTATGTAGGCAGAGGAAGATCCTGTGATAATACTAGATGTTATTCTGATCCCATACACTCTGTATGCCCAAATAATAGCAGAACGTACCCGACGCCTGTAATAAATTTGAAGTCTCCTGAACATTTGTTTCAAGCCGCAGATAAACTACTACGAGAACGAAGGGGTTACCACCTCCTCGATTCCATGGATGAGCAAGAATTAGCCAGATCAGCCGTTCACTGGATTGACAGTCCTGAAAAATACGGTGATGAGACCGTAGCACACACGTTTTTTAATCTCAGTGCAGATGAACAACGTTTAGCTGGAATCTATATGATTCAGCAACTCCTTATATTATATAAGAGCCAACATGCTGACCCTGGTCCTTTACCTGATATATTAACGGAACTACTCACGAACAGATGGAGGGGTTCTAGTAACAAGTTAATTAAAGAGATATTAGTGTCACGTAAACAGTATGTCCTTTTTGTAAGTCCGGATTCTCTCTCGCTGCCCCGCAGAGAAAGAACGCCGTACTATATGGATAGACAAAATCCCTTACGAGAAGTGCACCCAATAAAAGGCGAAGACAATGAGTTTCACCGTGTATTTGTATACACACCCATATCAAAAATTGAATTGTTAGAAATGAAGAAAGTAGTACCAAGTCATGACAAAGACCCAGCGGGTTTCCACCGAGAAATTAAGGACATGTTACTGATGGGAGAGTATACCTATCCTGATATTATGACGATATTAAAGGTGCTCTTACCTGCTGGCATTTATGAAAAACTGAAAGAAAAAGAGTGGGAAGTGGGTGACCAAAAGATAGATTGGACAGCATTAGAAACGGAGGAAAAGGCCCGAACTGCAGGTTCAGGACTCGGGGATAAAGTCAAAGCATTACCAGGTTTACTAGTACAAGTACTGCCACGTTTATTAACTACGAAAAAGGAAGATTGGGGTGCAATCACGGCCTGTAAACAAAAGCATGATGAAGACACAAGTGATTATTATGCCCGATTTGAAAAATGTTTTGGAATAAATAGTGGTATAAAAACAAGTAGTGAATCGTATCCACACTTATTTGTGACAAAATTAGTAGAAAATGCATTACCTCCAGTAAAGAATAGAATATTGAAATTCGAGAGTACCTGGCAAAGTAACACTCTGTCACAAATGCTACAAATGTTACAGTATCATCACAATAGAATTAGAGATGAACAAGAACACGAACAAAGACGTATGAAAGATTCAAAAATGAAAATGCTAGTGTCTCAGACAGTACCGGCTGAAGGACATAAAAAGGGTATGACACAGTCCGATTCAGCAGGACCGGTAAAAGGAACATGCAATTATTGCAAAAAGCCAGGTCATTACGTACATGATTGTCCAGTTTTAAAACATAATATCGCCATAGGTAAAACACAAGAAAGATCACGGCCACTCAGACAAGATCAGAATGAACAAGGAGCTATGCCGCATCCCCAGGCCATGCCAGCCGCACAACAGCCAATACAGTTTGTGCCAGCTGCACCACCGTTGCCTGCTACTGCCACACAAACCACAACACGACAAATGTATCAGACTGCACAGTATGAATATCCTGAGTATCAGCGTTACGCATGAGCAAGCCTAGAGAGGGAAGTTGACTTACCGCTTATCGAGATTCCTGTAGATCAAGAAGGACCTTATGTACATAGTGAATTATTAGGTCAAGATAGAAAATTCTTACTCGATACAGGGGCAAGTCGAACAACTATAAAACGTAGTGAAGTTCCAGGGGCACCCCTCTCAGGCTCACAAAATGTTTCCCTTGGTTTTTCAGGAAAACCTATTGTTAATGAAGTATCACAGCCTCTCCCACTTACGATAGGACCTCTGACACGAACTACAGATTTATTGCTTACTAAATCATGCCCAGAAAATCTGTTAGGAATTAAAACTCTGAAAGCACTAGGAGCCATAATATGTTGTTCTCCGGAAGGAGTAAGGTTGTTTTTACGTGATTTTAAAGGTCACTATGTGTCTAGAGACATGGATCCCCGACTACAGACTTTACCAGCACATCTATGGGCACAAGGCCCTACGGATGTCGGCTGCATGAACATTACACCATACCGAGTCACATTGAAAGCAGGAGTGGTACTACCACGAATGCGACAATACAAGTTACCGCAAGATGCTGTAGTGGCTTTGTTGAAAATCATTGATGAGCTAATTGCCCAGGGAGTAGTTGTAGAAACAGACTCCAATGTATGTAATTCACCGATAATTCCGATTCTTAAACGAACTGATCCTACTGCCCCACCAGTATACCGATTGGTTATTGATTTGCGTGAACTAAACAAGTGCATTGTACCACAATTTCCTGTGGTCCCTGATATATCATCATTATTGACAGCAATTGATTCCGAAGCAACATTCTTTACTGTAATTGATCTCAAGAATGCCTTTTTCAGCGTCCCAATAGATCCGGAAAGCCAATACTTGTTCGGATTCAGTTTAAATGGGCGCAGTTTTAAATTCTCACGCGCTCCCCAAGGATTCACAGAAAGCCCCAGCATCTACAGCCAAGCACTGAAAAGAGAACTAGACAGTATCCACATGCCAGTCAATACTGCACTGCTTCAATATGTCGATGATCTGCTGATCACTGCGAGAAGCGAACCTGAATGTGAAAAGGCTTCTCTGACAGTTTTACATTTTCTAGCCGACAAGGGGCACAAGGTGTCTCCTTCTAAGCTGCAATTCTGTGTCCAGCGAGTTATTTATCTTGGTCACTCGCTGTCCAAGGAGGGAAGGCAGCTTACACCAGATCGCATCCAGTTAATTGCTAACATGTCAATACCCCAGACACAAAAGGAGGTGCGGGCTTTCATAGGCCTCACTTCATATTGTAGGCAGTGGATCCCTCAGTACGCATTTCTAGCAAAACCACTCATTCAGTTAACCACACAGGAGGCAGCCACATCGACTGTTCTCCCTTGGACTCAGGAACATACACAAGCTTTTGAAAGCCTAAAGGAAGCCTTATGTCAAGCACCTGTTTTAGCAACACCATGTTATAGCAAACATTTTACACTCTTTGTTACAGAACGTGAAGGTACTGCCTTGTCAGTACTCACTCAGGATCAAGCAGGATCACGCAAGCCATGTGCTTATTTTTCCAGTACATTAGATCCCGTAGCTCAGGCTTTGCCTGCATGCCTGAAATCAGTGGCAGCGACAGCTTTAGCAATCAGACAAAGCGATGCCATAGTGTTAGGACATCCATTGACAGTACAAGTACCGCATGCAGTAGAGGTTCTTGTGAACCGAACACAAACACAACACTTGACCGTAGCAAGACTTACCGGTTATGAACTGACATTGTTTCAGCCACACATAGAGATCCGACGGTGTAATACATTGAATCCTGCTACACTATTACCTGTAAGTGGAACAGACCCACTAGCTCATGATTGTGTTGAAATCATTGAAATAAAGACGAAACCTAGACAAGACTTGACAGACGTTCCATTGTTAGGTCCAGACCTGACGTTGTATGTAGACGGATCGTGCATGAGAACAAGTACAGGAGATTTAGTGGCCGCGTATGCAGTCACAACAGACACTGAAGTTATTGAGACAAATTGTATAGATACTTTGTCAGCCCAAGCAGCAGAACTTATTGCTCTAACACAAGCCTGTATTCAAGCCACAAATAAGAAAGTTAATGTATACACTGACTCACGTTATGCATTCGGAGTTGTACACGACTTCGGCGTGCTGTGGCGAGAGAGAGGTTATTTAACCTCCCATGGTGCCCACATTCAGCACGGACCCCTCATTCATGCCTTGTTAGACGCAATACATCTACCCACTGCTATATCGATTATGAAATGTAAAGCACACACGAAGGTTACTGATATCATTTCTCAAGGCAATGATTTAGCTGACAGAACAGCTAAACAGACTGCTCAGAATCGCACATTAGACATGACAAAGCCAATAGTTCAGACACCAACACAGTGTATGACAATTAAGGATCCCGCACTTGACGTAATTGACATACAGACACATGCTACTGCAGAAGAATTAAAGAAATGGACTGAACTAGGAGGGATCCAGACAGATCAGGGATGGATGACGAAGGAGAAATCTGTATGGTTTCTTCCTGACTCTATGGTCCAAGCCATTATAGCTACAATTCACAGCCCGGCGCATTTAGGAGAAAAAGCTATGTTAGATAGCATTCAACACATTTGGTTCAATAAACATTTACGAGCAGCAGCTAAACAAAAGGTCCGTACCTGTATGATATGTTGTCAGTTCAACCCAGGAAAAAGTGTTCCCGTAGAACAGGGTGGATTCCAGACTCCTGATCATCCTTTTGAAGTGCTCCAAATGGATTATATCCAGATGGAACGATGTCGAGGATTCAAATATGTTCTTGTAGTTGTCTGCGCTCTCTCCCGATGGACTGAGGCGTACCCAGTATCAGATTACACGGCCCCGACTACTGCCAAACAGTTAGTTCGAGAATTCTTCCCACGGTACGGTTTACCACGTGTTGTATATTCAGATAACGGCCAGCCTTTCTCATCCGAATTAATGAAACATGTCTCACTTTTGTTGGGATATCAGTGGAAATTCCACTGTGTCCGACACCCCGAGGCAGCAGGCCTCGTGGAACGACATAATCAAATTTTGAAAATCAGATTGTCTAAAATATGTAAGGAGAAAGGTGTTGACTGGATAGTAGCCTTACCAGTTGCACTATTCTACATAAGGATGGTAGCACACTCTCGAACAGGGCTATCCCCGTATGAGGTGATCTTCGGAAGGCCACCAAATATGTGGGGGACGCCTATACCACGTAAAATAACTGATGTTAATTGTAATATGCTGACAGATTACTTGGCTTCCTTGATGTCTGCACTACAATCTTGTCGTTCACAGGTAGCTGCAGCTTTTCCTGACAACACTGAGGTGAAACCCCATGACGTTGCTCCGGGTGATCTGGTATTTGTGAGGAATTTTGATCGGAAAACCCAGTTGGAGCCCAGGTGGAAAGAACCGAAGCTAGTCCTGCTGACCACAAGAACAGCCGTGAAAGTTGAGGGCCGCAAAGGCTGGATACATTCCAGCCACATTAAGAAATTTCATGGACTATCCTCGGATATAGACACTGTGCCCTGCACTCCCTCACAGACTGATTCAAAACTTCCTTTTGTTGAAAAGAATGACTCTCAGTTCTATAAATTAAAACTTAGGCCCAAACAGTCGAGCAATTTGATTGTTTAAGTCCTCTCCAAGGTGAAGCGGTTGAATTGTCTCTGACATGTATCCCTTGGACCTGAGTAGAGAGAATACCAGAGAAATGTTGAAACGACAGGCGTATTGTAAATCACTGCGTAGCTACTGTGTGAGGACATTATTAATCCTGTTTTTATTGAGTGTTTTAATAATTATTACGAGTGTGATTTTGCATATATCATCCTATTTCTAGACATGTTTATAATGTTGCTGCTGAACATTCTTTTAGTGACCTACCGCCACATGAATTATCTTATAGACTTGCGCTGCGCAATAACACCTTCATTAGTATGTTACATCATTCCCATCAGACTAGTAAAGCCACCAATTGTTGGGTGTGTGGCCGACTCCCTCCCTATCAGAATAACAAAGGAGTTCTGCCTTTCTTTCCACATCCGTTCACACACAATGGCTCCTGTGGAGCATGGTTTAGTTTACTAAATTCCATAGACCCAGACACAGCAGTTTATCAACAACATTGGATATGGGGAAATCTGAATCTAGTTTTATTCAAAGTCTGTCACCCTAATAAGGAGGGTCACCCCAGTAGAACAGGAACTGATTTAGAAAACGAAGTGTATAAATTAGGTAATTTTACGCCTAATCTTATGATTCTGAATGTCAAATCCGAAGTTGAACTAATTCTGCCCACTATGTCAGTATTTCCAGTTAAGGGTGAATTATGTGTAAGAAAAGTTGGTTCCATACATATGGGCCATAGCCAATGCGTTACTACAATAGAATATAGTGATCAAGGTAAATCTTCATTTAGAGCTTCTCGCCATTCTTACTTTATATGTGGTCAGACGGCATATATGCGTCTACCTCTAGATTGGGATGGTACCTGTTACATAGCATTCCTTTTGCCACCTGTTTTCCTAGCCCCCCCTGATTATTATCGAAATGTTCACTTAGTACACAAAAGAGAGCGAAGAGATCTCCCAGTTGTCGATTATACTGAGACGGCATGGGACAAGTATGTAGATTTCAATAAAGGTATCTTTCCCTATATAGGTACAATATCAAATAGTAAGCTGATACGCAGACTAACCAAGACTCTTGAAGCTGTAGTAAACGAGACTATAGCCGCCCTAGGCAATCTGACAGAGGAACAATCAGTGATGAGAATTGTTGTTCTCCAGAATCGTCTTGTCCTTGACGTCATCCTGGCCGATAGGGGCGGAGCTTGCAGGGTCATCGGATCCAGCTGCTGCATATTCATACCAGAAAATTCGCCATCTGTATATAAAGCTATAACACGCCTTCATAAGATTGTAAGCCAGATACACGAGAATCCAGGCACTTGGACGTGGTCCGGGTGGTTTTGGAGTGTGATATCAGCCTGGGGATGGAGAGTTCTATCCTTCCTAGGTATTGGCCTTCTTATGCTCTTCAGTTGTTGTTTATGCCTGCAATGTGGACCAGCGATTTGTGGTCTGTGTGCCACATCATGCATTCCATATCAAAGTTCTCGTTCAAAATGCCGGAAAAAGAAGGAAGAAGAAATGATGCTCCATGAGCAAATCGATGGAATGATGAAGATTGATATCTCTTGAAGGGCAAGTAGGGGACAAGGAGGGAATGTGGAAATGTGGATTTTCCTGATCAGTTATGTCCCCTATCTTGGACCCCAACGGTTCTATATGCATGTTACAAGTACATGTATGTTCCCTCCAGTTCCAGTTTCTAAGACGCAAACATATGTGTGTCTACCGTCGACATGTTCTCTGTCAGATCCGCCATCAATGGGCTGGATATTCGATTCCTAAGTATGACAGGCCACCGACTTTATATGGCTAAGTTACTCCATTTTTACAGTTCAGGCAAGTAGGCCCGATTCTTTCCTCAAAGCCTTTTCCTGCTCTCTGTCTCTGACAGTTTCAGCTTGAGCTTGCATCTGTATCCATGAACTTTGTCCTACTCCCTGTGCAGCTAACGGTGCCTGCCTCGGCCAGTTTTCGCCTGCCTGCCAAGAAGCTGTATTTCACCTTCGAATTATCTATTTTGCTCTTCAGCCGATGCATTCCTGTCTAGTGATTTAGGTAAACATTTCCTTTTGCTCACAAGCAAAGGACTCGGCCTTTCCGTCCTCCTGCAAGTGATTCATAGCCCTGTTGCCATGGAAAGTTTTCTGCCCCTCGCATCTCATATAGACACTTAGACGCTTGTACACGCACACGCAGTCAGTATAGAATAGATTCCTGTCCGAGAGTCTTTTCCTTGTGGATAACATAGTTCTCTAAACATGGGATGTTAGATATGATTTGGGATTAGGTTGACTTGACCCCCCAGACTCCTCGTCTCCACATGTAGAGCTAAATGTCAAGTCCCCTTCACCCCCTAGTTACACGTCAATCACACGTCATGCTGCTGCGCGCGCATCTATGTTAAGTATTATCTTATAGATCCACCTATGTAAGATAATCAGAGCCAATCATGTTTCTTTTTGCTCCTTATTACGCCTAGTTTCGATTACGTAGTACCATGTCATTTCTCTTATCAATTGTTACGCCTTTTGCATTCGTTTCATTGTAATGTATGACCTATAAAAGTTACTTCTTGTCAATAAAGTATTGTACTTCACTTCCTGAACCCTCGTGGTGACGGAACCTGAAGGCCGCGACTCGAGTCGGCCATTTTGGAATAAAGCCCATTTAGAAAACCTCTTATACCACGGATTCTGCCTCTTGTTATTCTGAGCTAATTTACTTTATTTTAAGATTCCGTATGAAATTCAGTTTAGGTGAAAAGAATATTTACCACAGAGTGTGGAAAATTTTACCGCCGCTTTCGCTATATGCCGAGAGCTCCACTCGCCGTTAGTTGAAGAAATAGTTCTCATGTACTTACATTTAGAATTGGTTTTCCTGCTGCTTGGATACTTTTATTGGACAAATTGGTTTTCTGAGGATTAGAAAACTTGGCATGTATTGTTCCAGTTCAGCCCTATTCTCTCTCATAGACATGCACACATTTCGAAAGTGAGATGAGTGAACTAGAGAAAAAGAAATGCGACGCAGATGACGGAACATGCGCTTGCTGTACATCACAGCATGACGTGTTATGTTGTATGCAAGCAGTGTTCACCAGTTCCTTTCCTTGTCCTCATGGGCAAAGTTCTTGACTTCGTCTAATTACCCAGGCATCAAATAATCTTCTCTCAGCCAGAGTCAAATTAAGACATAAATGTTTTAGGCGGTGTAAACTTGAAGACATATTTGTTAGAATTTGACATGTGATGTCTGGAGTTAGGTATGCTTAGAGGTATTGTAGAGACGCATTCATTGTGTGGAAGCATGTGCACGTGGTTGTAGGTGCGGATGGGTGAGTGACTATGTGTGCGTCCTTTGTGTGACTATTGACATATTACCTACATTGCAATGCTAATCTGGTGTAAAGCAAATTGCACAAAGAGAAAACATAGCTTACTTACAGTGATAGTTTACATAAAAACAATGGAAGAAGTCTCTAAAAGCACTAACCATACATTCCAGAGGTGCTCATTAACTTGGTTGCTGCTGTATCTGGGCTACAGCAACAGTACATCATACAAGGCCAGAAGAGACTGCTGCACAGGCCTGCTAATTCCCAGAGTGCAAAACTGAGAACTGGCAGAAGGCCTCTCATTGTCTATGCGTTTTTAAGCAGTATACGTCGATGCCCTTAACATTCACACCAAATAACATTATACAAGGTGAGATTCACTTATATATTTTTTAAGGAATGATTTAAGTAATTTGCCCAGAATTATAGGATATTGAGTGGACGCCGGACTCAAACTGGATTCCCTGATTCCAAAATCGGCAACTCACTCGTCAGACCACATCTCCAATTATATACTGTAGAGACTACAGGACTCTAGGGTGTTCAGAGCCATCACGTGACTCAGAGTTCCTGACTCTGAGAAGCGGATTAGTGCTGAAATTACAGACAAATGCTGTCTCCTTTCAGTAGAAGCGGACCATGGAGTCTTCGAAGTGGGCTTCGGACACAAACCTCCAATGGCTCTTGTAAAGTAAGTGTATGAGTCAAACAAACACAAAAAAATGAAGAGTAATCAATGCCCCATTAGGATGAGAGTTTGGTGGGAGGGGGATCGCGCGTTGTGCCTTTTGTGTTCAGGTTGGAGATTTCAACAAGCATTTGCAATGCAATAGGTCTTGCATTATAAAAGTGTGAGCAGTTGGCATTGCTAATATTAATGCAACACTAGCTATTGGTATTGTAAATGATAAGGGCATTTATTTATGTGTTTGTTTTATAAAAATAGAAAACAAAGGCATTGTCATGAACAATGCCAATAGCTTAAACTTTTGAAAATGCGAGACCTATTGCATTGCAAATGCTTGTTGATAACTTTTGCTGGGTAGGGAAGCAGGGAGATAAGCCAGTTCTTGGCCAGTTGACTTGGGTCGGCTGAATGTTTGTTCAGGAGGGACATTGACTGCTGTGTTCTTCTAGGCTTTCGGGAAGGTGGCTGAGGTGGTAGAGGTGTTCAGGATGTGGTTGAGTGCTATGCTGATTAGTAATGCGCCGAGGTTGAAGATGCAGTGAGGGCAAGGATCCAATGGGGCCCCAGAGTGGATAGTCTACATGTTTAAGGCTGTTTCTTTGCTGGTGAGGGTCCTCCATCTGGTCAGGTGCTTGTCCTAATTAATTATGGTCAGGTTAATGATGAGTTCATTGGTATCTGGTTGGTATGCAAAAAAGCTGTAGATGTTCATAATTTTGCTGTGGACGAAATTATACAGGTCATCACAAAGATCTTAGCAGGGGATGATGTTGTTGGTGGTAGATGTGGTGAAATCTTTGATGATTGATAAGATTTCTTTGCTGCGTTGCACTAGTGCTTTATTCTTGGTTTCTCTTAGCTGCTGGTGGTATCATCTGAGTGTGGTTTTGACGGTTGTTCTCTCAGTGTCTTTGCGATTGATTCTTCATTTCCTTTCTAGCTGCTCGTAGTGTCTATTGTAGTCTGAGGTCCTGGTGTACCAACTGGCTTGTTTGATTGTTCTTCTCTGTTTGTTGAGGTTGATAGGTTTGATGGAGTCTATGCAGTTCTTCTTTCAGTTATTGAAGTTGTCAACGTCCACGCTGATGTTGTCTGTCGGGTAGGGTGTGTCCACATGGAGGTCGTTGAGCAGCTTAGCGCATTAGCGTGCAGCGCTTGACTAGTGTATAGCTATTGTTGTTTTAAACTCCCGTTTTTTGTATTTTCGTTTCTCTTATTTTATTGTATTCCCTGCTTTTACAATCACCTGTGCCTACTAGCTCAACGCATTAGCGTGTAGCCCAGCGTATTAGCGTGCAGCGCTTGACTATTGGACAGCCACTGCTGTTTTTAAACTCCTGTGTTGTATATTTTGTTAGTTTTCGTTTCTTAAGTATTCCCGGTTTTTAAATAACTGTTCTTGCTTACCTGCACTGCTGTCATCTTAACTTGCACTCTAATCGGACTTTTCACCGCTTTTTTGCGGGCCCCTCGCCCTTGTCACGGTGGCGGCCATCTTGTGTGAGGACCGATCCATTCCGCGCTCTAGTCTCCATCTAGGAGGCTCGACCTCCATAAATGGCAGGTAATTTCAGGGCTCCTATTCCAGCTTAGCGCATTAGCGTGCAGCGCTTGACTAGTGTATAGCTATTGTTGTTTTAAACTCCCGTTTTTTGTATTTTCGTTTCTCTTATTTTATTGTATTCCCTGCTTTTAACAATCACCTGTGCCTACTAGCTCAACGCATTAGCGTGTAGCCCAGCGTATTAGCGTGCAGCGCTTGACTATTGGACAGCCACTGCTGTTTTTAAACTCCCGTGTTGTATATTTTGTTAGTTTTCGTTTCTTAAGTATTCCCGGTTTTTAAATAACTGTTCTTGCTTACCTGCACTGCTGTCATCTTAACTTGCACTCTAATCGGACTTTTCACCGCTTTTTTGCGGGCCCCTCGCCCTTGTCACGGTGGCGGCCATCTTGTGTGAGGACCGATCCATTCCGCGCTCTAGTCTCCATCTAGGAGGCTCGACCTCCATAAATGGCAGTCATGCAGACGCGCAGCGTCATCGCGCAGCGGGGTCGCCGGTCTTCCGCCGGAGTTACGCCAGAGTTCAGCCCGTCTGCGCCCGTCCGCGCTGAGGACGGGCAGCAGGTCGGGCTGGACCAGGTTTTCGTACCTTCGTTTCCTGGTAAGACATTAATGCGTTATTCTTCATCTGCGCTTCGGGCCCTCAGACCTCCCATATGCCCTTCTCTACATTGTTTTACTCCGCTGGGGATATTACATTCTCGTCGCTGTAAGGTCTGTTCTTCCTCTTTTCATCCCCTTGTCACCTGCTCTACCAGCTTTTGTTCTTCTTTCTCGAAGTCCACAGTTTCTCATAATAATGGATTTCTATTGAATGCGCGCTCGCTAATTAAACATAATCTCGCCTTCCATGATTTTGTGGACGAAAGACAACCAGACTGGGTTTTTATTACAGAGACCTGGGCCACTGACTCCTCGGGTCACGACCTTCTACTAGCCATTCCTGAGGGCTACTCCTTACATAGACATGATAGACCTAAACGTAGAGGAGGAGGCATTGCTATTCTTATTAAATCTTCCCTGCTTTGCACGATCAATCCACTTTCTCGGCCCCAGGATTGCTTTGAAGCTCTATATTTCTGTATTACGTGTGCTCCTTCAGTCTCCTTTACGGGTATACTGATTTATAGGCTGCCTGGTTACAGAGCTAATTTTGCCTTGGACATACTTAGAATCCTTGAACCCTACTTCGGAAAGCCCTCCTTCACCGTTTTAGGTGATCTTAATTTCCATCTCGATGAGGTTCATTCTAAGGATACTATATCTCTGGTCGAATCACTTGGAGCTTGTGACTTCACTCAGCTTGTTACCAATGCTACTCACATAGCAGGTCACATCCTTGATGGGGTTTTCTCTAATGATCTAAGACTCTCCAGCGGTACACCTTTACCATTGGTGTGGACAGATCATTTTGCGGTTCCTCTGCAGTTAGCCTTTTCTACTTCCCATTCGACTAAGAAAGGGACTACCCCTTTTGTTTCTAGAAGAAATTTCAGAAACCTTACGAATGAGGCTTTTGCCCCTTTTGTTCCCACACCAGAGGCTCTCTCATTAAAAGACGCGGATGAGGCAGCACAAGATCTGCATGATTCCATCACTAATGCAGTAGAAAAACTTGCACCTTCATCCTTGCGATATGTAGCCCGGCGGAAACCATCAGCGCCATGGTTTTCGGACCATCTTAGAGTACTAAGACAGGGCTGTAGAAGTAGTGAGAGGAGATGGAGGAAATCCTGGGATCCCATGGATAGGGAGGCCCACAAGTCTGCTCTACGGGAGTATAAGCAGAAAGTGATAATGGAGAAGCAGGAATACTTCTCCAATCTTACCAGCTCACTTACCTCCTCTAGGGAGCTCTTTAAAATCGCTGACTCGCTGTGCTCCCTTCAACTTCCAGATCCCGTAGTCAGCTCTCAACGTCTTTGTGACGACATTGCAGACTTTTTTCACACAAAAATCTTCGATATTCACACCTCCTTGGAAGTACAACGCCTCTCCTTGGCCGAAAATCTCCCTCCAGGCATAAGCTCTTCTGAGACACTGGATATAGTCCCTTCTAGCTTCCTTTCTGTTTTTCCGTCTATGTCTCTTGAAGGTTTGAATCTTCTTCTAGACAAGACGAAATCCTCCTCTCCACTAGATCCATTGCCTCTCAAAAGGCTAAAAGAGTGTAGGAACAGCCTCCTTCCTCCCTTACTTGAGGTGATGAACAAGGCAATTGCTCAAGGTATTTTTCCATCAATATGGAAGAAGGCCATTGTGAAGCCGCTCCTTAAGAAGCCTTCTCTCGATCCTGGCCTCTTGAAAAATTTTAGACCTATTTCTCTGCTCCCTGCTCCCGCTAAAATCTTAGAAACACACCTAAATCGCCATTTATCCTCGTTTCTTGAAGCTTCGGAGTATCTTGACATTACCCAGCATGGATTTCGAAAGCATCACAGCACAGAATCTGCCCTCACCTCTGTAGTCGACAACATCCGACGCAAGGTCGATGCTGGACAAACAACTGTCCTTGTGCTACTGGACCTCACAGCCGCATTCGACACTCTGTCTCCTGCCATTCTAACATCTCGGCTTAGGGAGGCAGGTGTCATTGGTTCGGCCCTGAGTCTCCTCAACTCCTTTCTCCTTGATAGGGAACAGAGAGTGATGCTCGGCAACCACCTCTCCCCAGCAAAGTCTTTGCAATGTGGGGTGCCACAGGGGTCGGCATTAAGTCCGACCCTGTTTAACATCTACGTGGCCCCCCTTGCTAGGCTAGTAAGATCACAGGGGATGGAGGTGGTATCATACGCCGATGACACCCAGATTATGGTTTCACTAACTCAGTCCTCTGTTATAACATCTGCCTTTAGCTTCAGGTCCTGTATGCAACACGTTGCGGACTGGATGATTACCAACTCCCTGAAGCTAAATGGCGACAAGACTGAGGTCCTGATCTTTGGGAAGGACCAAGATATTTGGTCGAGTGAGTGGTGGCCCTCCTCTCTTGGCACCTGCCCCACTCCCTCTCAATCTTCCAGAAATCTGGGTGTAGTGTTTGATACTTCACTCTCGATGTCCTTACAGGTGAATCGGACTGTTTCGACCTGCTGGGGCGTGATCAGGACGCTCAACAGAATTCGCAGCTATTTGTCTCTTCAAGCACGCAAGCAGATTGCAGTCGCCCTTGTTGGTTCCAGGTTGGACTATTGTAACTCTCTCTACATGGAGTCCAACAAGGGCCTTATACATCGACTGCAAATCGGGCAGAATGCTGCTGCACGTTTTGTCCTGGATCTGCCCAGGGCCTCTTCTGCTATTGCTGCGAGGAGAGACCTTCATTGGCTGCCTGTTCAGCACAGAATTTATTTTAAAAATCTGTGTCTGACCTATAGAGCACTCGAGGATGGATCTAAAGGCGCTATCAGCTCTCTGATTACTCGTTACCACCCCACAAGGTGTTTGCGTTCTTCGGGACTATTCCAACTTGTTGTCCCTCGTTTTAAACTCACGAGATGGGGAGCCAGGGCTTTTTCAGTCGCTGCTCCACAACTCTGGAACATCTTGCCGATGGAGTTGAAGACCTTACCCTCTTTAGCGCTGTTTAAAAAGGCCCTAAAAACTTGGTGCTTCTCTAGAGCTTACACAGGCTGAGCTGGTTTTGGAATTAGGCGCCTTGACGCCCATTGGGCTATGTTTGCGCACGATAAGATCCCTTTTATTATTATTATTATTATTCTGTTTCTGGGATTGTACTGTGGCTAGGTAGGCTCATGTTAGTGGGTGAGTAGGACTGCGGTGTGTTGATCTGGATGCGAATTTGGGGATCGGTGGTTCAAATGCGGGCTGAGGTTCAGTTTAATTTTACGTCATTGAAGGTGGTGAAGATGGGGTCCAGTGTGTGTCCGGCGAGGGGCATGAGTTCTGTGACGATCTGGATTCGTCCGGTGTTGTTTAGGCTTTTTAGAATGGCGCAAGGGTCGGTTGAGTCCTCCAGTTGGAAGTTGACGTCTCCGAAGACCACGGCAGTTTTGGAGTTGATGGTGAGGGGGGCAATGAATTCTGTGATGAGGCTTGTGAAGGTGACTCATGGTCCTGCTGTTGGTAAGGCAGGGTTCCCTTAAGAGTAAAGTCCCTGAAGATTTGAAGTTTGAAATGCAGATGTTCCATGAATGGAATGGCATTCTCTGTGGTTGTTGAGCAGACAATGGTGTCTTTGTAGGCAATTGTGAGTTCCCCTCCTTCCCTATGGTGGTCCTGTTTTGCAATCTTGTAGACTGCTGGGATTTCCATCGTGATGTTGGACACTGATGTTGGATTGAGCCAGATTTCTGTGAGGAAGAAGAGGCTGGTGCATTGCTGCATAGCAGGACCCATATTTTGGTTGTGTGTTTGCTGAGCGAGCAGATGTTGAGTAACATGTATGTGAGTGTGTTTTGAGGGACGCTTTGAGGTTCCGGTTTGCTGTTGCGTGAGGTGCGATGTGGAGGTTGGTATATGTGTGGGGGTTGCTAGGAGGTTTCTACAGGTGAAGCGGCAGTGGATGCAAGAGAAAACTCCTGCTGTTGTATGTGGCATGGCATGGCAGCAGCGGGGCAATATGTGTCTCCGGTCGAGGGAGCAGAGGAGTGCTGCAGTGTAACACTGGGGGATGGTTGGACCAGGGTTCATGGCGCTGGTCCAGGCACAGACGGGAGAATGTGGGCTTGCCTTTGCGGCACCCGCTACATATGTTGATAACGCCATCCTTGTGAGAACAGCCAATGATCTACAAAAGCTTTTGGGATTCCTTTACGTGTTTTATGGACCAAGTTGACTTAAATGTGAATCTAAGCAAAAGTTTTGGTAATGCTCTGTGGTAAATGAGTAAACAAAAATCATCACCACTCAATAAAGGGTGTTCATATCTCTAGAGTAAACTGTTTTTCTTACCTAGGGATACAATTTAATTGTTGGAGGAAATTTGTTCACATAAGAATGTTTAGTAGTCAACAACTGAGTAAAACCATGGAGGCTGTTTCTTAATTTGCTACTAATTTGGGGTCAAGACATATTAAGGAGTTGTTCACTATTTTTACGCTTTTCAGCTGCAACTTATGGTTCTTGTTTATGGGGGTCTATTGAATGTCAGCAACTACAAATAATGGAGAACTACTTTTTGAAGGGGATTGCTCACTGTTATGTTATGTGTATTATATATATTCGTAAAGTCCACTTTGATCTGTAAGGGTATCCTGGTGCTGAGCAGGTGTGTGTGCCTAGCCCTGCCTAGGGTAGGTTGGTTAACTAAAAAACCAGGTCTTCAGCTTCTTGTGGAATTCAAAAAGAGAGGAGGAGGCTCTGATGTGGAGTGGGAGGCCGTTCCATGCTTTAGGAGTGATGTAAGGGAATGCCCATCCTCCTGATCTGGTGCTATGTATGCGAGGGAATTGTACAAATAGGAGTCCTGTGGAGGAGAGGTGTCTGAGTGGTTGGAGGAAGGATATGTGACTGGTCAGGTACAAGGCCCTGAGTTGTGTAGTGTCGTGAATGTGTGTGAACGGAGTTTAAATTGAGCGTGTATGTTTATTGGGAGCTAGTGTATTTCTGTGAGGTATGGTGTGAGTTCTTTGTGGTAGGCTGAGGATGAGTCTGGATGTTAAGTTATGGATGGTTTGTAGTCTTCTACTGAGTTGTTCCCCAAAGTACTCACTCCTACATTTGTCACAAAGAAATAGGGATAGCTGTTATTGAAGATTCAATGACAATATGCCCTATGAAGTAGTGCCATTCTATCTGGTTAGAGAACTCATTCAGGATTGATTGTTGCTTGATCATGCTTTTAAAATACCCTGGTTGAATTGTAGAAAAACGATGCATAGTTTCCATAGAGAAACATTGAAGTGTGTAGAACCAACTAACGTCACTGTTCTTTTGAAATTAGAATTGCATTGTCGGTCAAATCAATCTATTGCTGGAAATTGGGAATGTACAGAAGAACTATGTAAAGCAACAGTCAGTGCCCATACTCTTGTCTGATCGGAAGACGATACTCAACCAAATTTTGTGACGAATTAAGATCACCAACATCAATTTGTTCTGGCACATTTCCGCTTATGCACCATCCATCTTTTCCTAGCCTTCCTGAAAATGGACCAATATCACACACGGCCCTTGCGATGTATGTTCAACACAAACCACTATGTACTTTATGTTCTTTTGTGAGTTCTATGAAGTTCTTAAGTTATGTTTCTTAAAATCTTTCTTATTCACATTTACTCAGTGTAGGTCAGCTCTCATTTTCCTTTAATCTTTAGATTTATTGTCTTCATGGGCTGTAGTACTGAGTTTTGTACAAATGGCTATCAGAATAAGAAAATCTATGTCATCATGTGGACAGATTTTAATAATTTTACATTGATGTAATTTTTAAATATATCTTTGGCTTATTAATATTTTAATTTCATGTGATTTAATTCCAATTTATTGAATCATATTATATGGTTAAAACTGAAATGTATAAAGAATGATAGGTTGAGTACATTGATTTGATGGTGTTGTAACCTAACGGCCCTCTATCTTTTCAGTCCCTGCTAAAATTATTAACATCTCAGCTGACATCACGGTGAACGAAGGCAGCAACGTATACCTACTGTGCCTGGCCTTTGGGAAGCCTGAACCCACAGTGACCTGGAAACAGATGAGAGGTGAGGATCTAGCGCCTTTATCCTTTAACACATTGACCAGTAGGCAATGAGACAAATATGAACCTTTATCCTTGACTTTGGGAAAATATATTGAGCATTTGGTATTAAATCTAGGGGAATGGCAGATCTGTAGTCTGAATTGTGGCTTTAAAAGACTTAGGGACGGATTATGATCTTGACAGACGGGATACTCTGTCACAAACATGACGGATATCCTGTCCGCCAAATTACAAGTACTATAGGATATAATGGAATTGTAATGTGGAGGATGAGGTATCAAAATTATAAGTACCGTAGGATATGATGGAATTATAATGTGGAGGACAGGATATCCAAATTATAATTATCGTAGGATATAATGGAATTGTAATGTGGAGGACGGGATATCCAAATTATAAGTATCGAAGGATATAATAGAATTATAATGTGGAGGACTGGATATCCAAATTATAAGTATTGTATTGTATTGTAATTGCATTTGTATAGCGCTTACTACCCCTGACGCGGTGTCAAAGCGCTTTTTGACGAGTAGCACGCTACTCCGGGACACATACAGGATTAGTGTTGAATTAGTATAGTGAAACATGCAAGTACATTTTAAGTGGTGGATATGTTAGTCAGTTATTTGGATTCGGAAGGATAGCAGAAGGATAGAAGAGGAAAAAAGGTTTGTATTTATATAGCGCTTCTTACCCCTGATGGGGTGTTAAAGCGCTTTTTTTTTGGCAAGTAGCATGCTGCTCCGGAATTATGGAAACCAATAAAGGATTAGTGGTGAATTAGAATGGTGAAATATGAAAGCAATTTGAGTGGTGGATATTGGTCAGTTATTTGGAGTGAGAAGGATAGCGGAGGGATAGAAGGGAAAGAAAGGTTTGCATTCATATAGTGCCTGTTACCCCTGATGGGGTGTTGAATTATAATGTGGAGGACGGGATATCCAAATTATAAGTACCCTAGGATTTATTGGAATGGTAATGTGGCGGACGGGATATCCAAATTATAAGTATCGAAGGGTATAATGGAATTGTAATTTGAAGGACGGAATATCCAAATTCTAAGTATTGTAGGATATAATGGAATTATAATGTGGAGGACGGGATTTCCAAATTATAAGTATCGTAGGATATAAGGGAAGTATAATGTGGAGGACAGGATATTCAAATTACAAGTACTATAGGATATAATGGAATTGTAATTTGGAGGACGGAATATCCAAATTATAAGTATTGTAGGATATAATGGAATTATAATGTGGAGGACGAGATTTCTAAATTATAAGTATCGTAGGATATAATGGAAGTATAATGTGGAGGACGGGATATCCAAATTACAAGTACTATAGGATATAATGGAATTGTAATGTGGAGGTTGGAATATTCATCACGTTTGTGACGGAATAACCCTGTCCACTAAGATCGTAATCAGGCCCTTATTGAGTAAATGCTTTCCACGGATGTAGATTGACTCATTTATGGGAGTCACAGAACTTCCCAGGTTACACCTGAGATCTGCAGAAGCCATGGGAAATTCATCACTTTATTCAAATAGCATTTTTTCTACATGGGGTAAATACTTTTCTTATTTTAGAAACCCTTTCCCTACACCTTTGTCAATTTGGAGGACAGCTATTGAAAAAGAAGAAAAAAATGAGTACAGCTATTTTTTTCTACTCTAGAAATAAATGTAATCCTGCCTTTCCCAGGAGCAAAAATCCCAATATGTGTAGGGAATTCAACGTATAAAACAGAGCTATTTGCCTGTCGAAGGAAAAGTGAACATAGCTCCTGTGATTGGACTCAAAGGGGGACATTTACTAATTTAAAGTGTCACAAAATGCAGTGAACAAAGTTGCTGTGTTGTGTTGAACTGGGAGGAGAGAGCAGGACAGTGCTGTCTCTACTAACATATGTTACAATTGCTCTGTTCCCCAGTGCTGACCCTCTATGCGCCACACACACCTTTGCACCAAGGTGAAAATGCTTGTGTGAGGGCTTGCATGGATTTTCTACTAGAAGGGTAAGCCTTCCATACTATGCTTAGACATACTTTTATTCATTCATTCATACATAGTAATATGTGCTGTAGAGTGCAGCACATGTGAAACATGGGAAATGTTAAGAGAAATTTCTCCTTGTTAGCGCCTGTCTCGTGGAAGCATTATTTTTTTCAGCTCAAACCCCTGTCTACTATTGTTAGTAGATATGGCTTTTCTTCAAAACCCTGGGAATGCAGATGTGCCACTAATTGTACGCCCCCTTGATGCAAAGTAACGCAAAGCAGTGTAATGTGCTATTTGTGTTATTTTAGGCCTGCAAGTACCTTATCAACAATTTGCAGAGATTTGTCTCGTCGGCATAAAGTGTTGCTAAATCTTCCCCAAATGACGTAAGTTCAAACACTACAAATGTAAACCTTGCCATAGCCGTTGTGTAGACTTATAGTCTGAAATGATATCTTGTTATCTCCACCTGGCATGCACTGAGTTATTCTCTATAAGTACAGACCCGCACACCAAGATGGCCAGGCAGCTTTGGTCCTTAGACTTCGCATTGGCCGTGGATTTCAGCATTCAAGAAGGAAGTTGTGACAGAGAGGAAGACTGGGCTTGGCTTCTGGAGCGACCCCAAAATGTGAGAGCATCATTTAGGTGTAAATAGTTGAAAAAGACAGGATAAGAAAAAGGAAGGCTAAAAGAGAGAGATGGCGAGACAAGGGCTAAGTGGGCCATAAGTCTCCCAATTGGTCTTCCAGGACAGTGCCGGAGCATCGAGAAGATGCATAGGCCCCTCTGACAGGTTCTTTTATGATATATGGGATCCATACATTACCCACTAGTGGCGGGCGAGATAATGCATTGGAGTTAACATTCCATTAATGCATCATAACACAGCACAATCGCATTGATCGATGGGCCGAAGCAGGCAAACACCTTCTCCTTAATTCTTTCTTCTCTACCGCTTTGGAGGACAAATTCCTGATGTTGGATTCCCCACCACCCAAGGACTAAGTTAGGGATGGCGCTGAAAACATTCCATTAATGAGTTTTGACAACATAGGTCTCGATTGCATTCAATTAAGAGGTCTTAAAACATTCCATTAATGGGTCTTGGCAGCATTCCATTAATGGATCTTGACAACATTCTATTCATGGGTCTTGGCACCATTCAATTAAAGGGTCTTGACAGCATTCTATTAATGGACCTTGATAACTTTTTATTAATGGGACCTTGGCAGCATTCCATTAATGGTTCTTGAAAGCATTCCATTAATAGGTCTTGACAGCATATGTCTCGATTGCATTCCATTAATGTGTCTTAATAGGATTCCAATAATGGGTCTTGGCAGCATTCTTTTAAATGATCTTGATAACATTTCATTAATGGGCCTTAGCAGCATTCCATTAATGGTTCTTGAAAGCATTCCATTAACAGGTCTTTACAGCATACGTCTCAATTGCATTCCGTTAATGAGTCTTATTAGCATTCCATTAAAGGGGTTTGACAGCATTCTATTAATGGATTCTGATAGCATTCCATTATTGGGTCTAGGGCATCATTCCATAAGTGGGTCTTAGCAGCATCCCACTAATGGGTCTTGACAGCATTCCATTTATGTGTCTCAGCAGCATTCCATTAATGGGTCTTGAAAGCATTCCATTAATGGGTCTTGGCAGCAGTCCAATAATGGGTCTTGACAATTCCTTTTATGGATCTTGACAGCATTCTATTAATGGGTCTGGAAAACATTCTATAAACGGGTCTTGGCAGCATTCCATTAATGGATCTTGACCGCATTCCAGTACTGGGTCTTGGCGGCATTCTACTAATGGGTCTTCAAAGCATTCCATTAATGGGTCTTCACAGCATTTCATTAATGGGTCTTCACAGTATTAATTTAATAGATCTTCACAGCATTCCATTTATGGGCCTTCGCAGCATTCCATTATGGGTCTTAATAGGATTCCAATAATGGGTCTTGGCAGCATTCTTTTAAATGATCTTGATAACATTTCATTAATGGGCCTTAGCAACATTCCATTAATGGTTCTTGAAAGCATTCCATTAACAGGTCTTTACAGCATACGTCTCAATTGCATTCCGTTAATGAGTCTTATTAGCATTCCATTAAAGGGTCTTGACATCATTCTATTAATGGATTCTGATAGCATTCCATTATTGGGTCTAGGGCATCATTCCATAAGTGGGTCTTAGCAGCATCCCACTAATGGGTCTTGACAGCATTCCATTTATGTGTCTCAGCAGCATTCCATTAATGGGTCTTGAAAGCATTCCATTAATGGGTCTTGGCAGCAGTCCAATAATGGGTCTTGACAGCATTCCTTTTATGGGTCTTGACAGCATTCTATTAATGGGTCTGGAAAACATTCTATAAACGGGTCTTGGCAGCATTCCATTAATGGATCTTGACAGCATTCCAGTACTGGGTCTTGGCGGCGTTCTACTAATGGGTCTTCAAAGCATTCCATTAATGGGTCTTCACAGCATTTCATTAATGGGTCTTCACAGTATTCATTTAATAGATCTTCACAGCATTCCATTTATGGGCCTTCGCAGCATTCCATTATGGGTCTTGAAAGCATTCTATTAATGGTGCTTGGCAGAACTCTATTAATGGGTCTTGGCAGCATTTCAACAATGGGTCTTGACAACATTCCATTTATGGGTCTTGGCAGCATTCTATTAATGGGTCTGAGAAGTTTTCTATTATGGGGTCTTGGCAGCATTCCTCAAATAGGTCTTGCCAGCATTCCATGAATGGGTCTTGACAGCATTCCATCAATGGGTCTTGCCAGTATTCCATAAATGGGCCTTGTCAGCATTCCATTAATGAGTCTTGAAAGCATTCCATTAATTGGTCTGGCAGCATTACTTTAATGGGTCTTGGCAGAGTTCATTAATGGGTCTTGGCAGCATTTCATTTATGGGTCTTGGAAGCATTCCATTAATGGTTCTTGGAAGCATTTCAATAATGGGTCCTGCCAGCATTCCATCAATGGGTCTTGGCAGCATTCAATCAATGGGTCTTGAAAGCATTAGCATTCCATTAATGGGTTTTGGCAGCATTCAGTGTCTTGACTGCATTCCACTAATGGATCTTGACAGCATTCCATGAATGGGTCTTGACAGCATTCCATGAATGGCTCTTGGCAGCATTCCATTAATGGGTCTTAGCACCGTTTCAACAATGGGTCTTGGCAGCATTCCATTAATGGGTCGTGGCAGCATTCTATTTATGGGTCTTGGCAGCATTCCATTAATGGGTAGTTGCAGCATTCCATTAATGGGTCTTGAAAGCAGTCCATTAATGGGTCTTGGTAGCGTTCAATTAATGGGTCTTGAAAGCATTCCAGTTATGGGTCTTGGCAGCATTGCATTAATGGTTCTTGGCAGCATTCCATTAAGGGGTCGTGGCAGCATTCTATTTATGGGTCTTGGCAGCATTCCATTAATGGGTCGTTGCAGCATTCCATTAATGGGTCTTAAAAGCATTCCATTAATGGGTCTTAAAAGCATTCCATTAATGGGTTTTGGCAGAATTCCGTGTCTTGACTGCAGTCCACTAATGGATCTTGACAGCATTAAATGAATGGGACTTGGCAACAGTCCATCAATGGGTCTTGCAAGCATAAGCATTCCATTAATGGCTCTTGGCATCATTCCATTAATGGGTCTTGGAAGCATTCCATTAATGGTTCTTGGCAGCATTCTGGGTCTTGACAACATTCCATCAATGGGTCTTGAAAGCATTAGCATACAATTAATGGGTCTTGGCACCATTCCATTAATGGGTCTTGAAAGCATTCCATTAATGGGTCTTGGCAGCATTCAATTGATGGGTCTTGAAAGCATTCCAGTTATGGGTCTTGGCTGCATTCCATCAATGGGTCCAGGCAGCATTCTAGGTCTTGACAGCATTCCATCAATGGGTCTTGAAAGCATTAGCAACCATTGATTGGTCTTGGCACCATTCCATTAATGGGTTGTGGCAGCATTCCATTAATGGGTCTTGAAAGCATTCCATTAATATGTGTTTTTATATAGTGCCTCGGGCCTCATTTCTGTTAGTAAGCACTACAAGTAATGTTTGTGGCAAGGTTGCCAATACAGTAATAGTGCGGTTGTAGATGGTATAATTAGGAGAACAGAGGTAGGTCTAGAGAAAACGTCCTCACTGAACACAATTGTGCAATTCTTGGTAAATCACTCCCCCCTGAAACCCCCTAGCCCCACCCCCCTCCCCCGCTAGGCTTCACTTTCTTTATTTGCAATAACAAGGAATTTTTAGAAGACATGTTGAAACTAAATGAAATTGGTTTGTGATGCGACAATGGTGCAGAAATGGGGCAGGCCCAACCTTTGCCCGTGCAGGACAGGGGCTGCAGCCCCCTGGACACAGCTTGAAGGTGACTGTTGGTCAATTCAGTGTTTCAGGGTTTCTAAGAGCAAATATCATAGTGAGCTCCTGGTGACTGGAGTGGTCCTGGGTGCCCAGGGAAGAGCTGTACTCCGGGGTAATTTAACTGTTTACTGTAGAATAAGAAGCAGAAAGTTATCATCAGGGCGTGCTGCCCCAACACAAGTGTGTGATCTTCGGGCAAACTACTTTAAATTCTGACCTGTACCTCACGTCGCTTACCGAAAAAAAGGTGGATTTTTTTTTGTAAAGGCTGAGCACTACAGGTCATCCTGTCCGTACTTTAGTGTTGGTTCTGTAGAAGGCCGAACTGGCCCAGGGCCTTGCTTAGAGGAGAAGTCCCTTAGGCTACTGGTGTCCACTGGGCACAGTAGACAGCAGGCTTCATGCCTTGGATGGCTGTTTCATGACCTGACCCAGGAGAGGACTGTTCGCCGTTGCCCTCTCCGGTAAGGCTGCCGGCTGTGCAAGTGCCAGTTGCTGAGATTGATTCAAGCATTTCACCCATCACTTTTTGCATCCTTCAGTGCGATGCCCTACGTGCGAAGGGTGTGCCCTGACCTGGCGGGGGCCCGCTCTCATGTTGTCACTGGAGCCAAGCTGCGCGGCGCAATAAGTCGATACTGCTCTGGGGGGCTCGTGTCCTGGTTCAGAGGGGACCTCTCTTGGCAGTTCGGGTTGGACTGCTCCCGATGAAGCAGGGCGAGGGGGATTTGCACATGGCTGCGCCCTGTCTGAGTGCCATGGTGGACTGTGATGGAGCCTCAAGTGTTTACCAGTGGCGGAGGTTAATGCAAGATTTCAACCCGTCACTTTGTTTGCGTTCTTAGAGGCTGCAGGATGAGCCCTGGCAGGCACACTGTACTCCAAGAAGTAGATCGTTTGCAGTACCCTCAAGTCTTTGCAAGTGTGCTGCCTTCTGAGCTGGCATCCCTATGGTGGCAGTGATTTCTCTAATCCAGGCTTAAAGCTCCAGATGAGGCCCAGCAGGTTAGGGGTGCAGAAGCAGCATGCCTCAGAGAGCCCAGCTGACTCCTCTTATCGGCTGGACATGGGGCCTGAAGGGGACAGCCAAGGGGAGAAACGCACATGTATGTATGTATGTATCGCGTATTTGTATAGCGCAGACTGCCACCCGAAGGGTATGCTGGCGCTTAGACATTCTACCGATAGCACACAAAACGGTAACAGGAGAATTAAACTAACCTAGGGAAAAGATACGTTTTTAGTTTCTTCCTGAAGGAGGAGAAGTCCCCCAGGTTTCTCAGCGAATGGGGTAGATCGTTCCAATGTTTGGCTGCCACAAATCTAAAAGACCACCCGCCCATCCGAGCCCTCAAAACCTTCGGAATTACCACAAGATGTGCTGATAATGATCGAAGGGAGCGAGTAGGCACACACCACATAAACAATTCCTGCAGCGGGGCAGGTCCTTGCCCATGGAGCCCTTTAAATACTAAGCATAGTGCTTTGAAAATAATTCGTTGTGGGACAGGCAGCCAATGAAGATCAGCCAGCGCCGTGGAGGAGGAATCAGAGCGGCACCGCGAAAGAGCCAATTTGGCCGCCATATTCTGCACACGCTGCAGCTTAGCCACCAGATTAGATGGTGCTCCCAACAGTAGTGCATTGCAATAATCCAACCTGCTCAATATGGTGCCACGCACCACTTCTGGCCGAACATGAGCCGGAAGCAGCAGAAGAATCTTCCACAACATGCGAAGCAGCGCCATGCAGGTGGCCACAGTTTTGTTCACAAAAAGGTCTAATTGAAGATTAGGCCCAAACACCACGCCTAGATTCCTGGCGGAGACTGCTGCCAGGGGAGCATCCTGGAAGGAAGTAGGCCAGAAATCAGTAGGCAGTGGCCGGGGATCCCGATCCCTCGAGCAGTGTAGTACCTCTGTTTTGGAGCTATTAAACTGCAGGGAGTTTTGCCTCAGCCAATCCGCAGTTGATGCCATACACTGATGGAAAGTCTCCAGAGACACCGCATCCTTGCCCTCGATGGAAAAGATGAGCTGCGTATCATCGGCATAGTTAATAACCGAAATACCGAATGATTTGATCAGACTCACCAGCGGTCGAAGATAAAGATTAAACAAAATAGGGCTGATGGCAGACCCTTGCGGGACGCCCTGCTCGACCGCTTTGATGTCCGACTGAAATGGTGGCAAGGCCACTACCTGGCGCCTGTCTCCCAAATAGGAGATCAGCCAGTCACGAGCCAAACCCTTCACCCCTACATCCTCAAGTCTTCTGACCAGGATGTCATGGTTGACCGTGTCGAAGGCGGCCGACATGTCTAGCAGCACTAAAAAGGCTGTTCGTCCAGTGTCGGCTCGTGAACGAAGATCGTCCAAAACGGTCACCAGAGCAGACTCTGTGCCATGTGCTGGTCTAAAACCAAATTGAGCCGCATCCAGGCAGAAATTGGTCTCCATAAAACTGGACAGATGTTTAGTGACCAGTTTCTCCAGAATCTTAATGGGAAAAGGGAGCAGCGATATAGGTCTATAATTCGCTGGGCAGGTGGGATCCAGAGTTTCTTTCTTCAGTAAAGGTGAGACCACTGCTAGTTTCCAACACTCCGGAACTCGTGCCATAGTAAGAGACTGGCAGCAGATAGCATACAGCGGGGAGAAGAGCTCCGCCTGGAATACTTTCCAGTATTTGTGTGGCAGTGGGTCCCTCAAAACTCTTCAAAGGACGGAAGGGGGAAATGAAATGAAATGTAAACAGTGCTTAAACTGCTAGTAGTAACTGAATGCTTTTCATGATGCCCATGCACTGTTTGTTTCCTTTGCAAAAGCCTCATAAATGTGGTTTACTGATTGGTGGCACGGGTTTGGGTTCTTTTGAGTTAATGTGGGGTGTTCATGAAGGAAGTTCAGTGGCACCCCAGCTTATGGTGTCTGTGGGTTGGTATTTCATGAAAGACATATCAATGATGAACACAGGAGCGGGCCTTTAAAAAAGATATTGTTGACAGTACAACTTCTGAATAATTACTTTATATTTTAACATTAATATTTAAAGATTTGTAACACAAGTGCACATGTGACTACATACTTCAAATGCTACAATTGGAGGCCAGATGCACATAGGTAGGGACTTGGGGCGAGATGTACTAACCGCTTTTGCAATCACCAACCCTGTGATTCGCAAGAGCACAGGGTTTGCAAATGTGAAATGTCTTTGTGGTGGGTACTCAGCCCATTTTACGAAGGGTACCAAGCTGCAAAATGGGTCTAGAAATGGATCTTGAATAACAACTTGGAAGGGGCCTTTTTGTGGCATCCCTTTCAGATTGCGATTCGTGTTGCTATGTATTTGCAACCACAATTACAGTCGCAAACTACTGAAAGGTTACCTACTCCACAAAGGAGGAGGTCACCCATGCACAAAGGGGAGACGGCCCGTTGAGACCCCTTGCAATTGTGAATGTTGAAGAAGGAGTGGGCCCCGGGAAATCACACACAGCGGTTGCACTGGGCATTGGAAACTGGGGGGACACATGGGGTGTTAGCACAGGTTAGGGGTTGTGGGTGTGTGCGTTGCAAGGTTCTGCTACATGCATCCTTAGACTTCTTAACTCCACTGCTCCAGAAATATGTCTTCAGCAGCTTGTTTGCTGTGGAGGTCTCAATAATGTTATTGCTAATCTTTATTGAATGATACATTACATACAGTAATTTTAATCTTTTCAAGTCCAAGTGACAGCACATTCTCATACAAATAGAAGAGGATTTACATTTTAGAATAATTAGGTGATTCATTCCTTGTATTGCATGAAAAAGATGGCATGAGAGGAAAGCAATGTTGATGAATGCACAAGCATAATAGGCGTGCCCAGACATTTGAGGCTATAATTGCATATGACAGTATGACCTTGGTAGGTGATGGTTTGACCCGTGACATATATCAGTGGCACTGTGGTTAAAATATAGAGGTGACTAAAGTAGACATTTATCTGCTTCCATAGTTGCTGTCTTTTTATTGATGCTGCATTTTACTGCTCAGTTCTTAACATCAGCCATGCCACTTTCTTGACGGCATCAGTCACGTGACTTCAGTTTCTGTTGGGAAACATCCTTTATCCCGCAGGCAGAACTACGACCGGCCTTTACTCCACAGTCACTACCCCGACTGCGGGGTTACCACACATTCCTTTACCACGCAAGTCGTTACAACAACTTGCTTTAGGAGGCGCGTTGTTGGACTGGTGTTGGATTTCAAGTCCATCACCTTCCTTACTGATACACTGACTGGAGTTGGAATAGTACGTTATACTATATGCACTCACTGGAGTTGGAATATTACTTTATACTATATGCACTCACTGGAGTTGGAATATTACTTTATTCTATATGCACTGACTGGAGTTGGAATAGTATTTTATACTATATGCATTCACTGGAGTTGGAATAGTACTTTATACTATATGTATTCACTGGAGTTGGAATAGTAATTTATACTATATGCACTCACTGGAGTTGGAATAGTACTTTATACTATATGCACTCACTGGAGTTGGAATATTACTTTATTCTATATGCACTGACTGGAGTTGGAATAGTACTTTATACTATATGCACTCACTGGAGTTGGAATAGTACTTTATACTATATGCACTCACTGGAGTTGGAATAGTACTTTATACTATATGCACTCACTGGAGTTGGAATAGTACTTTATACTATATGCACTCACTGGTGTTGGAATAGTACTTTATACTATATGCACTCACTGGAGTTGGAATAGTACTTTATACTATATGCACTCACTGGAGTTGGAATATTACTTTATTCTATATGCACTGACTGGAGTTGGAATAGTACTTTATACTATATGCACTCACTGGAGTTGGAATAGTACTTTATACTATATGCACTCACTGGAGTTGGAATAGTACTTTATACTATATGCACTGACTGGAGTTGGAATAGTACTTTATACTATATGCACTCACTGGAGTTGGAATAGTACTTTATACTATATGCACTGACTGGAGTTGGAATAGTACTTTATATTATTACAAAGTCCAGCGCCCCCTTAAGGCAAGCAATCGTAACAACTTGTGTGGTAAAGGAACGCGTGGTAATGTCGCAGTCGGGGTAGTGACTGCGGAGTGAAGACATACATGGGAAATGCATGCAGGGTTCCGTCATACATCCTTTTCTGTTACATCATCGGGTCAAAGTTAATGTGATGTCACTTCCTGTCATGTAATTGGAAGGGGTGAAAGGGCATATGATATTGCTTTGCTACCCCTGAGATTTTGGTAAATCAATGTCCGCGATCGCTAACCTGGAGCTAGCCTTTCTAGCTCAGGGTGCAAACAACAATTTGACAAGGGTCCCATTTGACGGAGGCGTACATTGATTATGAAACAGAACAGAATCAATTACCTAGATAAAACAACCTTTACAGCAAAGTAATAAAGAGACCAAGGGAAATCAAAATAGAGATTGAAATGAAATCTTCTCCCATGAAATACTGAAGATGTTTGACACACATTTGATGTATTATGTAACAGCAACAACCCTCTATCTGGATGTACTTCAAAGGCAATTTTAAGGGCTTTGCAGGGGTCCTCCCAGAAAAGGGAATTTTAATGATTAAATACAAAGTTGTGTTTGTTAAATAAATGCCACCTACCACGCAGCCTTCGAAGACACATACTACAGGGAGCGTGGAAGCCACACTGAAGAAGCGTTAAACAACTTTAACACAGCAGAGTTGTCCAATCCCGTTGCCTGACATGATTGGTTGAAATGTTAGTTTGGGGCTCACCATAGCTGCTCTCCATCCTGTCCATGTTCTGTGTGAGGGGAGTTTGAGCATTGCCAGTGGTCAGTGTGGTCCAGCCCACATGGTGCCGGGCTACAAGCAGTCATCAAACACCCTGCAGGGCAGCATGCAATAACTTTGCATCAGGCCTTCGGTTGCTGCTCCTGCAGGCAGTTGGGTAGCTCCACAGGAAGGAGCCACCCAAGTACCAGAGCAGTTTTAGAATCCGCTCAACCAATCTGGTACTATTCACCCTGCACACAATGCATTGTGCAGCACACATAGAAACAGCAAAACACCATGAGTGATTGTTTATGTGCAGGAAGGTGTCTCTTCCTGCACATAAACTATCATAAAAAAATGACAATTTACAACTTCTATGTGTGCTGCATGCAGCACACATTCCAAATCAACATTTGTGTTTTTGTTATGTCCAGGGAGGGACACCTTCCTGCACATAAACAATCATTCCCTCAAAGCAGGCAAATAACTTAGCCCCAGCACTAGGGGAAAACGCAGGTATGTGCTGTATCTTTGTAAATATGGCTCATCCCTGAATTTTTGGAATGAAGGAGCATGGCGTTAGCATTTTGTGCTTAACGCAGCACTTCGCCATTCCCTTGTAAATATGCCCCTCTGTTCACATGAGACGATAATAAACAACTCTAAGGGAAATGGGAGATTTACAGGTGCAACTCCGAGATCCCTGCACACCGTGAAAGATCTGTTAGGATGAAGCTTATGCAGCTATGCTCAGGCCGCAGTCTACCGTCCGACTCTCTCTGTCTCAGCCTCATTTGCTCCATAGAAACCACTCAAAGATTTCAGATGCTCCAACCCTGCTCTAAGATCGCAAACGTTGGAATTGTAAAGCATCTGGTTCCAAGAATTCATAGCATCTTCCCGGTTGGCTGCTCAAAAACAGAATGATGCATAAGCAATGTTTGTGGTAAGGCTGTTATTTCACAATGTGACACTTCTCAAAAAGCAACCACTTGTTTCACTCTATGCATAGAACAATCTTTCAGGTAATCCACTGCATGAGAGGGTACAAAGTTATTTGTAGTTGGTGTTCCCTATAGATAGCTTGCTACATTCACAGCAAAGTGAGTAGGAAGTGCCTTAGAACATAGAAAGACATCATTGGTCTTTGCTAGTTTCCAAAAGGCGAGACTTCAATATTGATAGGTGCTGCCTGTAAATGGAAGGGCTGCAGGATGTCTACTGCAAGTCTGTTTTGGTCTTTCTGCAATAGGAATAGGTCAGCCCAAAAGTCCAGGTCAAGTCTCCTCCATACAGGAACACAAGCAGCCGCAGACCAGTTTCGACCTACTTCCGTATCATCAGTAAGGTGTCGCTTGTGCCCTGTGGAACCGTAGGCACGGGGCCCATGTGTAGGTACACCTGTCACACTTAGGGCAGCCACTGCAACAAGCAAGGTGATGCAAGGAATGTTGGGATTAATCTCAGACACTGGTGATCACTTGTGGCCATATTCCAGGCTATCATTTTTCACCCACAATACCACAATAGACAGAGACCCGCCATATGGAAATCAGTCTTGGTCCTGCTCCAATAGGAACTATACAGCCCAAAGTGCCAGGCCAGGTTTCCTCCAGGCAGAAACCCAAGCCACTCCAGACCATTTTCGAACTTATAAGGTCAGATTGAGACCATTTTCAACCTAAAAAGGTCAGGCGAAATGAGTCCTGTGGCACACAGAGCATGGGACCCATCTCTAGGCACGTAGGATGTGGCAGGGTGGCCGGGGAAGTCTCTGGCTTATATGGTTGCGAGTTGAGCGGGTGACAACTGGTGATGAAGGGGCTATGTGCACATGACGTAAACTTTAGGACATAGTCAGATTTTTTATGTTTACTCTGTGAACGTTATTCCACTCTCATTTATATTTCCATATCACTGAAAGTTTACATTTCCAAGTCATTTATGCAAATTCTCTGATGCATGTATGCAATGTCAACAAATAATTTCACAACTTAAGCTTTGACTGGGAGAGCGGCTGCATCGGGGTGCCATCTATTTGAAGCCATCATTAGATCTGAAAAACAGGGAAGCAATTTTAAGTGGATCCCTGGTGGTATACATTTGTGTTACTAACAAATGTAAATAGTGTGTTAACATATAAATACAGTAGCTGGAGCTAAAGAATCAGACCCACCATAATCAGACTCCCAAAAAGGGGGTGCATGCACTTGTGAAGATTTGGTAGGATCTATAACTAGCGAGAACTTGAACATTTGGTTGTCTTGACTTCCATCTTCAGTACTGAATTCCTTCACATTTTTTGACTTTTTGAAGAAGTATTTATATTTATTGGTTACATTAACAGACCGGTACCCTTTGAAGTTCATATGATTTTCGGTTTTGATAGTTAAGGTATAATTTCTTGATGTTCAAGAGATGCATTCATTGCACCCACTTTTTATCATCAAAACCTCACTGCACCTCAGAGGGTCAGCACTTTTTTTTTTCAACGTCACCATTATGTTGCACGAGTAGTGGGAAAATACTGAGCAAGCATTGCCAAAGCCAGTAGGTCTGGCTTGTAACTAGAAACACCAGCCTGACGTATTACCTTTGGCCATCCTTGTTCATACTGAATGCTCAGTCTCACTAATTACATGCTGTTAGAAGTAAAATGTGATCACAATCACGCGGGTGTAATGTGATGGCTAGAATGCCAATGGTTGTTGCTTGTGCCACCTGTGTTTTTCATGCAAGTTATTTTTACCAGGAAATGGCTCCTCAAGTAAAATATTGACCAAAAGCTTGTATTTAATGCTAATATATAGCATAATGTAGCTACGCAGAATTTTGCATCATTTTCCGGACATTTTGTATAATTAAGTGAAAGCACATTACGTAAATTTCACACACCTCTTCTGCACACCTTCTAAAGTCACGAGATTGAAATATACAGGGAATATAGAAAAACTCTCACTCTAATGTGGCATTCCCATGCACTCCAAATTTTTAAAAGAGGCTTCACCACTGTGTTGATCCTTATTGCAAAGTCTTAGGACATTACCAAGGGGCCCTCGACTCGGGGACAAGAATATTTGGTAGAAGGCTGCACTGCCATGGGCCACTACAAGAGGTTCCAGGAGTTGGAAAAGGGTCCTTTTGGTAAAAAGCTGTGGTACCTTAGGTAGTTTTGTACCAGGCTGCAGTACGTTAGATTGTCACTAGAGGTCCCTGGAGTCAAATACAAGTCCTTTTTGTACCAGGCTGCAGTACGTTAGATTGTCACTAGAGGTCCCTGGAATCAAATACAAGTCTTTTTTGTAATATTAATTAATAATCCGTGTTTGTAAAGTGCAAACATATCACCCCTCAAGGCTTTCAAGGCTATGGGGGCCATTAGGGAAATTAAGTGAGCTATTTCCCATTGTCACATGATGCTGACCTGAGCTGCTGCCAGTGATCGAACCGCGGGCTCCGCACTCCGTAGTCAGCCGCTCTGGCCGTTGTTCCTGACTTCTCCCACTACCAGGCTGCAGTACCGTAGATTAATACTAGAGGGCCTGAGTAAAATACAAGTCCTTTTTGTACCAGGCTGCAGTGCCTTAGATTGTTACTAGAGGTCCCCGGAGTCAAATACAAGTCCTTTTTGTAATAATAATTAATAATCCGTATTTGTAAAGCACAAACATATCACCCCTTAAGGATTTCAAGATGCTGGGGGTCATCTGGGAAATTAAGTGAGCTATTGCCCAGAGTCACATGATGCTGACCTGAGCTGCTGCCGGAGATCGAACCGCGTGCTCCGGAGTCAGACGCTCTTGCCGCTGTGCCCCACCTCTCCCACTACCAGGCTGCAGTACCATAGATTGTTACTAGAGGGCCCCAGAGTCATAGACAAGTCCTTTTTGTACCAGGCTGCAGTGCCTTAGATTGTTACTAGATGTCCCCGGAGTCAAATACAAGTCCTTTTGATACCAGGCTCCAGTGCCTTAGATTGTTACTAGAGGTCCCCGAAGTCAAATGCAAGTCCTTTTTGTAATATTAATTAATAATGTGTATTTGTAAAGCGCAAATATATCACCCCTAAGGGTCTCAAGGAGCTGGAGGCGATCGTGGAGATTAAGTGAGCTATTGCCCTGAGTCGCATGATGCTGACCTGAGCTGCTGCCAGCGATCGAACCGGGGGCTCCATGCGCCGGAGTCAGCCACTCTGGCTGCTGGGCCTCACCTCTCCCACTACCAGGCTGCAGTACCGTAGATTGTTACTAGAGGACCCCGGAGTCATATACAAGTCCTTTTTGTACCAGGGTGCAGTGCCTTAGATTGTTACTAGAGGTCCCCGGAGTCAAATACAAGTCCTTTTTGTAATAATAATTAATAATCTGTATTTGTAAAGCACCAACATATCACCCCTGAAGAGTTTCAAGGCGCTGGGGGCCGTTGGGGAAATTAAGTGAGCTATTGCCCAGAGTCACATGAGCTGAGCTGAGCTGCTGCCGGAGATCGAACCGCGGGCTCTGTGCTCCAGAGTCAGCTGCTCTGGCCACTCTGCCACACCTCTCCCACTACCAGGCTGCAGTACCATAGATTGTTACTAGAGGGCCCCGCAGTTAAATACAAGTCCTTTTGATACCAGGGTGCAGTACCTTAGATTGTTTCTAAAGGGCCCCAGAGTCAAATACAAGTCCTTTTGATACTAGGCTGCAGTACCTTAGATTGTGTCTAGAGGGCCCCAGAGTCAAATACAAGTCCTTTTTGTACTAGGCTGCAGTACCTTAGGTTGTTACTAGACGGCACCAGAGTCAAATACAAGTTCTTTTTGTACTAGGCTGCAGTACCTTAGGTTGTTACTAGAGGGCACCAGAGTCAAATACAAGTCCTTTTTGTACCAGGCTGCAGTACCTTAGATTGTTACTAAAGGACTCTCAGCCATTCAACCCCTTGGAGTAATCCAGCTGCACTGCCTTAGGCAGTTGCCAGTGATCCCAAGAGCGCCCACCACTGCCTTTCAATCTCAGGGCACCAAAGAGCTTTGAGCAGAGCAGATGCTCTTGAATGTTTCATCATGTCAAAAGTGGACAAAAACAATGGCAAAAAACGTGATTGGGCTTTTGTTTTCAGTGGGTCAGGTCATAGAGAGGGTGTGGCACCTCTTTGCAAGTGTAATGACTTCAGTCTTCTATGTCCTGAAAACATTTGAAAGGGGATGAGTTATGCTGATGATATTCTTAATAAAGTTCTGAGCCTAAATGAATGAGGTCCTGAAACAAATCAACTAACATTGATACCAGGCACTTGTATGTATAGACTTGTATTTTATATATAAAATGGAACTTCACCTTTTTTATTGCTACGGGTGCTTATGAACAGAATACATGGGGATCAGTGAAAAAGCATCTGAGGACAAGTGCGAGGCTCATCACCTTAACCTAATGGGAACAGTAATAGGACAGTATACTCTTCCAAGAAATGTCATGCTCTGGATGGACAGCCCATCCAAGCAATAGCAAACCATTAAAAGTACATGAGAGCCAGTGTGGAAGGGGACAGGACCAAAGCCCACTCTTTCTGTACTTCTTCATGTACATCCTTTTTTGTATTTTTGGTAATATTAAGTCTTCTTTACAGCTAAAACTGTCTGTTATGAGCTCAAAACCTCTCTGATTTTGCCCCATAAAACTACAATAAACTTTCTCCACAGAGTAAAATATGCACCTGGTGTGGGCAGTCAGATGAGCATCTCAAACTGGCCGCCTCATTCTCTGGAGTTATTCCAAAGTTCAAGACTCTTCCATAGCCCTGTACTTCTGGCAGTGTCCAAAGAGCCGACACCAGCTGTGGTGTTCCCCATCCCTCTGAACAGATTCCTGTTGGACAGACACTTCAAGTAATGTCTCCCTGCTGAGCCAGGCTGTCGTTCAGGGGCATTTTGCCAGAAACAGGACACATAAAATGCATTTAAATGCCATCTTTGCAGATGGTTCTTCCCTCCTGATCTTCATCTAAAATTGTCTGTCTTTCACACCCCAGTTACGCCCCCACCTCCCCGCGCAAAAGCTACAAATCTGTTAAGGGAGGCACCCCAAAGAGTAAAAAGCTCTCTTTCTCCCTCAGTTTGAATGCTTAGTGTGTTACAAGACATTGGGGCGTATTCATAAAGAAATGACGCAGCGCCGCCCTGCTTATAATTTAGCAGCGCTGTGATGCGTTATTTAAAAAAATGCAGGTATGCGTCGTATTCACCAGAAAACGGCGCACCCCTGTGTCTTCCTAGCTGCATAGCGCCAACGTAGACACACTTGCGCCTTAGTGCATGAGTGCCTGCGTTGGATGGATGATTGTGTATGTGTATGTGCAGGGACACCTTCCTGCACATCAATCATTAAAGGTGATTTGTTCCTTCTGTGTGTGCTGCAGAATACAGCACACATAGAAAGAGCAAACAACGAGGAGAAATACAAGTATTTCTCCTCGTAGCGCCACTCTAATGCCAGCTTTTCAGTGGCATTGGTTTTTGGCCCTGCCTCAGATGTACAGATTCTTGGTAATTGGTAGCGTCAAATATGGAGCAGGGCCCTGTGTCACCAGAGCGTCCGAAAAAGTGACGCCCTGGGGGTGCAATGCCTTTGTTTCTTGTATGTGTGCACATGATATATACATAGTGTGAGCCTAGCTACGGAGCAGCAGCGCCCGGTGGGGGTTCACAGTGCAGAATAAAGGGTAGATGGAGGAGGACAGGATACAGCCTCAAGGGTGGTGGTACCCAGTGGAGAAAGGAGGGGTGCAGGACTGTAGCGTCGGGCACCAAGCTGGCTAGCAGAGCAGGGGGTGGCAAATGAATGGTTGTGAGATGAATGTCCTTGTCGGTGGTACAACATCCGGGTGGTTACCCAGTGGGAAGGTTTTACTTTCAGATGCAGGTTTTCAGCTTCATGCAGGTTGGGGGAAGTCATGGAGTCTGGCAGATAAGACAAGAGATGTCATTCCAAGTTCTAGGAGTTCCACAATCAATCTAGGAATCTGCAATGTGAATACCCAAATTGTGTTATATCGTATTGTCATCGCATTTATAAAGTGCTTACTACCAGAGACAAGGCACTGAAGCACTTTACGTGGGGAAGCACGCTGCTCCAGAACACAAGGTTTATGGATAAGCCTGTCGGTAAGGGCTGTTGTTGGTTGTTTGCATTAGTCGTGTGCTCCCAAAGAGACCATTCCATTCATTTGCTCCAATTTATTTGCAGTACATCAACTGCTATGGGTTAATAAGCGTGGTCTATGTAAATTCATGCAAATGATTGATGGGATTTACAGGCTAGAGGGGATATTGTTAGATTTCAGGAATCATGGTTTTCAAAAAGGAGACCTTGTGATCTATAAAATGAGGTGTGCTATTTTTGAAGAAAAACAATAATAGAGAATGAGGCAAACGCATTCGACTTAGAGAAGGCTGTAGTCTGAGAGAGGAGGTATACAGAGGATGTAAGAGAAAGTCATTTCAAAGAAAGTAAGGAGAGATAGCAGCCTGGGTCTGGTGGCTTAATGAACTAATGCATCCACTGCAGGGCCTGCATTTGACTCATGGGCTTCAAATCCCGGCATGCCCACTCAGCCTTTCATCCTTCTGAGGTCGATAAAATGAGTACCATTGGGTAACCATACACATCTGTTATTCAGCACCAAGATACCCTTGGGTGAACGTGCACTTTACAAATATACGTTATGTTAACAATCAGACATTTTAAGTCCGGGTCAATTTTTCATGCAGAGTTTAAGGAATATAGAGAAGACTTTTTTGAGATAGCATGCAATCTAAAATGCAAAACAGGTAGAAAGAAACAATATTTGCATTCAAAATAGTGATATAGAAGCTACTTTTTATAGGCACTGGAAACAGGCAAATGACTAGTTTGCTGCTAGGCTGCCTCTAGACAGCTGCTCTGCTCAGGATTGGAAGCCTACAGCAGTGGCTCGACAGATATAGAGGTAACGATCAAGAGATTTCGGCTACACTTTTTTGTTGTTGCAGATTTTATATAGCGCAAACTCGACCCGAAGGTATTGGAGCGCTTTACATAAGCGCCGGTTACGTTACACAAGGACATATTCAGGCACGGGGAGATTAAGTGATTTGTCCAGAATCACAGGATGTGGACGCAACCTCGAGGCTCGAACCTTGGTTTCCAGCACCAAAGTCGGCAGTCTAGCCGACGGACCACATCCTCTACACTCAAGGGAAGCCGGTGTGTATACCCCTAAACACCTCTTTTAAACCTATTCAGCCTCTCTTTTGGCAGATAAGGAATCTGAGACACAGGGAGCTCATATGATCTGTCCAAGATCACAGCAAGTCACATCCCCACTGCTGGGACGTGCCTCTCTGGATCTGTTGCCTGTGATGGAATCTCATCAACCAGGGCCGGCTTTAGGGCGGTGCGACCGGTGCGATCGCACCGGGCGCCTACTTTAGGTGGAGGCGTCGTGTTTGCAAGTTAATAATAGTTTTAAAAGCACCTTCTGCCAGCGTTCTGGCCTCCAGCAGTTTTCAGCCGTCAATAAAAATGTCAAGATAACTCTATTAATTTTCTTCCTACAGTGAGATCGGAGGTTTGTCTAGTGGAAGCTTTGAGGGTAGCGCAGACGGTTAATATGCCTACTGCAAAGAACCTGTAACAGCAGATCACAAAAGAACCTGTACGAGCAGATCACAAAGTGCATATAATTTAAATAGATCAGTAGGTCATTGCTTTTCTCGGAGAGATCCTTTTATAACTTGCAAATAATAAGTTGACATCCTAGCATAGAACAGTGAGTTATTAACTGTCACCAAAGAGCTGCATGCGACCTGCAAGGTATAGATGAGAGCGTTATGATTTCCCCCCCCCTCCCGTCTTTCATTATTCTAATGTTGGAAAAAGGATTAATTTGGATATAAATCAATTCTGATTATTAAAAAGAACCCCCAACTATGGTGTTATGTTTTAAATTCTGAGTTGTGCTTCTCCAGACCAAGCGCTTTTAAACTATACTGCCTACCAGTGGGGATGACATATGACTCCTACACCTTATAGTCCTCTGTCTTATGTAACATTTCCTATACACTGATTTGCACACCTATGATTGATTGTCTCTGTGTTTTGTGCGAGTGATGTAAAGTGGTCTGACACCCTACACTGGTATAAGTGGCGCTATACAAATAATTTAATGCATCTGAGCGATGGGGTGGTTATGGAGACTTGAGGGGCACTGTTAAAGGGTGGTAGTGCGGGAGTGCATGGCAGAGGTGGTCACTGGGGGGGCGCCAACAACCATTGTCGCACTGGGCACCACCAGCACTAAAGCCGGCCCTGTCATCAACCACAGGTCGGGCTGATGTCTGCATGCAGAGCCTGTGGCCGAAAGGCTTGTAGCAGAAGGTGTAAAAAAGGAAGAGTGTAGACGCCCTACCGCCACAACTGGCAACCCCCCCCCCCCCCATGTGGTGTAGGAGCTGGAATACCCTATAGCTGTTACATGCAAAATAAAGACATACAACCTGCCAATCCCAAACTCTGCCCCTGTAATTTGGGTACCAGCAGCACCTCTTTCCTGAACTTAGAGGCAGCAGAAGTGTTTAAGAAGTGACATACACATATATAAAACATGTCGTTGTCATTACATTTCACACATATTGCTTATGTGAGGGGTGGGGGTCAGGATAGTTGAGTTCTTACTTCCTCGATTAGACGACTTCTGTGACCCTGAGCAAATCACTCTTCATCCGCCTGAGTTGGCTGCTGAAGATGACAGCGCCTAGAAGCAGACATACATTGATACTAGGTGATAATAATCTCAAGTTACCTTTTACACATGTCACCAATCTGTTGTAGAGTTGCTACCATGCTCCACGTGGGCAGCACACCATATGCATTGCTGTAAAACACTCGTCAGGTGTGCTCATCCAATCAGTTCAATGGAAGAGAGAAAAGAGCACCTCCCCCAGTGTGTATTCAGTCAACAAGATGTTTACTCTGTCTTGCTGGATCTTATCAAGGAAATAGACATTTCCTCTGCACAGGGCCTGACTTCCGGTAGCAGATCCCTGGACACAAGACAGGGTGTCTGCACAGGGCCTGACTTCCGGTAGCAGATCCCTGGACACAAGACAGGGTGGGAGGAACAGAGGGAAACATGCCAGGGTGCACAGACCACCATGTTCCAAGAGGGGACAATTATTGTCTTTTTTGTTCTCAAAGTAGTTGTTTTAATGATCCTCGCTTCACTGAACTGGGGGAGTAGAGAATCCAAGATGGAGGGGGTGGTCACTCCATGGCAAGGGTCCTATGATTGTTTCCACCTCCACCCCACCCCACTCCCTGCAAGTCTGGCAGAGGTTGGGGAAGAGAGGTCACTGTCTCCTCCTCCGCCAGCTCTGCTACTTGTCATTTATTTTTGCTTAATGTGTTCCACAATGTGATTTTAGTCATTTGCAATCTTTAAAAATAAATGCCACCCGTCGTTGCCTCCACACAGCTCTAAACTTTCGAAAGCATCGTTTCACTTGCCTTCCAGCTATTGTGATTAATCTGTTCTGGTGCTTGGGTTAAAATGTGTGTTTATCTTAAACAATGCAATCTGTTACAAGAGCGCAGCCGCGTCATGCTCCGCCATTTATTTTCTTTCCAAGGTGCTTTTCACGATGATTTTAACTATGTTAATTGCTCCCTGAAGTCATCCAAAGAGCATTTGCTTTTGAGTATGGCACTTCTCGAAAAAAACAAGAGCGTCTTAGTTCACACTTTTTGAAACCCAACAAATGTAAGTACTTTTAAATGCCAAGCATCAGCCACCAAGGAATATGTCACACGCCTGTTAACACGTTACTTATCACCTCTCATTCCTCACGCATCGCTGTGAGAAGGATTCTCGGCAGCAGTTGTTGAGTGTCCCAGAATCAGCCTGACAGATGCTGGCCTCCCCTCATCACTGCAGTCTCTTTCTGTTCAGAGGATAACTAGTTCTCACAGGCTCTGGAGCTGCAGAAAGGAGAGGTGAGCCTGGCTTATGATTACACAGGGTCGGACTGGGACAGAAAATAGGCCAGGGCTAATGGATGAATGGCTACAAAGTGGCCCACACACTGTATGAGTGTTTTGCAAGGTATGGAAGACTGCATGGTTTTGACTGGGCCCTGGCATCAAATTCCGCTCAGCTCGCCGAGATTGCGAAGTTTTTCCCTCTCTGCGTCGAGCGCGGAATTACGAAAAACTCCACGGAGCAGGGTGGAGTTTTTTTCCTCATTCGCCAATATTAAGTTGGAGAGTACGAACAAGGAAAATCTTACTCTAGACCACCTCCTGGGAAGATTTCTGGGCGACGTGGGCGGTCGCGGATGCTCGCTAGCACTCGTGTTTAGAAACCTTCCGTTCGCGTTGAGGAAGCTGCTGCTTAAATAGGACACATACTCGAGGGCCAGAAAGAAGCCGCCTCCCCTTGCACTTCGTGTGGTGCTGTTCGCTCTGATTGTACAGTGTCGATCAAACACTGTGCTAAAATCAGTGTGAACAGCATGACATAATGCACTCTTCCGCTTGCGGAACTCCGTGTAGCGCAATTGGGTTTTTGGGTCAATTCGCAGAACTCTGCAAACTCTGCCCAGGCCTCGTTTTGACCTTGCTGCAGGCAACGTATGTTTTAATATCGGGGACATTAACAGTAAGAACCCATCCAGGACACTATAACGGGACCACAAACAGCCCAAAAACCAGCCCACTAACTGACCTGTCAGACCAGCCCATCAGACACTGCTTTGTCGCCCAACACGCCTGCCCGACCAGAGCAGGCATTAGAAATGCAGACAAGGCCTGGAGGCAGCCTCTGGCCCGCAGGTTGAAGGAAGTCGCAGCGGCAGGCAGCCCAGCACGGAGGAAGGAGGTCTCAGGTGCCCTCAGCTGCTCTTCAGCCCGCTGGTTACATGCTGAGAGGAGACATTGGGTTTACAGGCGAAGAGCGGAGCAGCAGCAACGAGCCTCCAAGCAAAGGCTCTTCTAGGGACTAGCATGAGCCTGTAGCAAAAGAATTCCATGAGCCCGCCCGTTGCAGTGGCCTAATAAAACTTGAGGGGGTGGGGCATGCAAAGTACATGAAGGGGCCCTCCCTCCAGAGTGAGTCCGGAACTTTTAAGCCTCGGTACTGTCCTGAGGAGGCCCTAGAGCTGAGGGCCCCCGCACCGCAGGGGCTACGGGAGCCTATGTTACCCCACTGCCCCTGCACATGGAGACTCTCAGGATTGCATATCCAATTAGTGATTAGTAATGGAAGTGCCAACCAATGAGCACTGAGCTTACTGAAGAGAGCCTTAATACTCCTTGACTGAGTACAGTGTGACATCACAGTATCACCCGACGTTGGAAGCCAATCAGAGTGTGGCACCTAATCCCTTTCCACGAATGTACTAACTATGGCCTATCTGCTGTAGGTCATCCCCAGGCTAAGGCACAGAGCAGTGGGGCTGTTGAGAAGTGCAATCTGCCTGCTACAGCACGCCACTGCCAGAGAATTGTCACAAGTGCTATCGTGGTATCGCCTCAGCAGGTCCTGATCTGGGGAAAAAGTTGGACCCATGTTGTTAGTCGCCTGGTATCTCCTCACACCTCTTGGTGGTGATCTGGTGCTTGGGGGGCCTATCCCTCAGTCATGTGTAGTATACGGGATAGTCTTGGTACTGGTGGGCACTGGTCTCCGACTGCAACCTGCGTGATCTGCACAAAGAGGAGCGGGATGTATGCCGCTCCAGCCAGTTGTGGTAGCTAGGAGCGCACAGTCAGGCAGAGCTCACCTCTCTGGCCTCGACGGTGGGCCTGATGTACCTGGGCAAAGAAAAGGCTACACAGCTTTGCAGAGCATCAACCTATGGGTCAACAAATGCCTTCTGGGTCAGTTCTCGGAAGCCGGACTGAGACATCCTCACGGGGAGACGGTGCTCCTAAACCTCCCTTCAGTTCAGCCTGCTGTTGATCTTCCTGGTCAGGAGTTCAGATATTCTCATCTTCAGCTGCGTGTTCGCCAGGTTTCGGATGAAGGATTCACCACGTGCTAGAGTTTAGTTCCAACCTTGAATGGATAACAGTGGCAGACCCTTGGAAGAGTCTCCTTTCACGACCAATAAAAAATTAGCCACAGGCACGAGGCTTCCAATATGTATTCTCACTTGCAGGCACTGGAGAGAAACAGCTCTTTTGCAATGATGTTCAAAGCCCCCAGTAAAATGACAAGTTGCCGTTTAGGTTCTCCGCCTCCCTTAGTAGGAAGTATCTTTTCCATTTGTTGCAATTTGACAAACTGATGGGGCCTTTTCAGATGGCAGCTGGCTGCAGTAACCATAATGTTGCACCAGGGGGAGCCAGGGGTAACCAGAACTGAGTGTAAAGATACATGAGGAAAAAAGGAAAGTAAGTAAATATTGTGTATTGGAATTAAAAGATAAGGACAATTACGTCCGTCACTCCTCAACTGGTAAATGACTTAAAACCTCTAACAAATTTTAAATGGGACCTCAGTTGAAAGGATTAAGGCCCATTCCAGAACCAGAACTCATGAAGAACATGCCAACAAAGCCGGTTCATATAGTGAACAACATAAAAGCACTTTGCTTACCAGGCTAGCGTGCATTTTCCACAACTTTTGGTCAGATGGGCGGAGGCAGAGCAGCTACTATTATGTTTTGTGTATCACTCATTTTCCATTGTTTATAGAGCTGCAATAGCGGAGGGGCGCTTTACGTTTAACAGTAGAAGTCTACAGTGAAACATAAAGTTGGGATTATGCTTTATGGAAAGTTAAGCAGAAGGCAGATGGGAATAACAGTACATTGTATGAGTAGCACACACATTGGACTGGAATAGGAAAAGGTGTGTTCGGCAGTAGAAGGGACCTAGTGGAGTTCTGATTAGTTTCAAGGCAGTCAGAAGTTTTGTGGGGCCCAGGGCAAAACTAGTTGTGGGGCCCTGACCCAACGAACCTGGTTTCAATCCTGGCTGCCCAACTTGACCAAACTGTGTACCGTGAGCGTTTTCTTCACTGTACCCCCCTTTTCTGTGATCATCACACTTGGAAGCAGCTTGAAATAATTCAGTTCAGAATGCATTCTGTGCATTAACCTTATATATATATATATATATATATACACACATATATACATTATATCATATATACATTAATCGAGTATATCGATTAATGGCCCTTAATGTGGTTCCATATATAACAGCAATAAAGGCAAAATATAACATGCACAAGACAAATGACTTGCTTCTTGGCGCTATAATAAAATCATCCTCAGAGCAGAAGGGGGGAAGGAGGAGATTCCCGCCCAGTGCCTGAATAGCACGATACCTCGCTTCAGTCCCGGCTTCCCGCTGAAATTAATTTTCGATACTGTGTCTCCTTTCCCCTTAGCATCACATTTGAGAACCTCATGAAATAATTCAGTTCAGGATGTGCACCGTACACAACCCTCACCGGTACAGGGTTTATAACCACAATGTTGCCTCAATAGCAACAGTAAATACTTACATAGAAGCAGAAAACAACTGACTTGTCTCTTTAACCATTCATCAAATAGTCATCGAGGCAAAAGGGGCGGTGGTTCACTATGAATTCGAATGAGGGCCACTCGGTGCAGTCATACAATCTGATGTACTAGGGTGAAACTATCCAGAATGTCTTCATGTGAAAATGTGTACCTCAGTAGAACTCAACGACACCTGCAGGGTGGGATGTACAGGTTGCGCCAAGAGGTCTGTCTGCTGGCGCTCTAGTGTCTGCGGCATTGCTTTTGCAGGACAGAATGCCGTCACATGATGGAACCAGTGGCAACTGCTTCATTAAGGCAAAGGAGCGTCGCCCCACTGCTCTTGGAGCAGCGCAAAAAGGCAAAATAAAGTAATAACACAACATTATCATCATTTTATTTTTCAGTCCTGCCCCAGTTTAGGGCGGGGCTGGGCTATCATCATGGAGGAGGAGTGTTGGGCACCAAAAGTGCGCATGTCGGTTTGTCTGGCCATCTTAGGACTGCCAAACCATCATGCGCACTTAGCATTTCTCCACCCTGCTGTGTTGCACAGTCAGGTGGAGAACAGTCCCAGGCTCCCAGGCATTGTCTGAGGGGCAAACCAGGCCCCTAAGCCCAATCACGACGCTGCTGTCATGCAGGTAATAGTACCAGCATGACAGCAGCTTCATGATTAGCTTAGGGGAGTCTGGGAGCCTGTGAGGTGCCGGGAGTCAGGAACGGAAGAGGACGGAGTAGGGGCGGCAGCTGGCAGGTAAGTGATTTTTATTTTATTTTTTCTTCCCCATACCATCCCCCCTGCAACCTCACCAGTTTTTATTAACGGCAGCCGCCACTGTTGTGAACACTGTCACTACAACTACTTTATTGGTGCTGGTAGTGAGGTGGGTAAACATTTATTGTTGGATCTATGGGCACAAGGTTTAGGCGCTCACACCCAGTCAGCCGAGAGCGCGCCTTGTCTAACTCCCACAGCATGAACGTGGCTCGTTCCATAGTGCGGGCTAGTGCATGCTACGATTACGTCCTGTGAAACATACACAGCCCTCATTTGTTGCCTGCAGAGACCTTATCCATAGTGCAGGCCCCTTCAAAGAGCAAGGAGTGGGGAACAATGCACCCCCCCCCCCACTGACAGTGGTGTTTAGAGCACAAAGACATCCCATAGATTTAATACAGCATCAGAGAAAGATGGTTTCTGTTCGAAAGATGACTTACGTGTCTATGGTAGCCAGCTGAGGTGCTTAGAGGTTTTGCTATGGGTCTTGGGGTGTTACACCGGGAAGATATGATCACAGTTTATCTGTGTAGATGTGAGACAAGTCAACAAGTCATAGTATGAAGGATAACCTTGACGGTTGCTAGAGATAATTGATTAAGAGTCTTTAACTTTCTTCAGTCAATACAGGGCAAAGTTTAGGGTGGCCTGAGTAGTCTGCTCATGTGAGGTGGTGGTGAGAGAATGTGTCAATGGTGAAGCGCAGTGTTTGTGAAAATCATCAAGAGTGCCATGTCAAATGTGTTGGTAAGAGACAAGGGCAGCCCCATTTCCCTTACTGAATTTGGGGTTCAGTATAAACTAAGATAAACAACAGACAAGGATGTCATTTAGAGACGTGTTCAAGAATTAGTTAACGTTTTCATCAAACCAATAGATAGTGTAAACACACGTCATGGTAAGCTGTGAATGAAGAATGATTCACAACAATAAAATATGAGAATAAATGACAGTGGGAGTGCATACGAAATACATTTAATTGGCAAAAATGTGATAGGTTTGAGGAAATCATTAATTAATTCTTAAATACTTCACTAAATGACCCCCTTGTTTGTTGTTTACCTTAGTATGTCAAATGCATTGTAGTGTTTAGTAACACATTTTACATCTTCACAAAGTTTAACGACTTCAGAAGACTTTGCCTACTGGTGAAAATGTACAGTATTGGTTTGTCTTCAAGATTTTGAAACATTTTTTTCTCACAAAACATACAGTATCTGCAACTTTTTCTTCCACTATATATTTTCTAAATTTTAGGAAGCTGGCAAAGTTTTAAAAACAGCATGGTACTGTCCATATTTTGCTCTTTATAACCAACACTGCGCTGATCATTAATGAGTATGAGGAATTTGGGCCAATGTTTCACATGACATTGTATCATTGTGTCTGATTCACTTCCTCTGCCTCCCTGACCCTCCCCCACAGATGGCTTCACCAGCGACGGAGAGTATCTGGAGATCACGGAGATCAACCGCCAGCAGGCCGGGGAGTACGAGTGCCGGAGCGCCAATGGCGTATCTTTGCCGGACACCAGGAAGGTTCTCATCACTGTCAACTGTGAGTCGCCTCTTCAGCCATTCGCTTGTACCGCTAACTTGTACTTTCAGGAGTCCTGAGGTAGGTTTGCCACTCAAGCATAGCAGAGGCACGCGTGCTGAAGGAGTGTAGCCTAACCAGACAGAGAGTGGGGCCTCATGTAGAGAACCGATCAAACCAGACAGGGCAGAGGCACACGTCCTGAGGAAGTGCAGCCAAACCGGACAGGACAGACAGGTGTGGCGCAGGGAACCAATTTAGCCAGAAACGTCAGAGGCATGCATACTGAGGACGCGTAGTTACACAAGGCTGGGAGGCAGAGGCGCTCATTCCGATGGAGGTTAGCCAAACTAGGCACAGGAGCGGCACGCATAATTAGGGAGTGTAGTCACATGAGACAGGACAGAAAGATGTGGCTTAGGGAACCGATCAGACTATGCGCCGCAGTGACGCGTGCTGAGGGAGTGGAGCCCAACCAGGCAGGACAGAGAGGTGTGTGTAGAAATTAATTAAACCAAGTACGACAGATGCACATGTATTGAGGGAGCGTAGCCTAACCAGAGAGTTTAGAGGTGTGCGTGATGAGGCAGCCAATCTAGACCAGGCAGGGTTAAGACATGCATACTGATAGAGTATAGCCGAAACAAACAGGACAGAGGCATGCTTGCTGAGGGAGGGTAGTCAGACCATACATGACAGAGATGCGCATACTGAGTGAGTGCACCCAAACCTGACACGGCAGAAGAGCATGTGTTAAAAAGGCCTAGCAACACCAGGAAAGGCAATGGGACACAGCTCAAAGCGCCAACTACATAGGCCTGGGTGAGGCACACACGCTGGCGAGAGTCACGCCAAGTCATACAGGCTAATCAATCCAGACCAGGCTGGCAGATACTCATGTGCTGAGAGAGCCTAGCCAAATCATACATGCCAGAGGCAAGGCTGCAGGGGATGCGGTGAAAGAGCCAATCCAGCCAGGCAGGACAGCGGCTTCCAGAGAACGTTCATTCCCTCTGCACTCTTGTGATGGGGGCTCACCAGCGCCGTGGATCTGGATTAACAAAGCAGGCTACTCTACAAGGCATGTAGTGGGTCTTGGGAAGGATACAGTCGTGCAAATGGGGCTTTGGCATGCTGGCAAGGTTGCCCACTATTGCCCAAAGATATTGGCCAGCTGACAATTCCAGCATCATAGCAGTGATGGGCTTTGAAAGAACCATCCCCCCTGCACACACGTGGTGCACTGGTCTATAAGAGAGTTGTGCGATTTCCCAATATGCCATTGCTTGCAAAGGACAAAAGAAAAATGGCAGAGTCGTCGATCAATAGATCAAGAGCCTCTGGTCTTACCCTCCTTTCTGATGCACCGGCCAAGGGCCTCACAAGAAGTGTACTCGTGCTGCAGAAGTGGCTAAAATCAAGCTTGTTCAAAAAAATACTCTAACAGATCTGAGAGGAGATCTAGTAAGATAAAGGAATGGGGGGAGAAATGAGAACTCCTAAGGTGAGGTTGTGCCTAATACAACCGTGGTCGTGGGGAAACTAAGTGTTTCTTTAAGTTACCCTCACACACCCTAGTGGTGTCATGCTTCATCATCGGGTCACCCAGACCCCTAGAAGTCCGGGTGGGCTCGACCACAGTGTTGGGAGTGCTTTTAATATGTTTTACGGCAGAGGGAGTTAACTAGATAAAATACCCCAGGCAGATCCCCAGTATCCCTTTATTCTTGGGTCTGTCCGGGTAGTTAAAATAAGTAAAAAAGGGTCTTTTAGGAGTGTTATGGTCCTAGGACCCTAGTGCCGACATGTTTCAGTCCGAAAAGGTGGCCAAAAAATGGTCCAGGACTTTCTTCAGGGCAAAAAAGTAACTCCCCTATGTGAGTGTAATTACTCGTAATGGGGTGTCCCTATCCTGTCAGTATGGTGAGGGCAGAGTAGCTGCTCCACGTGATTTGATTAAGAGTGGATGTATGTCAACTGCCAGGCTCCATCCAAATCAGGGAGGTTGACTGAATCTCTCAGGACCAGAAGGCCAGATTGGGCGGTCTTAGTTAAGATCAGTCGCCCTGCCCGCTACCTGTTTGGTTCTGGTCCTCGGCTTTCGCCAAACAGGTAGCGGGCAGGGCGACTGATCTTAACTAAGACCGCCCAATCTGGCCTTCTGGTCCTGAGAGATTCAGTCAACCTCCCTGATTTGGATGGAGCCTGGCAGTTGACATACATCCACTCTTAATCAAATCACGTGGAGCAGCTACTCTGCCCTCACCATACTTACAGGATAGGGACACCCCATTACGAGTAATTACACTCACATAGGGGAGTTACTTTTTTGCCCTGAAGAAAGTCCTGGACCATTTTTTGGCCACCTTTTCGGACTGAAACATGTCGGCACTAGGGTCCTAGGACCATAACACTCCTAAAAGACCCTTTTTTACTTATTTTAACTACCCGGACAGACCCAAGAATAAAGGGATACTGGGGATCTGCCTGGGGTATTTTATCTAGTTAACTCCCTCTGCCGTAAAACATATTAAAAGCACTCCCAACACTGTGGTCGAGCCCACCCGGACTTCTAGGGGTCTGGGTGACCCGATGATGAAGCATGACACCACTAGGGTGTGTGAGGGTAACTTAAAGAAACACTTAGTTTCCCCACGACCACGGTTGTATTAGGCACAACCTCACCTTAGGAGTTCTCATTTCTCCCCCCATTCCTTTATCTTACTAGATCTCCTCTCAGATCTGTTAGAGTATTTTTTTGTGCATATAGTTTGTATGGGAGGATATACTCTACACAATCCTGCCTCTCTTACCCCTTAAGTCATTGGGACTTCCCAATACTTTGATGTGTTATATATAAAATCAAGCTTGAACATTTCAATTCCTTCTAGCCAGGAGTGATGTTGGGTTGGGAGGTTTAGGTCTGTGACTGTAGAAGATGCTTTGGTAGAAAACTGAATTGAAGCATCACTGCTTCCTAGGAGAACTACAGTTTGATCCACTGCTGGGCCAAATGACTGATCATCTCTTTAAGACTTACCTACCAAGGGTGATTGAGGGGCACACGTTTGGGTGGCACACGCTATGCTTAATGTCAGTGGATGCATTTCACGTTGCATTGTACGCAGCAATGACTGAGTATGCAATTGGATCCTTTATTAATTTTCTCCCAAACATTACCTCCTCTCAGATCCTCCAACCATCATGGATGTGAAGAACGTTGAGGCAGTAGTAGGCCGGAATGCCCTCCTGCGCTGCGATGCCATGGCCGTGCCCCCTGCAGAATTTGAGTGGTATAAAGACGACAAGCGGTGAGCACTCGTGCATCAGTTCGTTCAAAGGATCTAATGGGGTGTTGACTCATGACTGTTGTGATGTAACAAGTTGGTGGGTCTAGCTTTGACCTGGGTTGTATGCAGCAGCTTCAGGTAGGGGTGTAGGTCCTGATATAATGGTAATGTTCTTGGGGTGACAGTATTAAAGGGACAAATCCCAGTGAGTTTAGCCTGCCTTCTATCGCCTTTAAAACGAGATCACATTATAGGTTAACACAAGGATTTTCATGAACCAAAGTGCAAAAATGCTGCTCTTTCCAATGAAAGTGGTCACTATAGCACAATGGTTAGGGATCCCTGACTAGGGTTAGGTCCTCCATATCTGATTCTGTTATCTGTCTCAAAAATTCAGATGTGAGATAAACTCCTTCTCTGTCGAGATATGGTTCTACTTAAGTTCTACCCCTTAGTACTGTTAATGAGCCAACAATGACTCAAATAATAAACCTTGATCTGCCAAAATATATTTATATTTCCATCCATTTGATTATTCCTTTTATTAATGTAATGCAAAATCTATAATTCTTTTTCTTTAAACGGTTGTCTCAATTTTCAAATCATTTGTAGCTTCTACAACTTGAATGTTATTAGTTAGGTCACATCATTTGGGAATTTAGTGCCAGATACAGGAATTACTGATATCAAAACTTGGTCGCAATTTGGGACCAGTATTTTTGTAACCAGTAAAGAATTTTATAAACTTACCTATGCACTAACTGGTTGTTTAATAAATTTGCGATTTGGAGTTGGTCACAATTCAAGCTACATCTTGAATACTAATAAGGTATGTCACAAATTGCGACTCACTCCGAAGGTGGAATGCTCAGGTCAGCAGACCATCATATATGTGATTGCCTTTCAATTACAAAACCTTTATTTTTAATGCAGCCCATTTTCCTTACAGGAAAATAGGGCTTCTTTTTAAATAAATATATGAATGTGTGTTTACGAATTGGCAGTGGTCTCCTAGACCGCTGTCTTGTTCCAAACTTTCCTAACCCCTTAGCTACTGAGGCTTTTCCACCCCAGTGCTGAGCCCTTTTTTAATGTTTCGGGCACTTTGTGGTTAGGCCTTCAAAACCTCTTTTCCACAAAAGAAACCCAGACCAAATATGTGTCTGCTGAGAAATCGTATTGGTACTAAAGAATGTGCTACTATTGTGTGCTCCCTCATGTTTCCCAAGAAATAAGGTACCCTATTTGTGTAGCGGGGCCAACTGCTCATGAGAGATAACACCGCAAAGCACGACCTAGAGACATTTCATTTCACTCAGCAAAATTAAAGGTTTTTTACAATGTGGGTAGCTGCGAACTTTCGGCCCGATCTCAAATGCCACCTTAGAAAACCTACCAAGTCCATATGTTTCTGAAAACTAGACACCCTAGGACACGCAAGGTGGTGTGCCTTGTGAGGATTCCCCTCCTTTTTCTTACCCACAATGCCCTCAAATCTCAAACATAAGTAAAATAAAACATACATTTTCCTCACACTTCTTTGAGGGACAGTTCTGTAATCTGTGGGGATCCACAAACTTCTTCCCACCTAGCATTCCCCTCGCAGACAAAATTGATATCCCACTTTTGTGGGTAGGTGCAGCACACGCAACAAGAAAGGCCCCAAAGCGCAATCTGACCAAGTTGCGTTTTGGGCCTTTCTTGTTGCCCGCAACAGATCACATTTTTCACCTCAAAACAGACCCTTCTTTTGTAATATTGATAGCAGTTTAGGATTGTGCAGTTGTCTAGTCTTCTAATGAGCCTTCATGTTGTGGCAACCATGGGCCCTACTCATAACACAGATACCTCCCTCCGCTGGTTCCAGTTCGTGTGCAGTTCTGACGCTGATCACACCTCTATCGTACCTGCTGCTCTATCACACCAGTCCGCAAATGTCTCCTGAGTCTATATCCTCTCTCCTGTCACCTTTTTGAAGAGACTCACCTCCTCTGGGATACACCGCCCCTACTAAACTGCAGTTACCCTCCTGGGAAGTGGAATGCCCCACTCACGCCTCACTCTGACCTCCTCCAAGTTGTTTTCCACTGCTCAGCGTCCACCGAATCAATGGACCGTACCATCATTGACAGGGAGTGGGAGCACACCACTCCCAGTATACCTCGTCTTCGAAGAAGGGAAGTATAGGGGAAGCATACGTAGAGGTAGGGTTACGGCAAGAGGGTGAGGCTAATATTTAGGTTTAGGGTTACGCTGTGGTTAGGAGATACGTTTCAGGGCTAGGGTAAAGTTTGAAATTTTGGAATAACCTAGGGTTGGAGGCAATGCTTTACAGTTAGGTTCAGAATTAGCTTTAGAATTATGATTAAGGTTGAGTTAGGTTAATATATTGACTCTGATAGAGTGGTATATCGACGTAGTATCCTCAGTGTAGTAACATACAACCATTTAATTGTCTCTCTCAAGCATTCCTCTCACCATCTTTTTGCGTACACCCTTTATGCATTTAAATGCCCTTCTCACATCTCCACTGCCCTTCATCATTTTATTAAAAACATTTAAATATTTGATAGAGGTGGGACAGCCACTTAAACCGTGAGCCAGGAACGAGCCAGAGGCCTGGCTCTGGTTCAGCTCGAGGTCCTCTTGCCTTCGAGCCCAAAACGAGCCGAGCTTTAATGTGGCTTCTGCCTGCCACTAGGGGTGGGCGGAATTTGCGTAATCACGTTACGCAAATCTCCGCGAAACGGTAAAAAATCTCCGCGAACATGCAGAAATTCCGCGAACACGGGGAATTGCCTGTTCACAGTTGCTGTTTCGCGAAGTCGCGGAATGCAGAATTTTGGGCAATTTCGCGTTCTCCGCGGAACGCGAAATTACCGAAATTCCGCAAATTCCGCGAGCGGAGCGGAATTTGCCGCCCAGGCCTACCTGCCACCCACGATCTACCATGATGCGTTAGGAATTAAAATCAAAGGCTCAGCCTATGGAATTGAGGGGTAAGAAGGAGGAAGCCATTTAGTGGGTGAAATCGAGAATGTTAAAACAACAAAATCTGAGCCCAATCCTACCTTCCCCGCTGACCAGCTTCTGTGATTTTATTTTACAAAGCATTATTTTAATTCGTTATCAGATATGAGAGAAACTTTCAACATATGAGATCAGGGCGTGACCTGTACAAAAATAATCTTATTTATTAAGGTGGAATGCTTCCGCATGTTAAAGAAATACCTTGTTTAATTTTAAAGGGACTCTCATATTTTCGCACCATGCTTGTTGCATGATTTAGATACCAACTATTTTTAGAGATCGGCTCCTGCATGGGCTCTTAGAGCCGAGCCAGACCCTTGGCTCGCCTCTAGCTCGGTTCTCCCTGTTAATTAGGGTCGCTCACCTCTAACATTTAAACATCTCTCTAACGGGCTGTGATGGAAGCGTAGGCAAGTCATCGCTCAAACTGCCAAGTGTGCTATACTGCCACATTAGTAGCAGTTTGTGTGCTAAACAAGCATTCATTCATTATTACAACCCTACCTTCCACTCAGCTCCCGTCCTTTCAAATATCGGCCCCTTTCCTCCGGGAAAAATTACTTGTCGGAAATCTTGAAACGTCTCTCCTATCACTTTTCTTTCTCCAGTTGGGGTTATACAGCTCAAGCCTTTAAACATCTCTCTCGTGGATGTTGCTATGTTATGTTGTGTGTTATCTATAAAGCGCACTGTCGCTGAAGCTTCCTGGCGCTTTTTGTCTCCCCCAGTGCTTAATTTGAGCCAGTGGTTTCCATTGCTCGGCACTTAATTATCAAGACCGGCACTTATGACAGTCTGCCACATGGTGGCGCTGCCTGTCTAGTTTAGTGATGAGCACAACAACAGTTGTGTATTAATTCAATATACATTAAAAAATAACTGATACCTGTCACCCAAGCCATTCTGATAGTTTTGGGGACCTGGAATAGTCTGAATTGTCACTTCTAAGAGCGTGATGGTTAGTAGTTGTGTTGGTAGTGTCATTGGCAGCGCTGGTAGGGTCAACGGGCGATGCAAGATGCAGTGGCCCCCTGACGGGGGTCCTGGCTCCTATACAAATTAAGCACTGGTCTCCCCCATACTTACTCCAGATGCAGTAATACCAGTTAAAGGTTTCTCTCTGAAACTCCCCTCTTGCTCGACTGTATTTACACCGCGCATTTCGATAGCTCCACCAGGTGACCCTTCTCTCCTCCCAGTCCCCACACATCTCCTGATGACCCTGCACCCCTCCCTCCTCCCAGCTCCTCCCCGCCCCTCCCCCCGTCTCTGGAGATGCGGCCTCTTAGATGTGGTTCTAGCGCTCTGAGCCGAGACACAGGCACTACTGTGACTGTTAGACTGTGACCCCCTCTTTGTAAATCAGCCCCAAGAAAGTTTATAACTCCGAGTTACCCGCATCATTAATCTCCCATTAATATTCAGCATCGGAAGTAAAGCTGTGTTTGGCGAGGGGATATAAATTCCTTTGCTTCATGCGCCGGCATAAAATTACACTTGCTGTCGAGGCCTAATTATCAATCATGCTTATCGCCTGGCTGAATGTACGAGTGCAGGCGTCACATGGAAAAACACGAGGGGTGGGGGAGGGGGGGAGCTGGGGGTAGGGACCAGACCCCCACCTCCTTCCAACCTCACCACCTCCAAACACACGAGAGGTGGCGGGGGGAGGGGCCAGACCCCTCCCTCCACCCCCTTCCACCCTCACCACCACCAAACACAGGATAGGTGTCAGGTGGGTGGAGAGGTCAGACCTCTCACCTCACCTTCCCCATTCCACCCCCTCCCACCCACACCACCACCAAACGCATGAGAGGTGTCAGGTGGGTAGATGGGCCAGACCCCCACCCCCGTTCCCCATTCCATCCCCTCGCACCCTCACCACCACCAAACGCATGAGAGGTGTCAGATGGGCCAGACCCCCACCCCCGTTCCCCATTCCATCCCTCCCACCCGCACCACCACCAAATGCATGAGAGGTGTCAGGTGAGTAGATTGGCCAGACCCCCAACTTCCCCATTCCATCCCCTCCCACCCACACCACCACCAAACGCATGAGCGGTGTCAGGTGGGTAGATGGGCTAGAGCCCCCACTGCCCCTTCCCCATTCCATTCCATCCCCTCCCACCCACACCACCACCAAACGCATGAGAGGTGTCAGGTGGGTAGATGGGCCAGACCACCCATCCCACCTTCCCCATTCCATCCCCTTGCACCCTCACCACCACCAAACGCATGAGAGGTGTCAGGTGGGTAGAGGGACCAGACCCCCCACTGCCCCTTCCCCATTCCATCCCCTTGCACCCTCACCACCACCAAACGCATGAGAGGTGTCAGGTGGGTCGAGGGGTCAGGTCCTCTCCCCATCCCCTCTCCCCCTCACCACCACCAAACACACAAGAAGTGGTAGGTGGGTCGAGGGGCCAGACCACCCACCCCACCTTCCCCATTCCTTCCCCTTGCACCCTCACCGCCACCAAACGCATGAGAGGTGGTTCAGGCTGAGAGACCAGACTCCCCCCCCAATCCCCTCCCACCCTCGCCATCACCAATTATGAGAGGAGGTAGGTAGGTAAAGAAGCCAGACCCTCTACCCGCATTATCTCCCACCCTCACCACCAGCAAACATAGGAGATGTGGCAGGTAGGTAGAGAGGCCAAAACCCCACCCAACACCTCCTCCCACCCTCACCCCCACCAAACACACAAGATTCCTTAGGTACACGGATGGGCAAAAAACATAAAGGTTACATTTATTTATTTATAAAAAGCACTGCCAGTTTTTGCAGGTAAGGGGTATCACTAAGGGATGAGATCATCGACTGAAGATCACTCAATTTGCTCAAATATGGAAGCCAAGATCAGAACGCATGTGCCCTGGAATCACAGCCAAGGATTTAATCATTACAATATCGACATCATTTGAAGCATGGTAGCAAAAATAGGTGCAAAATTACCCCTGTACAAATGTCCTTTGGGCACGGAATGGATTGTTACATTTGCAGTGCATGATGGGAAGTATCTTGCAAGAAACGTTTTTGCAGGAAATATTGTGCTTTGTATGGCTGCTACCGCAGAGCTTGGCATGTGCAATTTCATCCAGTTAGGTCACTGAGAAATCGTCAGCATAAAAATAAGGCATGAACAGTATTTGCACTGCTCTGATAATGGGGACAGTGGGCCATATGCATGAAAATGTCCGTTTGCGATTCTCAAATAGCGATTTTTTGCGAATCGCTATTTGAAAATTGCAAAACGCTATGTATGTAGGATTTGCAAAAAATGTTGCGAATCCTACATATTCCTTAATTTGGAATCGCAAATTGCGATTCGCAATTAAGGAATACCTCCCCATTAATTCCTATGAGCCTAGAGGCCCTAGGAATGAATGGGAAGACATTCTCAATTTGCGATTCGCAATTAGAGAATCGCAACTTGAGAATGCAATTTCAAGGGTGCCAGGGTGTCAAAAGGACACCCTGTTGCACCCCTGAAATGTACATGGGTGCCTATGTGGCACAAATACATGCCCTAAGGGCATGTATGTGAGTCACATGGCACTACAAAAAATGCAAAAAAGTACATTTTTCAAAGAAATCGCAAATTATCACCAACTTGGAGTTGGTGGTATTTTGCGATTCCTTACGGCCAAATCACACTTTTATTGTGCTTCTTACATTGCATTTAAGGAATCGCAATTTGCGATTCCTTAAATGCAATCGCAAAATAGGGAATCGCAAAATTTGCGACGGGTGTTTTGTGTCATACATTGGACACTGCTGATTTGCGATCACAAACGCCGAAATTGCCTTCATACATATAGCCCAAAGTAAAGCAACAGGGCAGAAAAAGGATTTTACACCAGTCTTTTCACTTTGTGTCCAAATCTGAATGAGACAAAATCTCTCATTCCAGAATGGACAGAGTGCTATGTTATTTTTTAGGTGTGACGAAAGCCAGAATTTTTTTTTTATTTGTAATATGCACATATAGTGTACATTGGGTTAGCCCCTTCACCTATTTGCTTCTTTGGCTCAGGACCCTTCAGCCATTAGCTTGAGACTGTGTCAATCACGTCTTGGATCAAACCACAGGAGTATTCTCGTCTTATTGCCATTTTATTGGCGGTTGGGTAATATTTCCCCACCTCCTAAGAGATGCATGGGTAACTACTTACATTTGAAAAGTATTGACAATCATAACATTAAATATTTTTCTGGAAATTAATGTCAGTTATCCCACATTCAGAAATGTTGACACTCCTCTCCCTGCAGCTTGGACACTGCTTGGTATGTTGCTTCAGTGAGTCTTGGTTTACTGCCTACCCTTCAGCTCCTCTACCCTGGCACCGGGGGCAGACCTGCTGGCACTTCTACCCTGAAGCTGGGTCATTGCTGCTTCCCAGTGGCTTCCTCTAGCTGCACACAAATACGGTCAAGACCGATGGGTGTGATTAGTAAATCACTATGCGAGCCATACCTCTTGGCTTTGACAATGCCTGTTATATGTGTTATGCTCTGCAGTTACCGGGACTCTTAGCACTTCTTGAGGCTGCGCATGGATCGATGTATCCACCATTTCCATGTCTGGTCCCTCCTAAAGGAGGGTGATGAGTCCAACCTGGGCTCCAGTGAGACTGCAGTGACCCTTGCAATGTGGGGTACTCCTCCTTAGTTGGGCTGCACATGGTGAGGAGTGGGGTCTTATAACATGATGACCAACCCAGCGTGGAAGTGAGTAATCTCTGTGCAGCCCACCACACTTTAGGTTCCGTTACAACCCACCGCCTACCTTGCTTCAGCCGCAGAACTTGTATATAGCTTTTGTGCCTGGGCTGGCTTCATTGTGGATGGCATGACTTTTAGTTGACTTTAAGCAAACTATTGGGGGGTGGGGGGGGTGTCAGCACTTACCTCTACAATTCAATGAACAGAAGTCATGCTCATTCTTTGCCACTTCACATAGATTGACTTGAGCTACTCAAAGTTTCACATAAAAATTTAAAAACTAGCATTTCTACTGACAGGGCGGCACCTTCCTTCTCCAGCATCAGGATACCCTCCCAGGTGACACACCTGACATAAAAATAGACCTTCCTCAGTAAAACACAGAGACACCCTTCAACCCAACGAGAACCTGGGTGATTCATCGATTATTGAGAGCAATGGCCCTCTCGGGTATCCTATAGCGCATCTCTCATAGGTATACAGCTCAATCACTGTAAGCAATCCGAAATAATTGATAAACAGAAGTAAGCCAATAGTCTGGGGGGAAAAGATCCATTAAGGTTCCATTGTGTTGCAAGTACCTGTAACCTGTGTATGCCACACAGAAAAAGTAACCGACCACGTAAAGACGAATGAGGACAAGCGGGTGGGCATTTATCCTTGTGACTCCACCACGCCGTTGGTTATTTTTTGTGTGGCATACACTCATCCCTTATTTTTTTCCACAGACAATTGGCTTATCTGCTTATCAGTTATTTCAGATGCCCGAGCCTCCTCTTTTGTCCTGATGAGACCTGCTCATCCCAATTGTGGGTCGAAACATCGTGGACAAAAACACAACAAATAAACTTTGCGACATTAATTGAACCCAAAGACTGCTGTTTATCTACAAAAAACACTCACAAGAAATCGTAAATTTGCTCTCGCGTTCTGTTCACGTTGGACTTATGTTTTTTTGTGCACCGTGCTGGGGTCACACGTCACTGTAAATCAAAAAGCTGTTTATTTGTCTTTCCATATGTTGCCGAACTAAGCTATTAAAATAACTTTTTTTGAATAGACAGTCTTGTTGTGTTTGTGCTGCTTTTACCTCTGTTTGCATTGAATGCTTACAGTGATCATGCTCTTTGGGTGATATTCACAAGGACTTATCTCCGATTTATCTCCACCTTAACGCATCAAAAGTGGAGGTAGATTTAACACCTCATTCACAAGCTGGTGCAAACTGCAGACATCGCCAGTATTCCCGCGATAACTGCCCCAAAACTTATCTCCATGGTGGACACCACCAACTAACCCTAATGAGATGCAGAGTAGGCGTTCCCGTGCAAAAAAACACGAAAAGCCCATAACACCACTTTCACAACAAACTGCCAGATCTGGGTTGCGAACCAAAAACCGTCGATAATCCGCGGTAGCAGCAGGGAATTAACACCTGCTTTTTGCTGGTGTTAAGCAGGGCGACTACCTGCAGCATAAAAGGGAGCCCAGCCAAGAGCCACACCGGAAGACCCACAGATGCCATGGAGACAATGATCATGCAACGCGGATACCCATGAGGGCCAAAACACCCACCGCAACCACCCCAAGCCCGCCACCTCCCCCAGGACCTGTCCGGGCCCCCCCCCCGGAAACACCACAGAGTCAGCGTACACAAAGACAGCAGACCCACCTGAAACGCGCCAGCCGCCCAGACCCAACACCGGAGGAGGACATTGCCCACTACAGACCCAAAAGGACAACCATCCCCCGCATCCTGACCCACATCCCCCACCTGCTGACGGTACCAACCCAGTGGACAACCAACATCCCTCCACAGACAAAGCTGCCGACTGCGCAGCACATGCCGGCCTCTGGTACCATCCAACCCACAACTGCCAGAGGAGTCATACAGCCAGCCCCATCCGAAGTCAACCCACCTGGCCTGGATGCCAACATCAGCCTGGTACCCCAGCACCCCCACGTCACTCACACTGCGCAGGAGCAGCTGGAGACCAAGCAGGGCCTCTACACCATAGCTGGATTCCCTCATGTGTCAGGGACAATCAACTGCACACATGTACCCCTTGTGCCCCCTGCCCACACTGCACACAACTACAAAAACAGAAAGCACAAGCATACCATGAATGTGCAGGCAATAGTGGACCGCCCGGGACTCCTCAACAATGTTGTGGCCAACTCCCCAGGCAGAGTGCATGAAACTCACATCTCCCGACAGTCCATCAGCACCCAGCGCTCCAAAGATGTCACACATGGAAATGCAGTGCCCGTTGGTAAGTCAAAAATAAACAAACCACACACCTCCAGCCCACAGTCATGCAACTCACGACACTGCCGATGGGCACGCAGCACAACTGCATTCAACATGACACACAATATGCCAACCGACCAGACACGACAACACAACTCCACTGGGGATCAGGCCTTGCCATGCCCACAACCCAGCCATGATTTAACCCAGCTCTCTTGACTGGGGGTGAATGTTTTGATTTGTTCTGCATTCCGTCCATCAATTGTGTGTCTTTTGCTTTCTCGCCCTAAGTGCGCCAGGTATGCCCAGACGTGGGTCCTGGGCTCACTGTGCCACTGGAATCAAGCTATCCTGGCTGAAGAGGGGTGAAACCCCGAAACCAGTCCTAGGATGCTTTTTCCAGTCCAGGGAGGACCTGTCTTGGCAGTTCGGGCTGGAATTTTCCCATGAGGTAAAGGGTCAAGACTGATTTGCATATCGCCAGGTCCAGACTGGGGTGGCATGGTGAGCAAAAGAATGATGGATTTAACCCAGATCTCTTGACTAGGGGTTAATGTTTTGATTTGTTTTGCATTCCGTCCATCAATTGTGTGTCTTTTGCTTTCTCGCCCAAAGTGCGTCAGGTATGCCCAGACGTGGGTCCTGGGCTCACTGTGCCACTGGAATCAAGCTATCCTGGCTGAAGAGGGTTGAAACCCCGAAACCGGTCCTAGGATGCTTGTTTCCAGTCCAGGGAGGACCTGGCTTGGCAGTTCGGGCTGGACTGTTCCCATGAGGCACAGGGTCAAGACTGATTTGCATATGGCTAGGTCCAAACTGGAGTGGCATGGTGAGTAAAAGAATGATGGATTTAACCCAGATCTCTTGACTGGGGGTGAATGTTTTGATTTGTTCTGCATTCCGTCCATCAATTGTTTGCCTTTTGCTTTCACAACCCAGCAACGGCATGGCACCACAGACACATAATAGCTGGATGTGAGGAAAGGCATGGAGCAGGCCTGTGCGAAAGCGGAAAGTGACTAAGGAATGTGAACCTACCCAATGCCAGGTGTGGCATGGAGGTGCCGGACAGACCACAGAGTGCAAACCATGGAAATGGCCATGTTGAGTTCAACTGCTGGTGCATGGAGTGTAGTGGCCAGTGGATGCTACCATGTCCTCACAGGCTGTGGGGCAGAACACGGAAATGTCGCACGTTACGTCCACCCCTGCATGCGCATGCGTAGAGGGTTGGACTTGCGTATGCCAGGCCTGCGTAGAGGTGTGAACAAAAAGCCCTACGCACTGGTTGTTGTCCTCATTCGGAATGGACAACGCGTCTGCCAGGGCGTCACCTCTCAGCCCGCCATGAGTCCTGGCCGAGCGCGGCGGGGCCTGCGTCCCTGTGCGCCTGCTGCACCCGGGTCGCTGGTTCCCAGACCCGTCATACCTACCCCAACGCACCAACGAGGCACTGCTCACCTGCCTACACCGGAGTGTGTCAAAGAGGGCCCACCACGTGCCGGTGCAAGCTCCAAGCACCAGTACTGCGACCTCTGCAGCCTCCACAGACTATCACTGGCCCCCCCGACGCTGGCCCACATTACTCCATTCTAATTGACATACTCCACTGGCTTCCCCTTCGGCCCAGTAGGTCCCACATGTGGAACTGTGTCCTGAGTCCTGAATGGCAGTGACCCCAAGTCCGTGGCAGCAGCCACAGCACCAGACTCCCTTCGATCAGTGAGGCATAATTCCAGATCGTAGGCCTGTGACACGTGATGCCACTAACCCTGTTCAACGCAAGCTGGCAACATGTGGTGCCATTAACCCTGTTCAATGCAAGCCGGCAACACGTGGTGCCACTAATCCTGTTCAACGCAAGCCGGCGACACGTAGTGCCACTAACCCTGTTCAACGGAAGCTGTAGACATTTGGTGCCACTAACCCTGTTCAACGCAAGCCGGCGACACGTGGTGCCAGTAAACCTGTGCGCCCTGAGTGACCGTCAGCCTCCGGCGGAACATTGTTGGTGTCTGAGCCTGTGGCCTGGGGGTTGTCATCAGCAACGGGCAGGTACGGACTTGGTGTCTGGCATGAGTCTGTGGCATTCATATCCGCCATTTTGCCTGACACAGCTGGCATATGCCCTCTGCATCATGCCCTGGGGGTAGACCTCCCATTCTCCCCCGAGACACTCCACGGAAGGCACCTATAACACATACAAGACCCTACTCTGCCCTCATGACCCTACCCTAGTCTCTCGCAGGTCAGCGTCCCGTGGCAGAGGGCCCGTATCAGCCGCTGTGCATCCGGGGCCACTAACCCTGTGCGACTCAAGTCATCCCCCCTTGATGTTCTGACATTGCATTTCTGAGTACCTGATGACTGTTGGAGTTGTTGCCAGCACCAGCTACTCCCTGAGGGCTGGCCTACACTCACCCCACACACGGCCAGCAGAGGCGTCACTGGATTAGTGGGCCTGCCATCACATCCTGCCGAACCAAGTATTGACTATTTTCTCCCTGCACTGTCACAGGTGATCAAGGATATGCACTCTGCCCTTGGATGATGACACCCCTCTAAGACCCGAACACACCAGCCCAGAGACAGTACAATGCAGCCCACATACGCACCAGGGGCATCGTTGAACACACATTTGGCGTGTTGAAGTCATGTTTCAGGTGCCTGGACGGCACAGATGGAAAGCTTCTGTACAGCCCGGACATCGTGTGCAAGATGATTGTTGCATGTTGTGTGTTGCACAACATCTGTGTACGCACCAATGACCCATGGATTCCAGTTCCAGAAGTACCGGACAATGATGGTGACGATGGGGCAGGTGGCCCACATCCCACTGCAGCTGCGGCAGGAATGGCCCGTAGGAACACCATCATTGACAATTTCTTCTCATGAGCACGTCACATTGTGGCCGTCCCTGGCAATCATGGGACAGTACAAAATGTCCAAAAGCACAGCCTGTGTGAAAAAAACATATTTGCAGGTTACAGGTTGTACGTGTACATTGTCATATCACAGTTTCCTGCTGTGCCAGATGTTATTTGCCATGTTGTGCACATTTGCGGCACCAGTTGTGTACTGTGTTCTGTTGTGGAGGTGTTGCTGTTTGTACCGGGATGTTGTCAATGTAATTGTGCACTTATGCTTATGTGCGTTTGCTGCACGGTGGTTGATTCGCTCCTGCGGGTCTGATTTTTCTGCCACCGGTCCCTTTCATGCGGTGTGCCTGTCAGTTCTGTGCTTCCACGGTGCTGAGATGTTGCAGACTTGGGTAACTTGTGCTCTTTGTCGAGTTGTGACTCTTGGGCATGGTTTGCCCGCAGATGTGTTGTTGACGTCAGGGGTTGTTTGTGCAGGTGGTTGTGTCCGAGTGTGACCTGCTCCTTTCCGGTTGTGGTCCGCACTCAGCCACCTCAGTTTCGTGCCATGTAGATTGTCATGGTGATTGGACTGCAGCCATGCTACTCGTCATGTGGTGTCTCTTGTACTGTCAGTGTGGCTGACGTATATGCCACAGGACGACCGAGGATGACAGAGGACGACCTGCAACTGAGTTATGGTAACAAAACCACCAATCCCAAGGCAATGAACCCTAACGACATCTCTAGTTCAGACATTTACCCTCCAACAACACCTTAACTGATACTTTTGATGGAACTTTTGACGATGCCTCCTGGGCGGAAACCTGAACTTGTCTTTATTTTACGCGGTGCCCGAGCAACCTTGGCTGATGCCCGGTGGAGCTGTCTCTTGCAGCTAAAGAGGAGTTTGGCTCTGGTTCACCCCTTGGCCGGCACCTACCCAGCCGAACATCGGACATTGTTCTCCTCGCCTCCCTGTTGTGTTTACTATTTGCATTCCTTACCCCTGTTCGCCTTCTCCCCTCTACCTTTCCACCCCCCATAAGACATGTGTATGCGTTAATAAGTAACTGATGTAACTATGTAACAATGTTTTGATGCAATATCATATCTCATGTAAAGCGCTCTGATACCTTTGGGTCTAGCCAGTGCTATATAAAACTTTTCAAATAAATAAAAAATAAATAAATATGCATGTTTGCTGTGTTTCGCACGTGTGCATGTGTTGGTTGTGTGCTTGGTGATGTGTTGGGTGGGTGCCCCTTTGGGCACATGGTGTACGTGGAACTACTTGGTGTTTGTGTGTGTGCTGAAGTGTTCCCGTGGGATCAGGGACATGTCCCTGAGTCATTGTGGGTGTGCAGTGTGCTCTGCTTAATTGTGCATGTGTGCCATTGTGCCCATCCCCCCCGTCCACCCACTCCCTGGTCGGTGAGAACCCTGTTGATGTGGTTTCGGGTCATGTTGGACAGTGTCCGGGTCCCCAACTCCTGTCACCGTCTCCCGACTGGTGACTGTGGCAAACATCTTCTCCATGTCATTCAGCTCCTGGTGTTCAGCTGGCACCTCCTCCTCCGGGGTGCGTTGCTGCTTTCGTGTTGGCAGCGAGTTTCTGCTTGGTTTTGCCATTCACATCAGTCCAGAGCCTCTTGTGCTCTTCCATTGTCCTCCTCTGCCATGTGACGGCATTCACATGGTCCGAGGTGGTGTGCCATCTTTGCCTCTTTGTTGCCAATGACACGTTGGAGGTGACCTGCAGTTGGTGGGGTGTTCTGGCTCATCCGTGGCGATAATTGGGTTTTCCTGGCAACTGTACCCAGTCTTCCTCTTCTTCTTCTCATTGCCCTTCCACGGGCCCTGTATTCCTGGGTGTTCTTCCGTGGGGATTGTGGGGTTCATGTTATTCTTTTTTCCCGCGATAGACTGTGATGTGTAAAGTTGCTTTCACATTTTTTGGAGATGTTTAGCACACGTTCTTGTGAATAGCCCCCTATATCTTTAAGAGATGCACTATAAGAGACAACTGAGAGGACCATTGCTCTCAATAATCATAAAAATAGACATAACATGTCGTAACAGGGTCACGCACATACATGTGATGCACATGAGTAATTTTAGTCAAAGACTCTGAAACAAAACCTTGGCCAGGATCCGGCAGATGGCTCCGGTCTGGTTTCCTCTTGCAAGACCCAGAGGGATCAGAGTATAACCAAGCAAGAATATTGGCAGAATGAGGACAACAAAATTAAAAAAACAAAAAAAAACAAAAAGGAGGCAGATGGCAAGTGAAACTGTTTTTTTTAAGAACTTTGAAAAATGTATTTTCTTAAACAGTGGAAGCATGCATTCATTGCCCCTCATTAGTTGAAGTAAGTGCCTTTAAACTTTGCAGGAGGTTTTCCGATTGAGACTGAGTCCTGATGAGTGTTGATTTACCATGACTGCTAGAGGAAGTGAAGAGGTCTGTGCTGAGTCTGCCAGCCATTGGGAAGAGCCCAGACAAGCTCATTGGCTAATCCTGTATTTGCCCCCTCCTCTCCTTCCAGCAGACTCACCGGTGGCAGCGAAGGGATGAAGATCCAGACTGAGAGGACCAGATCCTTGCTCGTCTTCTCCAACGTCAGTGCACTGCATTATGGGAACTACACCTGCCTTGCCGGCAACAAACTGGGAGCGACCAACGCCAGCATGCGGTTGTACAGTACGTATTCTTTAGGCGTCCTGTCACTATACACAACACATCATGAGTACAGCGTTTGTCTCTCATCTCATCCTATGGGCCCCACCAGTGGTTGTCGTATACTGTGTAAATACACTACTCTAGAATTTTGATATGCATCATTCTACAAAGATTGTAGACGTTGGGTAAGAAATATGAACAATGTGTATGTTATACATTTTTTTTATTCCACTAGTCATACAAATAGCCTTTGTACACTTTCTTATAAATTTCACCATTACACTCAGTTGCATTAAGAGAATTGATTCAATTTGCATACAAAAGGTAAGTCTTCACACTTGGACTCAAAAGCATCTGCTATTCTAATCATCCCACCAATGCCTGAGTGCGGAAGAATGTTTGGTCAACCTGTCGGGCCTTCTCTGTATCTACCATGCCTTATTATAAGGGATGTGAAAGGAGTCCAGACTTTCTCAGTTTTTGGACAAAGTGTCATGGATCAATGCTGTCAATTTTTCATTTCCAGAAATTGACCAAATGTCTTACCACCAGACACGAATGGGGGTGTCAATTCTTGTTTCAAAAATAGTGCTAGAGATAATCTAGTGGCTAACCACAAATGTGTGAGGCGTTGCCTGATGGAGTAGAGGTAGGATAGATGGAGTCATAGGTTAAAATCCTGGTGGGTCCACTCAGCCTTTCAACCTTCCGAGGCCGATAAACTGAGTACAATTGAGTTGGGTAACAATAAACATCTGTTATTCAGCACCAAGAAACCCTTGAGTGAAGGTGTGCTTTTTACAAATACACGTTATGTTTTTTACATTTTTTATTCACTCATCACAGATATTTCCACCCATTGCACTTGTTGACCATTGGTGCATCTGGGGGGTTGGTTGGTGAAATGGTCCACTCTGTCTTTTTTATACACAATCATGTGGTGATAGAATACTTGATATAAACACTTTTGAAGACTTAAAACAGGTACCAGTGGCCCTACTCATTATTACACTTGCCATTTATCCTTTGGATGTTACTGCAACGAGACAGTGGAACTCTGAATGGAAGAAACACTGACACGAATGCAAAGGAGCATGATATACATGAGTGGAGATAGCATGCCTTAGAGTCCTTACGGAGGCTCCCCATGGAATGGAGCCCTCATACCCTTCTATGTGAAGAGTACCTATAGAGGTACAACATGGATGCTTGTAAAGTGCACACCTGGCTGAAACTCAACAGGGCCCTGAGGGAGAGAGAAAAAACCAGAAGAATAATGATGACCTGCTCAATGCCCTGCTAATGAAACTGAGGTCAGTGCAAGCATGACGTCACAGGTCCCTCCCCACTGGCACCTTGCTGATGGCTTCTGCTGGGTATTCAGTGCAATGACTGAGTAAGTGGGTAAATATTTATCAGCACAACGTGAGCTGGGCTGAATTTGGATCTAAATCTACTCTAGCCATCGAGGAGGGATCATCACAAGTAAACCAACAACATAAACAAATGCATCTTAAGTGTCTTGCTAAAGGATGTGTGGTTCGTAGGCACCCGAACAGAAGCTGATATTTGGTGCCATATTTAGACACTAACACTGGAAAGGCCCTTCTACCAAAAGCGACCCGATTGAACTACTGAAGGGGCATTGACAGGACACCAAAAGGTCTAACAGGATGTGACGTATGCTGATGAGACAGCAGATATACACGGAGCCCTGTGGGCCAATCATAGCCCTGTTCAACCATTGGTCTGCTGCTTCATGCCTTTTTTTCTCTACCCAGCACAGCATTCAGTGTGTGGGTGTGGGTCAGCCCATTTGAGCTCTTAGTTGCAGTCCCTCAGAGTGACAGCCCCCCGCTTGTACACAAAGTGCACTTCCACCGAAGAAATAGTCCTCTTAAATGCCCGGGACTTTTTTTTTATAACACATTTTAATGCTTTTATACATGTAGTTTGCGCTTCAGCTATTTCCAGTACAAGGTTAGCATATGAACCGTCATGTAGCAGCCTCTGCACCCACCAATCCTGAATCAAATATACACCCACACTTCCGAATGTGGATTTAAAGCTATTTAATGGCAGGGTCGGAGTAATTGAACCAATCCCCCGCACCCTCACTTTAGTACGCTTTGAGGGACATTCCCCTCGATTTACATACACATTGTTCTGCTTTGGCACAGTAGTCCATTCCGGGTGTCCATGCAGTCAGTCGGGAGCTTACAGATCGCCAATGTCTTGCCAGCTCTCTCTTGGCTACCAGGAAGCCCATGGACACCAGTAATCTGGTTTGTCTTCTACCTCCACCCCCGTCCATCAGGCTCAGTATTTTCATCTTGGGTTTCGGTTCTATTTTTCTGTTCATGGCCTGTGGCAGGGCGCCGCTGTTTCGATGCCAGCACCTACGTATTTTGGGGCAGTCCCATATCATATGAAAGAAAGTGCCCCACTCTGCACCTCATCACGGGCAGCAGGGATCCGTACCTGGTTTCATCTTGCTCCGTGTCAGGGGACTATAACTTACCCTGTACAGGTATTTAAGTTGCCTCAGCCTCAGTCTCGTAGAGACGGCTAATACTCTGAGGTCATTTTTGGGTCCACCCCGTCTTCCTCCTCCAGCATACCTGTATCTGGTTCCCAGCACTCTTTAAGAGTTAGCACGGGGTCTGGGGTGCTGTTAACTAACATGGAGTACATTCGGAACATCCCTTTGTCGCTATGTCTTTCCATAGTGATGTGCGCCTGTATGGGATCGCGAGCCGGCAGGGGTTGCAGTTTCTCATGGTATCCTTCTAAGGCAGGACGCAGCTCCAAGTACTGGTAGAATTGTGTTTTGTTCAGGTAATTTATGTGTTCACTAATTGTTGAAATGCACATAATGCGTTCCCCTGCCAGATGTCCCCAAGTTTTGACATTTCAATGACACCCCATTTTGCAGTGTTTGGAGCCAGTTCCCATGCTGTAGAGGTGTTTCGGCCACCAGCACACCATGCCACTTGGTCATCTGCAGTGACTGGTTCCAGGAACTCAGAGTGGTTTGTGTTGCTGGGAGGGAAATTTCTGTAGGTGGGGACCATTCAGCAAATTAAGGGTTCCGTGTTGTTCAATGGCCAGAGTTCAGCAACTATCACCGCATCGGTTCCATCATCAAAAATACAGTCATTGATGGGCACCCTCTGGCTACCTAGAAGTAAAGCTGTACTTCCGCGAGGCTTAGGCTACTGTCGCACGGACCACTTCTAGGTAAGAAAATGTGCTGGGATCCATGCATGCCACAGCACCCTGGATTCCTCTGGGTCTAAATGTTTCAGAAAGGCCAGGGATAGGTAGAGTTTCATGGTTGCTTGCTAACCCACAGCCCGAATACTGCAGACATTCACCATAGCATGTGAGAGGAAATTGAGATCTCTTTGGACTTAGTTTAGGCATATGCAGTGACAGAGATGGGGGAAACCCCCATTATATCTGGTGCCTAGCAATGGAGACCGATGCAAAAAAAGAACCCGGCACCCTATCCTAACCCTTTTCTATCTTTTTCTCTCTAGTAGTCTGGTGGGCTTTATGCCTCCCCTTGGTTGGCAGATTGGAACGTGTGCCACCTATCTGCCCATTCCAGGGGGAGGGGGAGACATCCCACCAGACCATCAGGGAACAAAGTGAGAAACAGAATGGGTGCAGTATTTACCCATCCTGACACCGTATATGGCAGCTCCCACCCGCTCTTTCTTCCACCCTGGGGAAGCAGAATGGGAGGATAACCTCTTTGCTGACTCATCAGTCAACATTGTGCCCTAATGAATCCTAATTTCTCTACCTTGACATGGGGATGGCTGCAATATTCATGCTACTGGCTCCCGAAGGCAGAAAGATTGCTGGGTCTTCAGTGGCGTGAATGCCACCCCATCCCAGGACAGGCCACCCTATCCAATCCTCTCCGGAGGGCACCGTTCAGGATTGCATCATAACAGTCCTCATTCATGAGAGTACCATAATAGAAACCATACTCAAGGTCATAATGACAAGCCGCGTCCATGTGGACATCATGACACACACAAGTTACCTTGGCAGTGCTCATTCATCACGTCATCACAGTGCTCATTCAAGGTGTCATTGCAGTCTTCATTCACAAAGGCAATGCGAAACGTGTCAATCATGAGCGTAATCCCAAACATGACGTTTGTGAATATATTGTAACAGGAAACACTCATGAGGCCATCGCAAGAGGTGACATTCATAGGGGCATTATACCAGGGGAAGGTCAGGATCAGTGGCGGCTGTCACTAACTAAAAGTAGTGAGATGAGCAAATGTGTTAAAAAGGTGCCATGCCGACTCAGGAAAATAAATTTGTTATTGAATAAAACTAACTAAATTGCCAACATCCATTGCATTAACACGTAAAGTTAAAATGTTCAACTTTAAAACATTAATGTAATGTACATCAACAATTTAGTTTACATTGAATAAAATAAAAATAGGTATTCACTTAACCCCTTCAGTGCCCGCCCCTTTCCCCGCCCTGTGCCGGCCGTTTCATTAGCGGGCGGGGTTTGTGACGAGCTGGTCTCGTCATGGGCACAGCGCAACCGCGGCCCATGACGAGACCAGCTCGTCACGGGCATTGAAGAGGTTAACTTGCTGCATGTCCTCCGGTCCTGTTTTTCTTCTCGTCGTCCAGTGCGGACCCCAGCCAAATCCCTTAACCAATCCAGATGCTACTCTCGTGCTGTTAACCAGGATGAAAGAAGTTCCAGGACTAGATGGAGCAGGCTGTCTCAGTGCTCTCACAGGCACTGGAGGCCTGTGCTTGCTCTCCGCCCAGCTGTCTTGGACAGCTTGGGTTAGACAGGTTTAAAGTGCGCATGTCAGGCTGGCCATCACAAGACAGCCAGCAAATAAAGACATGTGCACTTTAAGCTTGTGCACCACTCCTGATCACCTGCTGCCAGACAGCAGAATTGCAGCAATGACCCTACTCTCACAACCAGCTCAGGCTGGCAGAGGAAAAATAAATAATAATTCATTCATTTTATTACAATTTTATTTTTCCCTTTTTCAGCACCCTTAGCTGGTGAGGTGACACTCCTCCACCCACCAGGAGAATCCCCCGCTGGTCAGGATCCTATCAGACAGAACAGGTGATAGTCATCAGTGGATGTATGACGTAACAACGCGAGTCATTACAACGCGTGCAGTTACATCGCAATCGTTACAACGACTGCGATGTTACTACGCTATGCCATTACAACGCAAGTCTTTACATCGACTTGCGCTAGATGGCGTGCTAACATTAGAAAAGCTTAATTTACTATTCCAACTCCAGTCCACTTAACAGTAGGGAAGGTGTTGGGATAGTAAACTACACTATTTGTAATGTTTGCACGCCATCTAGCGCAAGTCGATGTAAAGACTTGCGTTGTAATGGCATCGCGTGGTTACATCGCATTCGTTGTAACGACCGCGATGTAACAGCATCGCGGTGTACTGACTGCGTTGTTAACGATGTGTCAAGAATTCCTGTCATGCGAGGGGAGGAAAACGGTAACCAGCGAAAACGGACTACATCTCCCAGGATGCTTAGCGGTTGAGAGGTTATGTAAACAGGAGAGCGGTTACATAACTCAAGGAAAACACGCCCTTATGTAAACAGGAGAGCTGTTACATAACTCAAGGAAAACACGCCCTTATGTAAACAGGAGAGCTGTTACATAACTCAAGGAAAACACGCCCTATAAAGGGAGGAACCGGGAGGTACAAGGCTGTCGGATATTGTGTTTACACCGACGTACCTGCTTAGTGAAGAGCAGTGTTCCGGAGTGGTGCTCCAGTAAGGCAACAACGGAGGTAGGTCGAGTCGTTACTCCCTGGGCCGTGTCTTGCCCCATCGTCACCTGTGAAGGACCCGGAAGCTCTACCGGATAACCATTGAGCTTCGCTTTTTGACTCGGCTGAGTCAAAGCGCAGTGGCGCTTTTGCTGGTTGGAGTCGTAACTCCCAGCCCGACCAGAGATACAGGGACTGCCAGCTGTAACTCACACCAGGAGGTGTTTGCCGCGTTACAGACTCGGAAGTCCACAGGATCGATCGAGCGGCTGCTCTCGGTTCAGTCTTCTTTGCTTGTGATTGGGGTATCGGTGACGCATCACCAGGAGGTGACTCCGCGTCCCGGTGCAGTCGGAGGAAGAGGTTGAGCGGCTGCTCCCTTCAGGTAGAGACCCCGGCTGGGTGTTTCCCTGACTCCTCGATTCTCCCCAACACTCTTCGTGCCCCTCACAGCCTACCGATTGGCATTGTCGGCCATTTCATTTCTGCCCTCTGTTGGCATACGCCGGGATCGGCGTATATGCAGAGGACGGTTAGGACCATCCGTGCTGTGGGCTGGTAACGTACTTAGCCTGGAGGATTCCAGTGACTATAACCTTTGTTTATTCCTTGTATTATTTTTGCCTTCATTAAAATAACTAAACCTTCACAAGTGGTTGCGTTCTCATTATCGTGTCTGTTAAACGATCCTGAGACGTTCAGGGCGTTACACGATGTTTCCCGTCATCAGTGTATCACAATAGATGATGTTAACCAGGGCATCACAAATGACCCTATGCATGAGTGTATCATAACAGGAGACCTTCATGATGTCATCACAATCATTTTAATTCATGAGAACAGGTCCCATTCTTGATAGTATAACAACAGGCGTTCATTTTAAGTGCAATATGGCTGGTGACATTCATGGTGTCACAATCATTTACACTTACGTCAGCATTATGACAGGCAGGAAACAGGAGCACCTCACAACAGTCTTCATAGGAAGACATCCCAACAGGCATCAATCATGAGTGTGTCACGACAAGCATGACTCCTAAGGGTCTCCTGGCTGGCATCATTGAAGAGTGTGTCTTGACAGACGATATCTTGTATATAGCATGGTGGGTGACATTCGTGACTACCTCACAATGGACAGCGTCCATAAATGTAAGACAAAGACGTCCAAGAACGTAATAAAGAGAGAGGCTAGAGAAATGCCTTATGCGAAATGTTAGGTCTATGCAATCAGCGCTGATCCCATAGAGCGTCCGAGCATCTCTCGGATCCGTACAGCTCACAGATATCACCCATGGAATGGCTTTGTTGAAGCTGTCAGACAGTAAGGAAAAACCCAGGTCATCTCAAGAAGATATTCAGAGGAGCCGCGAGTGTAAATCGCGATTGACTACGCCAAGGTGATGCAAGCGAGGAACTGTCAGGCTAAGTCAGGCGGCCAAAAACCTATTACAGGAGTCATATGTAAGCAGCAGGGAACTGTAGAACAAACTCCTTAAAATTCTAAAACGGCGTAAACAGGACATTTACCGCAGTAATAAACAGACCGCTCAGTCCACACTACCACAAGAATTCTAGAGTGGCAGAATTGGAGGGGGAGGGGGACCGGAAGGACCCTCCCCAAGACTAGGAGCTGGAACAGACCTCTTGCTACCATGCTCTGGTCTGAAAGACCATCTACCTGAACTAATAGGTAGAAAATGTCTAGAAAAGAAGTAGAGGGGAAAAGTTGCCTCCTCGACTACTGAGCATTCACAGTATGCAGAGCAGTGGTCAATAATATATGACTAGAAAATAAGTAATTTTTCATTTTATTTGGAAATATCCTTAGTTTATAGTACAACTAGATAATAAGCAATTGTAACAAAATACATAAATTGGTCATAAAATGTTAATAGAATAGATACAAAAGACAAATCTATATAGAGAAATATTACAAACGACCTCTCCAATAGACGAGTAAACCATGAGTCTTATACATAAAACCCCAGATACATATGTATTCAAATATAAACCGTACTCATTCAATCACTCATTCAGACACATGGACAAGACAGAGACAAGACTGGTCAGCTCAACAAGATCCCAATATGCATAAACCCATGAATCATCAAACACATAATAAGAAAAATTCTAAAACAAACTGTTTCCTAATACAGTGCTGTAAAAATATCGGCAATGGCTGTTGTTATATCTATTACATTGTTATATGCAATGTATAAACATGTATTTTCCAAATTGAACCAGAGACTTTTAATGGCATACAGTCTTGTAGGATAGTTGCACCAGTCGAGTAGGAAAAAATGCCCCAACGTGCGTTTCGGTGGATGACTCAGATACAAGGGTCACACCTTCTTCAGGCAGTTGGGTTTGGATTGTTGGTTAGATGACGGTTTCCACTGTACCACTGCCAAGGTATCAGTTCAGGGCCCCCCTTCTATATGAATTTTTATAGTGAAAGCCCATCTACGCCAGCTGTGCCTCCAGAGCTTGTTTTGATAAAGCCTACACCTGAAGAAGGAGCCCTCCTTATAGAAGGTGCCAAAGCGTGCCATCAAGCTCAATGCATTTGTCGGTTGCCCAGTTGCCCCGTGCCTTAAAGAGGCATTGTTCGCTCCTCTGCCGAAGCTGTCTGTTGACCTGTGGTACCCAGCTGCTTCTTCGTCTCCATGCTAATACAATGGTGGTAATTATTGCAAAGCTGCTGGGGCACCGTGTGGAGCCGTTCACCCTGCTGGGCGACAGAACTGAAAGATTGGAAACAGCTTTGTAGGACCACTGCAAAGGGGGTTGCTTCATTGTGCATCATGTTGAGTCAGTTTAGATCACTTGATGCAGTGGACAATAACATTGTCATGCTAGCACTTGAGGAGGTTACGTGGCTGTCTGTGACTCTGATTGGACGGGCTAAATCCTGCCTCAATAAGGCCATCTCATGTCAAAGGAGACTGTTGGCCTGATTACAATGTTGCCAGACAGGGTTACTACGTCAAAACATGACGGATATTCTGTACCCTAAATTACAATTCCATTATATCCTATGGAACTTGTAGCACGGCAGACAAGATATCCATCACATTTGCGACTATCTCATCCACTAAGATCTTAATCATGCTCTGTATTCTGGCTCTGCAGGCGACATCCAGTGGCAGCATTCTGGAGGGGTCCCCGTTCTCCACAGCACGTTTCGCACATATGAGACTGCTGCATGATCAGCAGAGGCGTAGGTGTTCACACCTGGGCAAATGAAGCCTTCCTAACTCCAAGGAATTTAAAAAAAGATGAGTGTTGTTGGATTGCTCATAGTGAACCGATAAAATGCCAGATGTACAAAAACTGGCTGTTCCTAAATACCAGCAAAAGCTGAGTCGATGCCAATATGGCCTAGAGCTGCACTGGTAAAGTGGTATGAGGATCACGGGTCATGCCAGTATTCATGCGTGTACAACAGCAGTCATCATTCCTAGAGGCATGTCAAAACGTGGCGTTCATGATGTCATTAATGCTGTTTTTATTCATCAGACTATCAGGACAGGTGACATGAACAAGGGCATCAAGAGAAGTGTAATTTAATAATGTATCATGTCAGCATGGCATCTAGTGGTACAAGGCAGGCAGCACTGTGGACAGCATTACAATTTTTGGCGTTCATTAATATAGTATGATAGCTAATATTCATGGTGACATTCTGATGGGCAGTGTTCATAAATGTGACGTCATGAGAGCCTCGCAACATGCAACAATCACAACATGAATATGAGATGATAGACCATATTGTTGACGTCACTGTAATGGATATTATTCATGATTGAATCATGACAGATGATGTTCGTGATGGCCTCAAAACATGCAACATTCAAGAGAGTATTTGATTTCTTATGTCATAAGTATTGGTGCAACAAACATACGTCTTCACTGATGAAAGCATCATACCAGGCATCAATCATACGTGCTTCAGCGAGGCAACCTTCATCATTTCATCATGACAGGGGGTACTCATGATGGCTTGTGTAATGACATATCCATGATGATCCTGTTGATGCCACCATTACCTGAGTCATTATTTACCTGGTCGCTCACACGTTCTTATTCTCTGACTGGTGCATTTTCACAGACATCTTTCCCAACAACAGGACAATCTACACTTGAGCAGACTTCTCTTGTAACCAGAAGTAGGTGTACACAGTAGGGAGTCTGAGTGTCTTGCTTGATCAGGCTTCTCTTGTAACCAGAAGTAGGTTGTGGGCAGTAGGGTCTGTGGGCTTCCTCTTTGAGAAGGCTTCTCTTGTGACCAGAAGTTGTTGTAGACAGTAGGGAGTCTGGATGTCCTATTTGAGCAGACTTCTCTTGTACCCAGAAGTAGGCATGGACAGTAGGTAGTCTGGACGTCTTGCTTCAGCAGGCTTCTCATGTAACCAGAAGTAGGTATGGACAGTACGGACTATGGGTGTTCTGTTTGAGCAGACTTCTCTTGTAACCAGAAGTTGTTGTAGACAGTAGGGAGTCTGGACGTCCTCTTTGAGCAGACTTCTCTTGTAACAAGAAGTAGGTGTGGGCAGTAGGGAGTGTGGGCATCCTCTTCGAGCAGACTTCTCTGGTAACCAGAAGTAGGTCTGGGCAGTAGGGATAGTGGGCATCCTCTTCAAGCAGACTTCTCTTGTAACAAGAAGTAGGTGTGGAAATAGGGAGTTTGGGCATCCTCTTTGAGCAGATGTCTCTTGAAACCAGAAGTAGGTGTGGACAGTAGGGAGTCTGGCCGTCCTCTTTGAGCAGACTTCTCTTGTAACCAGAATTTGTTGTAGACAGTAGGGAGTCTGGACGTCCTCTTTGAGCAGACTTCTCTTGTAACAAGAAGTAGGTGTGGAAAATAGGGAGTTTGGGTGTCCTCTTTGAGCAGACGTCTCTTGAAACCAGAAGTATGTGTGGACAGTAGGGAGTCTGGCCGTCCTCTTTGAGCAGACTTCTCTTGTAACCAGAAGTTGTTGTAGACAGTAGGGAGTCTGGACGTCCTCTTTGAGCAGACTTCTCTTGTAACCAGAAGTAGGTGTGGACAGTAGGGAGTCTGGGCGTCTTGCTTCAGCAGGCTTCTCGTGTAACCAGAAGTAGGTGTGGAGAGTAGGGAGTCTGGGTGTCCTCTTTGAGCAGACTTCTCTTGTAACCAGAAGTAGGTATGGACAGTAAGGAGTCTGGACGTTCTCTTTGAGCAGACTTCTCTTGTAACAAGGAGTAGGTGTAGATAGTAGGGAGTCTGGCCGTCCTCTTTGAGCAGACTTCTCTTGTAACCAGAAGTTGTTGTAGACAGTAGAGAGTCTGGGTGGCCTCTTTGAGCAGAATTCACTTGTAACAAGAAGTAGGAATGGACAGTAGGGGGTCTGGACGTCCTCTTTGATCAGACGTCTCTTGAAACCAGAAGTAGTTGAGGACAGTAGGAAGTTTGAGAGTCCTATTTGAGGAGACTTCTCTTGTAACCAGAAGTAGGTTCGGACAGTAGGGAGGCTGGGCCGTTTCCCAGCTGACTGGTTCCTCATCAAAGCTTGAAGGGTAGGGGTGGATTCTCTGACTTGTCGGTGTCATGTGACTGACCGTGCCTCATCCCTACTGGTCTCTTCGCTCTTAGAAAATGTCGTAAATCGCCCAGTGTCCCCAGTACGAGTTTGCCATTCATATGAATTGTGTATTCATAACTGTTAACAAACAGCACAACCTTTTAACACACGTCACTTTGCCATTTAGTGCCCCTCTTGTGTCCCGGTGTGAACCAACAGTGTTGTGCAGTAGCACGCATGAGAGACATTCAGTACATTTGAGGTCTTATGTTTCCTTACTTTCACTGTTGAAGGAAATTTCAACCAGCCTCAGCAAGACAAACTGGTTTTCAAGGCACGTAATGTTGTGATATGGTGATTGCATAATGTGTGTGGCAGGAGCGGCCAATTCAGGTAAGTGTGGTGGGGTGTGGCAAGCCGGGTGGGGGTCAACAGACAAAAACAAGGGAAAATAAGAATAAAAGAAGAAAAACACTCACCTTGCACTTGCTGCATCGCCGCCCCCCACCACCCAGCCCCACCGTGCTTACCGGCACCGGCCGCTCCTGGGGTGTGGGTGGCCTGCCCTGGTGGGGTAGGTGTGATGCCTTTGTCTTGTATTCCACTGTGAGTCATACGGTTGAGCTGCAGAAACATTTATTTTTGTAGTTGTGCACTTTCTGCCTTTCGCTTGTTACCTGGTGTGCTTGGAATCACACAAAGAGCCTGTTTTGTATCTGTAGAGCTTCATTCCTGTTGTCTCTACTGCGGGAATGTGTGTTTGACCTCGGTCACAGGTGAACATGCCGATGGGTCCACTCAGCCTTTCACGCCTCTGAGGGAGATGAAATCTTTACCTTTGAATTAGATAAAAATAAAGATCTGGGGGCAGATTTATTAAGGTATTGTGTTGCCCTTGTGTAATGCAAAGGGTCGCAAGGGTAACGCAATACCAAAGTTAGATTTACCAAGCAACACAAGCGCACCTTGTGTGGTCCAGCATTGCTTGCTCCAGATTTACAAAGCAAAGTCACTGCCTTCAGTTACTCTGCTCTGGGAAGGCGTTTCATGGGTGGAGCGTGGGTGATCCCATGAATCCACCCAGGGATTCTCGCATATTCCCAGAGTGACCAACCCTAGTAAACCTGGGAATGCGACAAAATGCCATGTTCTCCACATTGAGGCATATTGAGGAGAAATATGTTTATTATTCCTGTTGTTTCTTCCTTCTGCAGCACACTTAAAAAGAGTAGAAAAGTCTCAGAGGATTGTTTTTGTGCAGGAAAGTGTCTGTTTCTGCACAAAAAGAACCTTGTATACGTTGCCGCTAGGCAGCAGATTATGCACCAGCGCAGGCAGAGAGCAGGAATGTGCTACACCTGGACAGATATGGTGCATTTCTGCCTTCTCCCTTTCACGCAGAACAGTGCCGCAAGTTGTCGTGCTGCGCTGCATTGTGTGAAAGAATGATCAATCTGCCCCCTGCTGTTCTGTCCCAAGACCCCTCTCTGGTAAACATGAACTTTACAAATTAACATCTTATGATTCTGCGCCTATTAAACGTTCTTACTACTTGCTGCTAGCAGTCTGCTATGTTAGAATAATCCCAGGTGTTTGATGCGTCATAGGTTTTTATTAACGGTGCACACATTTGTTTGTTACAATTCTGTTTCCTTTAGGCCTGGTGCCAAATTCAAATTACCCTGAAGCATTCACAATAATTTTCGCAATTTCACCTTACGTAGCTTCCCACAACTCTTGTGCACAACTGACTGGTACACGCAGAAAATGCCTCAAACCAAATTTTCTGCTCTGACCGGCCCTTAGCCCATATCTCAATTGACCTATTTTTAGCGGGGATGCTCTTCCCTGAAATACGTTAAGGCGAGATACCGGCAAACAATATTTTTCACTAAATGTGCAATTAGGCACCCCTAATTAGCTTTTTTGCTTATAAAAGTATTTGATTTCTGGTTTGCTGGTTTTGTTGTGCAGGTCGTGTCCTGATGAGCCCTTTTGAGGTCTCACTATACACCACTTTAGGCCTGTAGCAACCGAGGGGCTGATTTAATGCAATGCAGCACAGCAACCAAAGTTGCCACTCCCTTAGAGCGGGGCTATGCGCCCGCCCCTTGCTCCTGATTGGACAGCTTTGTTGTCTCATTTGTCTGTTCTTGATTCATTGGTTTTCCTTTCTATTTCAGTGTTCTGACCAATGAACTTTATCCTTCCAATGCATATTTAGAGGACGCTTTGTAGGTCTCACCTGAGCCAGCACATGCGCTGATCTGGCGAGACATTTAGTGAGTGGGCTTTAGAAATCCCGCTACAAGTTTTTGCTGGCCTAGAACGTGTGGTTACGCGCACAGTAATGTGCATTCCTCGCATCGCAGCACTCCTCCCCCTCCCCCACCACAAAGCGCATCCCGCTCCTCCCGCTGGCTGCTGCTGCTGCTACCGGTGCCTTCTGGCCACTTTCACTTTCAGGGCTGTGCGGCCGCGTCACTTTCACGGCCACGCGGAAAATGCTTGTAATTCATGGTTAGGCTAACTTCAACCACGTTTAAATCAAGACGTGTTTTGTGCACCATTACAGCAGATCGTTTTTCACAAAACTGGTAATGTTCAAAAAGCATATGACTGATGTGTTGTGTGACTCATTTTGTTGTCACATTAGAAAAATAAAGCACACCACTTGTCTTCCATTTTGTGAAAGATCGCACAGTTCTTTGTGCTAGTACACCAAATTGCCGCTCATTGTGGTGACACAGTCATTTTGGAAAAGACCGGGCCGTCCGCAAGGCTCGAGCCTCTGTCTTTCCCCTCTCCTGGACTCAACATAACATACCAGAACTTGTCAAGTTGCCACATCTATAATTTACGGACGTGAGTGATGGCGGGTGCCTGGTTTCATTTGTCTTTTCCCTAAAGAAATACCTAAAACGTTTTTAAAGAAAAAAAATCTGGATTTTGTTAGGATTTTGTAGGGAGTGGTTTCTTTTTCTTCGTTATTTTTAAGGGGATTGTGTTCCCCTGCTGTAGTTCCCTTGCCCTGTTTGCTCCACCTCCAAACCCTCCTCCACGTCCTCCTTTCAATTCGACCCCTGGCCCATTCCCCAATTTAATGTAGTGCGTGCAGTGTTATTAGCCAAGGCCATCACATATTAACCTCTAACATAGCTCAGTACATACCACACATTTTTCGTTTTTTGTTCTTTTACTTTTGTTTTATTCTTAGAACATATAGATGTTTTCAATTTTTTATTTTAATGTTATTTTAGTGCCTTTAGTTTTTAACTAGTTTAATGATCTCTATTTTTTCTGCTGGGTTAAATCCCCAATGTCAGAAGAAGTAACATTTCACATTTGGATCCTCTGAAAATGGTGTTCAAAAAGCAACAAAGGCCGTGCTAGAGTGACACACTTCCTTCAAATCATGTTGGTGCTACGGGTGAAACTGAGTTTTTCGGTTTGGCTTTGTTTGGGTTTCTCATTTTAAAGCATACAAATGGAACAAGCATTGAAAATGCAATAGGCCTCGCTTTTTATTAAGTTAAAGCCATTTGCTTTGCTATATAATACCATTAGCAAAGCAAATGGCTATAACTTAATAAAAGGAGAGGCCTATTGCATTTTCAATGCTTGTTATGTCTTACTTTCTTTCTCTTGCCTTCTTTATTCCTTTCTTGCCTTCTTTCATCCCTGCCTTTTTTCTCCTCTTTCTTTGCCGCTCACTTTCTTTCTCTTTTTTCCCTTCTTTCTTTCTCTTCTTTCTTTTTACCCTTCTTTCTTTTTCTTTCTCTTCTTCCTTTCTCTCTATCTTTCTCTTTCTTTCCTTCCTTTCTTTTTTCTTTCTTTTTCTATCCTTCTTTCTTTCCAGCCTTCGTTCTTTCTTTCACCAACTCAAGCATGCAGTAAGGGGCAATGTATCAGCCTGCTTCAGCCTCTTGCAGACTTCATGAGTTACGACATCTGCCCTTACAGAAGGAACACATCCACACACAAAGTAGTTCCCTTCAGTGCCAGGGTGATAATTACTTTTTTAAGATCCCAAATACTTTTTTAGACCCACAAACTGTTTTGCCTTCAGCAAATGATTTTTGTTTAGATTGATGAGGTCCCAACATATCCCCAAACAATAAAGTTTTGAAAACAACATGATAAAACAAAATAAGAAGTGCCAGAAGTCTGGCGGCCAACACCAGACCTATTGGCTTTGCCAAGGCTTGTTATAAATTGTCAGTTTGTTCTTTTTTTTAAATATCGAAAATGTATATTGCATAAAATTCTTTTTTTCAATAATACCGAAATATAAAAGATTTTTTTCCACGTCTTCATTATAGATTCATTATTATTTTATTCCCTCATTAGGATGTCTTTATTCAAACACACACACACTGAGCAGGTTGTTGCTGTCAGGAGAGACGGGCAGAGGGTTTGTCTATCAAGTAACATAAGTGTGAAGAGTCCTCTCCCAGATTGCTTGGTATTTAAACCAGTTTGGGAGACAAGTACAGGTGCTTTTGACATGAGAGAGGTTGTGTAGCATTACACGGGGAGTTAGCGCTTCATTGGGGATGGGCAGCCACCACCAGGCGAATTACGCTTCAGTAGGTTAACAAACCAGGAGTGAATGATGAATGGTTTCTCCAGGGGTGGATAGGGGTCACGTGACTCCAAGACTTAGGGCCATATGTAGGTAACATACTATTTACCGATTCATAAATACCGAATTTTACCGATTCCGTATTTATGAATCGGTAAATAGTATGTAGGTAAATAATCGGTAATTATTACCGATTCGGTAAATATCGGTATTTATGAATCGGTATTTACCGAATCGGTAATAATGCATCCCTTCCCATTCATTCCTATGGGCCTGGAGGCCCATAGGAATCAATGGGAAGCCAGTTACTATTACCGATTCGGTAAATACCGAATCGGTAATAGGGGAGGCATTATCATGGGTGGCAGGGTGTCACATTGACACCCTGTTGCACCCCTGATTCGTGTATGTGTGCACATGTGGCGCACATCTGCCACATGGCACTTTACAAATAGCACAAAAATGTTTTTTGAAAGGTATTCGTCATTTACCATCAACTTGTAGTTGGTGGTAAATAACGAATCCAGACACCAATAATGCACTCACTTGAGTGCCCCCTACATAGCATTTCTGGATTTGTTATTTACCGAATCGGTATTTTACCGATTTCTTTAATTTCCGAATCGGTAAATACCGAATCCAGAAATCGGCCACCTACATCTCAAGTGCCTCAATACCGGTCGGTAACGGGATATTTACCGAATTTCGGCCGTTACCGACCGGTATTTGGCTACCTACATGAGGCCCTTAATGACACAAACTATCTAGTTCTGGACTTTGTTTTATGCAAATCATTGGTTTCAGGTATGCCATAGCAATGGGTTAAACGTACCTATTTCACAACTACAAGCCCCATAATGCACCTTTACATTAAATGACGTGTGGCACTTTAAATAGCGTGATTCTCGAAATGTGTAGGTATGTGGCAACCCTACTAGGAACAAAATTCAATTACACTATAAAAGTGATACCTCTTTTAAACAGCAGCCCCATTGTACACACACACACACACATATAGCAATAATACACCCAAAGAATCCATATACACATGATACGGAAAAACAAACTCCCTAACCATACAACCCTCCGCCCTCCACATAGGCACTCGCCTATGTACTACATACAGAAAGGCCATACCTACTTGCTGACACAGTGCCAGCTATTGCTGAGCACTTCTAGCTAGCTTACATGTTCCTGGAAATGAAATATTTTCGGTAATCATGTATCTTAACTCCAATGCAGTGCGATTACAATGTATATATTACAGTGTATGCAACAGAGCTACAACATTAGACAACACTACTATCGAGGCTCCAATCTGCATCAATACAGTGCCTAATGAAATACATATATAGGTGCCACTTTACACCACTGAGCATTCTAGAGGACTAAAATTAAAAGCGCCAGAATGCAACTTGTTGTCGGCTAAAAAAAAGCAGAGCTGGCTGAACATCTCGAATTCCCCAAGGCCATAGCTGACAAGTTTCCCAGGCCCATGCTTGACGTGATGTTCCAGTTACGTTTTTTTTTTTACTTTGAATTCTGGGTATTGTAGTACTGTTTGAGTAATTGAATTTACAAGACTACACACCCCAGAATTCAAAGAAAAACGCGTGCAAGAGCAGCGCGTCACTGTGGACCTGGGAAACCTGGCAGGGCTGTACGTCATTCGGGTGGATGGGGTGGGTATGATCGGGCAATTACTTGCCGATGGGCTGCATGTCACCGATTACCCTCTGGCTTGGCGCCGCAGTGTCGGCTTCAAGGCGCGCTCCCGGTGAGCACGATTGATGGGAGGGCCCGGGGTGTAGATGCATAGCCTCAGTAGGCAGGGCTTGGGGGTGCACAAGACTTAGGTTTGATAACTCTACCCATACTGAAATTGTTTTGGGAAAATGTTTCAACGGGGTCGGGATGTTAACATCATTGCTTACAGCGTGGGGTTGTATTTTGTTGTACCGGCTCGCGCAAACGCTGCTGAATGTGTCATAAATGTCCTGCACCCCTTTCATCATGAAATTTCAAATAATTGTAATAGAAACATAGCAGCGCGAGGGCAGTATCTGGCAGTTATAGTCTGGGGTTATTAACTGGGATGAAAGACTTGCTACAATATACAGAACAGAAGCGGCGTCCAGGACTGGAAACACGGTGTCTTGGCAATCGGGGTACAGGTAAAGGAAGGAAGGAAGGATGGAGTGGAGTGAGAGAAAGGCTCCCCAACTCCCTCACCCTGAAGGTGATGTTGAGGATAAGAAGCCGACTTTTGAACTAGGGAGCCGGCAACCCACGTAATGTCACCGAGCCTAAAAATTATCCACCTGACCGTGTGTAACGTAACTGGTGCTCACATATTGCTCCTCGATGCCCTTGATATACTCGCTATATAACTTCAAAAACAAATGCCCGTGCCTGCCCATGACCAGGTGCTCTCGAGCTCCGGGCGCAGCCAAACAAGGTGCGGGCTCAGCTTTCTGAATGTTGAAACTAGACATCTGATAATTGGCTGTTCAGTGTCCAGATAATACAGAAATACATGCAGGGGAGCCCACCCTCTGGTTCATGCCTCGGGGTGCAGCCACCGCCTCCGGGTCATGAGTGGCCTTCCCATGCGTGCAGCCATTTTTCCCACCAGGTAATTCCTGGGGTTGCAGTTAAAGACGAGTGATACAGTCGCTCACATCGTATTTTATATAAAATAATTTTGAAGCAAATCTCTATGAATTTTAACGCGTGTTTAAGCACACGTGACACACAATAGCTCGTCAAATTATGTCACTGCTAAAAGCATGGAGGAGGGGATCCGGATAAGCATACATGTGTATACAGCGCGAGTGTGTATGTAAACATTTAAAGGGGCCCTAGTGAATGAGATCAGAATACCTCACAAGAGCCTAACTCTTTTCTGCTGGTTGCTTTATCCAAGGTGGGTGCCCACCCCACTTATAGTACTTTGGCAGGTGCCTACCCCGCGTCTCCGCTATTTAAAATACGCGGGATCCCACCCCGCATTTCACCGCCGCAGCCCGAGCGAGCCACAGCGACCAGGAAGCCAGGAGCGGTGCCTGACGCTGGGCGAGGCCGAGAGGAGGAGGCTGCCGCGGCCGCCAATGGCAGCGCGGCCAAAGGTGAAGGCTGCGGGGGCCACCAATGGCAGCGCGGCAGAAGGAGGTGGCGACCCCGAAGTGCACGGGGCTCCCGAGAGCTGAGGGAAGCCCTGGACGCGCCTTAGAAGATCCCCAATGTCGGCCCCAATTCCCAGAGAGGCGGTATTGTTGGCGGGCCCCCATGCCTGGAGAGAGCCCCGCACACCTGCAGAAGGCATTGCAAGGCCGGCGGCAGTATGTGCTATCTGCCTCGCTTGCTCCTGCTTTCGAGTCTGTTTACTTGGCCTGCGCGCCTCCACTGTGCCCCTCCCCCGTACCTGCGCATACTTACCCCGAGGTGACCCAAGCAGAATGCGGTCCTTGGTGGGCTGGTCCGCTGATCTCTGGGTCCCCGCTTCAGCGGGGTGAGAGCCATCCCAGTTGGACTGGCTCGTGAGCCATCCCAGTTGGACTGACTCGCATGACTGGTTTCTTATCTTTATGGGGCCATGTGTTTGGCCCCATAAAGATAAAAAAACCTTTTATGCCAGCAGTAAGTCGGGACAGCCAGTCCAACTGGGACGGCTCTAAAAGAGAAAAGTGTACGTCACTAGACGCTCTTTTCCAATGGCTGGCCACCGTTTAGCATAAACGGTGACGCCAGCCAATGGAAAAGAGGGGCGGGGCTTAAAGCCCACTAGAGAAATCTCCTTAAGTCATTAAATCTCGCCAGCGAGACTGCGCATGTCTGCGCAGTCTTACGCCAGGCGAGACCTAAAAAGCAAGCTCCTAATATGGCCGCCTAATTTAAGGAATCTGTTGCCTGCTTGGTGCCAGATTTTCCGCACTGCCCTCCTGGCTTCTCTTCAAAATGGCGCAGAACTATTGTCATGAGCACAGCATGTGTGGCTTCTGTAGGAGAGGCACCAGTCCTTTCAAACCCTGTTTTTACACACATCTCAGCATGGGATGTTTATGTATAAAAATCTCTTCACATAGATTGTTAAACATACCTCGACCCCTTTTCCAATAAGGTTGCGTAACAAAAGAGGCGCTGATGTTATCCCGTGCATTACCCTCAGAACCCGGGCCGGGGAGGCGAAGCCGGACCAAGTAGAGGCCCGGGCAAAACGCCGTCCGGGGGCGGCGCTCCTCCCCCGGCCACCCCCTCTCAGGCATTTACATAGGGGCTAGGCCGACGGGGGCCAGGATTGGCCCCCGATGGCCCAAGCAACCCCTCCCAATCAGGGAGCAAGCTCAGGGGCCAAGGGGGGGGATAAAAGGGGGGACACCCGGGCCAGTAGCCACAAATCCCCTCCCCGGGCCAAGGGAGAAAGAAGAAGAAGAATCGTGGGCTTACCTGGACGACCGGCGGCGGAAATCGGATTTTGGCGCCTAAATCGTGGCGCGTCGAGGACTCGGAGGCTCCAGCATCGGCTCAGCCCACGCTTCGCAAGGAACAACGGGAAAGGATCGGGGGTGCTGGACGCTTCGAAGGAGCCCCGCTGTCGACTGAGCAACGGTCCGGCCGCCAGAAGCCACGAACGGATTGCCCAGCAGCAGGACGGAAGCAGAGCAGGGGCCGCCCCCATCACAGGCAGCGGGAGGAGGTATACACGGCGTCTGCGCACCGAGGGAGCCCGGGAAGCAGCGGAGGTAACGGCGAAATCAGCCGCGACCTGCCCGGCGGCACACAAGATCCCAGGCAGCTTCCCTCACTAGCGTCCCTGCCTTCACTTCCGCCCAGGGGTTTTTGAACGCGCTCGAGAAAGGCGCGCCCCCTTAAAGGGGCAGTACACGGTAGTGGATCAGTGGGAAGTGAGCTGCCCAGCGCGAAAGGAGAGGATACACGGTGCGGAGGATGGCAAACAGGAAAGGGGCTACAGGGAGGAAGAAGCAGCCCCCGGCTCGCTTCAGGGAGCTGCAGGAGCAGCCAGCCGCAAAGAAGGCAGACGCAGGGAAGCACAAGGAGGACGATCTGGACGAGGATCTGCGGGACATGCTAGAGCAGGCGAGGGCGCTGGTGGCGCTGAAGGGCAGGAGCTGGATGGAGCAGCAAATCAGGGAAGCCCCCCCCGGGAAAGGGAAACGACAGGGCCAGGCTTCACCACCGCCACCACCACCAAAGAAAACGAAAAAGGGGGGGTCTGCAGCCAACACGGCGCCCCCCCGCAGGAGCAGATCACAGGCAAATACAGAGGGGACCCATCCTCAGGCGTCCAGGAGAAAGGCCCACGCAGCGGCAGTACAGGTGGACAGCTCGGATTCGGAAGAGGGCAGCGAAGGCGAGGGGTCTGTGGCCAGCACGGCGGCCCCTCAGGAAGGACCCAAGAAAAGCACCCTGGGTAAGCATGGACAACCACGCAGCGCACAAGGGCGAACAAGGGGGCTGGGGCCACAGGACAGACAGGGGCCACAGGCTAACACAGGTAGGGAACACAACACGACAGCCCAGGGGCCGTGGCACACGCCACCCCCCTGGCAAACAGGCGCGGGCCCAGGGGGAAGGAGCTTCCAGGGGGAGGCCTGGCCGGAGGGGGTGATGCAACCACCGCCATGGTTACCCTGGTGGCAATGGCCAGGGAGTGGGGTCCCATTCCCGGGAAATGCACCTTGGGCCACAGGGGGCCCAACTAGGAGCCTTGCGGGAGACAAAGCAGCCAACCCAGGGGCACAAGGGGAGCCTCCAGGGGGCAGCCAGGGAGAAGGGACAGGTGCGGAGATAGCTCAACAGGAGCGCACAGGGGCCACAACGGGGGAGGGCGCAGGTACAGCCGGGGCAGGCGAGGGTAAGCCAGCCTGCGAATATATGCGCCCATCCCCAAGCGAACCGCCCACGACAACAAGGTTGTTGGGTCTGGCAAACCTCATCCCACTCCCAGTTAAGGAGAGAATCTGGAGGAAGGAGTTTATTGACATATTTTCCCTGCTCGAAGTAAGGCAGGCAGGCTTAGATCTCACCACGCAAGACAGGAAGGACGAGGACAGGAGGGGCCCCAGGAAACCCAGGGTGGACAGAAATATAGAAAACTGGTTGAAAGCCTTTAGGACATTAGCTTGCGTGTTTATTGAGAAATTCCCGCAGAGTGCAGCATCACTGATCCTATATGAGCAGAAGGTGCACGAGGCGCAGCAGCAGTTCCAGGGGAATGCATGGCTACAGTACGACGAAGGGTTCAGGGAAAAAATGCAAGTATGGCCAACGATAGGCTGGGACTGCCAGGACATGGAGGGCTATTCCAAACACATGGTGGCAGCCAGAGAAGGGGTGGGGTTAAAGGAGCTTAATTTTCGTCCCTACGGGAGTAAGGGCAGATTCGAAGGGCACGGGAAAGATCCCAAGGCGAGGGGCCAACCAGCCACAAAATCCAACAAGGCGTGCTGGAAGTTTGACAAAGACGAGTGTAAATGGGGGACCGCATGCAAGTTCAAGCATGAATGCGGGTCCTGTGGGGGGAACCACCCTGCGATACGATGCCGGCGAACTACAGGGCAAGCAGCAGAGAAACCAAAGCCAGAACCAAAGAAATGAGAAGCAGGCCCCAGCAGGAGGGGCCAGGGGGAAAGGGGGCGGAGGACAGGCGCTCCCAACACCCATAAGAGCAGACAGACTATTGCAACTGTTGCACAGGTACCATAAATCAACAGACAAGGAATTATTGGCGGAGGGGTTTACGCAGGGTTTCCCCATACCATATAACGGCCCCATTGGGACACGGGAAAGCAATAATTTGAAGTCAGTCAAAGACAACCCCGAGGCAGCTAGGCTAAAGGTGGAAAAGGAAGTTGGGTTGGGCCGGGTGGCGGGTCCTTTCCCCTCCCCACCGCTAGAGGACATGGTGATATCCCCGTTGGGCTTAGTCCCCAAGAAAGAGCCTGGTAAATTCCGTTTGATTCACCACCTGTCATACCCGGAGGGGGAGTCAGTCAACGACTGGTTGGAGCAGGGAGCATGCTCGGTGGCCTACGCCTCGGTTGACGATGCGGTGGACCTGGTTAGACAGGAGGGGGCGGGGGCCCTCATGGCCAAGTGTGATATAGAATCAGCATTCAGACTGCTGCCAGTGCACCCGGACAGCTATCATTTATTGGGCTTTAGACTGGAGGGGGGTTACTACTACGATAGGTGCCTCCCCATGGGCTGCTCAATCTCGTGCGCACATTTCGAAGCCTTTAGCAGTTTCTTAGAGTGGGAGCTGGGCCAACGGACACCGGGAGGGGGGCGGGTCCACTACCTGGACGACTTCTTGTTCGTGGGAAGGGCAGGCACAGAGGACTGCGCCAACCTCCTCAAGAGCTTCGGGGCTTTGACGCAGGAGCTAGGCATCCCTCTGGCTCACGAGAAAACCGAGGGCCCCACAACGAAACTGACGTTCCTGGGGAGAGAGCTGGATTCATTAGCAGGGACATGCAGGCTGCCAACCGATAAAATAGCGGACATGCTTAGCGACATACGTAGGTTGAGGCAGCAGAAGAAGGCGACTCTGGGAGAGTTACAACAGCTACTAGGGAAATTGAATTTTGCCATGAGGGTAATTCCCGCAGGGCGCGCATTCGCCCGGCGGATAGCCTGGAGTACGAGGGGCTTGACACAGAGGCATCACAGGGTCCGCATTACACAAGGAGTGAGGGACGACCTGTTCCAATGGGAGAGTTTTCTGGCAGAGTTCAACGGCACCCTGATCTGGCGGGCCCCCTGGGTCCTGGCCAGCGAGTTAGAACTCTACACTGACGCAGCAGGGGGGAACGGCTTCGGGGCTCTCTTGGGGTCGGCGTGGTCGGCAGGGGCATGGCCGGAGGCGTGGCACGCAGCCGGGCTAACTGCGAATATATCACTGCTAGAACTTTTCCCCATAGTTGTAGCCTTCCACATCTGGGCCCCCCAACTAGCGAATAGGCAGATCACACTGTGGTCGGATAACCACGCAGTGGTGCAGGCAATCAACACAGGAGCGGCGCGTTGCCCAGCTGTAGCGACCTTGCTGAGGTTATTAGTGGGCTGCCAATTGAAAGGTAACATTGCACTGAGGGCAAGGCACATTCCGGGGGCGGAAAACTTAGTGGCGGATGCTATTTCTCGTTTCCAGTGGGAAAGATTCAGGAAGCTGGCCCCGGGAGCAGACAGGAAGATGACCCCGATGCCGGAGGAAGCGTGGGCATGGGTGGAAGCGGTTTGAGATGGCTGCTGGATAATGCACTGGCCCCAAAAACCAACAGCCGGTACCGGAAGTGCTGGAAGACTTTCAGGGCCAAAGTTGGCCTACACATGGGGCAACGGGCCAGGAAAAGGGACATCCTAGAATTCATCGACTGGGCCTTCAAGGAAGGGAAGTCAAAATCCTGGGCACAAGCACATTTAAGTGCAATAGCATATTACACAAAGATGGCAGGGCGCGACGACCAAACAAGGGCGTTTGAATGTCGGATGGCCATGAAAGGGTGGGGTAGGTTACAGCGGGCACCAGATGACGTGAGGCGCCCCATCCACTTCAGATTACTCCAGGCGATGCTGGGGGCCCTGGCCGGGATATGCTCCTCAAGGCATGAAACCTCATTGTTCCGGGCGGCATTTGCAGTAGCGTTCTTCGGGGCATACAGGGTCAGCGAGTTGGTAGCACCCTCAGTGGTGGACGCGGGAACAGCGTGCATACGGAGAGAAGGGGTGGTCATGCAGGATAGCCACATGGACATACTGCTAAGAAGGTCCAAGACGGACCAGACGGGCAAGGGTGTATGGACCAGACTGCATTGCACGAACAATGCAGATCATTGCCCAGTATGTCTACTAAGATTGCATCTAGAGGGCAATTAGGGGAAGAAGGGGCCGCTATTTCAGCATAGAGATGGGTCTTTCCTCAGCCGTTTTCAGTTTATAGCGGTAATGAGGAAGGTGTTAGAATCCCTGGATCTCCCCGCATGGGAATATGGGTCGCACTCATTTCGGATTGGGGCGGCTACCACGGCGGCGGGGCTGGGCATGGGCGGGGGCGCAATTAAGGGGATAGGGCGGTGGGCATCCGGCGCTTACAAGCGTTACATACGCCCATCAATATGCTAAGCCCCCCCCCCCCCTCTCTTCCAGATCCGGACGCTGCACACAGGAAGGTGTGGATCGTGGGGCACTCGTACGTTACGCGGGCACAACGGTGGGCAGCGGCCAGACGGGACTTTGGTGGGATCTGGCTACGGAACACCGACATAGAATGGTGGGGGCGCCCCGGGATGAGATGGGGAGAGCTGCTGTCCACGGTGCGGGATGCATTACAGCGGGGCAGCAAGCCAGACGCAGTGGTGGTCCGCTTGGGCGGGAATGACTTGGCAGCAATGGGGCGGAAGGCACTCTTGGAAGACATGCAGAAGGGCCTCACGGCAGTAGCACGCATGGTACGCCCTGCAGACATAATCTTTTCCGAAATCATAGTGAGGAACGCCTGGAGGGGGGCGATCAACATAGGGGCGGTAGAAAAGTCTAGGAGGAAACTCAACATTACTATGGCAAAAGTATGCAAGGCGAATGGCTGGGGTTTCGTACGTCATGGGTTCATAAACTTAAGATCCCCGGGGTATCACAGGGAGGACGGAGTTCACCTCACAGGGGTAGGGATGGATATGTTTCTGCTGAATATTGTAGGGGTTCTGGAACAGAGGGGTTTCCTATGACAGTCAGGCTGAGGAGGGGTCGGCAGGGGGGGAGCTCCCTCTGATCGAGAAACCATAGGGAGCGTGGCGGAGCTAGACAGACTAAATTAACAAACTAGAGGGGAGAACCCATTAGAAGATAGATGAGAGGCTCTCGCAGTGCCTTGGGGATGCCGCACGGCAGGGGCGCTGAGGGAGCCAAAAGGGCGGCACGCCGCCAGCAAAGACTAGAGACAATACTCTCCCCATGACCCTTGGGATGCCTCACGGCAGGGGCTCAGAAGGAGAAAAAAGGCAAAGGACCCAGTCACAAGAAATGAAGTAGATACGCAAGAAAGGCCCTTGGGATGCCAGCCGGCAGGGGCCTCTGGGAGAGGGAAGGGCCCACGCAGGGCGAGTGGGACGGCACTTGCGGCCCAGACAGGTCCAAACGGAGACCCGCCTAATCGGTAGCAAGCTGAAGCCTAAACCCGGTAGCAGGAAACACAGAGAGGGCTCCCTCCTCTCCCAGGTGATGGATAAAGCTGGGGCAAGAATAACAATGCAACATGTACATAACCATGAGCAATGTGTGACAAATGTAGAAAATTGTATGATGCGAATAAACTGCGACCTTTTCAGGCACCCAACAAAGTTGTCAGTGGTGATTTAAGGTAGCAGAGCATAGCGGGATGGTACGACGGGGGGAAGCAGGGAGGGGAGGTCCGCCGCCTGGATGGGGTTATGAAGCTGGAGGGGGTGCACAGCAATTACAGTAAGTACATTCACATTCTGTTTTGGTTTTGGGGGCTTTAAGAAGCCACCAATCAGCGCTAATTGCTCTGAACCGCCTGCATTAACTGCGACGACATTCTTTAGATTCCAGTGTTGTGGGGTCTTTATTTTAGCAAAAAGCCTGAGTCCAGGGGCGAAACACAGGTCCCCGCAGCCCCCTCCGCCCAGTATTCGGGCCTTAGAGCTCCGGATTAAATCCGGAATGGGGGCCCCTCCTTATACCTTGCAGGGGGGGGCCTCAGCTTTCGTTACGCCAGTGCCTGAGTCCTTCTCAGCTCCCTCCAAGAAAGCACGGTAGACACAGCTCAATGCCTTAACCTGCTGAGCTGTCGTCTGGAACGTTTCAAGTACTTCCGGCATCCTCCGGTGTCCTCCCTGATGGATCTGGGGAAAAGTGGATTACAAAGGTGATAAAACGTCGAAACAAACCCAGCTGCGACTAGAGGGAGCGTGCAGCTGATCTAACCAATAAACGCCACTTCCCCGACTCGTGGTTTTGTTTACCCGGGCCTTCAGTCATGTGCCCACTTTTACTTAAACCACGAACTTTAAATATACTAACATTTCGATATTTCTAAATAGCATTAAATGCTTTAGTCGTCTATTCTAACACTTACATCTTTCATAATAAAGACACTTTCGTGTTTGAAGGGGGGTGGAATTGAAAAAAAGGACCAGGCAAACATTGTAAAAGGACTTCACGCACAAACAAAACAAGAGTAAAAGAGCAGCTACTGAAAGAGTTACAAGGTGCGAAAATAATTCGGGGGAAAGCGGCGCCATGTCTGAGGCCTGTGCAGGAATCGTGCTTGGAGCATGATTGTAGTGTTGGCCTAAGGAGTTTAGTGGCAGGCTCGCTATTAAGCTGGTCTCGTCTCTCCAACCTTTTCCGTAGAAAGAGCCACCTATGTTCAATGAAAATCTTCCCGGGCTACTATTATTAGTGCTGTACAACTAGTGGCCACATTAGACACGATTAGATTGTTGGCCATGCCATTCAAGACTGACAGCAGTGATCAGCTCACTGCCTCCTCAGCAGTGATCAGCTCACTGCCTCCTCAGCAGTGATCAGCTCACTGCCTCCTCAGCAGTGATCAGCTCACTGCCTCCTCAGCAGTGATCAGCTCACTGCCTCCTCAGCAGTGATCAGCTCACAGCCTCCTCAGCAGTGATCAGCTCACTGCCTCCTCAGCAGTGATCAGCTCACTGCCTCCTCAGCAGTGATCAGCTCACAGCCTCCTCAGCAGTGATCAGCTAATGATATTGTATAGCAAAGCAAATGGCTTTAACTTAATGAAAGGCGAGACCAATTGCATTTCTAATGCTTGAAAGCTAACCGTATTACTCTCTTTCAGCTATTTTTCCTTTAGTAAACACTTCATCCCTTGAGGATGCTGTTTCCCTTCTCTGAATGTTCTCAGGTTGTCTCGTCTTGAGGCCGCTCTAGCTATCTCGCCGTTCTCATGTAATAAAAACATCATAAATAAATACACATGCATACATGAAGAGGGGCATTGGGCAAGCTCTCTTCATTCTTTGGTCTGTTCAGCTGTCATTCACTTGCAACTTCCGCCCAGCACAGCATACATACAGCATAGGGCGATGGGTCAGCTCACTTCATACGTGAATTTCAACACCACAGGATGCAGTGAGCTTTACACACTAAGTGGTATTTCTCTCTGAATATATAGGGGTGTAGCTGTCAATATTGCAGCAGGTGCAGTGGCACCCAGGCCAAGGGTCTCGGGGGCGCATACACCCCCAATAATAGGTGTTTTTAATTGGAACCAGGGAACTGAGGGCCCATATGGCCCCCATACTACGCAACTGTGAATATGCCCTGCAATTAATGTGTCAAATCTTGTTATCCGGTGTGTATGCAGCTTCCTCCTCTGAAAGTGAAATTAGAGGACTTGTGCTGCAAAAACATATATACAAATAGTAATAGAAATATGCATAAACCAATTTAGAGTAGCACAATTGGGTACCCACATAAAATATTTTATACTCAGAATATGACAACAACGAATCCAGTTTTGACCTTGAAAAGAAACGACATGAGACAGTGAGGCATAGCAAGGAGCAGTTGCGGCTATAGAGCCATGCTTGAAGAGCAGCTACAAATCATGGGCAATTGAAGCTCATAGGACAGTGCTAACATCTGATGCCTACCCTTTAATTCCAGGTATATCAGTTTCACAGGGAGAGTCAGTTTCACAGAACATCATCACACTTTACTGAGATGAGAAGGGAGCAGGCCGAGTCCCACCTCTGAAGGCCAACATACATCATGCTGTCAGTACCCCCCATCGACACGGCGATGCACATCAAAATATAAGAACAAGCATTGGCATAGCCAATAGGTCTCGCTTATGGGACCTTATAAGTATTTAGTTATGCAGCACAATATCCTTGGTGCAACAACATCAACTGTTGCATGGGTAAACACTTATAAGGTGCCAAAAGCGAGACCTATTGGCTATGCCAATGCTTGTTAAAATTTGCTTTTGGGCATTCCATGGGAGTGCAGGCGTTCATTGCTCTCTCCCCTTTTTCCTTTTAAAATAAACATGCCCCACCCACCGGCAAACTTCCTTGTCACAGCTCCTTGATGCTTTCTGCCCCATTCCCCATCACCCGGTTTCACATTTTTTGTATTGGATTATTATTGTATGGCTTTTACAAGGGCCCGGCAGCACTTTTCTGTTGTTATGCTGTGCACACCTTTGTTTTCTTTTTTGTTGTTTTGACATTAATTCACTGTTCTAGCATAGTCGTACGTCATGTTAGAACTTTAAATAATAAATGGCCACCATAACTCATTATGCATATGCTTGCACGTGTCATGAGGCACGCCCACACATTGTGTTCCACTTATGTGCATTCATCATGACGCATGGAAGCCAGTCAGAATACAATTCAATTGGCATCACTACAGATACAGAAATATGTATCTCTTTTAATTAATGACCTACACATGCAAAGTAGAGGGACAAAAGAATGCAATTGCATCTTAACACTTGTGTTCCATGCCAGTGCCAACAAGCATTTGTAAAACCAATTACCCTGCCATTTAAAGCCAAGACCTATTGGCTTTTCCCATCCTTTTTTCCTTTTTTGTGAAGTCTTTTTTCATTTCTTTGCATAGTTATATTCATATGCAAGGTCAGGATTAGAATGTCCTGCTACTCTCCTTTGCATGCACGTGCAGTTAATTAAACCAATTACACAAAGCACTGGGTCTGTATTGATGACAATTGCCTTTCTTGTTCCCAAAATCAGAGGAGCGGATTTTCAACTGAGCCATGAAAACCGAAAAGGCCATTGATTCCTGATTGAAGGAGATACAGAGCTTAGCGGAGGGTGGAACAATCCGCTTTCAGACTAATTTGTCATTCCTCTGCCTTGCACGGATTCTTTGAATCAATACAGCGTCTTTGAGGGGCATCCTTGTGTCTCCAACAGGGCTTTTAAGGTGGTGAACTCTTATTGGCTAGTCATCAAGCAGCCATTTTGAAAATTCTAAGCGTTAAAGCTGCAGAGCGGCAAGAGAGTGCTGCACAATGATGCCGACGAGTGTTGCCCAATGAGGCATGAACGCTTTCCATAAGTGGTCTCTTAGCGCTGACAAAGGTGCTGGTCTATTAAACCTGATCAGCAGGCCAGTAAACTGAAAAGCGCGTTGTTTCAAGGCTTTTTTTTAAATGGACATCAACAGCATCTGTGAATAGTCTGCTTCAAAGCTAACCCAAAGTGATCCAAAAACCTCTACCTAGGAGCCTCGTTATAGCTAGCAGAGGATCAAGCTATGAGCAGGTGTTGAATTGGAAGATGCTATGATATAACAAAGTCTTGAGGGAAAGCTGGACCAAAATTGTGCAGTGCCAAAACCCCACATGAAACATTATACATGAGTGGAGCCCCAGTGGAGATGTTTGAACCACAGATATACTCTCTCTGATGTGTGAGTTCATAAGAAGTCGGACGATAACGTTTTCAAGAAGTTGTACTCTCTCTCTTCGATAGATTGGTGTTTTCAAGAGAGGCCCATCCTCTAGTCTAGGAAGTTCCAGGCTGACTTTTGCTTTGGTTCACAAGGATTGATCTAAACACGAGAATAATATTGTCAAAAAAATCGGGGCAAACCTGCAGCTTCAGTTGGTATTTGGACAGAATATCGGAAACAAAAATATTGTGGTACAAAATATCATGTCAAGAATATTGAAGACAAAAATATTGTGGTACAAAATATCATGTCAAGAATATTGAAGCGAAAAATATTGTGTAAGTTTCAATAGCTATGCAAAGTTTTACTATATATAACTCCACATACATGTACCTTGATGATATATATATCTTCAAGGTATGTGGATGTGGAGTTAAGAATAGTAAATTTGTACTTACCTATTAGCACTTACCTTCTCAATATTTTGGTACTCGATATTTTTGACACGATATTCTGTCCACACAATATCTTTGTTTCCGAGCTTCTGTCAGTGACCCACCTCAACCAAGGTTCCATGGTCAAAGTGGTAATATTCAGGGCTCACGAGTTCTTGAGGCCATTGAATGTTATGGGAAAGGGACAGTGTTCTGCCATGCAGCGATTAAAAAAGGGTAGCAATTTTTCTGCCATCAGGATACCTGTTTAAAAACCTGACACCCACCAAACGGCAAATGTGCTAACAGAGTCTAATAAGTAGACACCCTAGCCCTAAAGGCTTAGTGCTTTAACTGTGTACAGCTTGCTTTACCTCTCCTTGCCTAGATCACTCCTATTTTAAAAGTACGTGTACACAACAACATACTTTCATCTAGAAAGTGCCAAATTTCCCGACATCATGAAGTTGCAAAGTTTACTATTTTTGTCAGATTCACAGAACTTCTTGCCACGGGTGAAAACTTCCACGTAAATTTTTTTTAGAGGGAGCTACTTTTTGCAACATCGACTTTGTGCTGCACCGTTCACCCGCAATTTAAAAAATATTTTCCAACATTGGGAAGCTTTGAAGTTTGGAGGATATCTACCAAGTAAAGAGATATCTTACATAATGTGCCATAGAAGGTTCTATATGTAGCTCTACTAATGAATGGATATACCTTAGCAATATCTCTGCGTAACCAACCTTCTGCCTTATAATGTGGAACTTGTTGTACCTTAACATATTCTCACTAATACTTCTCCCTGAGACTTGAATAGCTACTTCAACTTCATCACAATGCACTCTCAGTGGAAGATGAGTTATAGTTTTTACTATACGTGTAGATATTGCAAGGCAACCAACAATGTTAATATTCAGTCATTCCCAAGTTACGTCAGTTCTCTGTACATACTAGAGCTCTGATTCCTAAAGTTGACATCCATACCTAAAATGAGCCACATAGCACAGTTCACTTATCCATCTTGTTCCATCATAGAATAACCCATGGTAAATGTAACAACCCCCAGTGTTAGAAGAGTTCACATAAATGTTCACAAATAGTTCGAAGTTCATATCTACTGGGAAGTCAGTTTTGCATTTGCAAACTGCCATATTGAGAAGCCCATAGCCGTGTGGAATGCCCATGTTATGCTACGGTGCTTGAGTTCTCTACCTTAACGGACGCAGCCTTGCTTACATGCTTAGCAATGTGAAGCCAGGATAACTTCCTGACAGTTTCTTCCTATTCCCAATGCCCTTCAGTACAAATCCATTGGAAAGCAAATGGTTCATGGCAAGGACAATTGATATTCATTCAGCAATCTCCTGGCTGCAGCATCATTGCATTATCATTGCCTACCAAAGATGCTGTGAACTATAAGGGAAGCTATGCCCAGATATTCAAGATGGCCGCCGTCTTTACCAAATATGCCAGAGACCACAGACTGCCAGAATTGAAGTTCATTGCATCTCTGCACATGCGCAGCCTCTATCCAGGCCGCACCAGCACTCATTAATGACTGCCAGGCTTTCCTTCCCTGAAAGAACTCTGGGGCAGATTTACAAGCCCCCTGCCCCACCAGTACGTCACTTTTTGTGACGTACTAGTGTCGTATTTCACTGCTCCATATTTACAAGGACAGGAAAAGCAACCATGCATGGCTTCTCCTGTCCTTGTAAATATAGCCCCTTTACACGCAGCACTTTGCCTGAAAGGGGCGTTCCATGGATGTTGTTGTGGGTGTTCCCATGCAACACCCATGGAACCAGACACATTTCCAGATTTACGAGGAATCGTAAATCTGGAAATGCATGTTAATGCTACGCCTCCCTAGGGGAGGCGCAACGAGGAGAAATGTTTTCATTTCTCTTACTTTTTTTTCCTCTTTCAATGCGTGCTGTATTCTACAGCACGCATTGAAAGAGGAAAATGTCTGTAGTCAGTGCTTAACATGTAAAATATAAAGTGCCCGGGCTCTGACCAGGAGGCCACTGAAGCTTGCACCACCCATTGCCCTTGTCAACGCTGCCGAAACAACTACTAACCATCTCTCTCGCATGTAAATGCAGCTGTTCAGATTATTCCAGGTCCCCAAAGCTAAAGAAAAGGCTGGGGAGGCAGGTATTAGCAATTTTAATGTATATTTTATTCCTAAACAAACATTGTTCTGCTCATCTCTAAATTAAATGAGCAGCTCCACCATGTGGTGGACTGTTCCAAGTATGGTGTTGACAATTAGGTGCCAGTGCTGAGTACCGGAATTTAATTAAGTGCCAGTGCTGAGCACCAAAAAGCCCCAGATCAAATTAAGCACTGCCTGTAGTGATTGTTTTCATACAGGAAGGTGCCCCTTCCTGCACAAAAATAATCTCCCCATGACGCAGGCATCCTTGCACCATGGTGCAAGGGTGCCTGCCGAGGGGCATGGCAGCTGTTTGTGCGCCAGCGCAGGGGAGAGCATAGGAATACGACATATTATTGTAAATATGTCGCATTCCTGTGCTCAGAAAGTGACTCAGTGCGGCGCAGCCAAATGGCTTGCTGAATGCACTGAGTCACTTTCTCCCGAATCTGCCCCTCTGAGTGAGCTACTTTGGAGTAAAACTACTTGATGCTTATCCAGTACCAAGAGTTAACCAATGGCACCAGTCCCAATTCCTCACAATATGGGATCGGAGGCAGGCCCGGCTCCAGCAATTGTTTTTGGGTGGGCCAAGGATGCATTTGGGTGGGCCACTGCGGGCCCAATTTGTCGCTTCTTGTGGTAGCCTACAAGCCCTAGATTACATCATATCTACTTGCAAACAGTCACCATGATACAATGGATCGATTCTGTGTGTATACAGAGCATGTGCAGAGGTTTTTGAAAGTAAGAGCAATGTCTGGACCTAAGTGCAAACCCTCAAATTCCAAGAGGCCTGGCTTCAAAACAAGTAGTTCCAGGCCTGATTATCTACTTTTCTACCATCCCTCTCCTGTGCACCTGATCTCACAGCGGACCTTGGGCCCCAGCCCCATATCAGCCACCATCCAGCTCCACTTGCCTTATTCCCATAAAAAAACATTGGCAAAATCACCTTCAAACTTAAAACAATGAATATAGCAGTAAATATAATTAGCACACACAGTTGCCCTGATGACCTGACTGCTAATTAAATAAAACCAGAAAGGCCATGACAGGGCCGGCTTTAGCTAGTGCGAAAGTCTTTTGTGGCACCCCAACAATTACCTCTTTCTCCGCAGATACCGTTACTACCACCCTCCAACAGTGCCATTCATCTCGCCGTAGCCACTCTCATGTGCATTTCATTTGTTGTATAGCGCTACTCATATCAGTGTAGGGTGTCACAGTACTTTACTCCACGCACACATTATACAGAGACAATAAATCATACAAGTATGTAAATCAGTCTATAGGGAATGCCACATAAGCCAATGAGGATTACAAGGTGTAGGAATCACATGTCATCCATACTGGTGGGCAGTATATTCTAAGAGAGTTTGGTCTGGGGAAGCACAAACTCAGGATTTAAAGCATACCCCAGTGTTGGGGGCTGGCTTTACTAATAAAAATGTATATCGGACCAAACTCTTTTTACACAAGAATCTCTGTGACAAAGGCAGTAACCCACTAAGCTATCCACATAAAATACAGTTTATCTGCATTTCAAAACTACCAACAGGAAAGGATTGCTCTCCAGCAGGATCATTAATCACCAGTTATCTGGAGATTTTTATTGTTGTCTTGCATCTATGGCCATGATAATGATAACAAATATTTAAACGAAGCATACACAAAGTATGTGCCTTGCTGGGCCTGTGGATTTAACCCCTTCAGTGCCACGCCCTTTCCCCCTCCTGTGCCGGGCTTTTTATTAGTGGGTGGGGTTCATGACGAGATAGTCTCGTCATGGGCACAGCGCGACCGTGCTCCATGACGAGACTATCTCGTCATGGGCACTGAAGAGGTTAAGAAATAAAAACAAACAGTAACACATTCTCGTACCTACTCTGTTAGTCAAACTTTGTGTCACAGCCTGATCTGATATGCAGCTGCAGGGGTCAGGAAAGGTGAATAGGAATAAACAAACTTATTTCCTTCTAAGGAAGGCGAGCCCACATGTTTGGAAACCTATGATAAATAGCGCAGCCAGTGCATTGTAGGTACCGTCAGGAGGGTTGTCGATGCAGAGCGCAGCGGGAAAGTAAGGGGCAAGTTTACAAGCCCCTTGCGTCACTTTTGCGCTGTTGTTGCGTCACTTTTGTGATGCATCGGCAGCGTAAAATTTGCGGCCCATTAACAACATGACGCATCTAGGGAGATGCGACACGTTGTAAAGCCTTGCGTGACATTATACCTGCGTCAGGTATAATGTATGCAGGGTAGGCGTTCCCATGCAGGAAAGCCTCGTAAAAGTGACGCAGTGAAATCTACAAGATTTCACTGCATGACTTCTAGGACGCCACTGCGTCAAAACATACGCCTGCTTGAAGCAGGCGTAATTAGTGACGCAGTGTATTGGGAATAGGCCGCAACACGCATTGCTGGAGTTGCGCCGTGCTTGCGACACAGCTCCAGCAATGCGTGACTTTTCCTTCAACAGATGCGTCAGAATTTCTGAGGCATCTGTCAATCTTTGCGCCATGGTGCATCCATGATGACGTAAGGGTTTTGCATCACTTTCTTGTAAATCTGCCCCAAAGTTGGTGTCTGCAGACGAGTCTAGAGGAGAGCAGGCCCTGAAGACCGTGGGGCTTTGTGACAAACACACAGGCTTTTGAAATGGATGTGACGTCGACGAGACAGACCTTAACATCCTTGAACATTCTTAAGTATTGGGTGGAAGCAGACACTGGGACCTACCGTTCAGGGCAGATTAGCCACTTAATTCTGGTTAAGAGATGAAACGGTCATCGGGGGCACCTTGGGGGCAGTGAGTAAGGATCACCAAGGACAGCCCGCTGAGGGGTGCACATATGAAGATCTTCCAATAGACAGGAACCAGACTTAAGGAACCTGCCTCAGGCTCAGGAAGGTGGTGATGAACATTATATATGGGATTCACTGATGTGAGCCCAACCCCACTACAGACAGGTCCATCTCTGCTCAGCGGGATTATTGCATTAGAGTAAATGTGTGCAAACCACTCATTCAGTCGCATCCAAATTGTACAGCCTATATACTTCTGTCCACAGTACATTCAGAGTCATCTCCAAGTCCTAGACATCCCTTCAAACCATGGCGGAGAACAAACCTTTGAGTACGCTGCCCGAACTCACTCACTTTTGGACTCATTCCCTGGGAAACTCTAAAAGCAAACCAACTTAACAGTCTTCAGGGAATACCCAAATCCAGCTCTGCAATGTGATCCAGGGTAGGCCACAGCATACAGCCCAGCTGAATTTAGCACAACACGAATACCCGCGCAATGGTTGAGCCGCTCGTAGACTTCCAGGTCACAGCTCTCTGCGAACGTACTTGCCTGTGCCATTTCCTCAAAACCTGGCTGTTCGAATAAGCCTCCGGGACCTGCAAGCGCCTGGATACCCTATCGGGTGATTAGCCGCACTTTATAAATCTTGATTGATTGATTGATTTCAGAATGTTCTTATGGTCGCAGAGTCATATCTTTGAAGGACGATGAGCCTGTGATTCACCAGGAAAGAATATGGCTGCTGGACCCTGCCCCAGTGCCTCACTGGCCCACCCCGCGGCACACAGGCCCAAAGCTCAGCTAGGCCGACGTCAGCGGCTCTGGACCATGGCCCATTGCAATTGTCATTCTAATGGCTCTTGTAAGTGTATCGGAGATGAAACCATCACCAGGCTCCGGGGAGGCGTCGCGGGAGCAGCTGCAGAGAGGAGAAGCAGTGATACGGACATCAAGGCGGCTGTGAGAAGATGCGGGCTCCCACCAGGATTAGCCTTCCTGGTTATCTTCTCCTGCGCCCTCCATCTCTCTTTCCAGACTCCAGAGTCTCTTCTCTCTAATCCTCTTATTTCTTCTCTACTCCCTGCTTTCCCTTCCGAGGCTTCTGCGTTGTCCTCCATATTAATGTGTCGCCTGCATGGATACCTTCCAGTCATCGCTATATTTCTTCTTCCTCTCACCTGCTGGCTGCCGGTGTCCTCTTCTTACCATCTCCCAACTGCCTCCCACCTTTCTATCATGTCTCCTACCTTCCCAGCTCTGCCTTCTACTCTTGTTATGCTCCAATCTTCCACTACATGTTTGTCTTCTGCACACTGCCCCATCTCCTTTACATTCCTCTTTATCTCCTTTCCTGCTCCCACATCCTTTACCCTCTACTTCTTTCACTACTTCCTCCCTCCTCCATGTTTTACCTTATTTCCTCCTCTTTTGCCCCCTACATGCTATTAAAATACCTACCTGTTCCTACCCCCGCTAAACTTACCCTACTACTTCCCTTTCATTGTGCTCAACTCTCTCCTCGTTGTTATTTTACTCAGTGACCTCACCTTCATCCTGCCCTTTTAGTTACCTCCTCCCATCATCCCAACATTCTACCCTAACCACCTCTTCCCTTCCCCTCATATTCAGCCACATGAACTGGCTCCTCCCATCTCTTCCAAAGTCCTCTTTGTCTGCTACGTTCTCTAATTTCCCCCACATTCTAGCCTACTAGCGCTCCTACCTCCTGTCCGACCTCCTCAGTGCGCTATCTGCTCACATCTCCCCTACATAATAAACTAGTCCTCGGCCTTCTGTACATCCTACCACTTTATCTGCCTCTTCACATCTTCTTTAACCCTTCCAAGTACATAACTTTATGCTCCCCACTCAGGCACGTTCTCCTCTCTCACCTCCCTTCTTTATACTTGTCCACACCTTTCAAACCAACACCACTTGCCAATTTCCATACCATGACCAATCCATGCTTTACAACCAAACAAACTTGCGCGGCTCAGCTTTAGATACCCTAGTAAGTCACCACGTCGGTGCCCCTTTGCCACCTATACCCCACCGTGAAACATGAGGACTCACAAGGTTTGCACTGTGATTTGCAGTGGCATTTGCGAATCACGAAACAGCTTTGTGGATTGCAAATAGGCACTTTTCATTTGCATAGATGGTGTCAGCGCTTTGTATATACAAAGGAGTCGGTTTATTAAGATGTTGAGGGAAAGTTGCCATAAAAATAGCACAAATAGCGCTTTGTGCGACTCTGCGATGCTTTGCATTACTTTGCCTCAAGGGAGCTTCCATGGGGGTACTCGGTGTCCCGTCCATCATTTGTGCAAAACCAAGTCTAAAAAATGGCAGACATGACTTTGCATAAAAATAAAACACAAATTAAATAGAGATTTCATTCTCACTCATTGCATGTGTGCCCGTGTCCTGCACTGTACAGCAATCAATCAATCAGTCAATTCATTTGTAGAGCGCAATACTCACCCGTGAGGGTCTCAAGGCGCTGGGGGGTGTTGCTATTGCTTGAACAGCCAGGTCTTGAGGAGTCTCCTGAGGGCCAGCAGGTCCTGGGTCTGTCGCAGGCGAATGGGGAGGGTGTTCCAGGTTTTTGCAGCGAGGTGGGAGAATGATCTGCTGCCGGTGGTCGCTCGTCGGATGCGGGGGGGGAGGGCGAGGTTATCAGGGCGAAGGTGGTGGTTCGGGGTGTAGAAGGTGAGTCGTTCGTTGAGGTACGCTGGTCCGGTGTTGTGGAGTGCTTTGTGAGTGTGGGTGAGGGGTTTGAAGGTGATCCTCTTGTTGACGGGGAGCCAGTGCAGGTCTTTCAGGTGGGCTGTGATGTGGCTGTGGCGGCGGATGTCAAGGATGAGGCGTGCGGAGGCGTTCTGTATGCGTTGTAGTTGTTTCTGGAGTTTGGCTGAGGTTCCTGCGTAGAGAGCATTGTCATAGTCCAGCCTGCTGCTGACGAGGGCCTGGGTGACCACCCTTCTGGTTCCGGTGGAGAACACATCTAATGGTCAGCCTTCCAGTTTAAAACATGTGCTCTCACTTTTGCACTATGGTGTAAAGGAGTGTGCCACGAGGCAGCCTGATTGTGCACTAGTGCAGGGAATGAGAGAAGACAGAATTAGCAGGCAGTATTTAGCAAACATTGCTCTGGTCTGCCCTCTCTCTAGCTGAACTATGGTTGCTGTGCCAAATTGCACTGTTGTTTAATGAATCTACCCCAAAGTCCTTTTGTAACTTAGGCCCCCAGAAAGGCTTCCAGAGGTATGGAGGGTCCCTGTGCCCCTCCAAGAAAGCGATTGCAGACGTTTATACTTTAGCTAATAATGTAGGAAAAGGTCTATCACACAATTCGTGCTAAATTTATGGATCACTGGATATGCCATCAAAGGTCATAACACGTCTTTAGCTTATTTTTACCCCTGCAGCAGAATAGGATAGCAGCAATAAAACGTTTTTGCAGAAGAAAAATATGATATGTATTCTGAGAGAATGTTCTTGCAAAAACAAGGCCATCTATTATTGCTAGAAATAGTCAACATGTCACAATTTCATGAAATTGCAAAACAATGGAGTTCTCTCCATCGCACCTCTGAATTATAAGACTGCAAGACTTGATATTGTCAAAGTGAGGATAACTGAGAGACAGAGGACGCAGACCTTGACTTGTTCTTGGCACAGTTCGACCCATAACCCCGTGAAAGACATAAATGAGCCATTTCCTGAACACTAGTGCACCCACACCCCAGCCAACCAGAGACCACCTTCAGCAGAACTACTGGCATCCACCCAGCTCAGCCCAGACGGATGACTTGGTGCGCCTCCCAACACCACTACAAGTGCCAGGTATTACACTCACATCACGACATGCCAGGCAATGCGCAAGCCAAATACCCAAATACCCAAACACCACTGCAAGCAGCAGGTATTACACTCACATCACGACATGCCGGGCAATGCGCAAGTCAAATACCCAAACGCCACTGCAGAGCGCCAGGTATTACACTCACAACACGACATGCCAGGCAATGCGCAAGCCAAATACCCAAATACCCAAACACCACTGCAAGCAGCAGGTATTACACTCACATCATGACATGCCAGGCAATGCGCAAGCCAAATACCCAAACACCACTGCAAGCGCCAGGTATTACACTCACATCACGACATGCCAGGCAATGTGCAAGCCAAATACCCAAACACCACTGCAAGCGCCAGGTATTACACTCACATCACGACATGCCAGGCAATGCGCAAGCCAAATACCCAAATACCCAAACACCACTGCAAGCAGCAGGTATTACACTCACATCATGACATGCCAGGCAATGCGCAAGCCAAATACCCAAACACCACTGCAAGCGCCAGGTATTACACTCACATCACGACATGCCAGGCAATGTGCAAGCCAAATACCCAAACACCACTGCAAGCGCCAGGTATTACACTCACATCACGACATGCCAGGCAATGCGCAAGCCAAATACCCAAATACCCAAATACCCAAACACCACTGCAAGCAGCAGGTATTACACTCACATCACGACATGCCAGGCAATGCGCAAGTCAAATACCCAAACACCACTGCAAGCGCCAGGTAATACACTCACATCACGACATGCCAGGCAATGCGCAAGCCAAATACCCAAATACCCAAATACCCAAACACCACTGCAAGCAGCAGGTATTACACTCACATCACGACATGCCACTCAATGCGCAAGCCAAATACCCAAACACCACTGCAAGCGGCAGTTATTACACTCACAATACAACATGCCAGGCAATGTGCAAGCCAAATACCCAAACACCACCGCAAGCGTTAGGTATTACACTCACATCACGACATGCCAGGCAATGTGCAAGCCAAATACCCAAACACCACTGCAAGCGGCAGGTATTACACTCACATCACGACATGCCAGGCAATGCGCAAGCCAAATACCCAAACACCACTGCAAGCGGCAGGTATTACACTCACAATACAACATGCCAGGCAATGCGCAAGCCAAATACCCAAACACCACCGCAAGCGTTAGGTATTACACTCACATAACGACATGCCAGGCAATGTGCAAGCCAAATACCCAAACACGACTGCAAGCGGCAGGTATTACACTCACATCACGACATGCCAGGCAATGCGCAAGCCAAATACCCAAACACCACTGCAAGCGGCAGGTATTAAATTCACATCACGACATGCCAGGCAATGCGCAAGCCAAATACCCATATACCCAAACACCACTGCTAGCGCCAGGTATTACACTCACATCACAACATGCCAGACAATGCGCAAGCCAAATACCCAAACACCACTGCAAGCGGCAGGTATTACACTCACATCACAACATGCCAGGCAATGCGCAAGCCAAATACCCTAACACCACTGCAAGCGGCAGGTATTACACTCACATCACGACATGCCAGGCAATGCGCAAGCCAAATACCCAAACACCCAAACACCACTGCAAGCGCCACGTATTACACTCACATCACAACATGCCAGACAATGCGCAAGCCAAATACCCAAACACCACTGCAAGTGGCAGGTATTACACTCACATCATGACATGCCAGGCAATGCGCAAGCCAAATACCCTAACACCACTGCAAGCGGCAGGTATTACACTCACATCGCAACATGCCAGGCAATGCGCAAGCCAAATACCTAAACACCACTGAAAGTGGCAGGTATTACACTCACATCACGACATGCCAGGCAATGCGCAAGCCAAATACCCATATACCCAAACACCACTGCAAGCGCCACGTATTACACTCACATCACAACATGCCAGACAATGCGTAAGCCAAATACCCAAACACCACTGTAAGCGGCAGGTATTACACTCACATCACAACATGCCAGGCAATGCGCAAGCCAAATACCCATATACCCAAACACCACTGCAAGCGGCAGGTATTACACTCACATCACAACATGCCAGGCAATGCGCAAGCCAAATACCCTAACACCACTGCAAGCGACAGGTGTTACACTCACATCGCAACATGCCAGGCAATGCGCAAGCCAAATACCCAAACACCACTGCAAGCGGCAGGTATTACACTCACATCACGACATGCCAGGCAATGCGCAAGCCAAATACCCAAACCCCACCACAAGCGCCAAGTATTACACTCACATCACAACATGCCAGGCAATGCGCAAGCCAAATACCCAAACCCCACCACAAGCGCTAGGTATTACACTCATATCACAACATGCCAGGCAATGCGCAAGCCAAATACTCAAACCCCACCGCAAGTGGCAGGTATTACACTCACACCACAACATGCCAGGCAATGCGCAAGCCAAATACCCAAACACCACCGCAAGCGGCAGGTATTACACTCACATCACAACATGCCAGGCAATGCGCAAGCCAAATACCCAAACACCACCGCAAGCGGCAGGTATTACACTCACATCACAACATGCCAGGCAATGCGCAAGCCAAATACCCAAACACTACTGCAAGCGGCAGGTATTACACTCACATCATGACATGCCAGGCAATGCGCAAGCCAAATACCCAAACACCACTGTATGCGGCAGGTATTACACTCACATCACGACATGCCAGGCAATGAGCAAGCCAAATACCCAAACACCACTGCAAGCGGCAGGTATTACACTCACATCACGACATGCCAGGCAATGCGCAAGCCAAATACCCAAACACCACTGCAAGCGGCAGGTATTACACTCACATCACAACATGCCAGGCAATGCGCAAGCCAAATACCCAAACACCACTGCAAGCGGCAGGTATTACACTAACATCACGGCATGCCAAGCAATTCGCAAGCCAAATACCCAAAAACCACTGCAAGCGGCAGGTATTACACTCACATGATGACATGCCAGGCAATGCGCAAGCCAAATACCCAAACACCACTGCAAGCGGCAGGTATTACACTCACAATACAACATGCCAGGCAATGCGCAAGCCAAATACCCAAACACCACTGCAAGCGGCAGGTATTACATTCACATCACGACATGCTAGGCAATGCGCAAGCCAAATACCCAAACACCACTGCAAGCGGCAAGTATTACACTCACATCACGACATGCCAGGCAATGCGCAAGCCAAATACCCAAACACCACTGCAAGCGGCAGGTATTACACTCACATCACAACTGGCCAGGCAATGCGCAAGCCAAATACCCAAACACCACTGCAAGCGGCAGGTATTACACTCACATCACAACTGGCCAGGCAATGCGCAAGCCAAATACCCAAGCACCACTGCAAGCGGCAGGTATTACACTCACATCACGACATGCCAGGCAATGCGCAAGCCAAATACCCATATACCTAAACACCACTGCTAGCGCCAGGTATTACACTCACATCACGACATGCCAGGCAATGCTCAAGACAAATACCCAAACACCACTGTAAGCGGCAGGTATTACACTCACATCACGACATGCCAGGCAATGCGCAAGCCAAATACCCAAACACCACTGCAAGCGGCAGGTATTACATTCACATCACGACATGCTAGGCAATGCGCAAGCCAAATACCCAAACACCACTGCAAGCGGCAGGTATTACACTCACATCACAACTGGCCAGGCAATGCGCAAGCCAAATACCCAAACACCACTGCAAGCGGCAGGTATTACACTCACATCACAACTGGCCAGGCAATGCGCAAGCCAAATACCCAAACACCACCGCAAGCGGCAGGTATTACACTCACATCACGACATGCCAGGCAATGCGCAAGCCAAATACCCAAGCACCACTGCAAGCGGCAGGTATTACACTCACATCACGACATGCCAGGCAATGCGCAAGCCAAATACCCATATACCTAAACACCACTGCTAGCGCCAGGTATTACACTCACATCACGACATGCCAGGCAATGCTCAAGACAAATACCCAAACACCACTGTAAGCGGCAGGTATTACACTCACATCACGACATGCCAGGCAATGCGCAAGCCAAATACCCAAACACCACTGCAAGCGGCAGGTATTACACTGACATCACGACATGCCAGGCAATGTGCAAGCCAAGTACCCAAACACCACTGCAAGCGGCAGGTATTACACTCACATCACAACTGGCCAGGCAATGCGCAAGCCAAATACCCAAACACCACTGCAAGCGGCAGGTATTACACTCACATCACAACTGGCCAGGCAATGCGCAAGCCAAATACCCAAACACCACCGCAAGCGGCAGGTATTACACTCACATCACGACATGCCAGGCAATGCGCAAGCCAAATACCCAAGGCAACAACCAAATTCTGTGGCAAATGTTCCATCACACCTACAAAACGTCACAACCTACTGACCTAATAATTAGTAACACAGCATACTACTGGAGCCTCAAATACACTCCGTCTATGTCGGAATTCTCGAATTTAGGGCGAGGAGGTAGGGGCCCTGGTAGAGATACAAGACCAGAATATATGCCATATAAATGCATACTTCTTACACCACGAAGCATAGTTTAAGTCGTGTGACAAAGGCTAAGTCTCTAGTACTTGACTCACAACTAACTTGTTAATGGCCTCGGAGCACAAAGGCGCACACAACCCGTATTCTTATATTAGGAAATAATTACCAATAGGAAGAGCGTTTCCTGGGATATACTGTGTCTCAGGATCTTTTCAAAGCACACAATGAGACTCGGTCATACAAAGTTGTGCTAATTTCTCTAGTTTCTCTTTATGACTTTTTATGAACTTCAATAACTTAGTTAACTTAGCGTGGTTAGGACCTTGCTACGCCTACCTGTCCATGTGACATGTGGTACAAAGGTAGGTGAGACCCTCTAAAACCCATTGCCCTCCCATTGATTATGGCATTATAGTAGCACCGACAACAGTACTGTGAAGCACCGTTTAAAACAAGCACTGGCAAATCCAAGAGGTCTGGCCTTGGAAATCTGGTGCAATGGTTAATTATTTCATTTTTATTATGAGCGTAAGCTGGAAAATAAAAAGAAGCAAAAAAGAGAACATGCCACAACTTCGATGTGCTTGCCATATGCTTGCAATGAAAATGTATATTAAAAACAATTAGATATCATTTTATTAGAACACATAGGGCCCGATTCACAGAACTAACTTAAGACAAAATCCTAAACTTACTACTTTTGGTATTCACAGAAGTTAGGATTTTGTCTTAAGTTTGTCTTAAGACAAACTTAAGACAGACTTAAGACAGACTTAAGACAAACTTAAGACAGACTTAAGACAGACTTAAGACAGACTTAAGTTAGGATTTTGTCTTAAGTCTGTCTTAAGTCTGTCTTAAGTCTGTCTTAAGTCTGTCTTAAGTTTGTCTTAAGACAAACTTAAGACAAAATCCTATCTTCTGTGAATACCAAAAGTAGTACGTTTAGGATTTTGTCTTAAGTTAGTTCTGTGAATCGGCCCCAATGGTTGCAGGTAAACATAGACTGGTATAGAAACCCTTTTTAGTTTTATGCACATCACAGGAAAATAGTTTATATTGGTGCAAAGAAAAGGTTGAATTACTCTATCCAGAAGACATAGTTTAATAACAAGCATGATTAAAAAAAGGGATAAATAATGTAAAGAATATCTAATTGTCAAACTAAATTATTGGTGCATCAACTTTAGCTCTCAGTTGCGCATCTTTTTAGGCGGATGGGAACATAAGCTAAGGAAATTATGTCACCGATAGTGCGAGAGGACATGGCTGAAGCGGGCATCCATTGCTACATGCTCTAGTGGGTGGGAGCAAAACATGAACGGCTGAACAGACAAGTGGAAGAAGAGGGCTGACCCAAATGCCGTCTATGATTGTTATACATATTTATTATTTATTTATGAGGTTTTAGTTACATGGAGTGGCCGAGACTGCAGAAGCTGTCTCTAGGCCAGACTTAAAAAAGCCACTTTAGCAATTGTCTACTGTTGAGAACCCACTACTGGTCCTGGAGGTGTACTAACCCCTCTATCCAACTGTGAAATAACACGACAGTTGACTTCTTTTATCCAGTTAAACAGATACACTCGCAGAGACACGCAAATAAGTGCACAGTTGTTCGATTTAATCCCCATTCACACATAGAGCAAAGATGGCGCCTGTTTTCGCTGGCTGCCGCGCCTCAGTCTCTTTGGTTTAAGAATGTCTTCCCGTGCCTTGTGTCATCCCGCAATCTGCCCAGATCGTCCTGGGCTATTGCCAGCGGGCTACAGCGAGCCGGCAGCCAAGCCGCAGTCTGCCGGGAGCACATGGCTGGTTGCCCACAGAGCTGCAGCAGCAAGATTACCATTTTTCTAGAACTTACTAGAACAACTGAGCCATCATTGTGATGAGACACTGCACATAACCCAAGGAAAAAGCAGATACAGCTGCCACGCTTACCTGTGAACGGAACACCTGTGTATGAGAACGCAAGCTTAGCTAGGTGTAGTCACGGGTGCAACGCACTCACTACAAATTGTTGCTTACCACCCTAACTATGGCCTTGAGGTCGGGTCAAGATGGTTTCAACTGCAACAAGCATCAGAATATCGGGATCGTCCCTGACATGGTGATACAATACTCACAACCCTCCCATGGACCATTTGACAATGGGCAGAGGAAGTGGGGCCAAATACCAAAGTCTTCCATGCCAACATTTGCAAAGCAGAAAGAGGGAAATTCAAAAAAGAGGGGATATTTTCTCTATTCGCTTGAATTGGGCAATTCTAGCCGGGTTTATTGACATGTATGCAAACTCCACAAAGCCAGCAACTGTGCACTGAATCTAGGAAGCAAACAAGGAAGTGACGTTCTTTAGAGGGCGGTGCAGAACTACAAGGCACATGGCCCATTCACCAACTCAGCAAGTAGAAACCAAGCTTGGTGCCACCAGCAAAGAGCCAGAGTCTATAAAGTTACAACTTTCAACTGAATGCAAATATTAGGGCCTGTGAGGGACCTTTCTTCTTTACAGACAGTGAAGTGTGAGGCTGCATTGTCTGCATCGTGTGTTTAGAGTGGACTTGCACTGGTTCTAAACACTGCTTTGTACAGACAGGCTACATTATTTGTGTCACACGCTTAGTAGACACTGCAAACGGTACACAATTTGTCATGCTTAGTGTCGACTGACTGTAAACACTGCACTATTTGCGCCTTGTGGAAAGACTGTGAACACTGCACTAGTTTGGGCAAATTTAGCAACACTTTGTGCCTGTGCAAAGTCACAAAACGGGATGCAAACCAAAGCAAAGTGTTTATAAAGTACTTACTTTTCGATGGAAACTTTTTTTGCACAGGAAAGTAGCTCTGAAAGTAACACAAATACCACATTGTTCTCCCTTACATTACTTTGCATCAAGCAGGTATTCCATGGGTGGAACCTGGGCATTCCCATGCTACCATTGTTTGTTTTTGCTGCAAAGGGCCTTTTACTAACAATGGTAGGCAGGGCTCTGCACCCAAAATAATGCCTCAATAATGCCTCCTCGAGCTAGGCGGTACCAAGGAGAAGTATGTTATACTGAAAGGGTACCCTTCTAGTGTGAAAGCTATGGTAGACGTCGCACACACGCCTTTGCACTGCAGTGCAGCCTGATTGTATACCTGAGTTGAGGAGGACAGCAGCAGCACCATACATGTATAGATACGGTGCTGCCCTGACCTCTCCTCCTAGCACAGCTTGGGATACTGCACTGCACTGCGTGATGAATTAGCAAATATTCCCCTTTGTGTCAAATGGGTGTTGTAGGGAGAAATTCAGAATGTAAACACCGCACTGTATGGATCATGTGCTCACTATAACCAGACTTTAAACACGGAAATGGTAAACCCTGAATTTTTTGTGCCGTGCACTTAGAGTAAACAAATGTGGCCTCAACAGACAGGACTGCAGTCTGTCACCACTGTGCTGTGTGTGCGTAGTGTGGGCAGATATACTCACTGTTGACATTGCATTGTGGTGTCACATGCTTAAGGTGAAATGATGCATAGACTTTACGCATGGAGCAAGTTGAATCAATCAATCAATCAATCGATCAGGCTTGGCAAGCGCAATTACTCACCTGTAAGGGGAGGGGTGTGGCTCTGTTGAGTGCTGGGGTCACCTGAAAAGCCAGATCTTGAGGTCCTTCCTGAACTGGGGCAATGTTGGAGATTGCTGGAGGTGGAGAGAGAGGGGTGGAGGGGGAGGGTGTTCCAGGATGTGGCTGCAAGGTTGGAGAAGGACTTTCCTCCCGTTCTGGTCTTGTCGATACGTGGCATGGTGGCCAGTGAGAGCTGGGCTGATCGGAGGTGTATTTTGGGTGCGTGGAAGGAGAGGCGGCTGTTCAGGCATGTGGGTCTAGTGTTGTGAAGGACCTTGTATGTGTAGTTGAGGCGTTTGAAGGTTATTGTTCTTTCGATTGGAAGCCAGTGGAGATCGCAGAGGTGTTGTGTGATGTGACTGCGACGAGGGATGTCGAGGATCAGCCTGGCTGCGGCATTGTGGACAGTCTGGAGTTTGCAAAGGAGTTTCTTGTTGATTCCGACATAGAGAGTGTTGCTGTAGTCCAGTCTGCTGCCGATGAGTGCGTGTGTGCATGCGTGACAGTTTTTCTGGAATCGGTTGGGATCCATCTGAAGGTCTTTCGAAGCATGCAGAGGATGTTGAAGCAAGTCGAGGAGACGGCGTTGATCTGGCGGTTCATTGTGAGCGATGTGTTACGTGTTGGGGTAAAGGAAGAATGTACACACTAGGATCATGGTTCAGTGTAACCAGGCAAACAGACTGTAAACACTATACTATTGGTATCATGGTGTCAGTGTACCCAGGCATACAGAATGTAAACGCTACACTGTTGGTATCATGCACTCAGTGTAACCAGGCATACAGACTGTACTTGCTACACTATTAATATCATGCACTCGGTGTAACCTGGCGTACAGGCTGAAAATACTACACAAATGTAAATGTAAAATGTAAATGTAAATGTCAAGGTACTTATAGAGCGCACTGTCACCAGACGGCCACCTTGCGGTGTCGCCTTTAGCGGTTTCCTGGCGCTGATACTCATACCGCTGTGGAACCCCTCCTGGCTTTCCCTGTGAAGTGTCCACTCCTGGGCACCCCCAGTGTGAAGCTAGGCATCCTTAGCGCTGTTGGGGCCTGTGTGGAGGCTAAGCAAGCTATTGCCCAGAGTTGCAGCGTGGGGCCCGTGATTAGAATAGGCACCGAGGCGAGAATAGACAGGTCCGAGGAAATTGAGCCCGAGCCCCGCCGAGGCAGGAATCGAACCCTGGTCTCTGGCCAGAACTCTGCTTCAGGGTCTGCCACTCTAACCATTGAGCCACACTCCTCCACCACAAGCTCTATGTAGCCAGGCACACATGCTATCAACATGAAAATGTTTGAATCTGGTGCTTTATGCAAACAGAGATACAGAATGTCAACACTGGTCTATTTGTATCAGGTACTTAGCGTAGATAAACGTGTACACTGGACAGTGTTTTCACTTTAACCATATTTTTATCACAGTCAGGTGCACATAAAGACTGAAGATATTTAACTATTTGTATAATGTGTGTAGAGTTGCCTCAAACTGACTGTACATTTTGTATCACGGTCTTTGTGTAGCCAAACTTACACACTGTGAAATATTTGTATCATGTTCTAAAGTGAAGACAGACGCATTATACCACTTAAATCATGCGTTTAGTGATGTCAAATATACACCCTAAGCACTGCGCCATTTGTGTCATTTACTTATAGAGCCAGCCTCCAAATTGTGAAATTGTGCTCTGCGTATTGTGTGATTACTGCAGCTAGACAGTCTGTAAACATTGTAGGGTTTATATAAAGTCCTTAGTCAAAACACTGTACTCTTCTCCGTGCAGTGAGATACTTGACCAGTTTGTGAACACTGCACTGTTTGTATCATGTAAGTAATATACCTGACCCACAAACTGTAGAACATCACTTTGTGTATTGTGTGGTCACTGCAGCGAGACACAGTCTTGACTGCATCTAGACACTGTCTGACTGCATCTAGACACAGTCTGGGCTTTCAGTGGACTGCTTCCTTACTTGCACAGCTCTGCTGGTACCTGCTGCCCCGAGCTCCTTGCAGCTGACCTCCTGACCCTTGGGTCGGTGGCTCAAGGTCCTCCTCCACCATCAGGCACCTGCGTTACTGCTCTGCTGCTAAACTGCCCTATGTCTCCCTTTTTTCTGCTTTTTGCATCCTTTCTCTCTGTTTATTTTCTACCTGTAATGCTTTTTTCCCTCATCCCTGGTGGTCTAGTGGTTAGGCGTCACTGCTCTGCTGTTGGACTGCCCTCTGGCTCTCTATTTTCTGCTTTTTTTCTTGCTTTTCTGACTGGCCATTGTCTCCTATGTCGACGATACTCAGCCGATGCTCTCCCTCAACAACGAACCCACAACCGTCAGAAACAACGTCCACAGTGGGATGAAGGCCGCTGCCACCTAGATGAAAAACAGTTGCCTCAAAATCAACTCGGACCAGACTGAAGTCCTGATCCTGGGGCCCACCCCTCAGCCTGGCACCACTTCTAGTGGCTCACCGCATTGGGACCCCAGCCCACTCCCAAGGACCACGCACGAAACCTCAGCATCATACTGGACTCCTCGCTCACAATGAATCAAAAGATCAACGCAGTCTCCTCATCATGCTTCCACATGCAATGCCTGCTTCAAAAGAAATACAGATGAATCCCCACCGAATCCCGAAAAATGGTCACCTACGCACTGATCATCAGCAGACTCGACTATGGCAACGTACTGTATGCCGGAGTCACCCAGAAACTCCTCTAAAAACTACAGAAAATTCAAAATGCCGCAGACGGACTGGTCCTTGACATACCCGCTGCAGCCATATCATTGAACACCTCTGTGAACTCCACTGGCTCTCAGTCAACAAAATAATCAGTTTCAAGCTCCTCATGCATGCCTACAAAGCCCTCCACGATGCTGGACCAGCATACCTGAATCACTGCCTGTCAATCCACTTACCCACCAGATACCTCTGCTCCGCCCAGTTGGCCATAGCCACCATCCCTCAGATCCTCAAGACTAGAACCGGGAGAAGATCCTTCTTGTACCTTGCCACCAATACCTGGAACACCATGCCTCTCCACCTCAGACAATCCCCATCACTGACCCAATTCAAGAAGAATTTCAAGACTTGGCTCCTCGACTGAACCCCAGTGCTCAGACGGATCAGCACCCCCCCATAACACCTTGAGACCCTCACAGGTGAGTAGTCACGCTTTACAAACCTTGATTGAGTGATTGTCTGTAAACATTGCACTGCTTTATAATGGGCTTAGTGCTGCTAGACATGCTGACTGTAAACATTATACTGTTTACACTGTGTGGTCACTGCAGCTAGACACAATCTGTAAACATTGCACTACTAATATAATGTGCTTAGTGCAGCTAGACATGCTGACTGTAAACATTGTACTGTTTACACTGTGTGGTTATCATAGCTAGACATGCTGACTCTAAACATTATACTGTTTACACTGACTGTGTGCTTATTGTAGCTAGACATGCTGACTGTAAACAGTGCACTGCTCCTAGTGTAGGCAGATGCTGAACCAGCCTGTAAACACTGCAGTGTTTTTATTGTGGGCTTAGTTGAGGCAAACAGACAGCTTGTTAACTATGTCCTGTTTGTATAATGCTCAGTACGCCTAGAAATATAGACTGAATAATGAACAATCATTGACAGGAACAAACTGAAAACACTGCACTGCTTGATTGGCATACACTGGAAAAAACACGACCAGCCTGCAGTATCCTACAGTGGTTCATAGGTTGCTGGACCCCTGAGCCAGTTTGTACTACAGATATTCTGACTTGAAGCCAATCAGCATGGTTTCTACACAGGGACCTTTTCTGATTGGTTGAGAGGACAATGTTAAATTGACATGAACCAGGACCAAACCAGGGAACCAAAGCAGTCCTGGCAAAAATGCTGGAACCAGCCCTACTCCGTTTGTCTCCCCAGGCCGACTTTCTCTATCCACCCACCCACCCACCCACCCACCCATCCATCCACCCACCCACCCATCCATCCATCCATCCATCCATCCATCCATCCATCCATCCATCCATCCATCCATCCGTTCTCTCTTCTTTCCCCCATCATCCCTCTCTTGAGGGCTACTTGTGTCTGCTACTATTAACCTATGGGGTATGGGGAAAGTGACAGAGGCACTGAGAACAGCCCTTTGCCTTCCAAGGGCTCCAGCCCACTGCGGAATTAAAGGCCTGCCCAGCCCTGGTATGAGCTGCTGGTCTGCCATTGTTGCACTGGGACACCCTCTCCTGTCCATGTGTTTTTATCAGTCTGTGGTAAGAGTGACCCCCTGAATTCGCCTGAGATTATGCTTCTGCTTAACAATGAATGGCATGAATATAAAATTGCTCAGCCATTCTTAAAGAGTATTTTTTGAACGTGCAACAAAAATGTTGATTCAGCATTCTGATTGGCCCCCCTTTTAATCATTCAGATAGCTTCTTGTGTAAGGAATATTCTGGTTGGTTGCTGACAGCCAACAAAATACATGTTGATAACCCATGTTTTTCTGAGCCAAACTCTGTGGTCCAAGGAGGCAATAACATCCAAAACACTCGAGTTTTTCAGGACTTCTTGTCTTATCACAAAGGGTACTTGCCACGTATCTCTGTTTTATGTTGTAATTTGTAAAACAAAATAACAGAAAAAGGTGCTATGTCATGAGATATTTCTCAAGACACCACTACTTGTACCACCGACTGCCCCTACCACACTCCCAAATCCCAATACCAGCACTACCAGCTTAGCATTACACACCTACAAAGGTGATAGGTTGGACAATTCCAGGCCAACTACAGCTGGGCACGTTGGTATTACTACTGCTTAATGTATATGCATCTCAAGTACTTACTTCATCCTTCAACAATGGATGAACCCAAATCTCCACCCTACTTTTGTCTCTTTGCAGCAAATATCCTTTTATGGAAATATATAATTTTTGTGTAAATATCTTCTAAATTTCCTCTTATTTGTTGGATGATGTTCTGATATGTGAACTCCTTACTGTCTCAATGGACACTACACACCGCATACCCTTTTTATGCAAATACACACCTTGTACAATTTTAATAGTTGTATAGGCAGAGTGAACACTGAATAAAACAGCAGGTAACTAACTAAATAAATAAATATTGTTAAACATTGTCTGCTCTGATGGAACTATCATGTAGTTGGTGGACTGCAATTAATATGTACCGGTGTTAAGAAATAAGTGCTGATGCCAAGCAGTGGGAAAAAACAGCAAAAATTAGAAGGTGGACAGATGCAACGAATAAGCACTTTTCCAAGCCACGCCAAAAATTTAAGGAATAAAATGACACAGAAAGTAGCCCAAACAAAGGTATGGGTCCTTTCCTAATTTTAATGCTGCCAGAGTGGAATTACATTCGGCCTAAAGTCGTGGAGGATGTAGGCTGTATTTATTTATAAAACTGTTTTGTAAACCTTTGGCATGATCGATAACCACTTCATAGGGCGGAGTAGTATTTTGTAGGCATTTTTAATTTTTAAGAACTCCTTACCAGTGACATTGGTCAGACATATCTGAGGAAAAAGGCAGCAGGTTTTCAGGTAGGAAGTCTGGACTGCTAAATTTAACTAATGTCTTGAAATGATGCTGCCCATTCAGTGCCCAGTATGGCATCCAAAAGGACCAGAGGCCAATGCCATCTCTAATCTGATGGGCTGCAGAGCTCTGGGCGGCTGGCAACAATGATTACTTGGCTCTTGGCACCCCTATAAAGCTTGCTAATGAGACGATCATGCTGCGATAAAATGTGGTTCCACCTCTCTAGTTAGAGAATGGGTCATAAAATGGCCGACAGTGCATGGGCCCGCTGCCTGAGGGGGTTATGTGGCTGTCGGGAGAGCGAGAAGTGCATCTCGCAACTTCATGGACCGAGAAGATCCCGTAATGCTTAGTTCTTCACAAAGCCAATTTTGACACCACTCCAGATCTGTTTACTTTTCAAGTCAACTGTTCTATTGGAATATGAGCTAAAGGATGTAGGCAGTTCTTACAAGTATCTTCTTTTTAACACAATAGTAATTACCATTGATTTCATTACTTCTAGTACTTTTACTAGTTGTAAGTAAAAAATATTTACAAAAATATTGTCTGACATAACTATTGTGTGCTAAATATCCCTTATGGAAATCTTATCCTATTATGTGTTGATCTCCTAATTTCAATTCTATATTTGTCAGAATATATGCAGTATACAGTATTCATGTATCACAGCCCACTGTATGGCCCCAGGAAGGTAATCATGAGACCGATCTGGATCATACTGGCCTTCAAATGAATTCTTCTTTATTAGTGCACTCGTTGAGCTGTTTTCACTGTAGAAGGGTTAGTTGTTCCTTAGGAAAACATTGGGATGCAATATTAAAGTTAATAATGTCATCCCCGTCTAGGAATCTATATAAAAAGTTATTTCTTGGACTTTAAAGAAAATTAATTACAAATCCAATTAATAACTAAAGACGGCTTTATAACAAATATTTTACAAAAGGTTCTTGTAAAAAGTTACCTTTAGACTGCCTGAAGCTTCAAAAAGCGCATTTTGTCTGAGCTTCCAGCTGTCACGCAGGAGCTGAATAACTCCTTCATTAGGTGTGAATTGGCTCCCAATGCTGAGACAAAGGGCTTGGGTGTGAGAAGGTGTCCTGTTCCCTAGACAGTATGGCCACCTGGGCAGAGTCCAGGAACTTAATTATCGTCATAGGGTCCTGCCGTGTTACAAGCAGATGCAGCTCAGACCTGGGCCTGCTCCATCTATATAGCCAGCCAAGCACCAATCCCAGTGGGAGAGGAGCTGCCCTCAAACCCACTTTTGAGTGACCGCAGAGAATGTTTTGCTCATTTCTTTGGCCACACCTGTAGGGTGGGCACAGGTGCTCTGCACAATAGAGGAAAAGTTCTGCCATGTTGGTAGAGATGGATGCCCTGGGATTGTTTGCAGTAGGGCACACAGGAACTAATGAAAAGTGGGTAGGTTACCCCTGAGGACTTGTTCCCTAATGGTCAAGGAGGGGAAAGGAGTCACTCTCACTCACAGGTTAGTATCAGGCATACAAAAGGCACCCCAGGACACTCTCTTCAGAGCACTACTGGACTTGTGAAAGACAGAAGAAGGACTAAACCTGCGACGAGATCCCCTAGAGGCAGGAGCTGCTTCCACTTGTACCCAGGACAAGCAAGTGGACTCCAAGGGTCCGTTGGTTGACCTCCTTTTAAGATAGAATGACACAAAAGCTACAAGTAGCCTCCTTTCCTGAGAAAGCCCAGCTAACCAGTTTCAACAAGAGCTGCATTTGGCCCTGTGAAGCCTTCTCTGTAGCTCGTCCTGACCCTTAGGTGCTGTTCCTGAGGTCCTGGAACCCTTGGCTGGTGCCAGAGTGTACTACTCTTGCCTAACCAGAAAACCTGAACCTTTGAAACATTTTCAAGGATATTTGCCTGGAGAAGACCTGGCCCAAACTGCAAAGCCAGTTCGCTAAGGGGGCAATGCTGGAAGTCCTGAATTAGCCACAGCTTCTACTATGTTCTTCTCCACAGCAAGTCCGATTCAACGGGCCTGACGCTGACCGGCATACCACTAAATTTAACTCTCTGCGGCTACAGCCTGCAGCCATGTCTATTGAAGGAATCCGACTTCCCAAAAACAGTCTACAGTAGAAATCTTTACCAGACCATCGACTACTTCGATGGCTTACCGGATTCTTCCCGCTCAGAGCTTTTTCTGCCTTCATCAATGGCTTCACCAAAAATGTGTCTTTCAGCAACCTGTTGTAAATGACCCCATCTTCAGGTCCAGCTTGCTGTCTTGCTCTGCTGAGGACTCTATCTTCTCAGAAATTTTCCAAGGCAGAAGGTACCCCAGACCAAACCGGGCCTCCTATCCCACCCTAGCACCATCATGGTCAGCTTTAAACCTTACCGTAGTCTCGGTCTCGCATGACCAGTTGCCTGCAGTTGGTGCTTTGCACTTCATGAACCTATACTTATTTCACACTTTAAAAATTCATATTTCCAGTTCCCCTTACTGAAGTTTTGTTACTTTGTTCTCATTTTGTTCACTAAAAGATTATCTGTTTTGATAAATTAGAGTGGCATTTTTTTTTAGTTGTATTTTCGATATATTAACTGATTTGCAACTTCAAGTTGCTTTACACGATTTCTTATGTTAAGCTGGTCGGCTCTGTTCCATAGCTACCAGTGATTGAGCTTAGGTTTAAATTAATGGATTTACTGGACATTACATGAATAGTGACATTGTACTTATGGTGGAGTACCATCCACCCCAGCTAATAATCCACTTTCTCACATTCCCAATTAATTTATTTTTGATTTCTCCTTCAAATACCACACACATTAAAAAGATTTACCACTTTATCATTATCTATTTAAATGTCCTTAAATTACCCACAAATGGGGGCATAGTGTGTAAACGAGACCACTATGTCACAATTACCACACCAGCAGTTCATGATCTTACCAGTATGAAGATGGCATTATCGACATTTTTACACACTGAGTAATTAGTAACATCAGTAGAATACTAGCAGGCCACTTCATTACCTGCATTCAGCTTCTCAGCAGCGTACATTTTTGAAAGTGGTAAAGATCTATCACTAGGAGTAAAAAATGTAACTGGCTCACACAAATGGTGAAAATTGAATTGTCATACTCACCGGTGAGATTAAAACGTGACTCATAGAAGCAAGACAGACGGGTATATTTACAAGGGGATAGCGCCACCAGAACGTCACTTTATTAGGCAAGTTCTGATGGCGGTATGCCCTTCTCCATATTTGCAAAGCAGCCTTAAGCCACTTTTTGTGGCTTATGGCCGCCTCGTAAATAGGGCCCTATTACATGCATCACTTTGCCTCAAAGGGGCGTGCAATGGGTGTTGCTGTGGGCGCTACACCCATTGCGCTTTTTGACGCTGCCCCAGATTTACAAGGATGTGTAAATCTGAGGCAGCGCCAAAAACGAATGCCATGCATGAGCAGGCATTAAAATGGGGCAATGGGTAGAAATACTTTTATTTCTCTTCTGTTTTGCATTTTTTATGTGTTCTGCATTCTGTAGCACGCATGGAAAAAAATAAACACCACTTATGATTGTTTTTGTTCAAGAAGGTGTCCCTGTCTGCACATGAACTATCATTAAATAATGACGATTCGCTGCTTCTATGTGAGATGCAAAATCCACATAGAAGTGACAAATCGCCATTATTGGTTGTTTATGTGCAGGACGGGACAATTTCCTGCACATAAATAATAATTCCTGCAACACAGGTACCCTTGCAGCTAATTTTAGCACCAGAACTCCGGAAAACACAGGGTGCGTCATACTGTTCTACATACAGCGCATCCCCTCGTTTTGGAAATGTCGGAGAGTGGCACTGCCAAATTAGGCACAGCTCAGCGCTCTGACATTTCATTGTAAATATGCCCCACACACTTCTTCCCAATGGAATAGTGCTTTTAACATTCTTCTGTATACACTTTAACAGTTTGTCCTTTTACAGTTTTTATATGTTTCCCTTTTAATAACTTGTCCTATGCATTAAAAGCCAGACAGGTAATAAAAACATGCAGCTTGAATTGCAGGTACTTGCAGTCTGACAGTGAGTACCAGTTCCAAGCCCTGGTGCACTGAGCCTTCAGCCGGGGGCAGAGGCCTCCAGGTTGGTAGCATGTGCCTCAGGTTGTTGCAGTCTCGAACTGTGCCAGCTCGCCCCGCCCTCCCACCGGCAGTGCCAGGGTACATGACTAGGTGGACACTGTGAGTGTCTGGCATGAACATCACCCAGATGGCCACCTCCAGGGCATGTTATTGATGGCTGCACCATCAAAGCCTGGCACTGCCATCATGCTGGCTACAACATCGAAGCCTGGCACTGCCATCATGCTGGCTGCAACATCGAAGCCTGGCACTGCCATCATTCTGTCTGCAAGGTCAAAGCCTCGGACTGCCACAATGCTGGTGGTAGGATGGGGCTGGGATCCAAATACAGTTGTGCCAAAAATATTCAACCCAGCCACTCTTACTTCTACCCAACTCTCTCCCTTTCCATCATCCTTTCTGTCTCTCTCCCTCTGATCTCTCCCCATTCTCTTCCTTTCCTTCCACCCTCTCTCATTATGTTGAATCTGACATCTTAGGGACATTCGAGACACTTCCCCGAGAATTAATTTTGCCCATTGTTTAGCATGGCCACACCACTGCACTCTATCCTGAACCACTCTGCGCCACCTCATTCTACCCTGCACCACTTCACTCTATTCTGAAACAATCTACTCTATGCCACTCATGCTAGGTGACTCTGCACCTCTCCACTCTATGCCTCTGCACTCTACACCACTCTACTCTATGCCACTGCACTCCATGCCAATGTACTCTGTCACTGCACTCCACATCACTGCACTCTAGACCAATGTAGTTCACACCACTGCTCTGTACACCCCTCTATTCAATGCCACTGCACCCTATGTCACTCTACACCACTGTACTCTATGACACTGTACACCACTATACTCTGACACTCTACTCTGCAACACTGCACTTTCTGCCACTGGACTTTACTCCACTCTACTCTGCACTATTGCACTGTACCCCGCTGCACTCAACAGCACTCCACGCTATGCCACTGCACTCTATGCTACTATACTCTACTTGGCACCACTCTATGCCACTGCACTCTATGCCACTCTACTCTGCTCCACTCTGCGCCACTGCATTATATTCCACTCTACTCTGCACCACTCTAATCTATGCCACTGCATTCTATGAAACTGCATATACACCACTAAATTCTATGATGCTGCACTCTACACCACTATACTCTGCTGCACTCTACACCAGCCCACTCAACCCCCTCCAATGTTACCCACTTTATCCCATTGCACTGTACTCTAGTCTGCACCACTCTACGCCACTCTACTTTATGCCACTGGACTCTACACCAATGCACTCTACACTGCTGCATTCTACACCAATGCACTCTACGCCAATGCACTCTACGCCACTCTGCTCTGCAACACTGCACTCTACGCCATTCTACTCTGCACCATTGCATTCTTTGCCAATGCACTCTACGCCACTCTACTCTGCATCACTCCACTCTATGCCAATTCACTCTGCAGCACTCCATCCTATGCCACTGCATTCTACGGCACCATACTTTACTTTGCACCACTCTATGCCACTCTACCCTGCACCACTCTATGCCACTCTACTCAGCACTGCACGCTGCACCATTGCACTCTATGCCACTTCACCATACTATATAACACTCTAATCTAAGCCACTACATTCTAAGACACTGCATTGTACACCACTGAATTATATGCCCCTGCACTCTATGGCACTTGGCTCTGCAACTCTATGCAAATGCACTCTATGCCACTCCACTGTACGCTACGCGTCTTCACTCTATGCCACTCCAATACATGACACTCTATGCCACGTCACTCTACAACACTCAACTCCACTCTTCACCATTCCACTCTTCGATACTCCACACCACTCCCCTCCATGATGAACAGCAGCCACACTGGTGTACAACTTGGCTAAAACACATTGGCAAAGTCAATAGCTCTTGCATAGGTGAGACATATTGGCTTTGCCAATGCTTGATTTCATTATACCTTCTACTCTGCCTGCTGCAATAAAGTGAAAGAGGCCTCAGTAGCAGCTCTCTAAAGGCTCCAGCCCACTGAGGAAATGTCCAATGAGAAAAAGGACCCTCAGTCCCTGGCTGGCTGATGAACAAGTTATGGAGCGCAGGTGACTCGCTTCCTGCGCAACAAGGGTTTGAAACCACCAGGTTACTTGTTTAGCATATCTCACAAACCAGGAACATGGAAAGAACCCTTATCCATCGCTTGGGCAGCCATTGCCTCTGGCTTGCCTTTTGCTAGCCACCTGGACTGTACAGGAAACCAAAGCAGCCCTGACAAACGTTTTCATATCAGCAGCACATGGAATGAGTGAATGAGCTTGCCAGTGTCCAGTGGAATTTTACTGAGAGGCAGAGGTTCTCTCCCTAAGAAAATTTGTGAAAAAGTGTGGCAGACCAATGCGTTTTACAGCGTATTTTGTAACCATTAACTGTTGCAAGCATTTTTTAATCAGGCTGTCAGCCTTAGAATTTCGCAAAGCTATCTCTAGAGTGACAGGTTTACACCAGGTCCATATGGAAGAGCCATGCATTATATTACTCAAAGCTACCTCTCAAGTTACGGCTTACCCCAGGTCCGTATAGTAGAGCCATGCATTATATTACTCAAAGCTATCTCTCGAGTTACAGCTTACGCCAGGTCCTAATAGTAGAGCCATGCATTATGTTACTCAAAGCTACCTCTCGAGTTACAGTTTGTGCCAGGTCCATATAGTAGAGCCATTCATTATATTACTCCAAGCTACCTCTCATTTGAGAGATTTACGCCAGGTACATATAGCAAAGCCTTTCATTATATTACACAAAGCTACCTCTCGAGTTACAGTTTACGCCAGGTACATATTGTAGATCCATTCATTATTTACTCAAAGCTACCTCTCAATTGAAAGGTTTACACAATCCACATAGTAGAGCCATTCATTATATAACCCGAAGTTACCTCTCGAGTTACATGTTTACACCTGGTCCATAGTGTCGGGCCATTCATTATATTACTCAAAGCTACCTCTCGAGTTACAGTTTACGCCAGGTACATCTAGTAGTGCCATTCATTATATTACTCAAAGCTACCTCTCGAGTTACAGTTTACGACAGGTACATCTAGTAGTGCCATTCATTATATTACTCAAAGCTACCTCTCGAGTTACAGTTTACGCCAGGTACATTTAGTAGTGGCATTCATGATATTAGTTAAAGCTACCTCTCGAGTTACATCTTGCCAGGTACATATAGTAGGGCCATTCATTATTTACTCAAAGCTACCTCTCAAAGGAAAAGTTTACACAAACCACATAGTAGAGCCATTCATTATATAACTCGAAGTTACCTCTCGAGTTACAGTTTACGCCAGGTCCATACAGTTGGGCCATTCAATATATTACTCAAAGCTACCTCTCGAGTTACAGTTTACGCCAGGTCCATACAGTCGTGCCATTCATTATATTACTCAAAGCTACCTCTCGAGTTACAGTTTACGCCAGGTCCATATAGTAGAGCCATTCATTATAATACTCAAAGCTACCTCTCGAGTGACAGGTTTACACCAGGTACATATAGCAGAGCCATTCATTATATGACTCAAAGCTACCTCTCAAGTTACGGCTTACCCCAGGTCCGTATAGTAGAGCCATGCATTATATTACTCAAAACTACCACTCGAGTTACGGCTTACGCCAGGTCCTTATAGTAGAGCCATGCATTATGTTACTCAAAGCTACCTCTCGAGTTACAGTTTGTGCCAGGTCCATATAGTAGAGCCATTCATTATATTACTCCAAGCTACCTCTCATTTGAGAGATTTACGCCAGGTACATTTAGCAAAGCCTTTCATTATAATACTCAATGCTACCTCTCGAGTCACAGGTTTACGCCAGGTACATATAGCAAAGCCTTTCATTATATTGCACAAAGCTACCTCTCGAGTTACAGTTTACGCCCGGTACATATTGTAGATCCATTCATTATTTACTCAAAGCTAAGTCTCAATTGAAAGGTTTACACAATCCACATAGTAGAGCCATTCATTATATAACTCGAAGTTACCTCTCGAGTTACATGTTTACACCTGGTCCATACAGTCGGGCCATTCATTATATTACTCAAAGCTACCTCTCGAGTTACAGTTTACGCCAGGTACATCTAGTAGTGCCATTCATTATATTACTCAAAGCTACCTCTCGAGTTACAGTTTACGCCAGGTACATTTAGTAGTGGCATTCATGATATTAGTTAAAGCTACCACTCGAGTTACATCTTGCCAGGTACATATAGTAGAGCCATTCATTATTTACTCAAAGCTACCTCTCAAGTGAAAAGTTTACACAATCCACATAGTAGAGCCATTCATTATATAACTCGAAGTTACCTCTCGAGTTACAGTTTACGCAAGGTCCATACAGTTGGGCCATTCAATATATTACACAAAGCTACCTCACTAGTTACAGTTTACGCCAGGTCCATACAGTCGTGCCAGTCATTATATTACTCAAAGCTACCTCTCGAGTTACAGTTTACGCCAGGTCCATATAGTAGAGCCATTCATTATAATACTCAAAGCTACCTCTCGAGTGACAGGTTTACACCAGGTACATATAGCAGAGCCATTCATTATATTACTCAAAGCTACCTCTCAAGTTACGGCTTACCCCAGGTCCGTATAGTAGAGCCATGCATTATATTACTCAAAGCTATCTCTCGAGTTACGGCTTAGGCCAGGTCCTTATAGTAGAGCCATGCATAATATCCCTCAAAGCTACATCTCGAGTTACGGTTTACGCCAGGTCCATATAGTAGAGCCATGCATTACATTACTCAAAGCTACCTCTCGAGTTACGGCTTACGCCAGGTCCGTATAGTAGAGCCATTCATTATGTACTTAAAGCTACCTCTCGAGTTACAGGTTTATGCCAGGTACATCCAATAGAGCAATTCATTATATAACTCCAAGATGTTACTGGATCATCACTCAGATTGCAGAGGCTTTGCATGTTTAGAGAGAAGACCCACCCCTTAGGTTACACTAAGCTTACACTTGAGGGCCTCAAGCTTCAGTTCAATATAGCTATATTGATCATGAAATGTCTCTGTGAGTCGTGGAATATCCACTTTGGGTGACCACTATATGCTGCGAGGAATGACTGCATGCCACTGATGGCATCTAGATAACAGGAATAGCCACAGTGTGCCAGGAATCCTTTTGGATGACTCCCAGATTTGCCCAGGATGTGCAAGGAATGGTAAGATGTTGTTATAGATGAGCACCATTTGCCGTGGTGGCCAATGAGATGCACTGGAGAGCCCCCTATGCCATAACGTCCATTTGCTAGTCATGGCCACCACATACAAAAGGTGGCTACCAGTGCCAGGAAACACCATTTAATGCACGTGGTAGCCATCCCATACCAAGAATGGCCAGTGGATCCCAAATACAGCCACCGCATGCTAAAGAAGACTACAAAACACCTGGGATGGCTATACAGGATATTTCAAGACAAACATTGTCCGTCTTTGTAGTGTGTGCTAAACCTCCTATAGGGTGAGAAAAAGCATAGGGCTTTCTTTATATAACCCTCACCCACCAGGGTTGCCCTTGATGGCATGCTTCATCAAATTCGTCCTGTTACGGTATGGAACGGGGCATGCTGTTTCCTGCAAAATACGCGGGAGCACTGAGTGGTGTGCTCTATATGTTGGTAGAATAGGAGTTGGAGGGATTTTCTAAGTGAAATTAAATATACCTGCCTGGTAGGAGAGCTATGCTTTTATTCTGTTATCCAGATGGTACAGTTGAAAAAGGACAAAGAAGAGCAGGAAGTGTGGGTTTAATGACCCTTCTTTCTACAGGTCTACTTGTTTCAAGCCACACTTCCCTGTGGGTATCTTCAGAACCAAGGAACTCACTCCTTGCTTCCACTCCTGATCAAATAGTATAATTATCGCAAAGCGAGTTCACACACTCTCCATGCTCAAAAATACTTATCACCTTCTTTGTGTTATTGTGTCATATCTGCAATATATAAGGAGAGACTTTGCCTGGTTAGTTCTATGCCTCACATACTGCATCAAGGTGTCCATAGTTTTTGACTTACAAGAGTTCTAAAAGGCTTTGAGGTTGAGTTTATTCTGATTTTGCACGATTAGCAGCACATGCCCTATACATATACATACCTAGGTAGTAGGTCTGTTGGTGCCCCAATTAAAGTTTGAAGCCAACCTTCCCCTTCAATGTCATTGTAAATGAGAGTGGATCAGCAGTCAAGTAAGAGATGTGATGCTTAAGAGACAAGATGGTACACAGAACACTTCAGTGCCTTGTCAGGGGTAGTAAGTGCTATACAAATGCAGTCACAACACAGTACATCCTGCTGTCAACATTTGAAGAGTCGGACATGTGACTCTGAAACAGATCAGATCCTCGATGGGACCCAGTACAAGCCTTGGACCAGCATGCCATGATCCCATTTGAGGACTGGTGGATTGCTGTATTCTGAGCTTGTTCAGGCATGAATTGATGGTAGTTCCCAAAACCATGGGATGGCGTGAGTGCAGTACAATAGGGCTTAACTTCCTTAACTGATTAAATCGGTTCTTCACTACACCAATCACCTGGAGAGCCAGTGGCATCTATCAAAATGTACCTAAAACCATCTGTCATGGAAATGCCTCTCAAACTTGAAGTATGCATAAAATTACATGAATAAGGATGGATATTTTTGAAGGATACCAGTAGGAAAGTGGCCATGCCATCACCAAAATCATAATTGACAGACCTCTCCAAACAGCAGTCAATTGACAACTATGGGGCGGGGATGTATTCAGCAATGTTCAGCAATGTTCCTCTATGTTGGTCTAGATTCAGTTTAGTGGTCTTTTACGGAAAGTAGTATCTTATTCAATGATTGTGGTGTAACAGCAAGCTATAAGGCACTTTTTAAGTCTTTTTAAGTCTGGTTATTTCATGAACAAAGGGCTGAATGTCAATAATGTTCATGCACACTCTCCTGAATTGTGTGCAGAACACATGGCAACTGTGAATGTAAAGTTGAGATCCCAAGACACAAGGTGCAACTATATTTCTGATCTTCACAGCTCAAGTACAAGCAGCCTGGAAGATATGTCTACAGGTTAGGACCGTCCCTCAAAATTTCACTTTATTTCTAAACTGTGCATCAGAAGACATCGAGCCCAGAGAAAGGGAGAGGGCGGATATGGCATTTCAAGAGAGGTTGCTCGCATTACAATGCCAATGGGTGCATATTAACACGCTATGGAGATACTTTAGAATCTTAATTGCCGCACACCAAGCAGCCGACAGGGGACCAGCAGCAGCAACAGGGTCTGAAGAAACACCAGAAAAAAATAAAGCACTCCACCCATGGGGTGGCCAGGTTTCAACTTTAGAATAAGGAGCATCAAGCCCTCCTCGTCCTTGAGCTGTGGGGGATGACACCCCCTCTCTAAAATTAGTGGGGTACTCTGTAACCCACTCATCTCCATCCTGACTTGTGCCCTGGACGTCCTATTAGTATATGTTAATGTTACCATTTTGAAGTGAGCTACTCGCTTTTCGACGTCTCGTTCCGGCTGCGCGTCTCTTCTATCCAAAGGTGAGGAGGAGGAGCAACACAGGTTGACTCCTCCTCCATGGTTTGGTAGAGCCCCCACTAACCACAGTTCCCAGCTCATGAGGGCTGTGTTCTGGTGCTTCTATGAAACCCTGAGCATGAGTGCCGTCCTACCCGTGGTGCAGGTAGGGGGGCAGCTTTCCATGACTACTTCGCAGGACACCTTGCCCACGCAGAGAGATGAGCGGGGGAGACTATGAGTCACGTAGCACAGATTTGGGATTCCATTCCGTAACCCCCCTCGTCTGAGCTTCTTGAGTGGGATTACTATGCCATACTGTGTTTGAGCTCTGATCTCTTCACCACCTCCAGAAGGAAGCCATGACTCTTCACCTTTGCCACTTTTGAGATACAAGTTTGTAAGATGACTAGCTCTCCAAATGGAAGGAAATAGTGTCTAGGCCGAACTACCCATGCTAAACATCAATATCCCCCACGGATACTGCCCAGCAACCCGCGACTGTGACGGGAACCAACGAAAAGCTCCTGACCTCCAATGATGTCTTCCTCCCATTACATTAAAATATCGCGAGCGCTTCTAAATAGGCTCAATAGAGTTTTTTGGATGCTAATAAAAATCGCATTGAAAGGACCCCCGAGAAGGTGGGCAGGCCACAGAACTAGATGTGGGCGTGGTCCTGTGACATGGGCGCCTGATATCTAATCACGACATTAGCACTTCACCTTAATATGGAAATAAGCAGTAGATCCTGAATCTGGGCAGGGTCCACAACACAGAGGCATACCTCTGGGATTGGCTGTCTCTTGCCATCAGAATCACCGCCACCCCAGTTGTGGTCTAGTGTGCCAGCTGACATCAGGAGGCATCATTTTTAATCCCAGTCTCTTCATTTGACCCAATTGTGCCCTCTGAATGTATTGCTTTGCTGCAGTTTTGACAAGATTTACAGTATTTAAAATGTATCTAAAATCTGAGAATATATGTGTGGTTAAAATATATTTTTAAAAGCGGGACTGTGTGCTACCTGGGCGAGGGGGTTGTGCCCAGTCTCACGTATATTCAGCAACATTTAAAACAGTTGTAAAATGATAGCTTTTGGAGCAAGTAGTCGTCTCATTTAACAAACTCTTAGTTCATGGGGAGCTAACAGGGCCTCTTTTACAGATCATCTAAGATTGAGTGACAACTAGACACCCTACCAGTCACTCAAGGTGTCCCAACTAGCAGCTCCAATCCTCCTGTCTTGCTTGTCCTATCAGTGGCAAAAAGAAGCCATTTTGACCCCAGCTCAATGTGGGTAGCAGACAAATAAATAACTGAAATATAGGCAAACTTGCAGAAAACAGCAAGGGTGGCCACCTTAGGTGAACATCTCTGCTTTGCACCTAGACGTGGGCAGATCATGAATAGGGCAGGATACACGCAGAGACTTTTTAAGGCATGGGCATAGGGGGCTCTGACCCAGGGCCCCAGCCCTTCAATGGGCCCCCAAATTTGGCTCTGTTCTCCAGACAGTCCTGCTCTGACAACCTTGAATGATTTTTTAAACATAGATTGTTAATACCATTTTCCTCTAATTTATGTTTAATGCTCATAATGTGTGGAAGTCTATTACAGACATTTTGCAGAGAAATGTTGTTTGTGTTTCAACACCATGTAACATCAATAAAAAAGTTTCATTTGGATCAAAACAGGGCCTTACCTATCAGAAATGGCACTGGGTCGCAAAAACGATTTGCAATTATATTTGTGAGCTTCTGCTATTTCACAGTATCGAAAGCACACATAGTTATCCCTGGATATTAGCTGGAAACACATTTAGAATATGGACAGTATGCCTGTGCAGTGTCTGTGACTTGGCCGAAGAGGGCATGAAAAATCAGAAATTGGATCGTAAATTCAAAGCTGTTCCAAACAGGGACCCCAAAATATGTTTGGCCCCTAAAATCCTTAAGATGTCCCTGGATACGCCCCACAGATGAGAGCATTACTGTCTGCCCTCCTCATCCTAAAAGTGACACCTTTTTGGCACGGAGAGCCAGGATGACCTCTCTGGCCTGCGCAGACAGCAATGTTTTTAAAAGCTGCCAGCTCTCCTGTGTTTTTTTAAAGCTTAGACACAAATATTGTTTATGGAGATGCTTTCTCAACATGAACCACTAGAGGCTTGAACCTTAGCAAGCACACTGCCGCCCACTGGGGAACTTTTCAAACTTCATCGTTGATGGAGTTTAAATACCAGCCACGGTGGAAACTAAAAAGACTGCCAGCTTCCCAAAGGACTGCCTGGGCAGGGACACTGACATCTTATGTTAGGGCCCCTGGGGCCAGGAAGGCAGCTGTAGGCACAGGAAATAAACAGGGCTCTCAGAATCATGTTGTTCCCTGTATTTTACACTTCTTGCCCTTTTACTAACACCACTGGTAGCAAATAAAAGGCGGTTCGTGGGCTTAGAAGTGGACAAAGGATCACGTCTGTGTCAGGGTCAGAGGGCGGGTAAAGTCACTTCCACTATCCCTGGCATTTTAGCAAATAAACATGTGCTTGGCTATATAATGTAGTTTGAGGGGGGGGGGGGGTCCCTTCTAAACAAGCCATTTTACAAACCATCTGATTACAGTGGGTTGTCCAGTTTTAGTCTACCTAATTCTTGCAATGTTTTGATAGGTTTATTGCTTAATTTGACCCGGCGGTTGGCAGTGGGCACAATGGCAGTCATTTTTCGGGGATCTGCATGTATTTATCCTCATCGAACATTTACTGACAGCAATATAGGGAAAAGCACACAAAGGGGAAAGAAGGAGGGAGAGAAAGATGGAAAACCCATCACGAAGGGAGGAAGGAGGAAACCGCAAGAGTTAGATAAAGGGGCAGAGAGTGTCAGTAAGTGGACTAAAGAGACATGAGGTGGATTCAAGACTACATCCTTAGTATTAGCCGTGCTGCCATTTAATAGTCTTTTGAGCAGAGCTTTAGACACCGGCACTCATACATTCACAAATTAAGCACTGGGCAGGTTGGGGGATCCCCTGCAACCATATTACATACACAATATTGACTACCACTATATAGCCAAGGTAAGTAGATGTGAAGTTAAGGAATAGATAGTACATTTAATCTTCCTTATTTATACTAAGTAGTCAATATTGTGGAATCAATTTTGCAGTTCGATATCGTGAACCTCGTCATTGTGCGATACGACCACTTGGCACAGCAATGTTCACATCAAGGCTGTCAAGTAATTTTCTTCTCAAATTAGACATTATTTTTATCTGTAAGAGTCAATCATCAATAGGCATGATGAACACAAGCATATTTTGTTTTTTGGTGCATTTTATTTAGAATTATTGCATATACTCCCTCACTAGGATATGCAGATAGAATTGCACATTTGTTTGAAGTTTTATAACACAAAGGCCCTTCGAGTGTCCTGGTAACTGTTGTGCTATTGTTCACAACTGATTAAATCCAACTCTGTTGAATCAGTTTTTATTAGGTGTAAATTACGCCCAATTGCAAGTGTTTTGGTTAGAGTCAGAGTTGTGACCTCCCAGTATTTATCCATATGTCATATTTGCAGCATCTCTGATCCCTTCCCATACCGTGTCATGGTTGGATTTTTCACAATTGCTTACTGTATTGCTTGCATCACTTACTACTTCTAGTACTGGATGTTTTTATACATTTCTATCTATGAGTATATTACACTGAGTCGCTAAATCCTGATATTTTTTTCCATATACTGGAAAAAGCCAATAAAAATATTTATTTTTAAAAATCATAATTTCAATATGTGCTGTAACTGAAGTCACCATACGTATCACATCTAACCGGGAAGCTTGCAATGAGGACCTAAATATATTGAAGAAATAGTGTCAACCATTCGGCATTGCTTGATAAAGCTTGTTAATAAGACATGTTGAGCCAATACTTCTTGAACAAAACTGGGTAAAAAGGCTGCCAAACCGCTTTATGATGCAGGCATGATCTCAGATGGTAATGTGTGCCGTAATTTGTGCAGGAACGGCTGCCATCTTTGTATGATAATGCCAACCGATCTCCCACAGGCATATCTTATTTTTGTTGATTTAATGGTGGAGTTGAGAGTTGCCTGAATCTGATAATGTCCTTCTGTTCTGACCTTACAGGACCTGGCTCCGCACCCAACACTGCCACGCCTGCCTTGGAATCTACCATTGTTTTGGGCTTCCTGTCATCGCTTTTCGTTATCCTCCTGTTCAAGGCTTAGACGGAAAGCTCCAGTTTTGATGACACAACATATTTTTTTTAAGAAAAAAAAGGAACCCATCACTGTGAGGGAAATATTATGCATTTCTTTCAAGAGCCATCAGTATCACATACCATGTTGGACTTCCAGTTTTTAAATAAAAACGTTAAAAAAGACATTTACGAGACTTCTGCAATGGAAAACAGACGCGTCAGGAGCTTGATTCTATTCTTCTGTTGATTCTGTTCCAAAGTCATTTTGTTCACAAAGTATTTTTCTCGCTCACAGAAGTGGGATGCTTTCAAAGTGATGCTATGGGATTCTGAAATGTCCTTTTCTTGTCCACTGTTTATTCATCTCTCTTTCTTCCCCCAGTGCAGCCCATCTACAAGTCAGCCATCTCAGCTCCACTGATCTCAGATATCCCGATTGAATGAATATCGCCACAGCTGCAGCATACCCGCCCTCCCGCCATTGACTACTGATGTAAACATTACGTGTCTGTGTCCTCACCAGTGTGGATATCCTAGAGCCCCCTCTGAAATGGGGTAAAGCAATAGAGCGTGGACTGTCTGCATGGTCCCATACATTGGGTGTAGTTGTCAGCATCCCCCTCCATATTTTGACATAGGAATGACACAGTGTGCGCTGGGCTTTTTGATATGGTTTGTTGGGGTGGGGAGTGAGGGATTTGGTTTTGGTGACGAAGAAGAAGACTGGAACAGCAAGCTGGTTGACCCACCGGTTGCTACATTGGATTAGAGAGCCAAGGAACATAACAGAGACCCTGATTGGACAATGCAGGTAAAGCTGCAGCATGTCAGTGGTTGTGTGGGCATCGTCAAAATGACGGATCAGTAGATATTCTACAGAAGTAAAGAGAAAGTGGAATGTTTGAAGTCGAGCTTCCAGTTACTAAGTTGGTGCATTATGGGGTTTGTTGCATTTTCTTCTTGTATGTTATTGTTGGTAACATCCTTCCAATATTTTCATTGTGTATGCTTCTATGTGTGTAATGCTTCCGGTGTGCCACGGGCACTCGCTGATTATGTGCTGCTTCATCACTGCTTTCCAGGGACATGTCTGATTTGGTGGTTCAATTCTCACTTAGATCATGGCTTCATGGATGAGATGGGGAAGTACCAATTCATTCCAACATTGTCATTTCAGAACTTTTGGGATGGACTGACATGGCTCCTCATATTACCCTGGCTGTCTGTGATTCGCCCGCATACATTTGGTCTTCTTCCTTCAGAACATGAATCACATATGTGACTTCAAGGTAAAAGGTCACTTACCAGGGTGCCGGTCTGAGGATCTGTCCCAACCTGCCATGTTTTCTTTGTGTAGATGCAGGGAACGTGCAACAAATCCCCAAAATGCACTTTATTGAGAGAGAATGTGTTACAACAAAAAAAACTGGCACTGGGTCAAGGTGTGTTAATGCGTTTCACAGCTTTCATCTGCACCCTCAATGTTGGAAGGCGAGACATTCTTCGGGAACGTTCAACAATGTGGACAGGTTAAAAGAACTTGCCCCATCAGATAGCGACTGGGGGCAACCCTGCCGACCGTGCTTCCTGGTTTTCTCTGTACTCTGCTGCTGGTTGTGGTAGGAAGTGGAACTGCCGCTCTCTCGGGTGCAGCCCACAAGCCTACGCTTTCTGATACTTCCGGTCTCTGAAACAAAAAGCTACTTTGGCAGCGTCCATGACCCCGCTGACCTCTTGGCTCTCGAGGATAGGCCCTCCTTGAATCCTACTTTGCTCTAACTGGCCCTGGTGCATCCGAATGGAGTTTGTCTATGAGGCCTGGGTCCTCATCTGCATATGATGTTTGAAAAATAAAATTTAAAAAAAAACACTGTCCTTCTGTCACTTTGATTGAAAAACTTTAAGTTGGGATGTATGATTGACACAGTGCTACAAAGTCAGTAAGAAAAAATGAGCCATGTGCCTGCTTGTGACCCCCAGGCATTGGGTTCAGGTTGAGATTTTTGCTTAGAAGCATGGCAGTTCTTGGCAGGCGTGAGAGAACATGCTTGAGCCTTTAGGTACACAACATTTTAAAAGTTGCCTTTTTCCATTCCCAAACAATTTAAGTTTACCTCGTTTACGAAGTTGGTGAGTTCAGAAAATATAGAAGATGAGGAATCCTGCAAAAAGTAGGTTTTGTAAAATGATGCAAAGTGGAAGTGGTGGCTGAGGGGGTTTAGGGATCTGCTCGATGGCGGAGGGGTTCACAAACTGTACTGTGCCGGCTTTATTGTATTAAGTTGTTATGAAACTCAATAAAAAAGAGTCTTTAAAAAAAAGAACATTTTGTTGAAGCATACATCTGCATACACTATGGACAGATTTCCTAAAACCCTTGTATTGCCGCTGAACCGTGGAAAGCGACGCAAGGCAACGCAAGGGCTTAAGTGAGATTTACTAAGTCACGCAATGCTACCTTGTGTGGATCTGCGTGGCTTGGTAAATCCAGAGTAACGCAAAGAGCGCAAATCACTGCCTTGCATTACTCTGTGTTGGGAAGGCGTTCCATGGGTGGAGCTTGGACCTTACCATCCATCCACCCATGGATGTTGACACAAACCAGATTTATTAAAGTGAGCAAACCTGAGATTGTACCAAGATGGTGTGTCTTCCCAATAGAGTCATAATGATGAGAAACATCTTTATTTTTCTTAGTTATTTCCTCTTTTTGCTTGTGCTGCATATGTAGAAAGAGGAATTGCCTTAAATGATCGTTTTTGAGAAGGAAGTTGCCCCTTCCTGCACAAAAACAATCCTGCTTGTAACACAAGCACCCTAGCACTACAGCACTAGGGGGCCTGTGTTGGCGTTAGGCAGCACACAGTGCACCAACACAGAGAGGCAGCAGAAATAGGCCATATCTTTGCAAATATGGTGCATTTCTAATGTCTCCCTTTCACACAGCAACTTGTCTTGCTGCGCTGCTTTGAGTGAAATGTTAGTATATCTGTCCTATAGTACTTAAAAAGGTTTTATTTAAAAAGAACTAAACCGGAACGTCAGATTTTCTTTCCTAGGAAATTCGACAGGTGAAGCTGTACATTTTGCTATCTCTACAGGAAGAAGTTAAGACGTTTTCCATCATGTTTTTTCAATCTGAACAAATATTTTACAATTTGCATCCAACTTTGGAAGACTATGTGGGTTTGCCTTTACATATAAATAGTTCAGCATATAATTTTTATTTTCTAGTTAGAAACCCAATTTTAGTTAAAATGATTACGCCAACACAGCTGTATTTTTACTTTGTCATTAATATGCTCAATACTTTTTAATTTGACATTTAGGCTCATTGGGCCCGATTCACAGAACTAACTTAAGACAAAATCCTAAACTTACTACTTTTGGTAATCACAGAAGGCATTTAGTAGTAGTAAAGCTAGGATTTTGTATTAAGTCTGTCTTAAGTCAATCTTAAGTCTGTCCTACTACTTTTGGTATTCACAGAAGGCATTTAGTAGTAGTAAAGTTAGGATTTTGTCTTAAGTTTGACTTAAGACAGGCTTCAGACAGACTTAAGACAGACTTAAGACAGTCTTAAGACAAACTTAGGACAGACTTAAGACAGACTTAAGCCAAAATCCTAACTTTACTACTACTACTAAATGCCTTCTGTGAATACCAAAAGTAGTAAGTTTAGGATTTTGTCTTAAGTTGGTTCTGTGAATCAGGCCCATATTCATTATAGTGTTGCGTCATCCTGGCGTCACGCAAGGGGTCGCAAGGGCGACGCAACTCTAATGTCAGATTTATCAAGTCATGCAAGGCGGCCATGCATGGCTCTGCATGGCTTGATGAATCTGGAGTAATGGGTGGCAACACAAAACGCTGCCTTGTGTTACTCAGCGGCTGGGAGGCAATCCATGAGTGGGGCATGGATTGCACGCATTCACTCATGGATGTCTGGCACATTCCTAGGTTTTTCATTAGTGGTAGACCTTGGAATGCGTCAAAATGCTACACCTCCCCAGGGGAGGCCTAATGAGGAGAAATCTATATTTCTACTTGTTTTTTCCTCTTTGTAAGCGTGCTGCATTCTGCAACACATAAAGAAAGAGGAAATTGCCTCTGAGAATTGTTTTTGTGCAGGAAGAGTTTTTTTCCTGCACAAAAACAATCCTGCTTACAACGCAGGCACCATAACACAGGGGTGCGCACGCAGGCACAGGACAGCACATTGTGCGCCAGTGCAAGGAAAGGACAGAAATGTGCAGTATAATGTTAAATATGATGCATTCCAGCACTTTCACTTTTATGCAGCGCAGCAAGTTGGCCAGCTGCGTTGCGCTGAATGAAAGACTGATACATTTGCTCCTTAATGCTTACTTTATAATTTAAATGACCTTTAAATTAACAGTCCCAAACTATACATTTTCTACTAACAATTCTAACATGTGTTTAGTATTTCATTAAAAAAGATATTTTACCTAACTAAATTAGTATGATTTCTTTAAAATTAAGAACCAAAAAGTTTTCTTAACATGAAAATATATTTCTAAATACAATAAGGTTGATGAAGCATTTAATCTGCCTCACTTTTTTTCCACACTACTAATCAGGGCGGGGCAGTTGGATTAGTAGCACCTGGCAGTGACCTTGGTGGGGCGGTGAGGGGAGGAAGCGGGTTTAGAAATAACACAAAAGCAGCCAAAGTGCATCAGCGCAAGGAGAGGACAGAAATGTGCCATATAATGTTAAATATGGCGCACTCCTACCCTCTCCCTTTCAGACAGCGCAGTGCCACAAGGTGTCTTGCTGTGTTGCGTTGCATGAAATATTGATAAATCTGCCCCTTTTTGTCTAGTGACAGTTTCCACTCATGATAAAGTAGAGCAGAAGTTTAATAAGCCTGAGCAAATAATGTTTACCGTACAGATCACCAAACTGTACTTTATGTGGATCTCTCGGAGGGCTGCTGCTTTTGTCACACAAGTTGCAACCCTAATATAGCACAGTGAGCTATGAACTGTCATCAAAGAGCTGCATTTTCCCCCAATCTTTAATTATGCTAATGTTCCCAAAAAGGGTTACTTTGGCTAGAAATACATTCTTATTAATAAAACCAACCATAGTGGATCGTTGTGAAACCTGAGTGTGTGCTTCTCCAGCAAAACACTCTTAAAATATGCTGCCTAGTACCAGTAACATGTGGCTCCTACACCTTGGGGTCCTCATTCATAACATTTCCTGTTGACCGATTTACATACATACGATTTATTGTCTCAGAATAATGTGTGTTATGTAAAGTGCTTTGACACCCTACACTGGTATTAGTAGAGCTATAAAACAAATGAAATGCACATGAAAGAGCAGCTATGAGGAGATGGAGCGTGGCAGTAATGGAGTTTGTGGAGAAAAAGGTTTTGGGGGGCACCAACAAAAATTGTAGCACTGGGTGCCACCTGCGCTAAAGCCGGCCATGCTACTGATTCATCAATTTTACTCTTGCATTAACATACACTACTTCGGAAAACCTGAATTAGTTTAGGAATGAAAGATTCATGTTAGAAAAACAGTAGCTTCTAATTATGCTTTGCTCCATTGGCTTTTAATTAAATTGTAGTTTTTTTTTTTTAATTTTCTTGTATGAAGAGTGCTATTTTTCACGTAAATCCAAAGTCCTATTCACTTTGCTTATGTTTCTGAATGCAAGCATACCCATCTCTTTCTAACTCTGATTAAGACTGTCACTGCCTAAAAGCAAATGAATCCCCAATGTGATGATGTAAAAGTGATATCCCATTAAATAATTATTACTGCTGAATTATTTCAAGAGGTATAAGACAATGAAACACTATTGGGAAATGCAATTTTTTTTGTTGGAATAACACAACATAAATAAATGAAACTTTAAGGGCCGGAAGGATGTGGATTCACCAGCGGCAGCTCTTCCGCTAAGGCGGAGGAGCGTCTCTCCACTGTTTCAAGAGCAGTGCAGAGGAAAATAAAATGAGAATAACAGAACGTTATTAGCATTTTATTTTTCCATTCTTAGATGCGAGGAGGGGCGGGTCTGGCCAGAGCAGTAGCAGGGGGAGGAGTGGTGAGCACACTCTAAGTGCGCATGACTGCTTGGCCAGCCGTCTTGGCCCAGCCAAACAGTCATGCGCATTTTGCATATTCCCCACAAGGCTGTAATACACAGCCTGGTGGAGATCATGTACAGGCTCCCTGTCCCTGTCTGAGCGCCGACCCACAGCACTCAGACCAATCACAACGCTGCAATGCAGTGTTGTGATTTAATTAGGGGAACCAATCACAACGCTGCATTGCTGTGATTGGCTTAGGGGAGAGTGGGAGCCCAGGTGCTTCCAGTGATGGAGGAGAGGCAGCGGAAAGGCGGCAGCTGACGATGCGACCAGCAGGTACGTTTTCATTTTTTTCTTTCTTTTTTATTATCTACCTCTCCCTCACCACCCGCCACCACTGTTCTCTTCCAGCCTCCACTGGGATTTACCTAGTCATGCTGACTGACACCATTAGGGACAGAATGAGCAGCCAGTGGTGCTGGAAGAAGTTTGGGGTGCTGAAATCAATGTTATAGCGCGGCACTCATAGAGATTGTGAAAAATTCAAGTGTCACACAAAGAAGAAGTGTAGCAAAGGAGCCGCATCCATTTGGCATGAGAGAGATATTGGTGTGGTATGAAGTAGGTGATGCATTTTAGAGCATATTGTCGCAAATGTATTACTAAAGCATGGTGTGGTAGCACACTCATTTACAAGCAGCACATTTTCCATTAAAATTTCCAGATTAACTGATAAAACTATACAACACACAAACCATGATGAATGGGAATATTTGTCCTTTGCGCATCACCAGGTAAAGTGTTGATCCCATTAAAATCTTTGTTTCCATGACACGACAGAATAGCAAAAAAATGCTTTATGCTTTCCCTAAATGTTGATATATTTTGAAATATTTGTACAGTTCATTTATACATAATAAATTATTTTATGTCCTATCAAAACATATCCTACATCCTTTCCTTACACACCAGCAAGATTTTCACAAAGTTCACTTTACAAAATCCTCTCACTTTTCAATCGGAGAAAAAAAAAGTAACACCAATCACCATGTTAAAAGAATAAGCAACAATTTGTCAGAAGACATAGCCCTGACATTTGACCTCTGTCAATGCAAAACAGTACTGACTCTGCTGATCATGGGAACAGCTCATCCCAAACCTTGGTCATCTCACCCATTCACCCTGTGGCCCACTGTATTTTTTAGATGGGAAATTTGAAAGTCACACCCCCTGAATCACACTGAATAAGGTGAATGATTCCAAGAGAGGAAGGAGAATGTGGTTGGGAGGAGCAAAAGAAGGCAGTGAGAGCGATGAGGAATTAAGGAAATAGCAGTAGAGAGGTAAAGGCGAAACACCCGAGACTGAGGGACAGCCACAAACAATGAGAGCAATAGAAGGCTGATATTCATCGAGAAACAGGCAGGCAGGGAGACCAAGCCAACAGCAGATGTTACAATGTGTAACATCGGCCAGAGGGGGCACACCTCACCACAGCCTGCTTTTCTCACTCATCTATAAAAGTTAGTGTAATATTGCACGGCGCACTTCTGCACGCCTCAGACCTGACAACTTATAAATACATTTCGCAATAGGAGGAGCGGGTGGGACAGTGAAGGGACGAGGCTTCATGCCAAGACCTACCTAAGAGGAATCCTGCCGTCCACCAAGTCCAGCACCCTCTCTCACCCCAAAAAAAACCAAAAGGTTGCTGAGGCTGTCATGGATGTCTGTGGTATTTTCACACCCCATAATGGACATCGACTGCCTACTGCCTCCGAAGACAAGTTTGAAAGCCACTTTATGCAGGGGTTTCCTGCTTGGCTTTCAGCCACTGTGTGATTTCGGCTCATCAAAGTGTGACCGCGTGAAGGGAGCCAAAATTGTGTGACATGTGATAGTCTGTGGAGAAGTGTGGCTCAATGGTTAGAGTGGCAGACCCTGATGCAGAGGTCTGGCCCGGGACCAGGGTTCAATTCCCGTCTTGGCGGGTCTTGGGCTCATAATTCATCGCACCTGGTTTCTTGCCTTGGTGCCTATTCTAATCATGGGTCCCACGCTGCAACTCTGGGCAATAGCTTGCTTAATCTCCACAACGGCCCCAACAGCGCTGGGATGCCTGGCTTCACCTTGGGGATGCCCAGGAGTGGACATTTCACAGGGAAAAGCCAGAAAGGGTTCCCTAGCGGTATGAGTACAGCGCCGGGAAACCCCGAAATGGGGTAGCTGTGTGCTATATAAGTACAAACACATTTACATAGTCTGACCATGTGAGTTGGCAGGTATGGCGCTTTGATATTGAGCACATGAAGGTGTGAGCGGCTGTAGGGTGCATAAATGAGTCACTCCATATTTGAACAACAATCACTCACAATTGTGTACATATTTTGTACATTTCTGTATTTAGGGATTTCAAAGCACACACTTAATTATGAGACCACAACAGCAAATCACGGTTGCACATTACTTTCATAGATTTTCACAGCAATGTACGCACAATACTTTTTGGTAAAAATCAACACGAACAGTACACTCAGGGCCTCATTTACGAAAAGTGCTGCATTGCTGTGTGAAAGCAGTGATGCAACACTTTTCAGTGCGCCCTCCTTGCGACAAGTTGGGTGTGCCGTATTTATGGTACGGCGCACCATGTCGCAAAGAATGACAGATATGTCAGGAATCCTGACGTATCTGTTGGCGCAAAAACCCATGCATTGCTGGAGTTGTGTCGTAAGCATGGCAATGCATAGGGGAGACCTAATCCCATTGTACTGCATCACCCTTACGACTGCTGTGAGGCAGACATAAGGTTGTAACGCAGTAGCGTCCTTGAAGTGCTACAGTAAAATCTGATAGATTTCACTGCAGCACTCCTACAAGGCTTTTTCACGTGGGAACGTCCACCCTGCATACATTATACCTGACTCAAGTATAATGTAGCGCAGGCATTTACAAAGTGACGTATCTGCTTAGATGCGTCACTTTGTAAATATGGTGCAACGTGACACATTATATACGTTGCAACTGTGTCACAAAAAGTGACACAACGGCGGCTTAAAAGTGTTGCAAGCCTTCATACATAGGGCCCTCAATGCCCACATGTGCACTTCTGCCACGTGCTCTTACCCTGAGCTTGCATAATACTCTCCTGACAGTTCAAGAACTCTGCACTGTTCGTGTGCCCGTGAAAATATATACACCAGAATCATCTACAATGTAATAAATAATTGAGTTTGCAGGCAGAACGAAAACAGCAAAACAAATTGTACATTCACAAATAGCATTTGCTTTCTACACTTTAGTATGAGTGAGGGGACTATGGGGCATATTATCAAGACAGGCGATAATATTATCGCCGCTAAAATGGTGATAATGGGCGTGATAATATGCTCTATGGAATTCCAATTGAAGCTCAGGTTAGGTGTCCTTTACATCTAACATGGGCTTCTTTTGGAATTCCATAGAGCATATTATAAGCCCATTATCGCCGTTTTAGCAGCAGTTTTCTGCCGCTAAAGCGGCGATAATTTTATCGCCTGGCTTGATAATATGCCCCCAAGTTGGTACAAGCATCTTGTGCTTTCCTAAAACAGCATTTATGCTAGAATGCAAGGTCAAGGCGTTTCATATGTGGTGCCAGTTCATTGCCATAAAACAGACCTACGTGTGACATTTTTACGCCAATTAGTGCTGAGACATCAACTACAGCACTGGACACCGTTTTTCGCAGAGGCAAAATATGTGCAGGTGGCTGAAAAACGTTTTTTAATTTTAGAAAACAAACTCCCAAAGTGAGAATTTGTAATTTGAAAAAAGAAAACTAACGACCTCCACACTCCGTGCTGCAAAGTATTTCCTGGGGGTGACAGAGAAAAAAAACAGTAGGATGTGTCCTCTAAGTAGGGTGGGCGGTCTGTTGTCCTTATTCCCATGTGCCTACCACATCGGCAGAGCTACTAGGGGCAACACCTTCGAAAAGATGAACGTCTGCCCGACTCACAGTAGAGCGGGCAGAAGAAGGGTTTGACAGATGCAGTACTCCACCAAGTTTGTGGAGAAGTTCTCTAAATCTGCCCCTACTTTCCTTGGAGCAGGCTTCAGAAACAGCATGGCCTCCAACTCTCAAAAGGGTTTCTTTAAACTTCTACAAGCGGAAAACCTCTTACCTACTCTAGTGTTACTGACTACCACCAGGATACAAAGTTCATGCCAAAACTGTCATAGCCTAAAATGTAATGTAATGTAAGGTGGTTCTTGTAAAGCGCGGGCTGTCACTCCGTAAGGAGCATCCTGGCGCTGGGTGATTGGAGGTAAGGGGGGGAGGGGCCATTAGCGTTTATAAATAAGGGAGAGACACAACTCTTCAGGGGCCGCGAATACCCAAGCCTTCCTGATTAGTGTCTCTGGGGCAGATTTATGAGCCCCTTGCGCCACTTTTGCGTCACTTTTAACATGGGAAAAGTGACGCAAAAGTGGCGCAAGGGGCTCATAAATCTGCCCCTCTGTGTCCAGCGATCTCAGGTGGAGTGGTAGAAGGTTCCAGGCTTTGGATCCCAGAACAGCCACTGTTCTACCACCCTTAGTTTTGTATTTGAAGGTGGGTGGCTTGAGAAGGTTGGCAGTGGAGGACCTGAGATTTCTAGTTGTGGTATAGTTGGTGATTCTTGCAGAGAGATACTTGGGTCCAAGTTTGTGGCACCAGGAGTCCAGCACACAGCGGTCAAAGTGGGCAGGGCCCATGCCTACAATGGTATTCTGCAGAACTTCGCCCACACTGAAGTTCCTGTAAGGCAACAGTCAGCAATGTCATTGAGTGAGGTTGTGCAGCCCAGCCCAATCCATCGATTGCCACCATCGTCAGCATTTAGAGTGACTGTTGCTTTAAGACCTGCATCGCCCCCTTGCTTTAATGCCAATTTAAATCATGTCAAATAGTTTTATGGCTTTTTACATCACATCAGCTTGCTCAGGGCAATTTGCTTCATGTCCCTGGCTTTTATGGTGATTTACATCTTCACTTCTATATCACATCAGTACCTGGGAGCAATACATTTTTGTGAATTAAGACACAATGCCAGGAACTTTGCTGATGGCGCTCCGGAAAAACAAACAAGAAAACAAAATGAAATCAGAAGCAAGGCGAAGCGGACAGCTTTTTGATAAAACAGGGAACTAAATCTTCCCTGGCAAGGAAGGCGGGTTTGTTTTAGACAAGGGCGGTACAGCAGGCTTACCATAGGAGCACAGCTGGGCTCACAAAGGCACTGGTCACACGCAGACCCATTGGAGGTGTCAGACGTCAAATGGTCTGTTGAAAACTCAGTAGACTTCTCAATGCCAAATGAATACTTTGAATAGGGCGAATGGCCCACCACCCATAACAATGGCTATAAAACCATCCAATGACAGACACATTGGTAGATCCAATCGAGTCCTGGCTTACATTTCTGAAGACTTTCACATTTTATGGGAGAAGTCTACTCACCTCCCTCCTTAGGGCCTTAGGGCCCGATTCACAGTACTAACTTAAGACAAAATCCTAAACGTACTACTTTTGGTATTCACAGAAGGCATTTAGTAGTAGTAAAGTTAGGATTTTGTCTTAAGTTTGACTTAAGACAAACTTAAGACAAACTTAAGACAGACTTAGGACAGTCTTAAGACAGTCTTAAGACAGTCTTAAGACAGACTTAAGACAGACTTAAGACAGACTTAAGTTAGGATTTTGTCTTAAGTCTGTCTTAAGTCTCTCTTAAGTCTGTCTTAAGTTCGTCTTAAGTTTGTCTGAAGTCAAACTTAAGACAAAATCCTAACTTTACTACTACTTAATGCCTTCTGTGAATACCAAAAGTAGTAAGTTTAGGATTTTGTCTTAAGTTAGTTCTGTGAATCGGCCCCTTAGGGTCTCATTGATTAACATGTAAAGCAGTTTAACGCCTCAAGACAACTTGCAGTGCTGCTTCAAATGGAGAGAGCAGGAATGTGTCATATTTACTAAGATATGGTGCATTCCTGCTATATTGCGGTGCTGGTGCACTGAGAGCTGCCCAGTGTCAAAACAGGCGCCCCTGGTGCAAACGGTGCCTGCATAACAGACAGGATTGTTTTTGAGAAGGGAATGACACCTTCCTGCACAAAAACAATCCTCAGGGGCATTTTCCTCTTTCTATGTATGCTGCACAATGCAGCACACATAGAAATAGGAAAAGATTAGGAGATATAAATATATTTCTCTTCATTACACCTCCCTTGGGGAACCATAGCATTTTGACGTATTCCAACTCTACCACTAATGGTAAATCTAGGAATGCACCAAAACCCATGGCTGGATGTGTGGGAACACCCACGCTCAGCACATGCAACGCCTCTCTGCCGCAGAGTAACGCAACGCAGTGATTTGCGCAGCCTTGCGTTACTCTGGATTTGGCTAATCCACACAAGGGCAACATAAGGGCTTGATAAATCTGACCCCAAGTGTTTTTGGTGTTAGTGTATGCTAAAGAGCTGGTTTGAGAACACAGTGCAAGAATCAAGCACAGGACTCACTATTGCTGACTCATCTGCCCTTCTACTAGCAAGCCATGCCCAATGGCTGTGTCTGAAACATACCCTTTGAATACTTTTTGTTTTTTTTAATGCAGATTTATATAGCGTGTACTCGACCCGAAGGTATTGGAGCACTTTACACAAGCACCGGTTACGTTACACAAGGACACATTCAGGCACGGGGAGATTAAGTGATTTGCCAAGAATCACAAGATGTGGACGCGACCCCGAGGCTTGAACCATGGTTTCCAGCACTTAAATTGGCAATCTAGCCTTCAGACCACATCCTCTCCCCATACTTGATACTTATACCTAATACTTGACCTTCTTCATGTCTTATTCCATGAAGGATCAAACTGAAGAATAGGTCTGGTTTAGTGAGGGTAAATTGTCAAGTCTCAGATTTACTACCACAAAATGCTAGTCCTGTGCAGCTGCAGGGACGTGAGGCAGGGAGGCATGAGACAGGGGTTTGGCAACTATGAATGAGTTAATTTGAAAGGATGAAACACTTCCTGAGAGGCACAAATCTTTCTGCTCCAATCAAATCGTCTAATAATTTAGCCAGGTTTATCTTCTTAACCATTTCCATAGATTTGACCTAGAAAGCAAAACTAACTCTTTGCTAGGAATATTGTCCTCCTGTCCTTTTGGCAACTGTAAACTAAGGATGATAGAAAATCAGGCTTTATAATTCAAGAACAAACATTTTATGGTGTAGATGACATGATTCTAGAATCATCAGAAGTTCTTGTGAGCTCATTTTAACCATCAAAAAAGCAAAGTTGCTAGCTATTATTGACTAACAGTTCACAGTGTAGCTCTAGGTGGGGATAATCTAGTATCCTAATGTGTCAATGGTGATGGAGTGGGTCAAAAGGCTAACCTGCATGCCAGGCCATGAAGTCACTTTCATGGTACAAGTCCTCAACCACCCAAACCCTTCTCCAATTTAGGAAACAACTGAAACACTGCTGTAAAGAATACTGCATTACGATGAATTCGTATTCCACCTCCACTCTCAGAATCTAGCTCCCCCTCCAATCATCTTTTCATTGTATTCTTGACTTTGGCCCAGTACAGACCTCTACTGCATTAGTATTCGTGGGCTCAAGGTATGTACATTTCACATGAATTCATACCTAGATGCAAGAATTTCCTTTCCAACACAGATGCAAGACAATTGGATTTGTAACATTTGAAAATATTTGTAGCCCTGCAATTTAAACACAAGTGGGAATTTAACAGTGGCTTACTAGGAGAGAGGCCACTTAGTGACCCCATGAGGTCAAGAAGCAAGACTGCGAGATCACACACATGAATAGAGCAGGTTCATTTGGGTTAGGTCAATAGGTGTGACAGCTGCACAACCTATTGGCTCCTGAGCCTCATTTGATGAGCAATCACATCTATGAACATCTGGCAAGTCAGTGATAGAAAGACAGAAAACCAGGGGAAGCACAGCATTCCTCTGTCTTCCAGGGGCCCAAGCATGTTCCCGGCAGTACAAGGGAATGTCTGTGGTCTAAAGATCAGGAAATTTGCATGCTCTGATATTTCTTCAGTGTTTCATTATTTTTTTGTAACATTTGATCAATGTGGGTGAATGACAGTATGCCAACAACTGATAACAGACAAAGATGACAGAGACAGACCGTCAGCTCCATCGAGTTTGCCAATTTCCCTGACTGCTGCAACAACACAGACCGGACTCTGGATCGTTTAGCGCTAGGTGGTAACTGTATATGCAATTAAGGTGGAACACGCAACACATCCACTATTCGAGCATTGTTCTCCAGTGATCAATCTGCCAGAAGGCTGAGAACACACCAACTGATTTGCTATTGATGGAGAAAACTCCAGTGGTGGGCAAAGAGCTTCCTCCACAATCAACAGATTTACAGGAACCACAACTGCAATTCAGCCCATAAGGACCAGATTACAGGTTTGGGCAGCGTTAACCTGCCAGCTTTGAGGTAGACTTTCCTCCTCTAGCAAGATGGCAGAGCAAAATGCATTGTCTCTAAACTCATTGACAATGGAGAGGAGGTTTCTCGCCCAAACTGGTTGAAACCACAATAAAAAAAGTTTATTGGAAAGCTAAGCTCTGGAGGTCAATCATCAAATAGCTGTCTATGCCAGGATAATTCCCATCAGTAGGTCTGTGTGGACAGTGGAGGTTTGCAGACTCAAGAAGGAGTACATGGTGAGTGCCCACATGTGGTCTCCAGAACTACTGTTTACAATACAACAGCTACCTTTTGTAAAATGTTTGTCCTCCTTAGCCCAGTGGTCTTCAACAGAGGTAACTCTGCCAGATATGATGTTGGATCAAATACTGTAGATCACGCAATTGTGGGGCCAGCATTTTTGGTAGATGAACCGCCACACATTGGCAAAGCAGTTGGAGTATTAGTTGCTGTCGAGACATTGGCATCTGCCAGACTCTAATTCACCCGATATCCTGCCCGAGGCGGTGATAGTTAATCCACTTTTCTTAATATCTGCTTCCTTGATAAACCAGAATAGTTATGCGCTTCTAACCTGGCTCAAAGTTGAGGTTTGTTGTAAAAGTCTGGTCACTCCTGAGGAATGGTAAGGCAAGTTCTGCTCCTGAGAGATTATGGTGGTCCAACAGTTCTGGGGTTCCTGTAGTTCCCAGACTGCTCTTAAATCCCATCTAACCAGAATTTATCAGAAGAGGTTAAAACTACGAGTCAGCCTGATCTCGAGAAAGGCAGTATTGGGAAAATAGACATAAACCTAAAAATTAAAATTTTAATGTTGACACCACCTGTAGGTTATCTGCAGGCCAATAGTCTGGTAAATGACAAATATCTAGAAGCCAGTAACTCCTATTCTGCTGCTACACGCTCGGCCTTGACAAAGAGGTACCACTGCCTATCAACCATCTACATGTCTAGTGAAATTGCATCCAATGCCACAAAAAGAGCAGCATATTCTAACAAAGAGATTTTGAGGGGCATATTCACAAGGAGCCATCGCCAAATTAACGGCACATTATCGCAGCCAAAGTCGTGATAAATTTACCTCCCCATTCACAAGCCGGTGTTAACAGCCCACAGCACCAGTTTACCCGCGATAGTAGCCGCAAAAAACATCGCCACAGAGGCACCCCGCAACTATCGCTAAGGAGATGCAGAGTGGGTGTTCCCATGCCAAAAGCCGTGACAACATCACACCTCAACATTCACAACGAACAGCCAGATCGGCGATAAGAACACAAAACAGGAGATAAGTCGCGTTAGCAGCAGGAAATCTACACCTGCTCTGACCTGGTGTAAAGTCGGATGGCAGCCAGCACCACAAAAGGCAGAACAGCCCAGGGCCACATCGGAAGGGCAACAGATGCCATGAAGCCACCCATCCTGTGGCCCAGACACCCAAGAGGGCCACAACACCCACCGACACCACACCCAGGCCCGCAACACCTCCTCCCCCTCCGGGACCAGCCCCATCCCCGAACTAAGAAACTGCACACCAACACCACGAATCCCAATACAAACATTTTGCCTGATGTCGCACAAGCAGGAAAATCAACAGACATCGTGGCCAGAAAATGGAGACTCAGTCAAACAGCAATGCAATCACCAACATTAACACCATACAAACAAAATCCGAGACAACTTTTAGGAAGAGTCCTAGAGGCTCCTCACTGGACAATCCGTAGCACACAGCCTGGAAGACCAAATCCAAGAGAAGAAGATGTGTCATGCGCCCAACAAAGGAAAGAGAGGGAGAGAGCGAGGGAGAGAGACGGAGTGAGATTGCACAAGCAGCGCAAGGCCTCTCAGGCACCTGGCTCCACATGCCAACATGTGTGTGTATATCGCCATCCGTACACCATGAGCCCAAGGCTGTGTCCCAATCTCAGCGCTAAAGCAACATCACACTCAGAAAATGCAAGTAGTAGTAAGACAAACATCAGGGATGAAAGCTCCATTGTTCCAATGCAGAAGGCGGGAGGACACCTGCACCTCTGACCTTGGTCCAGAACATGCCATAGCAGACGGGGAAGACTCCCATACCACGCATTCCGCAAATGAACTATCCGACTCATCCACACCCCACACACAGAAGCCCCTGCCTGTGGTACCCCCGCATGGGATGCTCTTGACACTCAATGAAACAGCAACCCACTCTCCGCAACGTTGCACACACATTCAAATCATTGCTCAGAGCTGTGGCATATCCTCCACACAACTGCCGCAGAAGAGTGCCGGTTCCACGAGACTCACCAACGCAATGGCAGGCCATACAGGGCACATGCACAACCCCCATCACGTGGAACAGTCCCTTGCACGTATGCTGCATTTACTGGGTGCAGTGCCACTGGCAGTGCTGCGGATCAGTTACCGGCTCAGCTTCCGCATTGCCTATGTCACCCGCGTCCAGCCCTGGTTCCACATCCGAACATGCTCATTCGAGTGTCCCATGGACGTCTGCCTATCCAACACAACTGTTGATGTACTAGACTATGACTTGTGTCTATGCCCCCTGTTGGATCACAAACAGGAGTGTAACCAAGCCGCCGTGCATGGGATGCCCTGACATACTGTGTATGTATTGGTAGGTGTGCATGGGAGATTGCACAATTCCTCGTGTGCAGTGACCACATCGAGGCAAACCCCTGTTGGGCTGTGTTGCAGATTCGTGAAATGGCGTGGGCTGAGCACACCTGCCCGGACCACTTAACGGATTGGCTCACCCTGGTGTTCCTTGAACACGACAACGACGTACTATTGGAGCACATTGCACATGAAGCTGCACGGACATTCATGGACGAGTAACTACGTTCCTGCAGCCAAATACGATTGTCACCCACAGCACATGTACCAACAACTTGTTGCATCGTGGGGATTGCTCGCATATCCCACCACAACAGAGGACACGTCTGCCTTCGACCTTGCTCTGGATACATGTGCGTGGAACAACGCATATGTACACACACCTGTGCAAGGTGATGCAGGTCCATGCTCGGTGCAACACAGCGTCGTTTGGCAACGTTGCCAATTCGGACACACTACTGGGGGAGAGCACACACATGGCAATGTAGCACGACATGTGAACCTGTCGGACCCTCACACCTGATCATTGTCAGCAGAGCAGACAGTCGGCGCACTCCGGAGGCAGAGCACAATGCAGATCCCATGGGCAGTGAGTCGTGCCCCCTGACACGGGGCAATGGGCAGACTCCAAACAACACATGACTCATCCAGCAAGGCAAGGTGGGCTGAGAGCGTTGCCATCCGTGATGAATGTTGCCCATTTTAGCCCCAACATTTTCTGAACCTCGACATGTACCCATGCTGCGTCTAAGTGTCTTAAGCATGTCCCTGCCTGTTGCGGCCGTTGCGTCATCCGTACTGACACGCACATGCCAATAAAGTCTATGCAACTCCACTGGTGCCTAACTGTGAGGTGTGTTGTTTGGATTGTCTACTTGTGTGTCACAGTGAGCATCGTCCCTACACAGGCAGGAACTGACTGACGCAAGTGCAATGGGGGTGTTCCCCTTTGGCAAGCTCCACCTCTGTGAGCTAGACATTGTTTTTGGATAGGTGCTGGACGACATGTGCACTTACGTGACTTCAGCAATGTGAGTATGGTGTCCAACCATTGACCATGTGGAGCAATGTCATATATCACAACAGAATGTGTCCAGACAGATGTGTGTGAGTATTTATGCGACGTGAACTTCTGTTGACACGTGGTGTAGGACACCACTCCTGACCTGCTTTCGTTTGGGTCAGTCCTACACACAGCCCTATTCCCTACAAGGACGTGTGCGTACATTGGGGGTTGTGAGATTGTTGTTGATGTGCAATGGGGACACAGCTAGTATTCACCTTCACAGTCATCCAATTGGCCATGTGTCTCAGGGATACACATGCGAATAGATGTAAGTTACCAGGGTGTACCTTCATGTGCAATCATTGTTACTACATCCAGCCATACCTCCATACGTGAGTGAACATAGTGATGACACATCTGTGTGATTTAGAATGTTTTATTGCCATTCAGGTGATTGACGGAGCAGGGGCTGTACATGGCCATCCAAGCCCACATCACATGGAAACCCACTGGTGTGCCAACCAGAGTTCTTTGGGGATTGCACAGTGATTGGGAAGAGGGAGAGTGCAGTCTGCAGCAGGATAGCTGTGTAATTGGCCAGCAGTGAAGGAATGGCAGTTCGTGTCGGGGTCCGGATGAGAGTCGCAAAGTGTTCCGGGGGTCACTAGGAGGTGTTTCCCAAGCCATGATGCATAGGTCATAATCAGCCATGGACAGGCAATACGGGGGTGATGACTGCTACTGCCTCCTTCCTCACACAGTAGTTCACATCCCCTTCTTACTCCCCTGATACGGGTTCTGTGTCCGGTGTGTGTGGCGGGGTGATGGCTGCATCACTGTCTGCCACTGACACATCAGACTGCGAAGGAGATGGGGCAGCATCACTGTGTGCCACCGACACATCAGGGGTCGGAGCTGTGTATGTCGATGTTCTCACTGCTGTCATCTGGGTGTGGTAAATATTTAAATTACCTGTACTATTTTTTATGCGGTAAAGTCTAGTAAGAATAACTCAGTCAAAATAAGAGGCAGAATCCGTGGTATTAGAGGTTCTGAAAAGGACTTTATTCCTCACAAAGGAATTATGGTTCGAACCAGGCAATCATATTCCATCACCACGAAGGTTCAGGAAGGGATCAGCCTACATTATTGACAAGTAACAATATATATATGAAAAGCATTGCATTAAGACAGATGCAGGAGGCGTAACAGCTGATAATACAGATAAGAATACACATACGTAATGAAAATAGGCGTAATAATAGGCGTATGCTAGAAACGTCATTGAAAATGATGTCACAAGTGGGTGGATCCATAAGAGAATCCTGCAGTGTCAGCAGAAATATTTGGCAGAGATGCGCGCACAGCCGCATGACGTGTGATTGACGTGCAACTAGAGAGTGAAGGGAACTTGACATTTAGCCCTACATGTGGAGACAGAAGTCTGGGGTGTCAGGACAACCTAGTCCTAAATCATATCTAATATCTTGTGTTTAAGGAACTATATTATCTGGAAGGAAAGGTCTTCTCGGACAGATCCTATTCTATACTGACTGTTAGTGCGTGTACAAGCGTCTATGTGTCTACATGAGATGCGAGGGGGCAGGAATCTTCCATGGTAACAGGGCCTATGAATTACTTGCATAAAGACAGCGAGGCCGGGCCCTTTGCTCGGTAGCTAGAAGGATGTTTACCTAAACTACTAGACAGGAATGCATCGGATGAGGAGCAGAGCAGATAACTTGAAGGCTGAATACAGTTTTTGGCAGACAACAGGCCGCGTCAGGCACCGTTAGCCGCGCAGGGAGTAGGACAAAGTTCATGGATACGGATGTAGGTCCAGGCTGGAGCATTTTCAGAGGCAGAAGCAGGAAAAGGCTTGATGGCAGAATTCAGGGCCTACTCGCCTCAACTGTAAAACGTGAAAAGTGAACCATATAAAGTCGGTGGCCAATCATACTTAGGAATGGACTATTTGACCCATTCATGGCGGATCTGAAAGAGGACATGTTGACGTTGGACACAATTGTATTTGCGTCTTCATAGCTTGAAGTGGAGGGAACATACATGTACTTGTAGCATGTACATGGAGCCGTTGGGGTCTAAGATAGGGGACACAATTGACCATAAAAATTTATATTTCCTCATTCCCTCCTTGTCCCCTACGGACCCTTATGAAATATCCATCTTCATCAATCCATCAATCTGTTCATATAGCATCATTTGTTCTTCCTTCTTCTTCCGGGATCTTGAATGAAAATTTGAAGGCGGGATACACGATGTGGCACACAGACCACAAATCGCTGGCCCACATTGTAGACACAAGCAGCAACTGAATAGTATGAGAAAACCAATACCTAGGAAGGATAGGATCCTCCATCCCCAGGTTGACAATATGCTCCAGAACCAACCGGACCAAGTCCAGGTGCCTGGATTCTGATGTATCTGGCTTACGATTTTATGAAGTTGAGTTATGGCTTTATACACTGACGGCGCGTTTTCTGGTATGAAAACACAGCAACTTGATCCGATGACCTACTCGCCTCAACTGTAAAACGTGAAAAGTGAACCATATAAAGTCGGTGGCCAATCATACTTAGGAATGGACTATTTGACCCATTCATGGCGGATCTGAAAGAGGACATGTTGACGTTGGACACAATTGTATTTGCGTCTTCATAGCTTGAAGTGGAGGGAACATACATGTACTTGTAGCATGTACATGGAGCCGTTGGGGTCTAAGATAGGGGACACAATTGACCATAAAAATTTATATTTCCTCATGGGAACGGCTCAGTGGCAGCAATGGCAAGATGAAGTACTGCAGGGCATTTAAGTCCCCAGCTACTACTCACTGGTGTCCATCCATGTCAGACATCCTTCGAGCATGCATCTGCTCCATGGTCTCCATTGACCTCCGCATCGGTGGCAACTCTGTGCTGTCATGGCTGGTGCCTGTCTGCCGACACAGTTTTTGTGTACAATTCATGGCACCAGCGAGGTCAGCCAAGGTCTGTGGCGGAGCATGGTGCGGACAGGGTGTCAGATAGGGACTGTACGTGGTCCCTGATGGGACTCAGACACCCACGTATGGCATCGAGTTTGGCTGCTATGAGCTTGAAACCCACCCGCAGCTGTTCAGCCAACTCCACCTGGGAAGGCCACACACGTTGTATGTCAGGGGGTCCTGGGAGACAGCCGCGGTGGTGTGTGTTTCCTGCTGTGTGGTCTGTGCAGGTGGTGGAGTCACCTCGAGGCAGCTGGCCTGCCCTGCTCATGGGGTTGGGGTGCAGAGGCTGTCCAGTATTCGTTGGAGCGTATCTTGACATATGTGCAGGTTGTCCTCTACATCATCAATGATGGGGTTTGTGGTCTGCTCTGCAGTAAGTGTTGATTGTCTCTCTGAAATGTTAAGGGGAGATTCAGGTTAACAGAGTTTCACATGTAAGTTGTTGATTTGCAGATGTTTACATTCAGACTGCATGCCAATGTACATTGTGACTGTTTTGGGGGAGCTGGCTATTTGATGGCAGTCAGTGTGTTTTCCGAATACATGACGTATGTGTGGTAGTACCCGTTCATTGTCATCACACTGTGTCAGGCAATGCCAGATGTGAGTGGACAATTACTACGCACGAGCAGAACCTATTGTGAGCTCTGTCCTCTGGTGCTGGTGTTGCCCATTGTACCACATTGCCGTCATTGCTGATGTCCTGTGATTGCTATGTGTGTGTGCTGCATTGTGGGGGAGTTGCCCCTGCGGCTCTGATTTCGTGTGGCCTCTCCCTTTGAGGAGCAGTGGCTTTGAATTGTGTGCTTTTCAGGGCATGGTTTGCTTTTCACTTGGGTCATATGTGCTCTCGGACAGATTTTGTGGCCTGGTGCATTGTTCGTCTGCTGCGTGTATTGTACGGCATGGGTTGTGTGTGCACGTGAACATGTCAGAGTGTGACCTGCCCCTTTACAGATTTAATCCGCACTGGGCTACCTCCATGTCGATTCATGGGCCATGTAATTTTTTTCTGGCTGCTGCCATGCTATTGGTCATACAGTGTTACTTGCATAGTCAGTGTGGGTCACAGAGCGGCTGCTTTTCTGGATTCAGCACATGTGAATGGGTCGGTTGTGATATTGGTGATGGGGGGCCCCTCTGTGCACATTGTGGATGGGGGCATACTTGGCATATATATGTGTGCTGCAGTGTGCCAAGGCAATCAGGGACATGTTCCACGGTCATTGTGGTGTGTGCAGTGTGCTACGAATACTTGTGCATGTGTGCCATTGTGCATCTCTCCCCCCGCCCCCGCCCTCCCTAGTCGTTACTCACCCTGTTGTTGTGGGGTCAGGTCGTATCGTGCTGTGTCCAGGCCCCCCAATCCTGCCACCGTCTCCTCACTGCTGACTGACTGTGGCCACCATTTGCTCCAGCTCATCCATCTCCCCCTGTGTCACAGGAGGCCCACCTCCAGTCGCCGTTGCTGCCTCCCTGTTGGCGGCAAGGTTATTTTTGTTCTGCCTTTTCAGATCATTCCAGCGCCTCCTGACCTCCTCCAGTGACCTCCTCGACACTCCGACTGCATTGACATTGGTAACGATGGCCTGCCATATTTCGGTTTGGGTTGCCAGTGCCGCAGTGGAGGTGCCGAACAGTTGTTGATGGTGCTCGGTCACCTCCATGACGAGGATCCGGTCTTACTGCGGACTGAACCCCGTATTCCTCTTGTCCTTGCCCTTCCCCGAACGCGGGGTGCCTGGCTGGCCCTTTGTGGGGCTTGTGGTGTTCGGCTTGTCCTCTGCACTCGGTCCAGGTGCATCCATGTTGCTACGCAGTTTGAATTGTTTTTCGTTTTTATTCCCTTGCTTTTATGAAGCTTTTTCCCGCCAGACGCGTGGGATTTGCAGGCCTGTGGCTGGTCTTCACTGATTTCTGTATCGCGATTGGCCTCATCGCATAATTTTTCGCGTTCGTGTTTCGCATTTTTGCGGCGTGGCATTGATTTGGACGCTGACATTTGACGCGTTATCTGGTGGCTATCGCATGGAACCACCTTGTTGTGAATTCCACGTGGACACAGGGTTATTTTCCCGCAATGGGCTGCGATATTGGAAGTTGCGTTACACTACTCTTGCGGTATTTATCGCACGTTCTTGTGAATATGCCCCTGAGTTTATTAAAATTTGTTTGGAAAGAATTAAAATATGCTGAATGGAGGGGAGCATCTCAGTGCATGAGGAAAATGCACTAGAATAGTGCATGCAGGGCAGCGGCTGCAGAGAACACAGACATAAAGTGACCTGTGGAACTCTCACACATACATGGCAGGGGTACTGCAGTCCCCCTACTGCTTTCAAATAAGCACAGGCTAATATGCCTGATAGAAATCAATGCTCAGCAGTCCTCAGTCTGACTTCCAAATAAACACAAGATCCCTTGGGTACGCGTGACACATGAGAAGGGAAGAAAAGGGTCACCAAAGTGCAGAAACCTTGCCTTTGTCGTCTTGCTTCATTTACCAGTTCATCTCCTCTGTTGCATGAGTTGATTTCATTTACATTGTCACCTACGGAGGTAAAGGACCAAAAGCCTCCTGCAGGTCATAAAACTCCTTTAAAACTTCAGCTGTTTTTTCTTACACAAGCACACTTTGCCCTCACCAAATGCCATATAGTATCAATGTTAATTATTTAGTAGACTTTTCCAGTGTGAGCAGGGACAGCAGGAAAGGCCCATATTAGATAGCAATAATATATTTATTAAACCAATCCTTCATGGTATCTTGAGACAAAGAGCACAACACTAGCTTGCATTTTCCTAGCAAAGAACAACCTACCCAAATTACATATGCCATGTTTGCTTCATAGAGCCAGTCAGTGGCATTTGGCTGAAGAAAAGAGCACCAGGGTGGTCAGTTAAATAACCATCATTAACATATATCTGCTGAGATTAAATTTAATGAGGTGTAAACAGGTATCTAGCCGTGCACTTCCGGGACCTGGTGGGAAATGAAAGAAGCTGGGATTTGAGAGAAATAATTAAATGTTAGCTGAAAAAGGAAAAAATGAGAAAAGTATATAAGGAAGGGAGTGATGAACAGGAACAAAAAGAAACAATAAGAGGCTAAAAGGTAGGAAGGCCATAAAAACTAAATTATTTCTAAGCACTGTAAAAACTCTACCCCATTGATATTTTTTGCAACACCAAAAAACAAAGGGGCAGATTTACAAGTCCCCTGCGCCACCAGTAGTCACTTTTCGTGACGTACTGGTGGAGCAGGGGGCTCCTCCATAATTACAAGGACAGGAAAAGCCACCCTGCGTGACTTTTCCTCTCCTTGTAAATACGCCCCCTTCACACGCAGCACTTTGCGTTGAAGGGGCGTTCCATGGGTGTTGCTGTGGGTGTTCCCACGCAACACCCATGGAACAAGACACATCCCCAGATTTATGAGAAATCGTAAATCTGGAGATGTGTGTGAATGCTACGCCACCCTAGAGGTGGCGTAGCGAGGCGCAACGAGGAGAAATGTTTTCATTTCTCCTAGTTTTTTCCTCTTTCAATGTGTGCTACATTCTACAGCACACATTGAAAGAGGAAAATGCCTGTTGTGATTGTTTTTGTGCAGGAAGGTGCCCCTTCCGGCACAAAAACAATCTCCAAACAACGCAGGCATCCTTGCACCATGGTGCAAGGGTGCCTAGGCCAGCGCATGGCTGCAGTTTGTGCGCCAGCGCAGGGGGAAGCACAGAGATGCGACATAATTCTTGTAAATATGTCACATCCCTGTGCTTCGGAAGTGCAGAAGCATGGCTCAGCCAAAAGGCTTGTGGTGCCACGCTGCAGCATTTCCTCGTAGATCTGCCCCACAGATTTTTAGGAGTTTTGCAAAGACCATTAAACGCTGACAAGAATTCAGAAGGAATATAAACAGAAAACAGGAAAACCTAATATTATTGGACCTCACATCGGACTTTTCTCAACCAATGTGCTGTTCCAAAAGCATCTTTCCACAGGAGTGGCAGAGATCTTTAAATGTGGTGGCTATTCCTATGCCGCTTTCACATACAAGTAGAATCCTCTGCAATGGATGCCCTTATTTACTATCACCAAAACTTGATTTCAGTCATTAAGGGGTGGCAACTGTTACGTTAGTGGTTTATGAAGGTAGTTGTAGCATTCTCCTGCTAGGATGGCCGAGGTAAATCTGGCAGCAAATACTCTATTGGGGACTGCTCCACTGGTGAACATATCCCTTATTACACAAATCATCAGATTACCCAGCCACCTCTAAATTTGAAGCTCATGCTTTACAACCCCTCCTCCTGCTCTGGCTTTCCAGTGTAGCAGAACCCTCTCCCGGGGTACCACTTATCACTTCTTCAAAGCAGCCTGGCTAATCCTGTTAACTCTGCCCAATCAAAGAGGACAGGAAGGCTGAATTTTGGCTTACAAACAAGAAAGTCTTACAACTTATTTTCTGTATACTTAAGGATAAATTTAACAATATCATATTGTTGGATTTCTCAATACTATTGTCCTAAGTCCTTAAATGATAATTCTTGGTAATCCCTTGCGATAGTTATGAGTTCATAAACTATTGCAATGTTAACCTATGTGGCTGGGGATCTACAATGGGGAAAATGAAATGTACAATTTCTCCAGCACCAGAGCCTGCAAAACATCTTTTAAAAGAACCTTGATTTTAGCTACATGACCCCACCCCGATTTTAGCTACATGCCCCCCCCCCCATCCCCCAGGACACCAAGGAGAGACTTTAGGGGTCCTGCATAGGCAAACATAATGTAGATCCTCACTCTGCAGTCTTCCTGGTACAAAAGTCAATTGTGGGAAGCACTTTAATACAATAGGGGAAGTGAAACGTGCAATTTCTAAATCCCCAGGGCACACTAAATCTCATTTATAAAGGTCCGCCTTATAATTACATGACCCCCCCACCCCTGGAACACCTAGGGGAGACCCTGGTGTTACCTAATATGCCAAAATATTGTAGTTTATCACTTTTTAAGTGCCCTTCCCACCAAAGTCTAGTTTGGACAAAATTTACATTTAAAAGCAGTGCTGCAACAAAGGGCTGCTTTCAAAATGACCTCAGGCTCTCAGCAATGCACACATGCATGTGCAGAAAGGGATGCTGGTCTCTAAACTGCCATGCCCTATTATATACTAGGGACTCAAAGGTAGTTTTAATCCCCCTGCCCTATTATGTACTAGGGACTCATATGGTAGGTCATATATGAGACATATATATATATATATTACCTACTGGCGGTCGCCAGTAGATAGTTATAGTTAGGACCGTGTTTCCATAGGAAATCCGCAACATTCTATTTGGAATAACTTTGGCGCCGGTTGACGAATCCTCGCAAAAGTTTCAAAATAGGTGGGGCGCTCCGCTCCGCTCCTACCCTGAAAGTCTCGGGGTGATTCGTCAAGCGGAGGCCGAGAAAAAAGGGGGGTCCCAAAACGCGTTTTCCCCATGCATTTTTCCATAGGACCTTTAGTCGAAGGTACAGCCCAAACGGCTGAACAGAATTACTTGAAATCTGGCAGAGAGGTAGTCCTCAGGTCAGGGAAGTGCCTTTTGCAGGTCTGGTGTCAATCTGTTCAGTAGTTCCTGAGAAAATCAAAAGTAAAATCATATATATATGTGGGCGGAGCCTAACCACACATCTCATCCTGAGATCTGATTGGCTGTCAGCACTTCATCCAAGAAGTGTTGGCAGCCATCTTGGGACCAATATACATGATAGCACCTCATTAAAAAGCATTGCAGTTAATAGAAGGTTTTAAGACTTTAGTTACATTATAAATCATTTGTTGATTGTACCATACTCATTTTAGGAATTGTGGTATGTTCTAAGGTGATTTCACCATGTGAAAAAGCCTTCTGCTGGGATATCATGATTGAGAGAAAAATATTTTCTCATGCTTTTCCCACAGAGGTTTGGAAGGTGATCTATAAGCTAAACTGAGAGCTTATTTTCTGTAAATTCACATTATCATTCTCAGTCATGTGAGAATGAAGTCTGACATTCTCAGTAAAACATGTACATCCAACAAGGGCAGAGTTAATTCCTTTGTGTTCTACTGCAGCTTCCCAGAGTGTTCCAAAGAACAGCTAGAGCGCTAACAGTCCTACTTATGATAAACGTATGGCGCACCTGAAGCCATCTTGCTTGGATTAAAGTGGTAACTCTTAAAACATTTCATTTAAAAAGGAACAAAATGAGGGGGTTCATTTTTCCATAAAAAGTATGATTAGTGCTGCAGATAGAAAAATTAGGGCACATTTTGAGTGACTTCTCAAATCCTCTTCTATTTCATTAAAAAATTCTGACATGCAGACTGAAACATGCACTTTCAATACCAGCAGCAGTTTTCCCTGGTGAGCAGTAGCTTTACTACAGTGATCTAATGAGCAAAAAGAGTGCTAACATTCTGAATTTATGGCAAATGTGTGACACATCTGAATGCCTACTTGATGGAATCAAAGTAAAAAACTGAAAGTATTTCCTACTGAGGAGACTGCAGTAAATGAGGAAATTAGGAAACTTCACAACAAATAAGTCTCCCAAGATGGCCACCAGAGACAAAAGAGCCCAAATGTAGCCCAAATATCAGCCAGATGTAGCCCAAGTATAGCCGAATGACAGAATGTCCCAGAGTGTTCTTAAAAACAACTAGAGCGCTTACTGTCTTCATTATGAAAAAAGTATGGCACACCTGAAGCCATCTTGATTGGAATAAACTGGTAACACTTAAAACATTTAATTTAAAAAGGAACACAATGAGGGGGTTCATTTTGCCATAGAAATTATGATTAATGCTGAAGAAAGAAAATTAGGGCACATTTTGAGTGACTTCTCAAATCCTCTTCTATTTCATTAAAAAATTCTGACATGCAGACTGAAACATGCACTTTTAATACCAGGAGCAGACTTCCATGGTGAACAGTAGTTTTACTACAGTGATCTAATGAGCAACTAGAGTGCTAACATTCAGTATTTATGGCAAATGTGTGACATATCTGAATGAATACCTTCATGATGGAATCAAAGTAAAAAACTGAAAGCATTTCCTACTGAGGAGACTGCAGTACATGAGGAAATTAGGAAACTTCATAACAGATAAATCTCCCAAGATGGCCACCGGAGACAAAAGAGCCCAAATGTAGCCCAAAATCACCCAGATGTAGCCCAAATATAGCCCAATGACAGAAGTGTGCAAAACACTTATTATTTTGTGTTTTTGCAGTGTTATATAGTGCAGACTTGTCAGGTATTGGAGTGCTTTACATGAGCATTGGTTACATCACACAAGAACAAATTCATTTTGGTTGTAGACATGGGGAGATTTGACCAGAATCACAGAATGTCGAGCTGAAGCCGAAACTCCAACCTGGTTCCCAGTTGCAAAGTCTGCAGTTCTGGAAGTAACACCACATCCTCTCCCCTAAGTGCAACATTTAATCAAGTGGTCAACTGGATAAATAAACATAAAGATAACAAATAATTTAAAAGTGCTTTGTCGCTATTTGAAAACTCATAAAATATGTCCTTATTTTAGTCTTTTAGAGCACTAACCATAATTTTGATGCCAATAAGACCCTCTCATATATGTAATTTCTAAAGGAAATGCTCTAGGTATTACAGTTTTGATTACATCAAGATGACGTCAGGCGTTCCACACTTTTGTAATAAATATAGAATGTTAGCAATCTAGTTGTTCATTAGGATACTGTTGAGAGGCAGAGGCCAGGGGCACGGACTCTGAAAATTGAAGGCAGGTAGGAGGGTGCAAAAGCAACAATTTAACCACACTGAGCAGGCAGGAAGGGCCGTGGCAGCACAACAGACTATGGAGGGCAGTGGAAAGGGGGGCAGGGGCAACAAACCAACAATACAGGACTTGCAAGAGAGGCTGTGGCAATGTAATAGACCATTGTGGGCAGAAGGAAGAGGCAATGGTAGTACAACCATACATGCCAACAGACCCGATTCAGCCAGGAAATGTCCAATGTTTTTAAGCTCAAATGGGCTTTATTTGATCTGTCTCCTGTCTACAATCTCCTCTTTTTCAATGTAACTCAAAGGGGAAAATCAATACCCCAGTTTTTTTTTCAAAATCTCCCTCTTACCAAGTTCAAAATGTTCGCAAGTATGGTACATTGGATCATGGAAGGAAATGGGGTAGGGACATGGACTTGGATAACAGAGGACAGGAGGGACATGGAGAGGTGCACCAAACTGACACTGCAGGGCAGGCATCAGGGTTTGCAGCAGCACAATACACCACACAGGGCTTGTGGGACGGGAGTGCAGCACAACAATCCATAGAAAGAAAGAGGGAGAGGACAGGACCATGCACATGGACAACAGAGAACAGAGGGGCAAGAGGCAATGGTAGCTAGCTGACCATAATGGACAGACAGGAGAGAAAGCTGCAGCATAACAGACCAGGGAGGGCAGAAGGGTGTGGCAGTAAAATGGACCATGTAGGACAGGAGGAAGAGGATAGGGGCATTGCATGTGGACAGGCAGGGTGGAGGTGGCAGGGAGAGGTTACAGTCATCTGACAATGCTAGGCAGGTGGGAGGGGAGTGGCAGCTCAACAGAACACTCAGAGTAGATAGGAGTGGCAGGTCCATGGAACATGGTGGGCAAAAAGGATGGAGCTGGGGCATGCACAAAGACATCGGAGGGCAGGGGGAAGGAGAATAGGAGCAGCAACCTAAGCACAGAGTTTAAGCAGGAGGTCAGTGATGGGGCATAGAATTGGGCAATGGAGGGCAGGAGGAGTGGACTGGTACATCATACTAAATTGAGGGCAGTGGCAGCACATCAGACCATGCATGGCAGGAGGGCGGAGGCCAGTCCATGGATTCACACAACAGAGGATAGGGAGGAGGGGGATAGGGCAGCAAGCTAACTGTTCAGAGAAGACGGGTATTAGGAACTTTATTGTTTTTAAAACGTGTGTCTGTGCGAACTACTTAAAATATGAACAAGTATGCAACATAATCTCACTTTTATTGAGGAAGAAGAGGACGTTTGTGACTGTGACTCCGGGCTCACTTGGCAGAAACACCCCCTGACTCTCCACCCCCTATCGCAAAATGTATTGCCCGTGAAAAGGGTAGGTGAACACAGTGTTATATAGAACATAGTCCTGAGAGCACGATTGAAAATGAAAACTAGCTATAGTGTATGGTATAAACTATGCACCAAAAAGTGTGATATAAGATGAACCGGGCGTGAAATATAATATGCAATACATTGTGCGCAATGACAGATTCATTGGAGAGCGCGAGATAGCACAGGCACTAGCGCGTGCTATGCGATATGCGCCTTGGAGTGTAATATGCACAGGGCAGTGTTGTGTAACCTAACTAGTCTCTAAAGTTGTGATATAAAATATGTGCTGGGGAGTGTAACGTTGCATATGCACTGTGACAAAGATATGGATCCCAGATTGTAATATGTATGGCATAGCACTGTGCGTTATAACATAGGCATCAAGGAAGGCACGTTAGATGGGGCAATATAACCCATGCGAAGACAAGTGTGGCATGACATATTCATGGGGTGGTGTTACAGTGCACATGGGCTAGAGAGTGTCATAGCATATGCACTAGCTAGTGGAATACAACACAGAGGTGTGTGGCACTCAGCAGGCAATGGTGGGTGTAACACAGCATTGGGCTCTGCCAGGAGCGCGCTGTGACTCTCAAGTGATGTTCGTCCCCTTTCCAGAGAGTAAAATAAAAAGTATTACACATCCGGCAGTGGATGTGTGTTTTATTAACCGTGAGGGGGGTTTCTTGCATAGTTTTGGTCGAATTTTTGTCGAATCCCCTTTGAATGGCTTGGTGTGCATGTGTATTAAATGTGCCCGTCAATAGCTACCCATGTTTGTATAAATAAACGACAAGGGTGTCTACCGGGATTAGGCACGGTAGGGCATCAGACATGTCAGAGCTTCACTAGTGGTGTAAATACATTCCACGTGGATTCATTGTATGCATAGTTGCCTTTTAATGAATATCACGCAAATCGTCATGGTGATAGGTACGTACGGTTTGTCCAGCATGTCCTAGGTGTGTCTATAAATATATATTTTTTAAAAATAATAAAAAACAGTGGCCGGCCCTGGGGATTGGGGTCAAAAAAATATAATTAGAAGACAGGCCCTGGGGGATGGGGTCATCTGGGCCAATAAATTAGAATAAGAAGGGGAACCACACAGCCCCCCTTCTTAAAAAATTAAAATAAATAAAAGACTGGCATCGTGCCGGAGGCCACGCCCCCTCCTTGCAGCACTCTGCAAACGCGCCCCCTGGCGAATTGTAAGTTGGGGAATTTATTCCTCTTCAATACTGAGGGTCCCTGAGGGCCAACTAGCCCAACAGGCATCTTCAGTATGCGCCAGGGAGCTGCGTTGCAGACAGGTGTTCTGAGGTGTTGGAGGGAGGACCACCGGGGAGTCGAAGGGACTACTCCGGCACCTTCCTACCACCAAGTTATAGCCGAGCGTCGCTGAGAAGCCTCCTAGGAGAGGTCCTTCTCCTATAATCGTACTAGGCCCAGTAACACCACCACACAGGACTCTGTATCAGTTGCTTATCTTGGTTCTTCTATATAAAACAAAGGAGCACGTTCAATATGTACAGTGGGATCGAGAGATCCAGTAAGAGTCTCAATGTCTTGGAAGGTATAGGGTAGCGGGACAGTCTTAGTACCAACCAGGTACGGGAGGGCTGTGCGCCAGACCTTGGATGCTGTCTCAGAGCGGCTCGGACGTGGAGAGCCGCGACGGCGTCAGCAGGGCTCGGGTGGTAGTTCCGCTTGGGTCGAGCCGCGACACAGTCAGCAGGGCTCTGGTGGTAGGTCCGCTTCGGTCGAGCCGCGACGAGGTCAGCTGGGCTCTGATGGTCGGTTGCAACAAGGTCGGGCCGCGACGGCGTCAGCAGGGCCCCAAAGGTTCGTGAAGGTCTTGTAAGCACGATGGAGCCGCGACGTCGTCAGCAGGGCTCAGCAGGTAGTTTCAGGAAGAGTCTTTCTCCGTAGGGTCAGCCGCGACCCGATCAGCAGGGCTCTTGACTCCAGGATACAACTGTCATCTTGTTGTCAGGTTGCCCCAGATATAGGTCTTGAGCCCTTTGATGTCCGGACCCTTGCGCCCAGGAGGGCGGAGAGGCCGGGTAGGGTGTGGCCAGACGCCCAGCAGGAGAGGCGCCAGGCCCCAGAGAGCTGTGGGGCGGTCGCACCTAGGTGTGGAAGGACGGTTGGGGGTCCCATCGATACTGCCCTCCGCCGGGAGTGGGAAGGGCTCACGTGGTCTCCCCTGGGCCAGGGGTGGGCGCCTCGATGTCGGGCCTCGCTGGGACCGAGGCCGGGTAGAGCAGGGTCACGGAGGTGGTCACGTGGAGTGACGTGTAATCCAAGATGGAGGAGCCCCGAGGTGCATGGGACCTCGTGCAGCTGAGCGAGGGGGAACAGGACCACGCCACGAGGCCGGCTCCAACACGCGTCCCCCCCAGCTGAAGGCAGGGAGAGTCACCCATCTCCTTGGGGGTTCTCCTTGCCGAGGCGGAAGATTCGGGACAGGCCGTCAGCATTGGCATGGTCGTTGCCGGGCCGGTGCTCCACGGTGAAGTCCATCCCTTGCAACGAGATGGACCATCGCAACAGTTTGGGGTTCTCGCCCCGCATTTGCATGAGCCACCGCAAAGGCCGGTGGTCAGTCTGGACCCTGAAGTGGGTGTCGAAAAGGTAGGGCCGGAGCTTCTTGAGAGCCCATACCACAGCGAAGGCCTCCCGCTCGATGGTGCTTGTTAGACGGACCGGGAGGGTCGGCCGAGGACAAGGGGAGAGGTCTCCGGGGAGAGCCGTCTCCAGCGATCGTACAGACGAGTAACTTCCCCCCCACAGATGTACACCACACAAGGATAAGGTTTAACGTTCTTTATAAGCGATTTCTTAGGTACGATGGAACGGTACAAGGAGGTCTGGACTCAGGGGTCCCCTCGATTCTAGTCTCTTGGTTGGGAAAGGGGGTAGCGGGACAGTCTGGTTACCAATCTGGTAGGTGATATGATGGATGGCTCACAATCCTCGAGCTCGGTGTTCTAGATGAATGGGCCGCGGCAGCGCCAGCAGGTCCCGGTGACGGTGGTCGTTACAACGGTCCGCGGCAGCGCCAGCAGGACCCGGAGAAGGTGGTCGTTACAACGGACCGCGGCAGCGCCAGCAGGACCCGGAGAAGGTGGTCGTTACAACGGTCCGCGGCAGCGCCAGCAGGACCCGGAGAAGGTGGTCGTTACAACGGTCCGCGGCAGCGCCAGCAGGTCCCGACGAAGGTGGTAGTTCCAACGGGCCGCGGCAGCGCCAGCAGGTCCCAACGAAGGTGGTAGTCACAATGGTCCGCGGCAGCGCCAGCAGGTCCCGACGAGGATGGAGGTTGCAGAAGGCTGCGGCAGCGCCAGCAGGCAGGACGATAGTTCACAAGGCAGGGCTACGGCAGCGCCGGTAGTCCGTCAAGGATGAGTTCTTCTCGGTGTCTCTCGACTCCAGGATACAACTGCCTTCCTGCTCTGGAGCTGCCCTAGTTATAGGTCTGGCGCCCTTTGATATCCGGACCCTCGCACTTGGAGGTCGGGAGGTCCGGGATGAGGGAGTCCAGACACCCAGCAGGGGGGTGGAGCCAGCGCCCGGGGGAGCTGGAGGGCGATCGGCACCTGGCGGGGGAGAGCCATCGACACTTCTTTCTCCCATCGACCTGCCAAGTGGTCCGTTCACCTCCTGGGTGGACGGTGGTGCCGGGATGTCGGGGCCTGGCCAGGCCCAGGGTTAGGGTCGAGCTGAGGCCACGCGGCCTCGTGGTGCAGTGTCCAAGATGGCGGCCGGTCCGGCCGAGGGAGCCGGTCGTGGTTCGGCCCCATGATACATAGATGTCCGGGGGCAGGAGTTCCGTCTGGAGACGGGGTGCGGGTTGTTTCTGTGGGTAACACCTGGAGGGCCGGGGCTTGGGCCCTGTCATGCGGGGAGGGAGCAAGCCCTTCATGTGGCCTGTCCAACATGCGTCCCCCCCAGCTGAAGGCGGGGAGAGTCACCCATCCTCTTGGGGACTCTCCTCGTCGAGGCGGAAAAAGCATGACAGGCCATCTGCGTTGGCGTGGTCTTGGCCCGGTCGATGTTCCACAGTGAAGTCCATCCCCTGCAGGGAGATGGACCAGCGCAATAGTTTGGGGTTTTCCCCCCGCATCTGCATTAGCCACTGCAGGGGTCGATGATCTGTTTGCACCCGGAAGTGGGTACCGAAGAGATAGGGCCGGAGCTTTTTGAGGGCCCACACCACTGCGAAGGCCTCCCTCTCGATTGTGCTCCAGCGCTGTTCTCGGGCCAGGAGGCGTCTGCTGATGAAGGCCACCGGTTGGTCAAGTCCCTCGGAGTTCAGCTGGGAGAGGACCGCCCCGATGCCATGGTCGGAGGCATCCGTTTGCACAATGAATTCCCGACTGTAGTCGGGGGCCTGGAGCACAGGGGCAGTGCACATGGCGGCTTTCAGCTTCTCAAAGGCCGCTTGACAGTCTGGGGTCCAGTTAATCTTCTTCGGGTGGTTTTTGGATGTGAGTCCCGTGAGGGGCCCCACAATGCTGCCATAGTCCCTCACGAACCGCCGGTAGTAGCCGGTGAGCCCCAAGAAGGCTCGGACCTCGGTCTGCATGACTGGGGGCTGCCAGGACTGGATGGCAGCGATTTTGAGTTGCAGAGGGGCCACCAGACCGCTTCCCACCTGGTGTCCGAGGTAGGTCACGGATCCCTGACCAATTTGGCACTTGCCGGCCTTGATTGTGAGGCCGGCCCGCTGGAGGGCCTGCAGGACCTCTCGGAGGTGGTGGAGGTGGTCGGACCAGTGGCGGCTGTACACAGCGATATCGTCCAGGTAGGCGGCGCTGAACTCCTCGAGCCCCGCCAAGACCTGGTTCACTAGTCGCTGAAAAGTAGCTGGGGCATTCTTCATGCCGAAGGGCATGACTTTGAAGTGGTAGTGGCAATCGGGGGTAGAAAAGGCGGACCGTTCTTGGGCCCGGGGTGTGAGACCGATCTGCCAGTAGCCCGCTGTCAGGTCGAAGATGCTGAGGTAGCGGGCAGCCCCCATGCGGTCGATCAATTCATCCGCTCGGGGGATGGGATGAGCGTCGGTCCTGGTGACAGCATTCAAGCCCCGATAGTCGACGCAGAATCGGAGCTCAGGAGTGGTGCCGGGGGCAGCAGCTTTGGGGACCAGCACGACCGGGCTGGCCCAGGGGCTGTCCGAGGGCTCGATGACCCCGAGCGTGAGCATCTTGGATACTTCCTCTTGGATGCAGGCCCGCACCCGATCTGGTACGCGGTATGCCCGGTGTCTGATAGGGGGACTGTCCCCAGTGTCCACGTCGTGCAAGCACCAGGGGGTGACCCCTGGGGTGAGGGAAAACAAGGTAGCAAACTGCAGCTGGAGGTCCCGGCAGCCTTGGCGCTGCTCTGGGGTGAGGGCATCGGAGAGCCAGACCCCGTCCACGGAACCATCTTTCTCCCGAGTCTTCAGGAGATCAGGGAGAGGCTCGGAGTCTTCTTCCGCTCCACTGTCTGTAGCCATCAGGAGGCTGAGCTCCGAGCGCACAAAGTGGGGTTTGAGTCTGTTGGTGTGGAGGACCCGGAGGGGGTTCCGGGGAGATTCTATATCGATGAGATAGGTGACGGGGCTCTTGCGTTCGACCACTTTGAAGGGCCCCGTCCACTTGTCCTGCAAGGCACATGGTTCGGTGGGGGACATCACCCACACTTGTTGACCAGGTTCGAATTCGATGGAGGAGGCATTTTGATCGTACCATTTTTTCATGTCCTCCTGACTGGCCTCAAGATTCGCTTTTGCCATTTCCCTGAATCGCCTGGTCTGATTGCGTAGGGTCAGGAGGTACTTGAAGACGTCTGGAGGGGTCTTTAGGGGGGCCATCTCCCAACCTTCTTTGACTAGGCTGAGGGGCCCTCGCACAGGGTGCCCGTACAAGAGTTCGAAAGGGCTAAAGCCGAGGGACTTCTGGGGAACTTCTCGATAGGCGAAGAGGAGGCACGGAAGTAGTACATCCCACTGGCGACGGAGGGGCTCTTCCAATCCCCCAATCATTCCCTTGAGCGTGCGGTTGAATCGCTCGACTAGTCCGTTTCCTTGAGGGTGATAGGGGGTCGTGAATCGGTAGGTGACCCGGCACTGTTGCCAGAGGGACTTCATATATTTCGAAATAAAGTTTGTGCCTCTGTCGCTGACGACTTCTCGGGGGAAGCCCACCCGGGAGAAGATCCCCATTAAGGCCCGGCCGACCACCGGGGCTGTTACAGTTCGCAGGGGCACAGCCTCGGGGTAGCGGGTGGCGTGGTCCACCAGTACCAGGATGAACCGATGTCCTTGTGCTGTACGGGGGTCCAGGGGCCCCACAATGTCTATTCCCACCCTCTCGAACGGGGTGGTGACAACTGGGAAGGGTTGCAGAGGTGCTTTGAGTTTGCGGCCGCTCTTCCCGCTGGCCTGGCACGTGGGGCAGGACCGGCAGTGGTTGAGGACGTCGTTTCTTATCTTCGGCCAGAAAAAGTGGGTCACCAGGCGACTGTAGGTTTTGTCCTGGCCCAGGTGTCCAGCCAGAGGGACATCGTGGGCCAAATTTAACAGGAAGTCTCTAAAACGGAGGGGCACCACCAGCACTCGACTGGCCCCTAGCTCCGCGATTCTCTGTTCGCTGTACAATAGGTCATTGTCCCAATAGATCCAATGGGCTCGGGTGGTGTCCCCTGCGCTTTGGGCGAGGGCTTGCTGGTGGAGTCCCTCGAGGGAGGGACAGGTCTTCTGTTCTTGACGGAACTGTTCCTGGGTGGGCCCCCCTTCCTGTCGCCACTGAGCCAGGTCGGGAAGGTCCTGGGGCTGAGCGACCCCTTCGGGGGTTTGCTCTGGGGGGTCGGTATCGTCGGTGTCCTCTACTGGAGCGATCGGGGGAGGAGGTGCAGGCCATTCTGGTTCTTCTGGTCGGGGGATGGCACGGGCGGCCATGGACCGGGTGGTTACGCACGCCCAGTCCGGGAGGCCCAACATCCCCAGGTGTTCTCTTCTTTCGACGGCGGCCCACGGGGAACTCTCCAGATCATTCCCCAGGAGACAGTCCACGGGGGCATCATCCCGGACCGTCACCTTCAACATGCCGGAGACTCCTCCCCATTCGAAGGGGACGCAGGCCATCCGACATAGACTCTCTGAATTGTCGGCTGAACGGACGGGGCAGAGAATGTTCGGCAGGATCTGCTCTGGTTTTACTAGGTGACAGCGGACGGCCGTCACACTGGCCCCCGTGTCACGTAGTGCTTCGGCCCGGCGCCCATTAATGTTCACCCACTGGCTATATTTTCTGGTGTTGGCGGGTAGGGGAGCCCGCGGGACCATGTCTCTTCCCCCTAGGCACGCTAGAACCATGGCGGCCGGTTCCCACTCTTGTTGCGCCTGCTCGTATTCTTCTTGTTCTTCGGAGATTTGTTCTCCCCCCAGGGCGGCGGCAGCTACCTGGCGGGGTCTTGGAGTTTGGTTCTGTGGACAGTTCGGGTCATTGGCGTAGTGGCCGATTCGCTGGCATCAGTGACACGTGACGTTGGCTCGGAACCCCGGGCGCATCGGGGGGTTGCCCCGGCTGGCCGGGGGCAGGGTGCTGGCAGCGGGAGCGGCTGGGACGGTGTCTCTTCCCCGTCCCTGGCCTCCTCCTCCTCCCCGGGGACGGTGCTGACCTTGGTTGTTCCTGTTCTGTTCGTGTGGCCCTCTCCGGCCCACTCGGGTGCTTTCCCACCGGTCAGCTTCGGCGGCGAGTTGCCGTGGGTCAGTCAATTTACTGTTGAGGAGGTGCTGCCTGAGCTCGACGAAGCAGTTGTTAGAGAGGTGCTCCCACACCATGAGATAAAAAAGTTGCTCGTAGGTCGTTACGTGGCTTCCCTTGATCCAACCCTCGAAGGCTCGGCTGAAATAGTTGACATATTCCACCCAAGTTGTACCCGGGATCCGGGTGCAGTCTCGAAACCTCTGGCGGTACATTTCGGGTGTGAGCCCATATCGGGTGAGGAGGGCAGCCTTCATGTGGTCATAGGATGACATCTGATGGTCTGGGAGCTGTAGCAGGGCATCGCGGCCTTCGTTGATGAACCTCCCCCATAGACCGGCTCCCCAGTCACTTCGATCGATCCGGTGGGAGGTCATGGCGATCTCGTAGGCCTTGAACCACTGTTGTATGTCGTCCTCTCGGACATACTCTCGAACGACATCCTTGGGGATGTGGACTTTTCTGTCGTTCCCGGGGTGCGCGGTCGCTCGGGCACCTCCGGTTCTTTGTTCTGCTTCCGTAGGTCTATTTCTGCCAGTTTGCGCTCGTGTTCGTATGCTAATCTCTTTTCTTCGAGCTCTCTCTGCCTCTGTTTTTCTTCCCGTTCTTCTCGGAGCCGCAGATGTTCTAGGTTCAGTTTTTGCTCGGCTAATTTTAGTTCAACGTCCATTTTGAGCCGTGCCATTTCTAACTCATGTAGTCTGTTTTTTTCTCTTTCTTGGATCTCTTCCTGCGAGAGGCCCGTTCCTCGCTCCTCGGGAGCCGTGGCGTTCCTCTCCGATGCTGCAATGTTTCGGTCCGGGGATCTGGCGGCCCCGGTTTCTGCCCACGACTCAATGGCGTGCTTGAAATCGTCTTTTGTACTCAGGCCGGTGGTAGCAATGCCTAGTTCCATGCAGAATTGTTTCAATTCACGATGGCTGTACTCTTCCAATTTCTCCATCTGGAATTTCTCGGTGGATCCGCTCTCTTTGGTTGACATTGTGGTTTTGTCGTGGGGTGAGCTACTCTCTGTACGATTACGCGTTGATTCGGATCGCGCCGCTGGCCACCAATGTTAGACGGACCGGGAGGGTCGGCCGAGGACAAGGGGAGAGGTCTCCGGGGAGAGCCGTCTCCAGCGATCGTACAGACGAGTAACTTCCCCCCCACAGATGTACACCACACAAGGATAAGGTTTAACGTTCTTTATAAGCGATTTCTTAGGTACGATGGAACGGTACAAGGAGGTCTGGACTCAGGGGTCCCCTCGATTCTAGTCTCTTGGTTGGGAAAGGGGGTAGCGGGACAGTCTGGTTACCAATCTGGTAGGTGATATGATGGATGGCTCACAATCCTTGAGCTCGGTGTTCTAGATGAACGGGCCGCGGCAGCGCCAGCAGGTCCCGGTGACGGTGGTCGTTACAACGGTCCGCGGCAGTGCCAGCAGGACCCGGAGAAGGTGGTCGTTACAACGGACCGCGGCAGCACCAGCAGGTCCCGACGAGGATGGAGGTTGCAGAAGGCCGCGGCAGCGCCAGCAGGCAGGACGATAGTTCACAAGGCAGGGCTACGGCAGCGCCGGTAGTCCGTCAAGGATGAGTTCTTCTCGGTGTCTCTCGACTCCAGGATACAACTGCCTTCCAGCTCTGGAGCTGCCCTAGTTATAGGTCTGGCGCCCTTTGATATCCGGACCCTCGCACTTGGAGGTCGGGAGGTCCGGGATGAGGGAGTCCAGACACCCAGCAGGGGGGTGGAGCCAGTGCCCGGGGGAGCTGGAGGGCGATCGGCACCTGGCGGGGGAGAGCCATCGACACTTCTTTCTCCCATCGACCTGCCAAGTGGTCCGTTCACCTCCTGGGTGGACGGTGGGGCCGGGATGTCGGGGCCTGGCCAGGCCCAGGGTTAGGGTCGAGCTGAGGCCACGCGGCCTCGTGGTGCAGTGTCCAAGATGGCGGCCGGTCCGGCCGAGGGAGCCGGTCGTGGTTCGGCCCCATGATACATAGATGTCCGGGGGCAGGAGTTCCGTCTGGAGACGGGGTGCGGGTTGTTTCTGTGGGTAACACCTGGAGGGCCGGGGCTTGGGCCCTGTCATGCGGGGAGGGAGCAAGCCCTTCATGTGGCCTGTCCAACAGTGCTCCACCTCTGTTCTCGTGGCAGCAGTCGGCGGCTGATAAAGGCCACAGGTCGGTCGAGGCCCTCGGCGTCCATCTGGGAGAGGACCGCCCCGACCCCGTACTCGGATGCGTCGGTCTGCACCACAAATTCCTTGCTGTAGTCAGGGGCCTGTAGCACCGGGGCAGCACACATGGCCGCCTTGAGGGCTTCAAAAGCGGTCTGGCAGCGGGGCGTCCAGTGCACCACCTTGGGCTGTTTCTTGGAAGTGAGCTCCGTAAGGGGGCCCACAATGCTGCCATAATCCTTAATGAATCGCCGGTAGTAGCCTGTGAGGCCTAAGAAGGCCCGGACAGCGGTCTGGGTTGCGGGGGGCTCCCACGCCTGGATGGCATCGACCTTCAACTGGAGGGGCGCTACCTGGCCACTCCCCACCTGGTGGCCCAGATAGGTCACAGATCCTTGACCGATCTGGCATTTGCTGGCCTTAATTGTGAGCCCGGCCCTTTGGAGAGCGGCCAGGACTTTGCCGAGGTGTCCCAAGTGCGCGGCCCAATGGTCGCTGAAGACTGCAATGTCGTCGAGGTAGGCCGCGCTGAAGGTTTCTAGCCCGGCCAGGACCTTGTTTACCAGCCTCTGAAAGGTCGCTGGGGCGTTCTTCATACCGAAGGGCATCACCCGAAAGTGGTAGTGCCCATCGGGGGTGGAAAAGGCGGATCGTTCCTGGGCGCCGGGAGTGAGCTTGATCTGCCAGTATCCAGCGGTGAGATCAAAGGTGCTTAGGTAGCGGGCGGCCCCTAAGCGATCGATCAGCTCGTCTGCCCGGGGCAGGGGGTGGGCGTCGGTCTTGGTGACTGCGTTCAGGCCCCGGTAGTCTACACAAAATCGGAGTTCCGGAGAAGTACCGGGGGCGGCGGCCTTCGGCACCAAGACCACCGGGCTGGCCCACGGGCTGTCGGAGGGCTCAATGACTCCGAGGGCGAGCATCTTGGCGACATCGGTCTGTATGCAGGCCCGGACTCGGTCAGGTACTCTGTAGGCGCGATGTCGCACAGGGGGGCTGTCCCCGGTATCCACGTCGTGTACGCACCAGGGGGTCACCCCGGGCGTGAGAGAGAAGAGGGCAGCGAAGGGTTGCAGCAGCCTCCGGCAGTCATGGCGCTGTTCTGGGGTCAGCGTGTCGGAGAGGTGGACTCCCTCTAAGGAACCGTCTTGGCCCGAGGACCCCAGGAGGTCGGGCAGGGGCTCGGAGTCGCTTTCGCCCCATCATCAGTAGCCAGCAGCAGGCTTAGTTCAGTTCGGGCAAAGTGGGGCTTGAGCCGGTTGGCGTGCAGGACCCGGAGGGGGTTCCTCTGGGACTCCATGTCGACTAGGTAGGTGACGGGGCTCTTCCTCTCAACCACCTTGAAGGGCCCGGTCCACTTGTCCTGCAGGGCGCAGGGGTCCACGGGTGACATGACCCAGACTTGCTGGCCTGGCTCGAACTCGATGGTCGAGGCGTTTGCGTCATACCAGCGCTTCATGTCTTCTTGGCTGGCTTCGAGGTTGGCTTCTGCCAGGGCCCGGAACTTCCGAGTCTGGTTCCGCAGGGTCAGGAGGTACCGGTAGACGTCGGAGGGGGCATCTGGGACGTTCGCCTCCCAGCCCTCCTTGACCAGGCTGAGGGGCCCTCGGACGGGGTGCCCATAAAATAGTTCGAAGGGGCTGAAGCCCAGGGATTTTTGCGGTACCTCTCGATAGGCGAACAGGAGGCAGGGCAGCAGGACATCCCACCTCCTCCGCAGGGGCTCTTCCAGACCCTGGATCATCCCTTTTAGGGTCCTGTTGAACCGCTCGACCAGTCCGTTCCCCTGGGGGTGGTAAGGGGTAGTGAATCTGTAGGTGACCCCACATTGTTGCCAGAGGGATTTCATGTACCTTGAAATAAAGTTCGTACCCCTGTCGCTCACCACTTCTCGGGGGAACCCCACCCTGGAGAAGATGCCCATCAGGGCCCGGCCCACCACTGGAGCTGTCACAGTGCGGAGTGGGATGGCCTCCGGGTATCGGGTGGCGTGGTCGACCAGTACCAGGATGAAGCGGTGTCCTAGGGCGGTTCGGGGGTCGAGGGGCCCCACGATGTCGATCCCCACTCGTTCGAACGGGGTGTGGACGGCTGGAAATGGTTGGAGGGGGGCTTTAACTCGACCCCCAGTTTTCCCGCTAGCCTGGCAGGTCTGGCAGGACCGGCAGTGGTGGTCCACGTCTCTCCGCATTCGGGGCCAATAGAAATGGGTCACTAGACGGCTGTAAGTCTTGTCCCGCCCGAGGTGGCCGGCGAGGGGCACGTCATGCGCCTGGTTCAGGAGGAACTCCTGGAACCGGAGGGGAACCACCAACACCCGGCCGGCTCCCAGCTCGGCGACTTTCTGCTCGCTGTATAGTAAGTCATTGTCCCAATAGACCCAGTGGGTTCCCGTGGGGTCCCCCGAGGCCTGGGCGGTCGCTTGCTGTCGAGCCCCCTCGAGGGACGGGCAGGCCTTCTGTTCCTGCTGGAACTGTTCGCGGTTGGGGCCCCCATCGTGGCGCCACTGAGCCAGCTCGGGGATCTCGCTGAGGGAGGCGGCCTCGTCGGGAGACAGTTCGGACGGCCCGGCCTCATCGTCTGGTTCCTCCGTGCTGGAGGAGGGTGAGAGTTCGGGGCCCGTAGGCTGGTCGGTGGCCGCGGCAGCGGCGGGTTGGGCGGTCATGGACCGGGTGGTGGCGCAGGCCCACTCAGGCAGCCCTAGCATCCCCAGATGCTCTTGGCGCTCCACCTGGGCCCAGGGGGAGCTCTCTAGGTCATTCCCCAGGAGGCAGTCCACGGGGGCGTCATCGCGGACAGTCACTTTTAGGGTGCCGGACACTCCTCCCCACTCGAAGGGGATCCTGGCCATCCGGCAGATGCTTTCGGTGTTGTCCGCGGTCCGGACCGGGCATAGGACATGTGGCAGGATTTGTTCGGGGGTCACTAGGTGGCAGCGGACAGCGGTCACGCTAGCCCCAGTGTCCCGGAGGGCCTCGGCCCGTCGTCCGTTGATGGTGACCCACTGCTGGTACTTCTGGGTGTTGCTTGGGATGGCCGCTCGGGGCACCATTTCTCGGGAGCCCAGGCAGACGAGCGACATGGCAGCTGGTTCCCACTCGGGGGACCCGTCCTCGCGGTTTTCCTCCTCTTCTTCTCCTTCCCCCAGGGCAGCGGCGGCTATTTGTCGGGGAGGGGGGCCCAGCGGTCCCGTTTCGTCGGTTCACGGGGCAGGCCGGGTCGCTCGCATAGTGGCCGGTCTGTTGGCAGCCGAAGCAGGTCACTGGTGGTCGGGGTCCTGGTCGGGCGATGGGGGTCCCCCTTCGGCCCAGGGTCGGGGACGTGTGGTTGGCGGCTTGGCCTCGTGGCGGGCTTCTGGGCGGTCCGGCCGGGAAGTCTCGGCTGCGGTGGGACCCCCCTCCTCCGCCCCGCTGGCGAGGGGGTCCCGTGGTACTCCGTTGGTAGTCCCCCACGGGGTTCCGGGGGACCCTTGTGTTGACCCATCGGTCTGCTTCGGCGGCGAGCTTCCGGGGCTCGGTCAACTTACTGTCCAGGAGGTGTTGCCTTAGTTCTACAAAGCAGTTGTTGGCGAGGTGCTCCCAGACAATGAGGTCGAACAGTTCATTGTACGAGGTGACCTTGCTCCCTTTTATCCACCCTTCAAAAGCCCGGCTGAAGAAGTCCACGTACTCGACCCAGGTGGTACCGGGGAGCTTCTTGCAGTCCCGGAAGCGCTGCCGGTACATCTCGGCTGATAGTCCGTAGCGGGTGAGTAGGGCTTCCTTCATGTGATCGTAGGAAGTCATCACTGCGTCGGGGAGTTGCAGCAGGGTATCACGGCCCTCGCTGAGGAACCTCCCCCATAGGCCGGCACCCCAATCCTTCCGGGGTACCCGATGGGAGGTCATGGCTACCTCGTAGGCTCGGAACCACTGCTGGATGTCGTCGTTCTTGTAGTACTCTTTGACGACATCCTTGGGGATATGAACCTTTGGCTCGGTCAGTGGCAGGGCGTCCCGGGCCCCGGGGGTGCTGGTCTCCCCCGTTTTGGATTTCAGTTTGAGTTCTTTGAGGCTCCTCTCGTGCTCGAGGGTTAGCCGTCTCTCTTCGAGCTCCCGATGCCGTTTCTTCTCCTCGATTTCTTCTTGCAGCCGTAGTTGCTCCAGGGCTATTTTCTTCTCCGCTAGCTGGAGCTCGCCGTCCAGCCGGAGTCGTGCGAGGTCCATTTCGTGTGCCCGGACCCTCTCCCGTTCTCATATTTCTTCGTGGGATAGGCGGGCTTCGGGGATGCCTTGCCCCCATCTGTTGGGGTTGTGGTCGGCAGGTTTTCGTCCCGGGCCGAGGTCCCTTCGGTGCGGGGTGGAGTGGCCTCGGCTTCGGCCCAGGCTTTCAGGGCTTTCTGCATTTCTTCCTTGGTGCCCAATCCTGTGGTTGGGATCCCTTTGTCTTTGCAGAATTGTTTTAGTTCTTTGTGGGTGTATTCTTCCAGTTTTTCCAGCTGGAAGGTTGCGGCCACGGTTGCTTCTTGGCCGTCCATGGTTCCCTTTTTCTTTTTCCGTCTGGTTAGGTAGTGGGTGCGTTACTTGCTTGTACGATTGCGTCTGGCTCGGATCCCGTCGCTGGCCACCAAATGTTGGAGGGAGGACCACCGGGGAGTCGGAGGGACTACTTCGGCACCTTCCTACCACCAAGTTATAGCCGAGCGTCGCTGAGAAGCCTCCTAGGAGAGGTCCTTCTCCTATAATCGTACTAGGCCCAGTAACACCACCACACAGGACTCCGTATCAGTTGCTTATCTTGGTTCTTTTATATAAAACAAAGGAGCACGTTCAATATGTACAGTGGGATCGAGAGATCCAGTAAGAGTCTCAATGTCTTGGAAGGAATAGGGTAGCGGGACAGTCTTAGTATCAACCAGGTACGGGAGGGCTCTGCGCCAGACCTTGGATGCTGTCTCAGAGCGGCTCGGACGTGGAGAGCCGCGACAGCGTCAGCAGGGCTCGGGTAGTAGTTCCGCTTGGGTCGAGCCGCGACACAGTCAGCAGGGCTCTGGTGGTAGGTCCGCTTCGGTCGAGCCGCGACGAGGTCAGCTGGGCTCTGATGGTCGGTTGCAACAAGGTCGGGCCGCGACGGCGTCAGCAGGGCCCCAAAGGTTCGTGAAGGTCTTGTAAGCACGATGGAGCCGCGACGTCGTCAGCAGGGCTCAGCAGGTAGTTTCAGGAAGAGTCTTTCTCCGTAGGGTCAGCCGCGATCCGATCAGCAGGGCTCTTGACTCCAGGATACAACTGTCATCTTGTTGTCGGGTTGCCCCAGATATAGGTCTTCAGCCCTTTGATGTCCGGACCCTTGCGCCCAGGAGGGCGGAGAGGCCGGGTAGGGCGTGGCCAGACGCCCAGCAGGAGAGGCGCCAGGCCCCAGAGAGCTGTGGGGCGGTCGCACCTAGGTGTGGAAGGACGGTTGGGGGTCCCATCGATACTGCCCTCCGCCGGGAGTGGGAAGGGCTCACGTGGTCTCCCCCGGGCCAGGGGTGGGCGCCTCGATGTCGGGCCTCGCTGGGACCGAGGCCGGGTAGAGCAGGGTCACGGAGGTGGTCACGTGGAGTGACGTGTAATCCAAGATGGAGGAGCCCCGAGGTGCATGGGACCTCGTGCAGCTGAGCAAGGGGGAACAGGACTACGCCACGAGGCCGGCTCCAACATGAGGCCAAGCCCCTTTTTACACCTCTCTGCAACGCAGCTCTGTGGCGCTTACTGGAGGTACCTAGTGGTCTAGTTTGACCCTAGGGACCCTTAGGATTCAAGGGGACTTAATCTCTCAACTTAGAACAGCCACAGGGCGCTTTTACACAGTGGTGAAGGGAGGGGACGGGGCCTGAGGTGATGTGTGCAAACACGCACTATGGCACGTTTTAAATTGGGGATATAATTTCCCTTCAATACTGAGGGCCCCTGGTGGCTAACTAGCCCACCAAGTGCTTCCAGTAAGCGCCACTGAGCTGCATTGCATAGAGGTGGTCCAGGCCGTGCCACTTTTTACACCTCTCTGCAACGCAGCTCTGTGGCACTTACTGGAGGTACCTAGTGGGCTAGTTGGACCCTAGGGACCCTCAGAATTCAAATGAACTTAATCTCCCAACTAAAAACGGACACAGGGCGTGTTTACACAGTGGTGAAGGGAGGGGACGGGGCCTGAGTTAACGTGTGCAAAAACGCCCTGTGGCCTGTTTTAAGAGGTAGTTTTAATCCCCCTGCCCTATTATATACTAGGGGCTTACAGAGGAGGTCATGCTAATCACAGGGGGATCCCAACGCATAATGTTCCCTAGTGTATGTAGGTGTTTTCACTGTATTCTAAGTGTCTTTTAACATAGCACTGGCTCTAGGACTGGTTAGTCAGACTCAGTTACCACCAGTATCGTCTGAAAAAGTTGAGGGTACAGGATGATTTTGCAACAAGGCTTCTTTCTGCTCTTCTTTTTGTTCTTTCTGCACGTTATCCTTCTTCCTGCACTTTTCTTTGTCTTTGAGGACTTCTGTTGCTTCTTTCTGCACATCTTTTTTTTCTTTCTGTGCGTTTTTTCTTCTTTCTTCACATGTCCTATCTCTGTAGGCATAGTTAGAAATTAGCATTTAAAAAACCTTTTAAATTCACAGAAAAAACCATAGGTTTCAGGCACGTTATAGTTAGGAATTAGCATTTAAAAAGCTCAGAAATTCACTGAAAAAACCATAGGTTTCAGGGGTGTTATAGTTAGCTGGACTTTTCACTTGTACAAAACCATTGAAATTCCCCCGTTATAGTTAGTTCAGCTAACTATAACTCGCGCGCCCGCAATGCACTGCTGATGACGTCACATATTACATCACTCATGACATGGTCAGTGACATCACTCATGACATCACTGATGACATCTCAAATGACATCACTGATGACATCATCCTTGTGATAGAGTGGCAGACCTCCTCTCACCCTAATATAACCTTTGATACACACATTCAAAAATAGAGACTAAAATTTTCAAAACAATGGACATACCAATACCAGTTACAACAACCTCTTCAGTAATTCTAAGATCCACATACACATCCACTCATTCACCAACAGTCCTATACAGTCACTCATACATGTACTCACTCATCAAATGTACTCATACACCTATACATCCTGTTACACAATGCCACTCATCCATAGAGTTACTCACACCCATAGTCACTCATGCTAATAAGGAATCAAACATACATTTACTTGCATATACAGTTATACACACACCACCACACTTACTTCTACGGAAACTTACACATACTTAGTCTTTTAAACAATCACTTATAGAAACATACTTATTCATACAGGAACTCGTTCAATCTCTCACTCTCACATATACTCACTTATATACACCAATAGTCACATATACTAGTTTAAAACATATGTAGTTACTCATAAAGACACTACTGAGACAGTCATTCACTCACTAACACACCCATACACACACTCATCCACCCATACAGTCCTGCACACATGCTCTCTTCAACACATACAAACAGGGAGTCACTCATTCATGCACCTATGCACTACATAATACCCCCCACGGAACCATGCAGACACTCAGACTGATACTCAAAAAACCAACTAATAACCTATATAGACACCCATGTAGCTACTCACCAACCCATGCAGCCACTTATACACAAAGTGAGAGACTGATACAGATATTTACATATTTAAACATTACTCACTAAGCCATGTATTCACTATGATACACTTAATCAGTCAGTTACACAATCAATTTTTCAAAAACAAATCATCCATTTAGACACTTATATACCCATTTATTCTTCCATCGACCTTGAGATATACATATATAAAACATATTTAATTTTCAGAAAAACACACATTCACTGGATGATGTCATCAGTGATGTCATGAGTGATGTCATTTGAGATGTCATCAGTGATGTCATGAGTGATGTCACTGACCATGTCATGAGTGATGTAATATGTGACGTCATCAGCAGTGCATTGCGGGCGCGCGAGTTATAGTTAGCTGAATTAACTATAACGGGGGAATTTCAATGGTTTTGTACAAGTGAAAAGTCCAGCTAACTAAAACACCCCTGAAACCTATGGTTTTTTCACTGAATATATATATATATACATATATATATATATATATTACAACCACAATCCTTGATTTTTTAAAAGTTGTGTCAAACACAACCAGGAACGGACCACCACGCAGATGAATTTCTTCAAAGTGCAGTTTTATTTCCCATTTACAGCAACATGACGCGTTTCGCCCGGATTCAACCGGGCTTGATCGCATGATATATATAAATATATCCAAACACAATCCCTCCAGCCGGAGAGATAAATGGGGCGCACTCTCGTAATCCTTTTGCACTTTTTATTTTTTTACGCGTTTCGGTATACCACAATACCTTGTTCACGATCAAACACTCACTTAGAAACCGCCCATACAAATATTCAAATTGATGTTACATCATTTCCTGAAATAAATAAAGGGAAATCTTAAATAAGGAATGAATGTCTCCCCACTGGAGGGGTGTAAAACATAATGAACTCCCATCGTCATGATAATAATGAACAGATACAATAATTTGAACTTTCCCTCCCTAAGCACACAAGAGTTATATGTATTTTCACATGGATATTCCACAAATGATGAAAAGAACAAAAATGAACGCTTTATTGTTTATATTTATGGTTACTTTCACCTTCACATTTGAAACTTATAATATAAAACGATATCCTCCAGAATGCAAAGGGGCGCTTTGAAAACCGACAGGAAATGATGTAACATCAATTTGAATATTTGTATGGGCGGTTTCTAAGTGAATGTTTGATCGTGAACAAGGTATCGTGGTATACCGAAACGCGTAAAAAAATTAAAAGTACAAAAGGATTACGAGAGTGCATCCCATTTATCTCTCTGGCTGGAGGGATTGTGTTTGGATGTGAAGTGGCTTGGTTCTGCCGCAGGGAACCGCACCCACGGGGAGCGCTGCATATGCCCGGTTAAACGGAACCAAGTGAGAGGATATGTATATATATATATATATATATTCACTGAAAAAAACATAGGTTTCAGGGGTGTTATAGTTAGCTGGACTTTTCACTTGTACAAAACCATTGAAATTCCCCCGTTATAGTTAGTTCAGCTAACTTGCGCGCCCGCAATGCACTGCTGATGACGTCACATATTACATCACTCATGACATGGTCAGTGACATCACTCATGACATCACTGATGACATCTCAAATGACATCACTGATGACATCATCCAGTGAATGTGTGTTTTTCTGAAAATTAAATATGTTTTATATATGTATATCTCAAGGTCGATGGAAGAATAAATGTGTATATAAGTGTCTAAATGGATGATTTGTTTTTGAAAAATTGATTGTGTAACTGACTGATTAAGTGTATCATAGTGAATACATGGCTTAGTGAGTAATGTTTAAATATGTAAATATCTGTATCAGTCTCTCACTTTGTGTATAAGTGGCTGCATGGGTTGGTGAGTAGCTACATGGGTGTCTATATAGGTTATTAGTTGTTTTTTTGAGTATCAGTCTGAGTGTCTGCATGGTTCGGTGGGGGGTATTATGTAGTGCATAGGTGCATGAATGAGTGACTCACTCTTTGTGTGTGTTGAAGACAGCATGTGTGCAGGACTGTATGGGTGGATGAGGTTGAATGACTGTCTCAATAGTGTCTTTATGAGTAACTACATATGTTTTAAACTAGTATATGTGACTATTGGTGTATATAAGTAAGTATATGTGAGGGTGAGAGATTGAAAGAGTCCCTGTATGAATAAGTATGTGTTTCTATAAGTGATTGTTTAAAAAACTAAGTATGTGTAAGTTTCCGTAGAAGTAAGTGTGGTGGTGTGTGTATAACTGTATATGCAAATAAATATATGTTTGATTCTTTATTAGCATGAGTGACTATGTATGTGAGTAACTCTATGGATGAGTGGCATTGTGTAACAGGATGTATAGGTGTATGAGTACATATGATGAGTGAATACATGTATGAGTGACTGTATAGGACTGTTGGTGAATGAGTGGATGTGTATGTGGATCTTAGAATTACTGAAGAGGTTGTTGTAACTGGTATTGGTATGTCCATTGTTTTGAAAAGTTTAGTCTCTATTTTTGAATGTGTGTATCAAAGGTTATATTAGGGTGAGAGGAGGTCTGCCACTCTATCACAAGGATGATGTCATCAGTGATGTCATTTGAGATGTCATCAGTGATGTCATGAGTGATGTCACTGACCATGTCATGAGTGATGTCATCAGCAGTGCATTGCGGGCGCGCGATTTATGGTTAGCTGAACTAACTATAACGGGGGAATTTCAATGGTTTTGTACGAGTGAAAAGTCCAGCTAACTATAACGCCCCTGAAACCTATGGTTTTTTCGGTGAATTTTATATATATATATATTCACTGAAAAAACCATAGATTTCAGGCACGTTATAGTTAGGAATTAGCATTTAAAAAACCTTCAAAATTCACTGAAAAAACCTTAGGTTTCAGGGGCGTTATAGTTCGCTGGACTTTTCACTTGTACAAAACCATTGAAATTCCCCCGTTAGTTCAGCTAACTATAACTCGCGCGCCCGCAATGCACTGCTGATGACGTCACATATTGCATCACTCATGACATGGTCAGTGACATCACTCATGACATCACTCATGACATCTCAAATGACATCACTGATGACATCATCCAGTGAATGTGTGTTTTTATGAAAATTACATATGTTTATATATGTATATCTCAAGGTCGATGGAAGAATAAATGGGTATATAAGTGTCTAAATGGATGATTTGTTTTTGAAAAATTGATAGTATAACTGACTGATTAAGTGCATCTTAGTGAATACATGGCTTAGTGAGTAATGTTTAAATGTGTAAATATCTGTATCAGTCTCTCACTTTGTGTATAAGTGGCTGCATGGGTTGGTGAGTAGCTACATGAGTGTCTATATAGGTTATTAGTTGGTTTTTTGAGTATCAGTATGAGTGTCTGAGTGTCTGTATGGTTTGGTGGGGGGTATTACGTAGTGCATAGGTGCATGAATGAGTGACTCACTGTTTGTATGTGTTGAAGACAGCATGTGTGCAGGACTGTATGGGTGGATGAGTGTGTGCATGGGTGTGTTAGTGAGTGATAGACTGTCTCAATAGTGTCTATATGATTAACTACATATGTTTTAAACTAGTATATGTGACTATTGGTGTATATAAGTGAGTATATGTGAGAGTGAGAGATTGAAAGAGTTCCTGTATGAATAAGTATGTGTTTCTATAAGTGATTGTTTAAAAGACCAAGTATGTGTAAGTTTCTGTAGCAGTAAGTGTGGTGGTGTGTGTATAACTGTATATGCAAGTAAATGTATGTTTGATTCTTTATTAGCATGAGTGACTTTGTGTGTGAGTAACTCTATGGATGAGTGGCGTTGTGTAACAGGATGTATAGGTGTGTGAGTACATATGATGAGTGAGTACATGTATGAGTGACTGTATAGGACTGTTGGTGAATGAGTGGATGTGTATGTGGATCTTAGAATTACTGAATAGGTTGTTGTAACTGGTATTGGTATGTTCATTGTTTTGAACATTGTAGTTTCTATTTTTGAATGTGTGTATCAAAGGTTATATTAGAGGAAGAGGAGGTCTGCCACTCTATCACAAGGATGATTTCATCAGTGATGTCATTAGTGATGTCATTTGAGATGTCATCAGTGATGTCATGAGTGATGTCACTGACCATGTCATTAGTGATGTAATATGTGACGTCATCAGCAGTGCATTGCGGGCGCGCGAGTTATAGTTAGCTGAACTAATTATAACGGGGGAATTTCAATGGTTTTGTACGAGTGAAAAGTCCAGCTAACTATAACGCCCCTGAAACCTATGGTTTTTTCAGTGAATTTCTAAGGTTTTTTAAATTCTAATTTCTAACTATAACGTGCCTAAAACCTATGGTTTTTTCAGTGAATTTCAAAGGTTTTTTAAATGCTAATTTCTAACTATGCCTACAGAGATAGGACATGTGAAGAAAGAAGAGAAAACGCACAGAAAGAAAAAAAAGAAATGCAGAAAGAAGCAACAGAAGTCCTCAAAGACGAAGAAAAGTGCAGGAAGAAGGATAACGTGCAGAAAGAACAAACAGAAGAGCAGAAAGAAGCCTTGTTGCAAAATCATCCTGTACCCTCAACTTTTTCAGACGGATACTGGTGGTAACTGAGTCTGACTAACCAGTCCTAGAGCCAGTGCTATGTTAAAAGACACTTAGAATACAGTGAAAACACCTACATACTCTAGGGAACATTATGCATTGGGGTCCCCCTGTGATTAGCATGACCTCCTCTGTAAGCCCCTAGTATATAATAGGGCAGGGGGATTAAAATTACCTCTTAAAACAGGCCACAGGGCGTTTTTGCACACGTTAACTCAGGCCCCGTCCCCTCCCTTCACCACTGTGTAAACACGCCCGGTGTCCGTTTTTAGTTGGAAGATTAAGTTCATTTGAATCCTGAGGGTCCCTAGGGTCCAACTAGCCCACTAGGTACCTCCAGTAAGTGCCACAGAGCTGAGTTGCATTGAGGTGTAAAAAGTGGCACGGCCTGGACCACCTCTCTGCAATGCAGCTCAGTGGCGCTTACTGGAAGCACTTGGTGGGCTAGTTAGCCCCCAGGGGCCCTCAGTATTGAAGGGAAATTATATCCCCAATTTAAAACGTGCCATAGTGCGTGTTTGCACACATCACCTCAGGCCCCGTCCCCTCCCTTCACCACTGTGTAAACGCACCCTGTGGCTGTTCTAAGTTGAGAGATTAAGTCCCCTTGAATCCTAAGGGTCCTTAGGGTCAAACTAGACCACTAGGTACCTCCAGTAAGCACCACAGAGCTGCGTTGCAGAGAGGTGTAAAAAGGGGCTTGGTCTCAGAACACCTGTCTGCAGCGCAGCTCCCTGACGCATACTGAAGATGCCTGTTGGGCTAGTTGGCCCTCAGGGACCCTCAGTATTGAAGAGGAATTAATTCCCCAACTTACAATTCGCCAGGGGGCGCATTTGCAGAGTGCTGCAAGGAGGGGGCGTGGCCTCCGGCAGGATGCTAGTCTTTTATTTATTTTAATTTTTTAAGAAGGGGGGCTGTGTGGTTCCCCTTCTTATTCTAATTTATTGGCCCTGATGACCCCATCCCCCAGGGCCTGTCTCCTAATTATATTTTTTTGACCCCAAGCCCCAGGGCCGGCCACTGTTTTTTATTATTTAAAAAAATATATATTTATAGACACACCTAGGACATGCTGGACAAACCGTACGTACCTATCACCATCGACCAAAACTATGCAAGAAACCCCCCTCACGGTTATTAAAACACACATCCATTGCCGGATGTGTAATACTTTTTATTTTACTCTCTGGAAAGGGGACGAACATCACTTGAGAGTCACAGCGCGCTCTTGGCAGAGCCCAATGCTGTGTTACACCAACCATTGCCTGCTGAGTGCCACACATCTCTGTGTTGTATTCCACTAGCTAGTGCATATGCTATGACACTCTCTAGCCCATGTGCACTGTAACACCACCCCGTGAATATGTCATGCCACACTTGTCTTCGCACGGCTTATATTGCCCCATCTAACGTGCCTTCCTCGATGCCTATGTTATAACGCACAGTACTATGCCATACATATTACAATCTGGGATCCATATCTTTGTCACAGTGCATATGAAACGTTACACTCCCCAGCACATATTTTATATTACAACTTTAGAGACTAGTTAGGTTACACAACACTGCCCTGTGCATATTACACTCCAAGGCGCATATCGCATAGCACGCGCTAGTGCATGTGCTATCTCGCGCTCTCCAATGAATCTGTAATTGCGCACAATGTATTGCATATTATATTTCACGCCCGGTTCATCTTATATCACACTTTTTGGTGCATAGTTTATACCATACACTATATCTAGTTTTCATTTTCAATCGTGCTCTCAGGACTATGTTCTATATAACACTGTGTTCACCTACCCTTTTCACGGGCATTACATTTTGCGATAGGGGGTGGAGGGTCAGGGGGTGTTTCTTCCAAGTGAGCCCGGAGTCACAGTCACAAACGTCCTCTTCTTCCTGAATAAAAGTGAGATTATGCTGCATACTTGTTTATATTTTAAGTAGTTCGCACAGACACACGTTTTAAAAACAATAAAGTTCCTAATACCCGCCTTCTCTGAACAGTTAGCTTGCTGCCCCATCCCCCTCCTCCCTATCCTCTGTTGTGTGAATCCATGGACTAGCCTCCTCCCTCCTGCCATGCATGGTCTGATGTGCTGCCACTGCCCTCAATTTAGTATGATGTACCAGGCCACTTCTCCTGCCCTCCATTGCCCAATTCTATGCCCCATCATTGACCTCCTGCTTAAACTCTGTGCTTAGCTTGCTGCCCCTATTCTCCTTCCCCCTGCCCTCCGATGTCTTTGTGCATGCCCCTGCTCCATCCTTTTTGCCCACCATGTTCCATGGACCTGCCACTCGTATCTACTCTGAGTGTTCTGTTGAGCTGCCACTCCCCTCCCACCTGCCTAGCATTGTCAGATGACTGTAACCTGTCCCTGCCACCTCCACCCTGCCTGTCCACATGCCATGCCCCTATCCTCTTCTTCCTGTCCTACGCGGTCCATTGTACTGCCACACCCTTCTGCCCTCCCTGGTCTGTTGTGCTGCAACTGCTCCTCCTGCCTGCCCCATGTGGTCTGTTGTGAGGCCCCTTCCCCTGAACTTTCTTGTCTGTGCACAGGTCCTGGCCCTCCCTTCTATCCTCCATCGTCCTTTGTGCATGCCCCTGCACCCTCCTTCTTGCCCATCATAGCCATTGTGCTGCCATTAACCCTCCCACTTGCCATGCATGGTCTTCTGTGCTGCCATAGCCCCTCCCACCTTCCCTGTGTGGTCAGTTAGCTGCCCCTGACCCCCTCCCACCTTCCCTCCATGGTCTGTGTGTATGCCATCACAGTCTCAGTGTTGCTCTTCATGGTGTGTCTTGCTTCTAGTGCCCATCCTGCCTGACCTCCATGGCTATCTTGCTGCTCCTGCCCTGCCCCCTTGCCCCCAGCCCTCTGTTTACATGTGCAGACCCCTACTCCCTCCCTCCTGGCTTGTCTGTTCCATTGTAATGCCCCTGATCCGTCCCTCCTGCCCTTTATGGTCTGTTATGCTGCAGCTTTCTCTCCTGTCTGTCCATTATGGTCAGCTAGCTACCATTGCCTCTTGCCCCTCTGTTCTCTGTTGTCCATGTGCATGGTCCTGTCCCCTCCCTCTTGCTTTCTATGGATTGTTGTGCTGCACTCCTGTCCCGCATGCCCCGTGTGGTGTATTGTGCTGCTGCAAACCCTGATGCGTGCCCTGCAGGGTCAGTTTGGTGCACCTCTCCATGTCCCTCCTGTCCTCTGTTATCCAAGTCCATGTCCCTACCCCATTTCCTTCCATGATCCAATGTACCATACTTGCGAATATTTTGAACTTGGTAAGGGGGAGATTTTGAAAAAAAACTGGGGTATTGATTTTCCCCTTTGAGTTACATTGAAAAAGAGGAGATTGTAGACAGGAGACAGATCAAATAAAGCCCATTTGAGCTTAAAAACATTGGACGTTTCCTGGCTGAATCGGGTCTGTTGGCATGTATGGTTGTACTACCATTGCCTCTCCTTCTGCCCACAATGGTCTATTACATTGCCACAGCCTCTCTTGCAAGTACTGTATTGTTAGTTTGTTGCCCCTGCCCCCCTTTCCACTGCCATCCATAGTCTGTTGTGCTGCCACGGCCCTTCCTGCCTGCTCAGTGTGGTTAAATTGTTGCCTTTGCACCCTCCTACCTGCCTTCAATTTTCAGAGTCCGTGCCCCTGGCCTCTGCCTCTCAACAGTATCCTAATGAACAACTAGATTGCTAACATTCTATATTTATTACAAAAGTGTGGAACGCCTGACTTCATCTTGATGTAATCAAAACTGTAATACTCAGAGCATTTCCTTTAGAAATTACATATATGAGAGGGTCTTATTGGCATCAAAATTATGGTTAGTGCTCTAAAAGACTAAAATAAGGACATATTTTCTGAGTTTTCAAATAGCGACAAAGCACTTTTAAATTATTTGTTATCTTTATGTTTTTTTATCCAGTTGACCACTTGATTATATGTTGCACTTAGGGGAGAGGATGTGGTGTTACTTCCAGAACTGCAGACTTTGCAACTGGGGGACCAGGTTGGAGTTTCTGCTTCAGCTCGACATTCTGTGATTCTGGTCAAATCACTTAGTCTCCCCATGTCTACAAGCAAAATGAATTTGTTCTTGTGTGATGTAACCAATGCTCATGTAAAGCACTCCAATACCTGACAAGTCTGCACTATATAACACTGCAAAAACACAAAATAATAAGTGTTTTGCACACTTCTGTCATTGGGCTATATTTGGGCTACATTTGGGCTCTTTTGTCTCCGGTGGCCATCTTGGGAGATTTATTTGTTATGAAGTTTCCTAATTTCCTCATGTACTGCAGTCTCCTCAGTAGGAAATGCTTTCAGTTTTTTACTTTGATTCCATCATGAAGGTATTCAGATATGTCACACTTTTGCCATAAATTCTGAATGTTAGCACTCTAGTTGCTCATTAGATCACTGTAGTAAAACTACTGTTCACCATGGAAGTCTGCTCCTGGTATTAAAAGTGCATGTTTCAGTCTGCATGTCAGAATTTTTTACTGAAATAGAAGAGGATTTGAGAAGTCACTCAAAATGTGCCCTCATTTTCTTTCTTCAGCATTAATCATAATTTCTATGGCAAAATGAACCCCCTCATTGTGTTCCTTTTTAAATTAAATGTTTTAAGTGTTACCAGTTTATTCCAATCAAGATGGCTTCAGGTGTGCCATACTTTTGTCATAATGAAGACAGTAAGCGCTCTAGTTGTTTTTAAGAACACTCTGCGACAATCTGTCATTGGGCTATACTTGGGCTACATCTGGGTGATATTTGGGCTACATTTGGGCTCTTTTGTCTCTGGTGGCCATCTTGGGAGACTTATTTGTTATGAAGTTTCCTAATTTCCTCATTTACTGCAGTCTCCTCAGTAGGAAATACTTTCAGTTTTTTACTTTGATTCCATCAAGAAGGCATTCAGATGTGTCACACATTTGCCATAAATTCAGAATGTTAGCACTCTTTTTGCTCATTAGATCACTGTAGTAAAGCTACTGCTCACCAGGGAAAACTGCTGCTGGTATTGAAAGTGCAAGTTTCAGTTTGCATGTCAGAATTTTTTAATGAAATAGAAGAGGATTTGAGAAGTCACTCAAAATGTGCCCTAATTTTTCTTTCTGCAGCACTAATCATACTTTTTGTGGAAAAATGAACCCCCTCATTTTGTTCCTTTTTAAATTAAATGTTTTAAGAGTTACCACTTTAATCCAAGCAAGATAGCTTCAGGTGTGCCATATGTTTATCATAAGAAGGACTGTTAGCGCTCTAGTTGTTCTTTGGAACACTCTGGGAAGCTGCAGTAGAACACAAAGGAATCAACTGACAGTCTCTGCCCTTGTTGGATGTACATGTTTTACTGAGAATGTCAGACTTCATTCTCACATGACTGAGAAAGATAATGTGAATTCACAGAAAATAAGCTCTCAGTTTAGCCTATAGATCACCTTCCAAACCTCTGTGGGAAAAGCATGAGAATTTTTTTTTCTCTCAATCATGATATCCCAGCAGAAGGCTTTTTCACATGGTGAAATCACCTTAGAACATACCACAATTCCTAAAATGAGTATGGTACCATCAACAAATGATTTATAATGTAACTAAAGTCTTAAAACCTTCTATTAACTGCAATGCTTTTTAATGAGCTGCTATCATGTATATTGGCCCCAAGATGGCTGCCAATACTTCTTGGATGAAGTGCTGACAGCCAATCAGATCTCAGGATGAGATGTGTGGTTAGGCTCCGCCCACATATGTATATGATTTTACTTTTGATTTTCTCAGGAACTACTGAACAGATTGACACCAGACCTGCAAAAGGCACTTCCCTGACCTGAGGACCTCCTCTCTGCCAAATTTCAAGTAATTCTGTTCAGCCGTTCGGGCTGTACCTTGGACTAAATGTCCCTATGGAAAATTGCATGGGGAAAATGCGTTTTGGGACCCCCCTTTTTTCTCAGCCCCCGCTTGACGAATCCCCCCGAGACTTTCAGGGTAGGAGCGGAGCGGAGCGCCCTACCTATTTTGAATATTTCGCGACGATTCGTCAACCGGCGCCAAAGTTATTCCAAATAGAATGTTGTGGATTTCCTATGGAAACACGGTCCTAACTATAACTATCTACTGGCGACCGCCAGTAGATAATATATATAAATATATATATATATATATATATATATATATATATATATATATATATATATATTACCTACTGGCGGTCGCCAGTAGGTAGTTATAGTTAGGACCCCTTTTCCATAGGAAATCCGCAACATTCTATTTTGAATAACTTTGGCGCCGGTCGACGAATCCTCGCGAATTTTTCAAAATAGGTGGGGCGCTACGCTCCGCTCCTACCCTGAAAGTCTCGGGGGGATTCGTCAAGCGGGGGCCGAGAAAAAAGGGGGGTCCCAAAACGCGTTTTTCCCATGCATTTTTCCATAGGACCTTTAGACACAGCTACAGCCCGAACGGCTGAACAGAATTACTTGAAATTTGGCAGAGAGGTAGCCATAAGGTCAAGGAAGTGCCTTTTGCAGGTCTGATGTAAATCTGTGCAGTATTTCCTGAGAAAATAGCATTTAAAAGCATATATATATGTGGGCGGAGCCTAACCACACATCTCATCCTGAGATCTGATTGGCTGTCAGCACTTCATCCAAGAAGTGTTGGCAGCCATCTTGGGACCAATATACATGATAGCACCTCATTAAAAAGCATTGCAGTTAATAGAAGGTTTTAAGACTTTAGTTACATTATAAATCATTTGTTGATGGTACCATACTCATTTTAGGAATTGTGGTATGTTCTAAGGTGATTTCACCATGTGAAAAAGCCTTCTGCTGGGATATCATGATTGAGAGAAAAATATTTTCTCATGCTTTTACCACAGAGGTTTGGAAGGTGATCTATAACCTAAACTGAGAGCTTATTTTCTGTAAATTCACATTATCTTTCTCAGACATGTGAGAATGAAGTCTGACATTCTCAGTAAAACATGTACATCCAACAAGGGCAGAGACTGTCAGTTGATTCCTTTGTGTTCTACTGCAGCTTCCCAGAGTGTTCCAAAGAACTACTAGAGCGCTAACAGTCCTACTTATGATAAACGTATGGCACACCTGAAGCCATCTTGCTTGGATTAAAGTGGTAACTCTTAAAACATTTAATATAAAAAGGAACAAAATGAGGGGGTTCATTTTTCCATAAAAAGTATGATTAGTGCTGCAGAAAGAAAAATTAGGGCACATTTTGAGTGACTTCTCAAATCCTCTTCTATTTCATTAAAAAATTCTGAAATGCAGACTGAAACATGCACTTTCAATACCAGCAGCAGTTTTCCCTGGTGAACAGTAGCTTTACTACAGTGATCTAATGAGCAAAAAGAGTGCTAACATTCTGAATTTATGGCAAATGTGTGACACATCTGAATGCCTTCTTGATGGAATCAAAGTAAAAAACTGAAAGTATTTCCTACTGAGGAGACTGCAGTAAATGAGGAAATTAGGAAACTTCATAACAAATAAGTCTCCCAAGATGGCCACCAGAGACAAAAGAGCCCAAATGTAGCCCAAAAATCACCCAGATGTAGCCCAAGTATAGCCCAATGACAGAATGTCCCAGAATGTTCTTAAAAACAACTAGAGCGCTTACTGTCTTCATTATGACAAAAGTATGGCACACCTGAAGCCATCTTGATTGGAATAAACTGGTAACACTTAAAACATTTAATTTAAAAAGGAACACAATGAGGGGGTTCATTTTGCCATAGAAATTATGATTAATGCTGAAGAAAGAAAATGAGGGCACATTTTGAGTGACGTCTCAAATCCTCTTCTATTTCATTAAAAAATTCTGACATGCAGACTGAAACATGCACTTTTAATACCAGGAGCAGACTTCCATGGTGAACAGTAGTTTTACTACAGTGATCTAATGAGCAACTAGAGTGCTAACATTCAGAATTTATGGCAAATGTGTGACATATCTGAATACCTTCATGATGGAATCAAAGTAAAAAACTGAAAGCATTTCCTAGTGAGGAGACTGCAGTACATGAGGAAATTAGGAAACTTCATAACAAATAAATCTCCCAAGATGGCCACCGGAGACAAAAGAGCCCAAATGTAGCCCAAAATCACCCAGATGTAGCCCAAATATAGCCCAATGACAGAAGTGTGCAAAACACTTATTATTTTGTGTTTTTGCAGTGTTATATAGTACAGACTTGTCAGGTATTGGAGTGCTTTACATGAGCATTGGTTACATCACACAAGAACAAATTCATTTTAATTGTAGACATGGGGAGACTAAGTGATTTGACCAGAATCACAGAATGTCGAGCTGAAGCAGAAACTTCAACCTGGTTCCCCAGTTGCAAAGTCTGCAGTTCTGGAAGTAACACCACATCCTCTCCCCTAAGTGCAACATTTAATCAAGTGGTCAACTGGATAAAAAAACATAAAGATAACAAATAATTTAAAAGTGCTTTATCGCTATTTGAAAACTCAGAAAATATGTCCTTATTTTAGTCTTTTAGAGCACTAACCATAATTTTGATGCCAATAAGACCCTCTCATATATGTAATTTCTAAAGGAAATGCTCTAGGTATTACAGTTTTGATTACATCAAGATGATGTCAGGCGTTCCACACTTTTGTAATAAATATAGAATGTTAGCAATCTAGTTGTTCATTAGGATACTGTTGAGAGGCAGAGGCCAGGGGCACGGACTCTGAAAATTGAAGGCAGGTAGGAGGGTGCAAAGGCAACAATTTAACCACACTGAGCAGGCAGGAAGGGCCGTGGAAGCACAACAGACTATGGAGGGCAGTGGAAAGGGGGGCAGGGGCAACAAACCAACAATACAGGACTTGCAAGAGAGGCTATTGGAGGGAAGATCTATTACGATTCAAGGAAGCTAGGGGCGGTCCCCAGAGCCTCGGGAGCCACCACAGAACTGAGCAGGAGAGTGAGTCAGGGACAAAAGGGGCACCTTAATTTGAGCCGGGGTGCCTAGGAACGCTTGCTCCACAAATGAAGAAAACAGACATATGAGACATGGAATTGGAGGCAGAATACAATGGCAGTTTAATGAGAAGATGCAACTTCAAAGAAACCGCAGAATAGAGACATAAAGTACAAAATACAGAATCCAGATAATCATACAGCTGTCATGATATTCTCTGTATCTCAATTAATGTACTGACAGAGAGAGAGAGAAAACACATCTATAAATGCACCAAGGAAAATGTTACCTAGGAACAATCACGTTTACTCTTAGAGCAAGCATTCCTGCAATTACAATACAAAATCTTTTAAATGCAAAAGTAAAGAGAACAATGGTTAAACATAACATGACATTTCATATAGGTAAAATAGAATAAGATACTTCAAGCAAAGCAGAGCAACACATTTTAAGCAAAGGAAGACAAGAGCTCCCAGCTCTTGGGGAAAACCTGCACAGCCTGTTAACCTACATACAGACGGCGAGGTAGTCCGTCGATATCTGTGGGTGCTCCCTTTTTATATCATTTTGTGGGCTCCTTTGCACGCTACATCTACCTACGTATGCTACCCAAAAGCTTCGTCTGCAGATTTTACCAGACATTTCGTCATTTACCCACTTAATGCTGACGATGGACTGGGTGAAAAGGTCAGTCTCTCAGGCCAATCGCTTATCGTAAGTTCCATAGAGCAAGCAGAAAATAATGGGTATTGTACGGGAATTCAATATATTCATGTATAAAATCTCCTCAGTTCTCCTAACTTGACGCTCTGCGGTTGCCACTTCCTTAAAAGCGGGAAACCTGCCCAGGAAGCAAGTACCAGTCCAGGATGCAGCCTACTGTATGTCGACAGCTTCAGGGGGATGTTGAACTTTGATACCGAGCACGGAGCACTCGGGTAGGGTGGGGGCTACTAGTTTGGAGCAGAAGGCCTCGCAGACCTGCCTTCAGACTGCTATACACTGAAATTGCAGAGCTATGGTCAATTTAACAAAGAGGCCTACATATTGAACAGAAGGGCCTACACAGGGGTTTTATGCTGGCTGAGTGGTAAGGATGTCTCAGGATAATTATATAGCAACACAGGACCCGCTGGTCAATTTAATACGCCCTACAAATGCGGCTGGCAGGGCAAGGACAAGGGTCTCATACTTCAGGTGTGGACAGAACGGGCCAGGGGCCCCCTGTGATACAAAATCTACCCTCCTTCAAGGCTGTGGCAATGTAATAGACCATTGTGGGCAGAAGGAAGAGGCAATGGTAGTACAACCATACATGCCAACAGACCCAATTCAGCCAGGAAACGTCCAATGTTTTTAAGCTCAAATGGGCTTTATTTGATCTGTCTCCTGTCTACAATATCCTCTTTTTCAATGTAACTCAAAGGGGAAAATCAATAATCCAGTTTTTTTTCAAAATCTCCCTCTTACCAAGTTCAAAATGTTCGCAAGTATGGTACATTGGATCATGGAAGGAAATGGGATAGGGACATGGACTTGGATAACAGAGGACAGGAGGGACATGGAGAGGTGCACCAAACTGGCCCTGCAGGGCAGGCATCAGGGTTTGCAGCAGCACAATACACCACACAGGGCACGCAGGACGGGAGTGCAGCACAACAATCCATAGAGAGCAAGAGGGAGGGGACAGGACCATGCACATGGACAACAGAGAACAGAGGGGCAAGAGGCAATGGTAGCTAGCTGACCATAATGGACAGACAGGAGAGAAAGCTGCAGCATAACAGACCATAAAGGGCAGGAGGGACAGATCAGGGGCATTACAATGGAACAGACAAGCCAGGAGGTCTGCACATGTAAACAGAGGGCTGGCGGCAAGGGGGCAGGGCAGGAGCAGCAAGATAGCCATGGAGGTCAGGCAGGATGGGCACTAGAAGCAAGACACACCATGAAGAGCAACAGTGAGACTGTGATGGCATACACACAGACCATGGAGGGAAGGTGGGAGGGGGTCAGGGACAGATAACTGACCACACAGGGAAGGTGGGAGGGGCCATGGCAGCACAGAAGACCATGCATGGCAAGTGGGAGGGTTAGTGGCAGCACAATGGCTATGATGGGCAAGAAGGAGGGTGCAGGGGCATGCACAAAGGACGATGGAGGATAGAAGGGAGGGTCAGGACCTGTGCACAGACAAGAAAGTTCAGGGGAAGGGGCCTCACAACAGACCGCACGGGGCAGGCAGGAGGAGCAGTTGTAGCACAACAGACCAGGGAGGGCAGAAGGGTGTGGCAGTACAATGGACCATGTAGGACAGGAGGAAGAGGATAGGGGCATGGCATGTGGACAGGCAGGTGGAGGTGGCAGGGACAGGTTACAGTCATCTGACAATGCTAGGCAGGTGGGAGGGGAGTGGCAGCTCAACAGAACACTCAGAGTAGATACGAGTGGCAGGTCCATGGGACATGGTGTGCAAAAAGGATGGAGCAGGGGCATGCACAAAGACATCGGAGGGCAGGGGGAAGGAGAATAGGGGCAGCAAGCTAAGCACAGAGTTTAAGCAGGAGGTCAATGATGGGGCATAGAATTGGGCAATGGAGGGCAGGAGGAGTGGACTGGTATATCATACTAAATTGAGGGCAGTGGCAGCACATCAGACCATGCATGGCAGGAGGGAGGAGGCTAGTCCATGGATTCACACAACAGAGGATAGGGAGGAGGGGGATGGGGCAGCAAGCTAACTGTTCAGAGAAGGCGGGTATTAGGAACTTTATTGTTTTTAAAACATTGTGTCTGTGCGAACTACTTAAAATATGAACAAGTATGCAGCATAATCTCACTTTTATTCAGGAAGAAGAGGACGTTTGTGACTGTGACTCCGGGCTCACTTGGCAGAAACACCCCCTGACCCTCCACCCCTATCGCAAAATGTAATGCCCGTGAAAAGGGTAGGTGAACACAGTGTTATATAGAACATAGTCCTGAGAGCACGATTGAAAATGAAAACTAGATATAGTGTATGGTATAAACTATGCACCAAAAAGTGTGATATAAGATGAACCGGGCGTGAAATATAATATGCAATACATTGTGCGCAATGACATATTCATTGGAGAGCGCGAGATAGCACAGGCACTAGCGCGTGCTATGCGATATACGCCTTGGAGTGTAATATGTACAGGGCAGTGTTGTGTTACCTAACTAGTCTCTAAAGTTGTAATATAAAATATGTGCTGGAGAGTGTAACGTTGCATATGCACTGTGACAAAAATATGGATCCCAGATTGTAATATGTATGGCATAGCACTGTGCGTTATAACATAGGCATCGAGGAAGGCACGTTAGATGGGGCAATATAACCCGTGCGAAGACAAGTGTGGGATGACATATTCACGGGGCACGGGGTGGTGTTACAGTGCACATGGGCTAGAGAGTGTCATAGCATATGCACTAGCTAGTGGAATACAACACAGAGGTGTGTGGCACTCGGCAGGCAATGGTGGGTGTAACACAGCATTGGGATCTGTCAGGAGCGCGCTGTGACTCTCAAGTGATGTTCGTCCCCTTTCCAGAGAGTAAAATAAAAAGTATTACACATCCGGCAGTGGATGTGTGTTTTATTAACCGTGAGGGGGGTTTCTTGCATAGTTTTGGTCGAATTTTTGTCGAATCCCCTTTGAATGGCTTGGTGTGCATGTGTATTAAATGTGCCCGTCAATAGCTACCCATGTTTGTATAAATAAACGACAAGGGTGTCTATCGGGATTAGGCACGGTAGGGCATCAGACATGTCAGAGCTTCACTAGTGTTGTAAATACATTCCACGTGGATTCATTGCATGCATAGTCGCCTTTTAATGAATATCACGCAAATCGTCATGGTGATAGGTACGTACGGTTTGTCCAGCATGTCCTAGGTGTGTCTATAAATATATATTTTTTAAAAATAATAAAAAACAGTGGCCGTCCATGGGGATTGGGGTCAAAAAAATATAATTAGGAGACAGGCCCTGGGGGATGGGGTCATCAGGGCCAATAAATTAGAATAAGAAGGGGAACCACACAGCCCCCCTTCTTAAAAAATTAAAATAAATAAAAGACTGGCATCGTGCCGGAGGCCATGCCCCCTCCGTGCAGCACTCTGCAAACGCGCCCCCAACAGGCATCTCCAGTATGCGCCAGGGAGCTGCGCTGCAGACAGGTGTTCTGAGGCCAAGCCCCTTTTTACACCTCTCTGCAACGCAGCTCTGTGGCGCTTACTGGAGGTACCTAGTGGTCTAGTTTGACCCTAGGGACCCTTAGGATTCAAGGGGACTTAATCTCTCAACTTAGAACAGCCACAGGGCGCGTTTACACAGTGGTGAAAGGAGGGGACGGGGCCTGAGGTGACGTGTGCAAACACGCACTATGGCACGTTTTAAATTGGGGATATAATTTCCCTTCAATACTGAGGGCCCCTGGGGGCTAACTAGCCCACCAAGTGCTTCCAGTAAGCGCCACTGAGCTGCATTGCAGAGAGGTGGTCCAGGCCGTGCCACTTTTGACACCTCTCTGCAACGCAGCTCTGTGGCACTTACTGAAGGTACCTAGTGGGCTAGTTGGACCCTAGGGACCCACAGGATTCAAATGAACTTAATCTCCCAACTAAAAATGGACACAGGGCGTGTTTACACAGTGGTGAAGGGAGGGGACGGGGCCTGAGTTAACGTGTGCAAAAACGCCCTGTGGCCTGTTTTAAGAGGTAGTTTTAATCCCCATGCCCTATTAAATACTAGGGGCTTACAGAGGAGGTCATGCTAATCACAGGGGGACCCCAACGCATAATGTTCCCTAGTGTATGAAGGTGTTTTCACTGTATTCTAAGTGTCTTTTAACATAGCACTGGCTCTAGGACTGGTTAGTCAGACTCAGTTACCACCAGTATCCGTCTGAAAAAGTTGAGGGTACAGGATGATTTTGCAACAAGGCTTCTTTCTGCTCTTCTTTTTGTTCTTTCTGCACGTTATCCTTCTTCCTGCACTTATCTTCGTATTTGAGGACTTCTGTTGCTTCTTTCTGCACTTCTTTTGTTTCTTTCTGTGCATTTTTTCTTCTTTCTTCACATGTCCTATCTCTGTAGGCATAGTTAGAAATTAGCATTTAAAAAACCTTTGAAATTCACAGAAAAAACCATAGGTTTCAGGCACGTTATAGTTAGGAATTAGCATTTAAAAAACCTCAGAAATTCACTGAAAAAACCACAGGTTTCAGGGGTGTTATAGTTAGCTGGACTTTTCACTTGTACAAAACCATTGAAATTCCCCCGTTATAGTTAGTTCAGCTAACTATAACTCGCGCGCCCGCAATGCACTGCTGATGACGCCACATATTACATCACTCATGACATGGTCAGTGACATCACTCATGACATCACTGATGACATCTCAAATGACATCACTGATGACATCACTGATGACATCATCCTTGTGATAGAGTGGCAGACCTCCTCTCACCCTAATATAACCTTTGATAAACACATTCAAAAATAGAGACTAAAATTTTCAAAACAATGGACATACCAATACCAGTTACAACAACCTCTTCAGTAATTCTAAGATCCACATACACATCCACTCATTCACCAACAGTCCTACACAGTCACTCATACATGTACTCACTCATCATATGTACTCATACACCTATACATCCTGTTACACAATGCCACTTATCCATAGAGTTACTCACATACATAGTCACTCATGCTAATAAAGAATCAAACATACATTTACTTGCATATACAGTTATACACACACCACCACACTTACTTCTACGGAAACTTACACATACTTAGTCTTTTAAACAATCACTTATAGAAAAACATACTTATTCATACAGGAACTCTTTCAATCTCTCACTCTCACATATACTCACATATATACACCAATAGTCACATATACTAGTTTAAAACATCTGTAGTTACTCATAAAGACACTATTGAGACTGTCATTCACCCACTAACACACCCATACACACACTCATCCACCCATACAGTCCTGCACACATGCTGTGTTCAACACATACAAACAGTGAGTCACTCATTCATGCACCTATGCACTACGTAATACCCCCCACCGAACCATGCAGACACTCAGACTGATACTCAAAAAAACAACTAATAACCTATATAGACACCCATGTAGCTACTCACCAACCCATGCAGCCACTTATACACAAAGTGAGAGACTGATACAGATATTTACATATTTAAACATTACTCACTAAGCCATGTATTCACTATGATACATTTAATCAGTCAGTTACGCAATCAATTTTTCAAAACCAAATCATCCATTTAGACACTTATATACCCATTTATTCTTCCATCGACCTTGAGATATACATATATAAAACATATTTAATTTTCAGAAAAACACACATTCACTGGATGATGTCATCAGTGATGTCATCAGTGATGTCATTTGAGATGTCATCAGTGATGTCATGAGTGATGTCACTGACCATGTCATGAGTGATGTAATATGTGGCGTCATCAGCAGTGCATTGCGGGCGCGCGAGTTATAGTTAGCTGAACTAACTATAACGGGGGAATTTCAATGGTTTTGTACAAGTGAAAAGTCCAGCTAACTATAACACCCCTGAAACCTGTGGTTTTTTCAGTGAATTTCTGAGGTTTTTTAAATGCTAATTCCTAACTATAACGTGCCTGAAACCTATGGTTTTTTCTGTGAATATATATATATATATAGATGGATGACCATGGATGGTTGAGAAATGATTGCTTCATCTTGATTCTTTGGGTTCTGTTGCTTAGGAAGGAGGTGAACCATTGTAACACTGGATAGGTTAGGCCCATCCTTCGGTCAAGTAGGGACAGTAGATTGCCGTGTTTAACCATGTCGAAAGCGGAAGATAGGTCCAGGAGTATCAATAGGCATGATTCATTATGATCTAACATTTTTAAAATGTCATCCATTATGTGGGTGAGTGCTGATTCTGTACTGTGGCCTTGACGGAAACCGGATTGGTGTTTGTTTAGCAGGTTGAAGTTCTCGATGTGGTTGCAGAGTTGAATTTGTACACATTTTTCCAATAGTTTCGCCAGTGTGGGGATGTTGGATATAGGGCGGTAGTTGTTGAGGTCTGTGGAGAGTGAGTTGGCTTTCTTTAGTATAAGTGTGACCTGCCCTATTTTAAGGCAGTCAGGTATGGAGCCTTGCCTCAGAGAGGCGTTAACAATGTTTGCCCATAGGGGCAGAATAGAGGTCTTTATCATTTTGAATATAGCTGGGGGTAGGGGATCGGAGAAATAATTGTCAGAGTTGATCGCTAGCAGGGTGCTATAGATTTCGTGTTCCGGGATGGGTGAGAAGGAGTGCCAGTTGTTATTGTTTTTTGGAGCTTCGATTGGAAAGTTAAAAAGGTCCTTGATCTGTGTATGAAGCAAAGGCTCATGGTCAGTAGTTTGTTGGGGTTCTTTCTTGGATTGAATGTCATTTTCAATGGTTCTATTCTTTTGTAGGAAGAATTTGGCAAGCTCGTCGCAGTCAGGGGTAGCCGGGTTACTTAGCTCCACTACGTTTGGAGAGTTACGCGCTTGTTGTTTTACGATTTTGAATAGCTTTTTGGGACGGTTAATGGCTTGGTTCAGTTGTGTTTTGAAGAAGTCTGCTTTAGCTTTTAAGATTTTTCTGTTCTAAGTATTTCTCAGCGCTCTAAGTTGGTATAGGTGATCAGTGGAGGGTGCTGATTTCCATGTTCGCTCAGCTAGTCTTAACTTGCGTCGGTCCGAGTTTAGGTTCTCATTGAACCATGGTTCGGAAATTTTTGTGGAGACATTTTTTTCTTGGAGGGGCGCTGTGGTATCAAGGAATTCAAGCATAATGGCATTGTAAAAGTCTGTGAGATCATGGACGTCAGCCATGTCTGTTGAGGGGATCAGGGTGGAATTGCATTGGGATACCAAGGCGTTGGGATTAATATTTTGGATATTCCTTTTCCATTGTTTTGTTTTTGTAGGTTGGCTTCGTTTTGGAGTTACCTCACTGTTGATGGAGAAGAATATGATGTAGTGATCAGTCCAGTCACATGGGGAGATGGATTCTAGTGATATAGTGTTTGTTTTTGCTATGATGAGGTCTAATGTCTCCCCCTTGTTGTGGGTTGGGCTGTCGCAGAATTGGGACAGATCCTGGTCTGACAGAAAGGATTTGAGCCCGTTTACATCATGATCGCCAGTATTGTTCCAATAGAGATTGAAATCTCCCAGAAAGATCTGCGGTACTTGTGAGTTGGCGTTGGCTGTAATGACTTCCATTAGTTCATCAATGAACTTCAGATTATCACCCGGGGGGTGGTATATTATGTGAAGTTTGCAAGTGATGCCCTTGTCGTCAGAGATGTTGGTGCAGAGATATTTACAGGAGAATAGGGAGGTAGCGTCTGTTTGATTAACTGTGATTGTGTTTCGATAGATGCAGGCTAACCCCCCCTCCAGGTTTCTCATTTCTATCCAGGCGAAGTATATTATGACTAGGGGGGACCAGTAAGTCAAGGATGGGAGCAGAGGAGCTCTTTAGCCATGTTTCGGTGAGGATGATGATGTCCAGATCATTCGAGAGGATGAGATCATAAATGACTGTAGCATGTTTGTTAGCCGATCTGAAATTGATAAGTGCGCACTTTAGTTTGCTAGTCGAGTGAGTGAGGGAAGACTGCAATATGTTGACCTTTGTAAGGTTTTCCCTAATTATGGATCTGTAATTGTGAGTGGGTTCTCTGTAGGGGTTGGGACGAATGGATTGGATAGTGCAACCTAAAGACTTGCTGCTGTCATTATGGCTGTTGTACGATATGAGAAGGTCATGTAAGTCATTGTCAGATAGGCCATCCATAGCCCTCATAGGACGATCCGGGTCATTCGGGGAGGGTATTTTATTCTGTGTTGAATAGTCAGGGTGTGGATTCAAGGTGAAGTTTCTACTGGTTTGCTGACTAATTCGGTTCACGGTGTCGCTAGTAGCTTTATTAGAGGTTAGGAGTTCATTGGTGATTGATTATAGGCTTTGCATTTCGTCCTTGAGATGGGCTAGGCCTATGGTTATGTTATGTTATGTTATGTTAATTAATTTGTAAAGCGTAGCGGTTACCCTGGGGTGTCCTGGCGCTAGTTACCTATCTTTCCGGCCATCGCCAAAAGAGTTCTAATTATTAAATAGCAATAAAAAGTTCTAATTATTAAACAGCCAGGTCTTCAGAGCCCTTCTGAAGGACAACAGATCAGGTGCGTTTCTGAGCTGGGCCGGAAGATCATTCCACGCCTTGGTGGCTCCGAAAAAAAATCTTCGTCCTCCCCAGGAGACCTTTTTTATTTTCGGGACGGTCACCATTTTAGCACCTGATGAACGTAAATTTCTTATGGGTGTGTACCAGTTAAATTGTTTCTGAAGATATTCTGGACCTTCACCATGAAGTGCTTTAAAAACGGTGCTCAGAGATTTGAAGAGTACCCGCTTCTTAACCGGAAGCCAATGTAACTTTTTAATTTCATTGGAAATGGCTGCAAATTTAGGCACCCCAGTGAGTAATCTGGCGGCTACGTTTTGAAGCCTTTGCAGTTTCTTCAAGAAGCATTCCTGAATGTTTAAGTAGAGGCCGTTACAGTAGTCAAGCCTTGACAACACAAGAGCGGTGACCACTGTTTTCTGGCTCCCTGCTGGCAAGAAAGGCATCATCTTTTTCACTGTTTTTAAAACAAAGGCTGTAGATGATGAAACTGAGTTAATTTGGTCACCCGTATTCAGTTTATCATCGACAATTACTCCCAAGTTTTATGCTTTCTTTACCGGGGCAGGGAGTGTCCCCATAGTGACTGGCCACCAATTTGGATTCCAGAAGTTGGGAGCATTCCTGAAAATTATCACCTCTGTTTTCTTACAGTTAAGCTTCAAGCAGTTTTCTGCCATCCAGCCACTCACTGCTACCATGCATTTATGAAAGCGGTTGTCCATGCCCCCCTCCAGTCCTGCCCGAAGAGATACCACAATTTGGGTGTCATCGGCATAGGATGTAAGATCGAAACCCAAGGTCTTAATAATAGGGGCCAGGGATGAGACATAGACATTGAACAGAGTCGGGCTCAATGAAGACCCCTGTGGAACCCCGCAGGGTAGCACAAATGGCCTTGAATGGTATTCACCCATGGAGACCACTTGAGATCTGTCAGTGAGGAAAGATTTTATAAGATTCAAGGCCTTGCCCCGAAGTCCGCATGACCTTAACCGGTCCACCCAAAGCTCATGGTGGACCGTGTCAAAGGCTGCGGACAGATCTAGTAGTATCAGGGCGGCCCTTCCACCTTGATCAATAACCTTCCTGATCTCATCAGTAGTTTCCATGAGGGCTGACTCCGTTCTGTGGCCACTTCTGAAGCCATTATGGGTCGGATCCAAGGCCTGGGTTCTTTGGAGGAAAGCCCCCAACTGTGTATTCAGTGCCTTTTCTATCATTTTCGCTGGAAGGGGGAGCCTAGATATTGGGTGAAAATTGGAGGGGTCGGCCGGATCTAAGTTGGGCTTTTTTAGAAGGGGTAGAATTGAAGCCCTCTTCCAGAGCCTAGGAAAGAATCAGGTATCAATCATGTCATTAAAAAATGGTGTAAGTGCCATGCTAAAGGGTTCTACTGCTAGTTTGGTGATGGCCACTGGACAGGGGTCATATGGTGACCCAGATATGGCAGTTTCAAGAAGACAACGTATTTGGTCTAAGGGTAAGTTCTCGAATTTCTCGAGGACTAAAATAGGGGCGTTACTGCGCCTCAAATCGTCTTTATCCCAGTTGCTTCCTATTGCCGTAGATCCGTTAAGTGCCGAAAACATCACTTCAACTTTATCCAGGAAAAATTTTGCAATCTGTTCGCAGAGTTCCTGACTGGGCTGTAGTGAAACCGAACGTGGGGAGGAGAGATCTAGGACCATTTTGAATAATAAATTAGCTGAATCTTTTGCCAACTCAATTTTATTGACAAAGCATTTTTGCTTAGTGGCAAACAAGAGTTGCTTGTAGTTCGCTAAGCCCTTTCTATAGGCTAGCTTATCTACTTCCTTATATTCTTTCCTCCATGAACGTTCTAGGCGTTTACACGTGAGTTTTTGATTTTTCAGTTCCTCTGAAAACCAGGGGGCAGATGGAGTCAATCTCTTAGGTACAATACTCCTGACTGGGGCTAGCTTATTACAAGCATTCTCTACCCATTTGGTATAGGCAATCGCCCCCTCCTCTGCTCCTAAGTTTAAATGAGTAGATGTAGAACTAAGGAGTTCCTGGAAAGCTCCTTTGTCTATTTTGTTCCAGAGTCGGATATCAATCCGTTTCTTAACCCTTGCCCCCCCTGGATGCTGTGCTTTAAAGGTTAGTTCAAACAGAACGGCTGAATGATCTGTCCAGGCCATAGGTAGGACTCCTGTAACTCTGGAGGCCTGGATGGTTTGAAAAGATGCCGTCTAAGGTGTGCCCAGCCATATGCGTTGGACCAGTGACCTGCTGTATAAGGTGAACACTGTTCATTGTATCTATAAGAGTGGCTGTGTCTGGATTGAGAAGCGCCTCCAGGTGATAATTAAAATCCCCCAAGATAGTATAGGACTCCTGACAGATGCTATCTTCCAGCAGGTCTCCAATGGAGGTAATGAACGGATGTTTATTACTCGGAGGCCTACATAATACAATGCCTTTAAAGGTATGATGGAAGGACAGGTTGAAATTGAAGGCCAAAGCCTCACAACCTACATTAGGTATTGGGTGGAAGGCTGCTTTGAATGAGCTAGGGTATATCAGTGCTAGCCCTCCCCATTTTTTTCCGCCGTCCCGGTTCAAGGTCTGGCAGACAAAACCTGGTGGAGTTGCTTTCAACAAAGCGGGCCCTGAAGATTCATCGGTCCATGACTCCGTGATAAATGTTAATTGTATGTCATTTTCCTCAATTAGTTGTGCACATTCAGTGCTATGTTTGACCAAAGATCTAGCCTTGATCAGCTTACATTTACAGACCGAGGCCTTATGGCCCCCGGACTTATGCCCAAGATCCCTCAGCTTATGGGGGGCTAGATATAGTACTTTCGGTATCAGGGTTTTACAAAAAGAACTCGCTGGCTGGGTAGTTGGCCGTGAGTTAAAGGACAGACAAACGCAGTTTGAGTCTTTTTCAATCCCATTTAGTCCTAACAGTGCTAATCTCGAATATGTAATAAGGGAAGGTATACCTACATTTGGCGGTGCAGGGGTCGTGGCGCTGCACTCATTGAATCTTGCGGTCCAGTCATGGTTAAGGCACTTAGTTAAATGTGTGGACGTGTGTTCCCGTATAGTGGTGATATGACCTCCAGTAAGGCCTGGTTGCGTTGAGATCTGGATATCAAGTTGAGTGGGGATATCATTATTAGGTTTTGATGGGGTTTGTTGAGTAGGGAGGGTAGTTGGTGAGTCAGAGTAGATGTGAGGGATGGACTTAAGAGGTGATAACATAAAAGGGGGAGGGGCTTCTGCATGGGAAGGGGGTATGGTCGTTGAGTGTTGATTTTGGATGAGCGGATAAGGCGTCGAAGGCGTTAGGGGATGATCGGGGATCAATGTAAATGTCGAGTCAAGAGAAGATTTGTCAGATAGCTCTCCCGCTGGTTGGGCGATTGGGATGTCAGTGGTGGAGTTTCGATTGGTGCATTCTCCATTGGTCGTCATGCAAGTCAGGTATGTGACTGCATTGGGGTGGTTGGTATCTAAGCTTATGACTGTTTGAGCTGGACCCGGGGGCCCTAGTGTGACTGAGTCCGTTGTGAGGGACATGTAGGGGTCATTGGAGGTGGGGCGAGATATAGGGTCCCTTGATGTCGTTAATGGATTAAGTAGCAGATGTTGCGTTTCTTCTGGATAAACGGTAGGAGTCGTGTCGGGGAGAGAGTTTTTCTTGCTGTTAGCTGCTCTTTTGAGAGTAGGAAAGATCTTGTCTATGAGTGCTAGATTGCTATTAGAAGCTTGTATGAGGATATTACCATTATTGTATATGGATATGGTGGAATTCGCCTTGCAGAAGTCCGAGGCTGTGACCGCCAGTTTGAGGCCGTGAGGGGCATTTTTGGTGTTGGAGATTTGAAGCATGGAGTAGAGGGTGTTCCTCCATTGTGCACATTTTTTGGTGTGGAAGATGAGGTCATTCTATAGTATGCCTTTGTTGGTGCAGAAATAAGGGTCTGAAATCAGTGTCTCCGGGTGAGTTTTCAGTATCCTGTGTTTGTTTCTTGGCAGCATTTTTTGATAGATTGGGGGGTAGGAGATGGTGAAGGCATGGAAACCTGATGGCTGAAAGCTTATTTCCATGGGTTTTTTTTTCCTCTCTCGTCTTCTCACCTTCTTCCTTCTTTCTCTCTTTCTTCTTTTATTTTCCCAATCCCTATTGTCTGTCTTTCTACCTTCACTGCTTCCTTCTTTCAGCTATTCGTTGATAGCTTAAGTCCGTTATCTGTCTGGTGGAGGTTAGGGCTGTTTTGAGAGGGCCGCAGCCTTAACAGTGCTGTGGGTCCTGTGTGTTGGACCTTCTTCAATAGATCTTCAATAGTTCTGATTATCTGTCTGGTGTAGGCGTTGATGGAGGGTAGGGCTGTTCTGAGAGGGCCGCTGCCTTAACAGTGTTGTTGTGACCTGTGTGTTGGATCTTCTTCAATAGGACCATATGCCTTAGGGATACTCATTACCTTCCCATTTATCCACAGTTTTTTTTTTTCCCCACTGTTTATGGTTAATTTAATTTTTAATTTATTTTATTTTAATTTACGCTGCTTCTTTAGCAGCATCTCATCACTGGGCAATGCAGTGTTATGTTGTTGTTGTAGTACCCCAATCCAAGATGGCCGCCGTTTTTCCTTTGTTTGCTCAGTCCTCTTTTTATGCCCATTGTTGCCGGATCTTCCCCGTGATGAAGCTGAGTGCTCTTGAGGCAACAGAGACCCCAAAATGGAGGACTGGACACCGGGGACCCCCTCCCCCCTGCAGCCAGTACAAACGGACTAGAGTGCTCAGGTGAAGATCAGGGGCCCCAAGACGCTTCAGAATGGTCTGCAGGGGCGAGGCGCTCGCAGGCGTGCCGGATTTCCCGGGATGGGGGAGGGGAAGGCTCACCTCTGCAGAGACAGCCGGCGCCCCCCGCGAAGGGCGCGCAATCGCAGGGCAGGTGTTCCGCAGGCAGCGACTCACCCGGTTCCTGTATCCCGTGGCATCGGGGCCACACACCAGCCTCCCGTGCTGGACCGTCAGCAGGGCATCCGCTGGTTCTACCACGCTGCAAGCATTCTCAGCGCTCTACACTCCAGAGCTGCCCCCCCATGAAGATCGATGGCCCAGGGTCGTTAGTAGACAGATAGCAGGATCCCGATGTGTTCACCAGGCGACCGCCAATGCCAGATGGTCTAGTCCTATTTCCCGGCTGATCTGAGTCCTGTACATCCGCCTCCAAGCTGGAGGCGGTGACACGGCGTCCGGAGAATCCAGCCCAGGGAGCGATGACCCAATGGGCTCACCAGGCGTCCCCCACCACCAATGTCCGGCAATCCGCCGTCCGACGGTCCGTAGCACGGGGAGGGATATCTGCGGGTTCCAGGGTGGTGTATTTGGATGTTAGAGGGCAGCAGGGTGATGGGTGGTAGGGTTAGACAGGGATATCGACCTTTTCTGGTGATCCCCAACCCGGAGCTCACTAGAGGAGCTCCTGTCCAGCGGCCATCTTGCCATCTTCATCAATAATGGGAATGGTCTATCACATGCTCCCTGTTTGCAATGGTCGTCCATAAGTCCACCTCCTGATGCTATGAGAAACTAAAACATCTCAACTGGACCATGTGCAGTGCACAAGGCCATCCTAATGAGTCAACAAGAGCATGCAAAGAAGGGATGCATCTCCCTGATAATGACAATCACTCCTGTGACTTAATCACATCACTAACCAACACCCAGCAGGAAAGAGGGACTGCACCGAGGCAGGGTAAAGGGACCCATGCACTCTGCCATCTAAGCATGGGTGACTGCAGGGGGGGGGTAAGGGGGTGGTGATTGCCCCCCCGGAGTGCCCCTCCTTGCCCCCCCTGCGGACGCCCATGGCGGTAATCACAGCTGAGCTGACTCGCGACACCAGAATGGGCCATTAGCCTTTTCGGGCCTCATTAACTGGTGAGTTCACTTCGGGGCGCTGCGTTCACACATGACGTCACCAAAAGTACAGAGTTTAACCAAATGTGTCTGCAAAGCATTCACCAACGCATCCATGGTACAATGTGAAACGCTCAGATGCGCAGATCTGGGCATGACTGAAGCCCAGAAGCATGACTGAAGCACGCACCTCCACTAGCAGGGAAAAGACACGCTACAAGCCGCGCAGGAACTATGAGCCTCTTCCCCCGCCACAAACGTCCTGCTCAGTCCCCATTCCAGAACAGGGATTTCTCAAGAAAACTTCTGCATGTGGGGGCCCCTTTTGTTGCCGATCTTCATCTCACATTGAAGTGACCCCCAAGCCAGGGCTTTAAATGGGCCGGGTCCCCCCGGGTCGCAGAGGACGTTGCAACGGGTCCTTATCGGGCTCTAACGTCATGTCCTTTATTCTGACATAAACACTGATCGATTTATAAATAATGAATGTAAAAAGGCAATCCATGTCAGCGATTTAGTTCCTGTTTGTGTTTGACGTTTTACTTAATATTTCATTCCCTTAGAGTGTTAACGATTTCCCGGATGTTGTGTTTCTGTATTTTTTCCGTGTAGCATATTACGCTTGTAAAGAGCCTATTTTGATCTGAGACATCACCAGGTGCTAAGAACGAGCAATGGCTGAATGCTAAGCATCCGAGAATGCGATTTTTATGGCCCCTTCTGAGAGGCCAGGAACCAGTCCGAGCCAGCCCGCCTCTGAACAGTTTCAGCGACCCTCCCTGCCCCCACCCGTTGTTTTCTTTTAGACTGGTGCCACCAAGGTGATATCCTTGCCTGAAGGCAGGGATTTCACCTAAGCACTTGATGTGTTGTGAATGTGAGCATGGGGTGGGAGTGGGAAGATGTGCACAGCAGGGGGAAGGGATGGCCAGTGCAGGTGACACTTTTCTTTTGTATAGGAATTTCTGCTGGCATCATAGCCCAGGGTTTGCTGTATGTGAACTTGTATAGATGTGTATTCCATACAAGTGCACAGACAGCAAACCCTGGGCTATGACTCCAGCAGGAATTACTTTACAAAGGAAAACGTCACCTTCACTGCCATCCCTTTCCCCCTGCTGTCTGTGCATTTGTATGGAATACACATCCACGGCTCTGCTCACCAGATGAATGGTAAACAGGGCCATGGATCTGTCTCTTTTTGCATCCAAGGGCACCAACGAAGAAGTAGAGGAGGCCCTAGCAAGGACAAACCAAGAGACATTTCACCCAAATCTATCTACACTGTGCGGACTTCGGGAGGGGCTGGATGCCAGGACAACAGTGCTGCTGATCTACCCGACTCCACTGAATAGTATCAGAAGAGCAGGCAGCAGTTTTTAAGTAAGTTCTAGTAACTTTAATGCATTCTACAGCATCAGCATTACCTACTGGCTGCATATCTAGGTTACTCTAAGTGAACGGTGTTCTCGACTTACATGCATGGAAATGTCAAGGAGGACAGTCCCCGCCGAATATGCAAATGTAGTGTAAGCTTGTAGTGTTCAGCTTTTGGGGTGCCAGGGGGTAACTTTAGGGTTAAGGTTGGGTGTGGGTTTTAGGGTGCCAGGGAGTAATTTTAGGGTTCAGGGTGGGTTAGGGATTGGGGTGCCAGGGGCTAATTTTAGGGTTATGGGTGGGTATGGGGTTTTGGGGTGCCAGGGGGGTAATTTTAGGGTTCAGGGTGGGTATGGGTTTTGGGGTCCCAGGGGGTAATTTTAGGGTTCCAGGGGGGTATGGGTGTTGGTGTGCCAGGGGGTAATTTCAGGATTCGGTATGGGTTTTGGGGTGCCAGGGGGATAATTTCAGGGATCAGAGTGGGTATGGGTTTTGGGGTACCAGGGGGGTAATTTTAGGGTTCAGGGCGGGTATGGGTTTTAAGGGGCCAGGGGGTAATTTTAGGGTTCAGGGCGGGTATGAGTTTGGGGGGGGCAGGGGTAATTTTAGGGTTCAGGGTGGGTATGGGTTTTGGGGTGCCATGGGGATAATTTTAGGGTTCATGGTGGGTGTGGGTTTTGGGGTACCAGGGGGTAATTTTAGGGTTCAGGGTGGGTATGGGTTTTGGGGAGCAAGGGGGGGGGACAATTTAGAGTTCAGGGAGGGTATGGGTTTTGGGGTGCCAGAGGGACAATTTTAGGGGTCAGGGTGGGTATGGGTTATGGGTTTTTAGGGTAAAAGGGTGCTAATTTTAGGGATCATGGAATGTATGAGTTTTAAGGGGCCAGGGGGGTAATTTTAGGGTTCATGTGTGCTCTAATTGTTGTCCAGTTTCAAATGCAGAATTCACCACTTTTTTTCTCAGCTTGGCCAGCGCAATACCCTATCCTGATTGTCTGTCATTTTAGCCATGCCCCTTCATTTGCCAGGTTAGCCCCCCCCTGGAAAAATTTCTGCAGACGCCCATGCATCAGTCCATCTCTCGCGGTCCTTCACACTCAAGGGTACCTGTTGTAGCATCACCAATAATTAACCTGCATTCTAGCCTGTGCTGTCTAACAAGTACCATCAAGATTCAAATTGAGGCTCTAATCACCACAGTTGAGGTTCCAACAAAGGCACTTGTTCTTTCAGCGCATACCTAGCATAGCATAAAGAGATGTAGTACAGTACGTATTGTACTGTTGACCATTGCCTCAGCCATGGATCAGGTATGTCCACTCTGATACAACTATCACAGTTTTGTTAAGACAACTGGACTGTACTTGTGAATCACTCTCTGAAGAGTTGTGCTACCGACCACCAGCACATCTTGGCGCATCTAGGACCTCTGCATGCATATACTCTCATAAAGATTTGTGGACTGCCAGTGGGACAAGCATTAGACCCCTCTGCGGCAGGGCGAGGAGCTCAGAGCACAAGAGAGATTGTAGGAAGAGCTTGGGCAAACACACAGCTTGCATCAGGAGACACTGTCAGAAAACTGATACTCCTGGGTGGACCATGTGAACAGGTCGGGGGTCATAGACTGGCAATAAGGGCAGCATAAACGTCAAGGACAGCAGTGGCAAAAACGCAGGAGGAAACACTTTGCTCGCAGTATTCAGCAGTGTTGTTATTTCAATTTGCATGGTTTTCACATTCCACTAGGAAATAACTAGCAGAAATGTTTTTTGTGACAGACACTGTATTCCCATAACAGAATTATTTTCTTTAACCAAATTCCTGCATGAAAATTGTGTGGAGAAAAAACCCAGTCCTGAGCACAAATTCCACGAAATACAATATTATAGCACCGAGCGCAAGCAACGTTTCACAATTACCGTCAAACTCAGAGGAAGGCTGTGTCTGGTCGCACAATAAACAGACCACGCTGGTAACTTTAAGCGTAAAAGGCCATTTATTAGGACCAGGCTGCACAACATGATCAATAACCAACATAAAAACAACAACAATCCCAACAACCCCCCAACATCACTCTTCATCCATTCACTCTCTTTACCCACTCCGAACTCACTTCTACCACTCCATGCCCCATTCCATTCGTCATCCACTTCCACCGTTCTCGTATCATCCCCCCGATATCACCTGGCATTCCCCTCATGCCTCCATAACCCCCCGCCATTCACTCTTCCCCTCCCCCAGAGGGATGGGTACGCCCGCTATTGACTCCCCCACCCCTCCCAAGTATCGCCAACCAGGGAACCCTCTTCTAGGGCGGTTACCTGCCCCCCCCCCCCCAGGTATCACTGCGCATCCAACCGTCCAACACCTTTCACACATTCCTGTGACACCAAATCTCATCATTCCACAACTTGCTCACCACATCCCGCATCTCCATCATGTAATACACATTCCCCAATCTTGAAAGATGCACACCGTCGTCCCTAAACAGTAGTGATTCCTCCAGTCGCAGTCCAGGGTGCGCAATTACTTTGATGTCCTTTTCCCTGCAAAAACATGCAGCGCCCTGTTGAGTTTTCTCCTTGCCTTTTCCACAGCCCTGTGTTTAATCGCCCCCCTCCATATACTCTCCTTGGAACAAATTCAGTCCAGGCAATGCATGTCCCCGCCAATCTGTGCTTTAAAACCTCCAAGTCTCTCTGCATCAGCTGTAAGAGCGCCAAACCCGACACCCGAATCAAATCGTTCTCTCCCAAGTGAATAATCAATAGATCAGGGCAACCCTTCTGGGGAACCATTTTGGCGAGCCAGGGCAATAGTGCCCCCCATCGCATTTCCCCTTTACCCCACCAGTGCACCTCATGTTGTTGTCCTCTGAGTCCCAGGTTACGGCCGTATACCTGTTGCTCCGCATACTTGGAGGCCCAATGCATGAATGAATGCCCCACGATCCATGTGACCGTCTTGGCCCCCGGGCCTCCCACACAACCTACGTAAGAAAAAGAGGTTGGGAACACAGCCAAATGGTCCCCCCACATCCCCCCTTCCGAGCCCCCCCAACCTACCCGAGACCCCTACTTCCGGACATAACGCTCACAGCACCTAGATTTCCACCTCACAATCTGACGAATCCTATCCCAAGACCACCCCAGCCTCGCAGCTGCTGTCGCCACCCCAACTCAGAAAGAATGCGTCCCAAAACCCGCTGGGTCCAACCCCAACCTCTTCAACGCCATACGCAAAACCGCCAACAACTGGCCCATCGTTACCTTAGCCCCAGACCCGTGACAAAATATCTCGTCATTCTTAGTCCCCCCGGACCGCAAAAAGTCACGCCCTTCCGCCACTGGACACACACCCTCTCCCCCCGTCTCACACAAACAAATCCACTTGCCCCGCCCCAACTGATCAATCTTGGACTGGCCCAACCAGATCCCCAGGCGATCCTTATCCAACCGGATCTCGTCATACCTTCTGCCACCCATCTTTCGCATCCCAAGCAGCTCGGAGACCCTGAAGGCCCCAAAAAAGATCCATACCATACACAAGCAAAAAAGCCGCGCCTCCCACACGTCATAACAACAGAGCGGTGAAACCTCAACCAACTTGACCAACAAGTCAAACGTCATCGCCTCACTCAACGCCCCACCACCCCGACGTTCCCTGCCCCAACCTCTGAGCACCCCACTAACAATCACATCCTTGGTAGGGTCAAAACCAAAAAACAGACAACAATAAAATGACACTCCCGCCAGTTTCCCTGCAATCGTCGCGGAAGACAGCCCTTTTTCAATGCAACGCAATACAAACTGCAACACTCCTTGTTCCACCGCTGACTGTTCTCCGCCATCAGACTCCCTGCTCCATCCCATAAAGGCTCCAAATTCCGCCCAAGCCAGTCTGTATGTCCGTCTTGTGGTATCAGCTATAGACTTCTCCACCAAGCCTATCACCCTCACTCCCCTAAGGCCCAGATGCCGTCCGGCAGCTCGGTCTTGCACTGATCCGCTCCTGGTGCCAATCTCCGGAACCGCTGCCACTGCGAACGAGACAAAGCATCCGCTATGTCATTATTCGCTCCAGGGACATGCTTGGCTCTGAAAACCACATTCAACCTCAGGCATCTCAACATGAAACTCCTCAGCAGTCGCAGCACCCTCGCCCTCTGTCGGTTGACCAACTCGACCACTGTCATGTTTTCCACGTGGAACAGCACTGACCTGCTCTGAAACTCAGATCCCCACACCTCCAGCGCCACCAACAACGGGAAAATTTCCAGAAACGTAATGCTCCTCCCCTGTCGCACCCAGTGAGCTGGCCACTCCTCCGCACACCACCTTCCGTCCCAGAAAACCCCAAACCTGCTGCCCCGGCTGCATTGGAATAAATTTGAATTTGCCAAACCATCCTCTCGTCCTCAAAATCCAGCGACACCTCATTGAAATCTGTCAAAAAAGTCAACCATGTCCGCAGGTCTGCCCGGACCCCCATGGAAACCCGAACTATGTGGTGCGGAAGAATTGCCCCCGACATGGCCACGCCGAGCCGCCTGCAGAAAGTCCGACCAGCCCTCACCACCCGGCATGCGAAATTCAGAAAGCCCAGGAGCTGCTGCACTGCCCTCAATGCGATCCGCTTCTCGCCGATCGCCCACAATAGACACGCTCGCATCTTCGCCACTTTGGCCTCAGGAAGTCGAGCAACCCACTGAACCGAGTCCAGTTCCACTCCCAGGAACATCAGGCAGCAGCTAGGCCCAGCCATTTTTTCAGGTGCCAAAGGGACTCCGAACCGGTGCGTCATCTCGTGAAACTGCGACAGGGCCCTGCCGCAATCCCTGGAATGTGCCTTTCCAAAAAACAGGAAATCATCGAGATAATGCGTGACGTCACGATGCCCGCTGATCTGTGTAAATGCCCACTGCAGGAATGAGCTAAACATCTCGAAAAGCACACAAGAAATCGCACACCTCATGGGCAAAACCGTGTCCACGTAAATGGCCCCTGCTAACTGCATCCCGATCAGAGAGAAATCCGCGGGTGTATTGGCAGAAGGCAGATTTTACATCACATTTAGCCAATTCCGCCCCCGGCCCACACATCCTCACTAGGCGGATAGCGTCATCCACCGAGGAATAGAGCACCCTCGAGTCTGCTTCTGTGATGAAATCATTCACAGACCGTCCTTCGGGCCACGATAGGTGATGTATCATGCGAAACTCACCTTTCTCTTTCTATGGCACAACTCCCAATGGGGAGATGATCAAATCATCGACTGGCCAGCTGACAAACGGGCCCGCAATCCTTCCTTCCTCCACCTCTTTCTGCAACTTAGCCGCCACCACCCCCGGCAATTCTTTGGCCGATTTCAAATTGTCCGCCCATCTCCGCACCCTAGGTCCCTCATATCCCACCCGAAAACATTCCGTGAAGCCCCACTGAATCTTCAAAGCCGCCTCCCTGTCCGGGTAACACGAAAGCCATGGGGCCATCTCCTCCACCTTAACTGGTGTAGGCGCTCTTCTGTCCAGACTATCCCCTACCCTTCGCGTTTCGCCATTGCTCGGAGGGCGTGACCAAAGTAAAGCATTGGTTAAGGGCATGCCGCCCCCCACTTTTGGAGCACTCATGCTTGAACTTACACGGGTACCGAGAACAGTAGCCCCTGTTGTAGCTCCAACATGCTCCAGTATTGCCCCCGCTTGGCTTGGCGGGCTGACCTGCGGGCCCCATCCCAGCATTATGCCCCCCTGCCCCACTTTGGGAGGGACACGGTTGAAAAGACCGGTACTTGACCGGCAGGCCACTGGCTGTGAGTGTAGACGCCGACGAATGCGTGGACGCCATCCACTGCATCCACAATTCTTGATCCACTTCCCCCCAATGCTTATCCGGATTCACGCTAACCCTGGCTTGAAACTCCTCATCATAGCTCAGCCAAGCGAAGCCACCAAATTGCATCTGGGCCTTCCTTATGATATCCATGTACTTCAGCAGCGCTATGGCCCTCTCGAAGTGCTTTTCGCAGTAAATACTAGCGTAAATGAGGAATGCCGACGTCCAATTTTCCATATTCACGGGCACCCTGGGGCGTCTGGTCAGTTCCCACTCTTCCTCCTTAGACCCCTCCTTGGCCTGTACCTCCCTGTGTAATAACTTGAACACATCCACATACTCGTACTTCCATATCCTATTCTTTATCTTCTCAGACAAATGAGACCCCAAGGGCATAGCCAAACCCCATGTAGGGCAACATTTTTTGGTGTTTATCCTCTGCAGTCCCTTCTTTGCCATCCACCCCTACCACCTTATCTGTCTGCACACCTGCTGTTTTCATCTTTTTCACCTTGTCCGATTTGTCACCTACTTTAAGCAGAGGTTTCGGTAACCCTCCAACCACGTCCCTCACTGACCCGTCCCCCACCCCCAATGACCGGCAAGCTTTCTTCCGACCCCCTTGAGGCGCGCCATCCCACGCAGCCCACCAGGCCCCCTCACCTGTCAAGGATGTGTGCGCCTCTCCTGGCCGCCCTCTGGTGCAGGTAGACGTAGCCGTAACAGCCTTTGCCTTGCTCTTCGTAGACTTAGGGTCCTGCAAAACACCAATGCCATGGTTGCACCGCATCCCCCCATCCTGTCCTCGTCATCCCTCACCTCCCCATCCTCCAACTCATCGCCTTCCTCATCATAATCCAAATCTTCTTCATGACCCATAACCGCAGGCGCCCACAACACCTCTTTCACCGATCTCTTCACACCCTTCTTCTGCCTTTCACTCGCAACACCCCCACTTTGCATACACGACGCCGGTGCCCGACCCCACGTGGGAGGGATGGCCACCGCGGACCCCCCTGCTGCTTCAGGCCGGCGTCCCAAGGCCATTTTGTGCCCCGCCGGGCCACCCCGCAATCCGCCGATCTCTGCCGTTTGGAACCCCCCAGGTCGCTCCAACCTGGGTGGGCCCCAGCACCATCGGGTCTCACAGCCGTCCCTACCTTGGGCTGCGGCTGTTTACTGACGCCCCCAGCCCTGCCTCTCTGTGCCCTGTCAAGCTCTTCCTGCTCTCTGAGGTGGGCGTGGGAGGCCCCTCCGCCACCTCTTCCCAGATTGCCCCAGCTCTGGCCACCTCCATCTCCGCCCGTCGCGCGTCCACATGCTGGACCAATAGCCGCTGTTCCCGGATCCTGTCCTCCCAAGCTAAAGCATCCCAATGAGGGAGGGAAGGGGGGCCATAACTCCTGACACCCCTCACATGCCCGCCGCCATCGCCCCTCCGAGACCTGAGGCCCCCAACTCACCCCTGGCCGGAACAACTGCCCCTCTGGCCTCCTCAACACTCCCTGTAGGCACAGGTGTGCCCCTCTGGAGCCCTTAGATAGGTCAATGGGAGCGTCCTCCCCATGAACCACAATCTGTACTGCCCCAGATGTGTTCCCCCCAAAGGTACAGCATCCACTGCGGACCCAGGACCACCCCTGGCCCCCCCCACTCCACCCGACCCCCCAGACTCGACAGCCACCAACCGACCGGTCTGCAGCCACCCGGGCGCCCCCCCCCACCCCCAGCCTTCCCATCTCACACCCCACAGAAGAAGTTAGCAGCTCCCCGGAAGCAGACGTCACCTTATGAGGCTCCCCCCGCACCCTGCGCATGGAAATCGAGTTGTGGAAAAACTAGCCTGGGAGGCAGGCTCTTGCGCCGGCCTCCGCGTGAGGAATCCTTCTTCCCCGAGCCCCGAGTCTAAGCAAGCCGCCACAGCTGCCGCAATGCCCGCAGAAGCCGCCCGCGGGGCCCGCGCCATATCTGCCCATGCCTCCCCCAGCACCCCAGGCCGCAAAAGATCCACCCGACCCAGCAAGAGCAACGTCTCCCTCACCTGATGTCTGCCATCAATACACCCGCGATCGCGCGACCAGACACCTGACACCACCGACCAGTGGCTCCCGATCCCGTCACTGCAAACAGGTACTTAACGGCTACACTGTAAATGAATCTTCTCTTTCCTAACTGCCCTCCCGATGGTGCTGAGAACGCAGTAAGAGGAAGTTCCCTTCCTCCCCTGCATTCTTATACCCACCCCCTGACCCCACCCCTTAACCCTGCCTGGTCCTCCCCTGCACGAACGACTCCAGGGGGAAGACTAGTCTGCGACTGTGCTTCCCCCAGGGCCCACCATTGCTACAACCGCACAGACATAATTCTGAAAGGACCCCAGATACGGATCTTTGACTTAACGTACAGAGTACTCACTCACATGGCAAATAATAGAGATAATTTCACCTATGGATTCTGTGCTGAATTTAGCACTCCCCCCAGATCGAATGGGATTGTATTTATCCATCAAATTTAAATTCAGGACCATACAAATCGCTGCCTTTGTCTCCCCCTGCAGGAGGCGTTGAACCTTTCTATTTGTAAACCAGGGTAAGCATTGCACTTCGCCTCACGTCGAGTGCCTGGAGGCAGGCTTCCGCAACGAGGCGCACGCAGCTGCTCAGACAGCTCTTTCTGCTGGGATGTTACCGCTTAATGACCATCCCGCAGCACTGCGCGCGCACCAGCGTGCCACGAGAACACGTCCTCAGATGAGGCCCTGCGCGGAGCCGTCCTTCAAGCTGTTCTCCAGCTCTTAACCCGGCTCTCCTTTCTTGTTAAGATGAGGGATTCTTTTTATCACGAGGCTGCCTTTGATCTCTCGCTCCTTCCTCTCCGAGCTTTCTTCCAGCACGTCCCCGCAGCCCTCCTGGCGGAGGGAACATTGATCGAGGAGGAAGGAAGCTGTCCTTTCCCCGCCACTTCTAGGTGACAGCCCCGCCCACAGTCCTCACACGCTGCCAGGTAGGGGAGAGGAACCGGAAGTGACGGGGTCAACCAGTGCCCCTGCCTCCACACTGGGGCGTTGGTCTTCATTTAGAGAAGAATGTAACGCAAGATTTCAAGACAAGCGGTTGTAATGGACTTCTCAGTGAAGTCTCCACAGTATGAATTACCACTGATGTAGCATGGTATTTGTTAATGTTCCTGTTGAGACTGCTGTGGTGTAAAGTCGACCTTTAGAGGAGCCCCATTACCACTGCTTTTTAGAGAACAATGACGTACTATCCCTCTCTAAATTAGGCTCTTCCTGTCACATTCTCTGTTCCAGTGCAATTTGCTGCTTTGGAGCCTAGTGCTTTGAACAATTTACTTTCTTCTTTGCACTACATATCTTTCATTCACCTTTGATTGGCAATAGCTCTTTATAAAGCAAGCACTAGCAATGCTAATCATTTTGGCTTTTGTATATTTTCTTATGTCAAAGTGTCAGCAGTGTTGTGCTCCGGGGAAGCCACGTGCCAAAGCTGGCCGGGGACGCTGTGAGCAGGTTAGAGGCCGCGCTGAAACAAATAGCCTGCACAACTGAGGTCAAGCATCAAACCGCAAACGCATTGCTCTGCCTGTTTATTGAGACATTGGCAGGGCTTTAAGTGGGACTAAAAAACAGGGGGGGGTCTTTCAAAGGGACGTGGCCAATCGAATTAAGGGCGTGGCTTAAAACAGGTAAGCAAAAAATGTGAGCTTAGCATAGTGTGCCGCCCGACTTGTATTTTGCTGTTTCTGTCATTGCATCCAGAGATATGATACAACAAGTAACATCATACCTTTAACAAGACAGCACTTTTGGCTTTGTCAATGGTTGTTACTTGCATAAGAATACTAAGCAGCCACTATGGCTTGTATATAATATTGAAAAAGCTTCAACTTAAAGCCCTCGTGACATCACAACGTTGCTGCTCCTGAATTTCAAAAAGAGAAGGGAAATCCAGAGAGAAAATGACTCTCTTTAAAGGATCTCCCTTCCCCTACAACGCTCACCCGGCATGACGTCATGCCGTGACTTCTCCACTAGTGAAAAGTGAGAAATGAGCAGTGTGAGCACGCACACATCGATGGGCCTAGTCTGGAAAAAAACAGACCACCTGTGCTAGGGAACAGAACAGAGCCCGATAAAGACCCGTTTTCAGGCCTCCTTCAAAAAACTGCCGGTGCTCTGACCCGGTGAGACGGGACCCACATAAAGCCCATGACATTGGGTCATGTGTCCCACTGTGCAAACCGTTATACATCTAAGGCTAGGGGCGCTGGGTTAGACACCCCTCAGCCAGAAGTGCTATATTACTCTCCTTTACCCTAATGAATGAGAACCGACAAATACAGAACTATTAACTCAAAATCGAGAAAATATTAGAGACATCCTCCGAAGGGGCACAATAACAGATAAACTCTGCCCGTTTGGTCTAAAAGATACTGACTCTCTGGTATTGTAGCCCCTCCGGTCTGCTCTCGTATACTACCAGTCTATCACATAGTCCTGAAACTTCTGGGAGAGAGTAGGGTTCTTCTGGATATTGTACGTGGATAGGCCATGGTCATGTCCCTCTTGCACGGAGCTGGGCCCTCCTGTGTCCTTTTCTACCATTGGCAGGGCGGGCAGCGTGGTTTGCTTCAGGGTCTGACAGGGGTTGCTATGGGAATGTTGTTTCCTCAAGATTCTTGGGCAGGTGCTTGTATTTTGGGTCGACGTTCCTTTGGTCTAGTGGCCCCCTAGGGCTTCCCCGGAATTCTTTGAAGTAGGAAATATTTCTGGTGATTGTCTCTCGACCTCTAGATGCTGACACAATGATTCCTTGGTTTCTTGTGACTCGCCACAGGTGGCGTTTGAATGGGAGTCTGAGCTTACTCCCTGGGTTCCTATCTCTCACTAGCACCCAGCCCCCTACACAGATGCTAGGGATCTTGTCTCCCTAGTGTTGTGACACTCAGTGGTTCTGTTCTTTATAACGAGAGTGAGCTTGGCTGTTAGGTGCTGGGGTTCGTTCCCAAGTTGGATGGTGCAGAATAACATCATCAACCCTGAGCCCAAAAGAGAGAATGCTGGGTGCTACCCCTGTGGTGGTGTGTGGAGTTGTTAGAACTGGGGGTCTCTAGTTGGCAGAGGTAGGTACCTGTGACCAAGTAGGGTCCCTTGCTTCTAGTCAGGGAAAGGTGGGTACACTCCTGGATAACCCCTGCTCACTCCCTTGGTAGCTTGGCACGAGCAGACAGGCTTATCTCAGAGGCAGTGTGTAAAGCATTTGTGAACACATACAGTAATACAGTGAAAACACTACAAATAGACACCAAAGCAGTTTAGAAAAATAAGTAATCTTTACTAGACCAAACAACAAAAATCCACAATACTGTAATCAAAAATAGACTTTAAAATGGTAGAAATAGCTTAATTCAATGTAGATGGTAAATGCAACACTTTACTCTCAAAGTACCTTGGTTGCGTCACGCAATACAAACATAGGGGTCGCAGGGAAGGTGATGCGTCGGTTTCTTGCTTCGGGGGAGGTGATGCGTCGGTTCCTTACTACAAAGCAGGGGAGGTGATGCATCGGTTCATTACCGGAGAGGAGGTGATGCGTCGGCTTCGTACTGTGTTCCGGTTACGATGCAACAAGATGGCGCCTCGATGCGATTCGATGATCTGGTGTGATGCGACAAAATGGCATCTTTGATACAATGCGACAACGTGGATGCGATGCGTGCATGCCCGACGGTCGTGCAGCAAACTGAGTAACTTCTGAGCCGCAACAGGCCCTGCGACACGCTTTCTCCGGTGATGTGATGGCAACCACTGCGGCAGCGACACGCTTCTCCGGTGATGCAACACGCTTAGTCGGTGATGTGACGGCAAACAGCTGCGATGGTGGCACGCTTCTTCGGTGATGCGACGGCAAATGCTGTGGCAGCGACACGCTTCTCCTCATTGCGTTGCGCTTCCACCTCCCAGCGACACGCAGTCTTCTCAGAGGGCCCAAACAACAGTAGGCACCTCTCTACAGGTAGAATTCCCAGCAAGGGAATTCAGGGGAGCTGGTGTTGAAGTCTTGTATCCCCGAGACTTCAGGCAGGAGGCAAGCACACTTCAAGCCCTTGGAGATTCTTCTTCAAGATGATGAAAAGTTCACAAAAGTTCTCTTCCCCTTTCCTTGGCAAATAAAGAAACCACTGCAGGCCAACCCCAGAAATAGCACAGCATAGGGTCAGTCTCCTCCTTCAGCTTTCTTGGTTCTTCTCCTTGGCAAAGGTTCATCTTGATTCCCAGAAGTAATGTAAAATTCTGGGGTCTGGGCCCCCGATATTTATACCAGTAAATCCTTTGTCCTCTGAAGGCAGAGGGTGCCTGTACCCTGCCAAAACCAGTTCTGTGCAGCTTCCTGGCAGGCGGTGGAGACAGCATTGTTGAAAGCAGACCTGGCCTAGGTAGCTGAAAGGAAATCTCCTCCCTCTACTCTCTATTCTATGAAGGTTCAGGTCAGTGAAAGGAAATCTCCTCCCCCTACACTCTATTCAATGCAGGTCCTATTCAGCCCAGCCCTGACCCATCAGACTGCTGGAGCCAAGACCCACTCCAGTCCCCTGTCACTCACAAACCAGACACGGAATAGCCAAACCTAGCAGAGGCATACTGGATGTTTAGGCAATAAAATACCTACTTTCTAAAAGTGGTATTTGCAAACACAGAATGTAAAATCACCTACACTGAAAGATGTATTTTAACATTCTAAGGTCAGGCATAATAAACTTTATTTTCTTATCTTGTTCCCTGTGTCAGTTAGGATTATAAGATATTATAATCAAACTGCCCATTCTGGCCTACGCAATAGTGAAAAACGAAATTAGCTGTAATTCACAATCAGGACATGCCACACACCTCAGGGCATGTCCTAACTTTTACATACAATGCACCCTGCCCTTGGGCCTACCTTAGGGGTGTCTGATATGTAGAAAAGGGAAGGTTCGGGGACTGGCAAGTGTGGGCACTTTCCAAGTCGTAATGGCAGTCCCAGACTTCACACAGGCTTTGCATTGGCAGGCCTGAGCCACACTTTACAAGCTGCTTTATGGGTGGCACAACCAGTGCTGCAAGCCCAACAGCAGCATTTGATTTACAGGCCCTGGGCACACATGTTGCACTGTACTAGGGTCTGACAAGTAAATCAAATAAGCCAATCATGGAGTCACTAATCCAATACAACAATTTACAATAGGGAGCACTTGCACTTCGGCACTGAATACCAGTGACAAAGTGCCCAAAGCATCTAGACCAGCAAAAACATAGCTAAAACACAGGAGGCAACAGCAAAAAATGAAAGGGAGACTCATGCCAATGGTGCCAGGTCTAACACGTGTCCCTTCCAGCTGAAATGTGGTGAGAACTACCCACCCCTTGGGAGTTCTCTTCACTAAGGCGGAAAAATCTGGACAGACCATCAGCATTGGCGTGCTCTGTACCAGGGCGGTGTTCCACCGTGAAGTCCATCCCGTGTAGGGAAATGGACCACCTCAACAGCTTTGGATTCTCACCTCTCAATTGCATCAACCATCTCTGTGGTCTGTCTGAACCCGGAAATGAGTCCCAAACAGGTATGCTCTCAACTTCTTCAGTGCCCAGACCACAGCAAATGCCTCACGCTCAATTGCACTCCATCTCTGTTCCCATGGAAGTAACCTCCTACTGATGAAGGCTACAGGTTGGTCTACACCCTCCTCATTCATCTGTGAAAGAATAGTCCCCACACCATGCTCTCAAGCGCCTGTCTGTACAATGAACTCTTTAGAGAAGTTGGGCGCCAGAAGCACAGCAAAAAATGGAAGGGAGACCCACGCCAATGGTGCCAGGTCTAACAGGAGTCAGACAATATTTTGCCAGGAATGTATATATGGCCGATTTGACGCACTGTGCTCCGCCTTGGCCATGAAGATTGAGTTCTTAAAAGGCCTAATGAATCTCGCAACCTCTCCCTAGCCTTGAGTCCATGGCGGGTGATCTTGCAGTGGTTGGTCCCTTGGGACAAAAGATAGCTGGAGAGGTCTTGGCCATTGAAATGTGGTTCATTGTCTATGCGGAGCTCCTTTATTAGGCCATGAGTGACTATGATCTTCTCTAGTTTGGGTATTGTCGCTTCCACAGAGGTGGACTTTACAATCTCTACCTCGGAGTATTTTGAGAAATCTTCTATGTAAACCAACAAGTGCCTCCCATCTTGGAGGCTGGCAAAATCTGCACTGGCACAGTGCCACAGTATTTCAGCGACTTGTTCAGAGATGATAGGTGGAGGGAGTAGACCTTTCTCATGGCTTGGCATAGGTTGCATTGCCAGACCGTTTCTTCAATTTGTTCATTCAAACCAGGAAACCACACTTTGCTACACAGCCTGTTTTTTTGTATTGACTATCCCCTGATGGGAAATTTGGGAAAAAAAAATATCTGTTGAGTCAGACTAGCCGGTACAAAGAGTTGGGGCTCCCTTAGTAGACATCTATCTGCTGTGACAGTGAACTTGTCCCTTACCTTGTGCGGGGACCATAGTGTAATCCAGGCTTCCTCCAATTTCCGGGACAAATCTGCGGAGACGGCACACCATTTCACCGACCTGGTTCCTGCTATGGCCTGCTGGAGGCAGTCGTCTGGTTTGGTGGGTTCTATGATGTCTGTCAGAGATACGGGGATGGGGTGTGACCTTTCCATGACTAATTTCATAGTGGAACCAAAGGTTTCTGATTGATTTTGACTGTAAATGGATGGCCATATAGGTAGATGCGCAAATGTTGAGAGAATCAGTGAATCGCGATGGCCACCTCCTTGATGTGGGAGTATCGCTGTTGAGTGCGGGTCAGTGCACAGCTATCATATGCAACGGGGACCCATTGCCTGTATTGCCTGTATTGCGGTTTCTGGGACACTACAGCTGCTAAATCAGTGGGGCTGTTGCCTACTGCCAGCTCAGTGTCTTTGTTAGGGTCAAAATAAGAGAACGCTGTGTCCTCAGACAGTGCCCGCTTAGTGTTTTGGAAAGATTGCTCTTGTTCGGTGCCCCAGTGCCAGATGGCGACGCCATTAATGAGGTCACACAGAGGTCTAGTGATCTGGGTGAGGCATGAAGCGGCCGCAATAGGTGACATCCCTAAAAAACTTCTGACACCAGTGACGATGGTCGGCGCTGGTGATGACGGAATGTCATAGACTTTGACTGGGTCAGGGGTGATTCCTCTGGTGGAGGAATGTTAACAAAAAAAAGCATAGCTCTTCTTTGAGAAATTCACATTTCTCTGTGTGCAGGGTAAGTCTGCAGTCTTGGAGGCATTTGAACACTGCTCTCAGTCTGTGAAGGTGTTCCTCAAGACTGGCTGTGTGGACCAGAATGTCATCACTGACATGTAAGACCCCTTGGAGACCAGCCAGCTCTCCCCTGATGATATCTTGAAATACTTTGGAGAAAATTGAGGTGCTTGTATCGCCCCAAACTGAGGTGAGTGGAGAACATTGTCACATGCCTGGATTCGGGTGCTAGGAGGATCTGTTGGTAGCAGGATCTCAGGTACATTTTCAAGAACCACCGGGAGACGGAGATTTCCCCTATAATGTCATCGACAGTTGGGGTTATGTGGCACTCCCTCTTTATGGCTGTGTTTGGGAGCCACATATCGACACATATTCTCTGGGCTATTTTGCGTTGTGGGCTACCACAGAGGGTGACACCCAGGTCCCTCCCCTCTCTCAATGACGTCTGCCGCTTCTAGCTTCTGTAACTCTGCCTCCACTTGTGGTCAAATATTAAATTCCACCTGGCGGTGGTGCACGGATATGACTGTGCTGACTGGTTGATGTGTAGGTGGGCTAGTCGATCTTTTAGGCATCGGATGGCTTTTAAAACCTGTTCAAATTCACCAAGAGTAAGTCTACTTTGCTAGCATGGATCCCAAAAGCAAACTGGACTAGCTTCAGGTGCTTGGCCTTGTGGCTGCTGATAAGCATGTCTGACCCTTCCTTGGTAATGTATACTTTTGCCTTTATTGCTTGTTCTTGGTGCAGATCATGGTGATGAAGAAGCCGGCAAGCGGTAGGCATGGGGTGGTGCTGAAGGCTTATACCCAGGTGGTGGTGGGGTGAAGTGTTGGTGGAGAGGCCATTCTCTAGTGTAGGACTAGAGGTAATATGTTGATCAATGCTGTGTGTCTGTCTGTCTCTGGTGACCTGGGGGGATGCATGGTGGTGCAGTTCTGGGTCAGCTCATCTGCATATATGATGTGAACTGTACCTTCTGATGCATCATCATCCATGTTGTCATAATCTACGAGCACCAACTCTGTGTCTACACGGTTCTTCTCAGACCCTTTTGGCAGGGGTGTTAAGTGGCAAACCTTGATGTAGTGCTTTATCTTTCCACACCCTGAGCATTTTCTCTCTTTTGCTAGGCAGTCTCCAACGTGTGGGGTCACACTGCCACACCATCTGCATGCTCTGTTGTTCTCTGATGTCTTAGAGCAATCTTGTTTACTGCAAGGCAATGTGGAGTCCGCTACCTGGTTGACTGGTTCAGTCTTGTGATGTGTTGGAGGGTGGCTTCCATGTGGGCCATCTGTGACTTGACAACTCCTTTGACCAGCTGAGAGTGAGGATATCTGCATCATCATGTGGGGCACTTGAAGTATGTGTTCTCATAGCTTGACTGAGGAAGAGCACCAAATGAACTGAGCCTGAATTTCATCCTGCTCATCTGGAAGGGTGCAAGTGCTTGTGAGCTCCTAGAGCCTGGCATAGAATTCATCCACAGATTCAACTGGCATTTGCCAGCTTAGCGAAGCAGGAACAGCTCATAATCCAGGTTGGTCAGGGGCTCGAAGCAGCCATGAGTCTACCATAGGTATAAGGTGGGCCAGCTTCCCCAACCGTTTTGGATAGTTTATGTATGGTGGCGCTGCCCAGATGAGGGAGCATGGCCCGAAGCCTATCTGCTTCCAGCTGTACAGCGGCCAAGTACATTTCAAGGCAATGTACCATGGTTGCTCACTTTGTGGCTTAAGAGGAGGGAGCTCCAGAGGCAATGAAAAGTTCAATAGTGGGTACGGATGTCATGTGCAGGTCCCTCTTGCGCTTGAACAAGAGTAGGTAGGACAGATCGCTATGACGGTGCTTGTACCCGAGGTAGGCAACAGGATTGGACCTTGTTTCTGATCTTTTTTTCTGTTTCAGTTGTTATTTATTCCTTTCAGCTACGTCATGCATGCCCGTGTTCACCAGGTAGGATGAAGACGGAGATGTGGAGGACTTTACTGTCTATCTGAAAAAATTACACTGATGTGAGCTGTGCTTAAGTGCGTCTTTATGGCAGCCCGCACATATCCGAACTGGCACGCATTCGCGCCGCCCCTCCACATCCGCTCACGGCCATGCCTGACCCGGAAGTCCGGGACATGGTCAGGCATGGCGACACGACATCTCCCCCTTTTGTAAATGGGCATGTACCTTAAGTCATTATTCCTTAAAGTTCTTCAATAAGTCGAACTGGCCTTCGAGTAATCTTCTGTGTCCGGCGAGGAGGATGTCGTTCTCTGGATTCATCCACGTTAATTACACAAAGGTGTTGTTCAAGACTGTCCACTCCTGGGTCTGAGGTGTCTGTGTCTCTGTCCGTTTCATCTTCTCGACTGTAAGCTGCTGGATTACACTTCTTGAAGTGCGAAATGTTTCTCGTGGTCCTCTTTTTTGTGGAGGCTGCTGTGATCATGGTTCCTCTCCTCTTCACTACTTGTAGCGGGTGGGCATGATATCGGCTATCAGCTTTAGTTTTCTGTTCCTTCTTTGCTAAGACCCAATCTCCTTCTTGGATGCTGGATGTTTTGGCATGGCGCCGATTGTCAGCGTAGTCTTTCATCTTTGCTTTCTTGTCTCTATAAATGTTCATCAGTGTCTCGTGATCTGATGTCGGGAGTCTGGAGTGTATAACTGCATCCGACGTCGGGATCCTGGTGCGCGAGGTTCTCCCAAGCATTAGGGTGTCGGGGCACCTGTTGGTGGTGCTGTGTGGTGTGGTTCTGTATGCTCTCAGTACTTCGTTGAGCGCAGGTTGAATATCACGGTGTGACAGTTAGGCTTGTTCTATTGTTTTCTTCAGGGTGGCCATGAAGCGCTCAACCATCCCATTGGCTTGGGGCCATAAGGGGGTGATTTTCCGGTGTTTGAAGTTCAGATGGTCTGCGAATTCTGTGAACTCGCGTCCAGTGAAAGGTGGTCCATTGTCCGTCTTTACTATCTTGGGAATTCCCCATGCTGCGAACACTTCGTCAAGGATGGGTATGAAAGCAGATGCTCTTGTGGATGATAATTGGTGTGCAATGTGAAAACGGGAATATTCGTCCATGATGACGGTGACATATTTCCCAGATTTTAGTGGGCCGAAGAAGTCAACAGCAACTTGGTGCCATACACTGTCCGGAAGATCAGACATCTGCAGTGGGGCGGGTGGTTCTTCTTGCCCCACTAGTTGGCATTGTGGGCAAACTTGAAGTGTGGCTTCTACCATTTGGTCAAGGGACGGGAACCAGACCCGCTCTCTCAGTGCTTTCTTTGTGGCTACAACACCTCTGTGGCCTTCATGGGCTAGATTAACAGTCCCTTGACGTAGTTGGTGAGGAATGACAATCCTCCTGTCTCTCAGTAGCAATCCCTCTGCACTGATTGTGAGGTCATCCTTGACGTGTCTGAAGGATGAAAGTTCATGCATGTTGATAGCAGTGGTAGCTTGGGAGGTCTCCAGATGTCTCCATGAATCCGCTCGAAGGCGCTGCATGACGTCTTGGAGTGTGGCATCCTTGGCAGTGGCTTCTATAATGGCATCTAGTGGGGCGGCAGGTGGGCGCGCTTGGTCAATAACTAAGTGGAGGTATTAATTCGGCTAGCGAAGTGCGTGCCTGTGTCAGTATTTGAGGATGGCGTGAGATGTAGTCCTCTGGGTTTTCTGTCTTTCCTGGTTTGTGAATAATGGTGTAAGTGTAGTCCTGCAAGTAGATCCCCCATCTCTTGATCCTTGGAGGCATCTTTGCTCGAGGGTTGCCGAAGATGGTAATTAAGGCCTGGTGGTCAGTAATAAGTGTGAAATGCTTCCCGTAGACGAATAAATGAAAATGCTCGCATGCCCACACGACAGCCAGAATTTCCTTCTCCAGTTGCGAGTACGCCTTCTCTGTGTCAGTGAGGCTGCGGCTGGCATAGGCTATGATATGATGCTTGTCCCTTTCATCATCGTACTGGGCAAGAATGGCGCCAAGGACCATGGGGCTGGCGTCGACAGTGACTTCCGTTTTCCGTTTGGGATTGAAGTAGGGCAAGTGGGCGACAGAGCATACAGCGCCCTTGATCTTGGTGAACGCATGGTCGCATACCTTGGACCAGTGGAATGGTTGGCCTTGTCTCGTTAGCTCTTGCAGTGGATAGCTGATGGTGGCATAGTCTTTAATGTATCTGGCACAATAGCTGGCCATGCCCAGGAATGACCGAATGTCGCTGACATCGCGAGGTTGCGGGGTGTCAGCGAGCGCTGAAACTTTGTCAGGGTCTGGTCTCATGCTGTCTTCAGAGAAAATGTGTCCATAGAATTTGAGAGTTGACTTGTGGAATTCACACTTGTCTCTGTTGAGTGTGAGGTTGGAGTTGAGAAGGGCATGGCACACGCGGTCTAGGGCTTTGTCATGGTCTTCGCGTGTCGTACCAAATACGAGTATATCGTCGCTGTAGTTGAATGAGTTGGGAATGTGGTGGATCACTCACCGAACAGCTTCTTGGAAGATTTCCGCTGTTGATGAAATGCCAAAATTGAGGTGTTTGTATCTGAAGAGTCCTTGATGGGTGGTAAACGTGGTAATATATCTTGACTTCTCATGGAGTTCGAGCTGGTGGTATCCTTTGTTGAGGTCTAGTTTTGAAAAGACCGTTGCTCTGTTCAGGCGAGTAATCATGTCGCTGATATGGGGTCTGGGATGTCTTTCCCATTCTATGGCCGTATTCGGGGCACACAGGTCCACACACAGGCACACCTTGTTTTCATTACCTCGTTTGGGCACAACTACCACCGGTGACACCCAGGGAGTGGGTCCAGAGGACCGCTGTATGATGTCCGCTCTCAGCAGGTCTTGAAGCTCGTCATCGACTGCTTGTTGAAGGTGGAACGGTACTTTGCTCTGGTGTCGGGCCACTGGCGTTATTTGCTCATTGATGTGGAGCTTCACTTTGGCGTTGGCTAATTTTCCTAGGCCCGAGAACAGCTTCGGAAATATGTTGATCATGTCAGGTGAGTCGTCCACTTTAAATAGGATCTCTACTAGCCTCAGCCGTTTCGCTGTGGGTAGGCTGAGTAGACAGTCAGTGGCTTCGGGGCCTTCTATGACATGAATTTGGGCCTGGATTGTCCTGTCCTTGTAGGTAAGTGTTGTGGCAAAACGTCATAGACATGGCAGTGGCTCTTTGGACATCCATGTGTGGACGCGTACTGCGGCCGGTTCTAGCTCCGGTTTCGGCCACATCTTTTCATATTCCGTTGTGCAGATGTAGTTCAGTGACGCTCCCATGTCCAGAACAAATTTAGCGGAATGATTTCCCATTCGAATGTCTAATCTTGGGTATTTCTTCAAACGGTCTGGGTCTACCACCATGCATACATACTCGTCACTGTCTTGTGATATGGGAGTGAGTGCGGACGATTCTCTTGATGTTGACCGGTGAATCGATACGAAGCTTGGGACTGGGTGCTAGACCTGGATGAGCTGGTTGAACTCTCTCTTCTTCCGTGCACCACCCTGACGTGTTGGCGAGTCCCGGCGCTTCGTCTGACCGGTCTTGTTTCTTTACGCCGGGTTTGGCACATGGCTTCGAAGTGATTGTCTCTCCCGCATCGTTGACATTGTTGACCTAGGGCTGGGCAGGTGCCAGTGTGTGGATATTCCAAACCGCAGCGGTAGCAGTGCGGCGGTTGTTTCTGGCTTTTACTGGTTCTGGCCCCACCGCAAGACAAACTCGTGGGTTTGTCAGATCTCCGATGATCTTCCCGACGCTTTATTTCTGTCTGGGATTGAACTCTGAGGGCGTGTTCACGTTTTTCTGTTTTTCCGGCTTCCATTTTCTTGGCGTGCTCTTCAGCTTGATCATTTATGCGTGTGAGTTCTTCAATGTCATTGAGCGAGTAGTGTTTTTTGAGTAGTCAATGTCACAGTGACTCTGACTGGCATCCTTCGATGATGCGTAAGCGAAGCGCATCTTCAGTGTTAAAATTGTCAAATTCGCAGTATCGTGCCAGACGCTTTAGTTGCAAAATGAAATCGCCCATAGATTCATTGCGTTCTTGGGACGCAAGGTTGAAGGTGTAGCGTTCATAATCTAGGTTATGTTTGTGGAGAAATTTTCTGTTCAGAGCGTACTTCACATCTGTATACGACGCAGCGTTTTCCTGTGGCAAATCTTTGATTATTTGTCCAATGTCTTTGCCCACTAGCTTTCTCAGTGCTATCAGTTGATGATCAGGGTCATCTACTCTTGAACCTTTCATGAAGTCTTTGAAATCTTTTATCCAGCTCTTCCACTTGGGGCCAATGCTGTTTCCTGAAGTCAGTATTAGAAGTTCGGGGGGACGCAGGAACGATACCCCCATGAGTAGGGGCCCATGTAGCGCGGCTGAAGCTGGTCCTGGTGTTGCGTTTTGCGTGGAGTCAGGTCGAGTGGACATGGTGATGTATTATTATTTTCACTGTCCCTCCTGATGCTTCCCACGGCGTTTGCAAAACCACAAATCTCTTTTTGGCTGGCTTAGGGTGCTTTTCCTGTCTTTGCCTGACCTCAAAATGACCGCCGGGCTGGTGCCAATGTCCTCCTATGGAGCGCTCCTGACTTTAAAATGGCCACCAGATGCTACGCTTATAGGCCAGTTTGAGAAGTGGGGAAAAGTGGTGTTCTTTCCCCAGCGCTGCACTTTTCACTTCTTTCAGGCCTCAGGGACTTGCCTCGCTGGGTGTCCTCGTCGGGACTGCAGAGTGAGCCGATCGGCAATGCTCACTTACTCGGCTAGATAATGCACCTCTTTCTGGCTGGACGGTCGGCAGACGCTGCTCTCCACTTGTGTTTAGCTGAGGGGGGTGTCCTTGTATCCCATCCCTCGTCGCCAGGTTTACTGTCTATCTGAAATAATTACACTGACGCAAGCTTTGTTTAAGTGCGTCTTTATTGCACACCGCCCCTCCCCATCCGCTCACGGCCATGCCTGACCCGGAAGTCCGGGACATGGTCAGGCATGGCGACACGACAAGGACTACCCCTGCTGTGATCAGAGTTGACAGCCAAAACTGTGCCACTGTTGGATGAGGAAAATGGAGGCAAAGGGGCTAGGGCCTTCATTGAACCTGGTGAAGGTAGCTAGAACCCATGTGGGGGCCCCTCCGTAGGCAGTGGGAGGATGTGGGCCCTATACCGCAGCAGTGTCCTGCCCAGCAGTTGGCCTCCTTTCTCGAGGTGCATGTGCCCTTCCGTTGACCTCACCTCTCAAGGCACCTGTAGGTGTAGGTGGCTGAAGGAGGAGGTATCTTCCTTGAGCTTGTGGATCCCCGGTGGGGAGCACGATATGCAGCACCTGGGTGGAGGATCCCAAAATTATGCTTGATAAGTACTGATAGCAGGAAGTGCAGGTGGCAGGTCGTGCAGCCGAGGGGGCTGCCATCCGTGTAGACTTTTGTGAGCCAGGAGCAGTGGGCAGGGCAGCGCTGTGCATTGCCAGCAAATTGGATCAAGAACGAGCTGAGGGGCCACGGAACGCAGCACAGCAGGTCATCAGTGCGAGGGCAGATGAAAACTGTCCTTGTTGCCAGTTGCTGTGTTCCGGGGAGCTCGCAAGTCAAGGCGGACCCTGGGACTTTTGCACAGGTTAGAGGCCATGCTAAAACAGCCTGCACACCCGTTACGGTCTGGTGCGGAACTGCAAACACACGGTTCCGCCCGTTTATTGAGACATCAGATCATGTGACCAAGAGGGTAAACCATTATACATCTGAGGCCGGTGATGCTGGATTGGACACCCCTCGGCCTGCAATACTAATACTACAAGCACAACACAAAGAACAAAAAACTTCTCTCACCCACAACACAGATAGAGCATGGAGCCCAGAATTTCATACTACCCTCTTCATAGAACAGGTACAGCTTGGGCATCACCAGTGTAATATGTCACCCTTCACAGAAGAAGTGAAGCCTGTGCGTCAACAAAGCAAGCCTCAGTACCACATGGAAGAGGTGTAGCGTGGACATCAATAGTGCAAACTTCCATCCTTCACAGAAGACATACAGATTAGCCTTGCTTTTCAAATCCACATAACATAACAATGGCAATCAGGCTCCCTTCTGTCACAAAACGGTATAGCATGTGCTTCAGGAGTGCAAGCTTCTAGCCCTCGAAGAACTGTCAGATTTCATGTGGAGCAATAATAAGGGTTTCTGTCACATATGGCTTGGTCGACAGGAATACAAACTTCCTTCTCTCCAGAAGTGTTACAGTCCATTATCAGGTTAAGCATTCCTTGCTCACAGAACAGTTACAGCATTAACATAAATAGTGCAAACTCCCATCCCTCACAAGACAAAAACTGCATGGACACCAAAAGTGCAGTTGTCTATCCCTTAAAGTACAAGTGCAGCATGACAGCAACAGCCGAAGCTTCTATCCCACACAGAACAGATACGAATGTTGCTCAGCAATGCAAACTTCCATCCCTCACAAAACATGTTCAGAATGGGCATCAATGATGCAAAAATTCCATCCGCCTCCGAACAGTTGCAGAATGTGCATCAATGGTGCAAATTTCCATCCCTCTCTGAACAGTTGCAGAATGTGCATCAATGGTGCAAACATCCGTCCCTCACTGAACAGTTGCAGAATATGCTTCAAGGTGCAAACTTCCATTTCTCACAGAACACTTGCAGAATGTGCATCAACAGTGAAAACTTCCATCCCTCACAAAACAGTTGCAGAATGTGCTTCAACCGTGCAAACTTCCAGCCCTCACATAAGAGTTGCAGAATGTGCATCAGCAACGCAAGCTTCCTGCCTTCAAACAGGAGCTGCTTTTGTCAGAAAATGAGTGTCATGTCCATCAGCAATTAAATCTGATCTCCCTCCAGAAGAGGTAAACATCAACATCAGCAGCTTATGCGTCCCTCACTCACAGAATAGGTCAACCTTGATGTCCTTTCTTCTAAGGACTAAGCCTGTGACCCAGAGGAACAAGTGAGCTTTGTGCCCGACTGGCAGTGTAGTTTCACCATTAAATGGGGACCAAAAGTGGGAACATACAACCCTTCCCAAGAAGTAACTCAATGCACTAGGAGGAAAATAACTAAGTGCACCAGGAAGAAAGGAACTTAGTGCACCAGAAAGAAAGGAGGAACTCAGTGCGCCAGGAACAAAGGAACTCAGTGCACCAAAAACAAAGGAATTCAATGCACCAGGAAAAAAGGAACTCGGGCCAACAGGAAGAAAGAAACTCAATTCACCAGGAAGAAAGGAATTCAGTGCACCCGGGGTACAGTAACATTGCACTAGGAAGAAAGTAACTCAGTGCACCAGAGAGAATAAAACTCAGTGCACCAGGAAGAAAGGAACTCAGTGCACCAGGAAGAAAGGAACTCATTGCACCAGGAAGAAAGTAATTTGGTGCACCAGGAAGAAAGGAACTCAATGCCCCAGGAAGAAAGGAGCTTGGTGAAATAGGAAGAAAATGAATTTGGTGCAGCAGGAAGAAAGTAACTCAATGCCCCAGGAAGAAAGGAGCTTGGTGAAAGAGGAAGAAAAGGAATGTGGTGCAGCAGGAAGAAAGTAACTCATTGCACTAGTAGGAAAGGAACTCAATGCACCAGGAAGAAAGGAATACATTGCAGCAGGAAGAAAATAACTGCACCAGGAAGAAAGTAACTCAATGCACCAGGAAGAAAGTAACTCAGTGCATCACCAAGAAATGAAATCAGTGCACCAGGAAGAAAGGAACTCAATGCACCATGAAGAAAGTTACTCCTGCACTAGGAAAAAAGGACATAAATGCACCAGAATGAAAGGAATTAATGAACCATAAGAATGTAACAATGAACTAGAAAGAAAGGAACCTAATGCACCAGTAGAAAAGGAGCTCAATTCACCTGGAAGACAGTAACTCAATGCACCAGGAAGAAAGGAACTTAATGGCTTACACAAATTGGCAGGTCCCATGAACACTTGCTTCATCTATGGCACACCTGGCACCCTGCCTAACCCTTGGCTTGTGGTCTCCTATATGGGGCTGTGTGATGGAATAGAGGAGAATCATTTTCCCTTCCTTTGTTCAACAGGTTTTCTTTCTCTCCCTCCCGTTTTCCTGTGTAGCTCAAGCTATCACCTCACAACTGGAGCTATACATTCTGAGAAGTCTGAATTTTATCCACAAACAGCAATAACTACTATAATCTCCTCAACCCCTCTCAATCGAGATTCAGAGCCAACCACAGTACTGAGACAGGCCTAATCGCAGCCACTGATGACATCAGAACCCTCCTGGACCATGGTAAAATAGCTGCCCTCATCCTCCTAGACCTGTCAGCCACCTTCAACACTGTCTCCCATCACATCTTAATCAACAGACTCTACCACATCGGAACAAGGGAGATGACTTCAATGGATCCTCTCGTACCTCACCAGAAGAACCCAGAGAATCTGTCTCCTACCGCTCACCTCGGAAATCAAGATCATCTGCTGAGTTCCCTAAAAGGTTCAACCCTCAGCCTCACCTTCTTCAACACATACATGACCCCCCTAGCCAACACCATCAGATCGCATGGACTGAACATCATCTCCTACGCCGACGACACCCAGTTCATCCTCTCACCGTAAGAAGACCCCGCTACCACCAGATCCAACTTTCACAGATGCATGATGAAGGTCACTGAGTGGATGAAGGACAACTGTCTGAAGCTCATAATGGACAAGACGGAAGAACTCATCTTTGGGAACAAGATCTTGCCATGGAACAACACATGGTGGCCTGATGAACTTGTATCATCCCCCCGACAGACCCCACCCACAACCTCGGCATCATCCTGGACAGCAAAGCTATCCATGAAGAAACAGGTAAATGCAGTCTCATCCACCTGCTTCCACACCCTATGCATGTTTCGAAAGATTTTCAGGTTGCTCCCAGTCAACATCAGAAGGACCGTCATGCAGGCCCTCGTCCCCAGTAGGCTGGACTACGGGAACACACCCTACGTAGGAATTGCCACATGCCTACTGAAGAGACTACAGACAATGCAAATCTCAGCTGCAAGACTCATCCTTGACCTCCCCAGACAGACCCAAGTCACACCCCACCTCAAGAAGCTACACTGTCTCCCAATCCAGAAGAGATGCCAGTTCAAGATGTTGACCCATGCATACAAGGCCCTACACAAAGAGGAACCCGCCTACATAAACAAATGCATGACCTTCCACCAACCAACTAGACAACTATGATCCGCCTCCTTCTTCCTAGCAGACACCCTCTGAATCCACTGAGACAACAGCGGAGGACACTGCTTCTCACCCCGGTGGGCAAAGCCTGGAACAAACTTCCCCTGAATCTACTGACCTCTGCAACGCTCTAGCAATTCAGGAAAGGGCTAAAGTCCTGGGTGTTCAAATGAACAAATCACTAAGAAGTAGCTAGCATCCCCAGTGCCTTGAGACCCTCACAGGTGATTTGCTGTGCTTTAAAAATCCTGATTGATTGATAACCAACATGGACTACACTTCCTGCCTAGAATCCCTTTTACGGTCAGTTCAGAGACTAATGAAGCACTTGCTACTGGTTTCAAGACATTTTAGAATTCATACCATGATTGCACTTCAGCAGTCTCTGACCTCCCACATCCACACGAAGAGTCGGATAAATAGTGTTCGCCTCAGCCAGTAATTTTGACTTTGTATGACTTCGAGTGGACCCTATATGCCAATTTGACCTTTGAACAGGAGCAGGATCCTGCTGCTTACTGCCTACCATTTGGACTTGGAAGAATCCCTTTTAATCTAGAGCATACCTCTGCTGTGGTCTGTACTGAGGATGAAGGAGAGAAGCAAACTCCAGCCTTCCAGAACCATCTGTACAAGCTGTAGCAGACTGAGATATCTGTGTAGAGACCTCTTTAAGGGACTGAGTCACGTGAAAGCAATACCATTTTTGAATTCCTGCTGGCAAAAAAACAAGACCAAAGACAAAGCACCACATGAAACACTTTCCAGGAAGGATTCTTTGTTGAGCCTGCACATCCCTGATTTTCCTAATACATTAGAGTACTTAATTGGGGTCTATCCGAAATCATACAGGCATATAGGGTTTTCCATTCACCTCTGGCCAACCTTTTCTGTCCCATTTCTGACACGCAGTCTTTCTGAATTCAAAACCAGGTGAATCATCTCTCGAGTCCTTATGGTCCCAGAGAAATCCTGAAGGTGTGTTCAATCATAACCATACATTCCAGTTCCCAGTTGGCACTGCTCGTGGCTGTGTGCTCAGTAGATTTCCTAAGGCCTGGAGCTCACACACCAACCAAAAACCTCTGCCACTACTCTCCTGTTTTTAAATATGCACTCCCTAAGTGTGGTACATTTAGAGAAGGTATTTATCGGCACAGATCTTGCCAAATCTTTGTCCCCAGTTGCTTCATTAACTGGAAACGGAGAGTTTGTAAGAACTGATCTTGTAACTCAGACTTACTTTGATCACTTTGGTAAAATCTATGTAGTTGTTTCCATGGTAGGTTTTGGGCTACTTGGAATATTTACCTTTTTTTCAGGAAACCGTGTGAAATTGTGTTAGAAAAACTAGGGGTACAGATTTGCATCCAAAATACATTGGGGAGGAGCCTAGCGCGCAACCAAGATGGCCGCGTAGGTGCGAGGCTCCCGAGGACCTCCGCGACCGCCTGCATAAATCCTGACTATATCCTGTCCTTGACGAGGGGACTGTGTTCGTGAGACCGAGCTGAGGTGCCATCCGTTTTCCGTTTCCAAATCGGACCTCGGACACCGGCGGGAGCATCGATTGAGGTTTGCGGCCTTCTCCACGCCGGCCCCCCGGATTGGAGTCGTGGGGCTATCCGGAGACAAAGTGAACAACAGCGGCGGGCGAGGCTGGGCGATTCGCGTACCCCGCACTTTCACTTTCGCTTTCGCGCCCTCCTTGCTGACAAGCGAGGTAGGGTCGCGAGGCGGCGTGCGGTGGTGTGACTTCATCGGGGTGCCCTGCCGGCCCGCCAGCTGTGATCTGCCCTTCGGAGCTGTGGTCGCCCTCCCCCGGAGCCCGTGAACCGGTCTGTCAGCCCCTTTCAAGGAGATTGGCACGATTTGGGGACTGGAGCCATGTCCACGAAACAAGATGGCGACCGGGCAAAGGTGAAATCGACCCGCCGTGGCGCAGCCCCTCAGTCTAACAGCATGGACCGCTACACCCTCCAGAAGGGATCTCCAGAGGCGTCGCGTAGGTCCCCTGTTGGCCCGACTGATGCCCCTGCTTTGCCCGCGGATCTGACCCTCCGGGACGTCATGGGCGCCATCGCCGAGATGAAGGCCTCAGTCGACCAGCGCTTTGACACTCTGGCGCAAAAGATCGACTCGGTCCTCGTGGATGTGGGCCTGGTGAGGGCCGATCTGTCCAAGACGAATGACCGGGTCGACTCTTTGGCCCACACCACCTCGGGCCTCACAACGGACGTGGCGGCCCTCCAAAAGGAGGTGCGCCGACTGGGCCAGGCGAGCGCCCTGATGGATCGTGGACTGGAAGATTCCGAGGGTCGGGCCCGGAGGAACAATGTTCGCATTGTCGGGGTGCCGGAGGGACGTGAGGAGGAGGCGGCGGATCTGTTTGTGGAGGACCTGATCCTCACCCGTCTCCAGCCCCGGGGGCTGAGTAAACTCTTCGCAGTGGAACGTGCCCACAGGGTCCCCGGAGGGAGACCTAAGATCGGAGGCCCTCCGAGGCCTCTCATTGCCCGGATCTTCAACTTTCGGGACAGAGACGCTATCCTGCAGACTTCTAGGCAACAAGGACCGGTCAGACTCGACAATATGGATGTAAACTTCTATCCTGATTTTACTCCGGCGGTCCAGAAGCAGAGACTGAGTTTCCTCGGAGTCAAACGTCGCCTACGGGACCTGAACCTCAAGTATGCGATGCTTTTTCCAGCGAAGTTGAGGGTAGAGGTGGATGGCCGCACGCACTTTTTTGATCGTCCCGAGGCGGCCGGGGACTGGTTGGACACTTTGCCCGGGGATCGGGGCCGGGGGGGTGGGGGGGGGCGCGGTTGGTGGGGAGGGCTTGCCGGATCAGGACTGAGGGACTAATAGTAGGCCTTGCTCTGGACAACATTATTGTCATCATTGACTGATTGTGTAAGTTCCCCTCCCGTGGGGGTCGTACGGGGTCTCTTGGGGGCTTTCCCTCCTCCTCTGGGGGACTAGTTAGTGTTTTCATCTATGGGGCGACAGGCACACTGCACTTTGGGGGGGCTGTTCGGGCTCATGCAGGGGTGCAGGGAGGGGGGAGTTCTGTTGGGACGGGTGGGTTGGGGTGGGGTGTTGTTCGTTTTTACCGCAAGGCAAACCCTTTACTGTATTTGTGTTTTTGATGTGCTCTCGGGGGGACGAGTGATGGCTTCTGTATGTGATGGGGGGTAGGGACTTGACTTTGTTGTCTTGGAACGTTAATGGACTGGGGGACAGGATTAAGCGAGGTGTGGTCCTGCAGTATCTGAAACGAATTTCGCCAGATGTGGTCTTTCTGCAGGAGACGCACCTTATTGGTAATTCCTTCTTTGCCATGAATCGGCGTGGCTATCGTTTGGTGGCCCACTCGGGCTTCACGTCTGGCTCGCGGGGGGTGGGCATCATGGTTAAGAACTCGCTCCCGCTGGAAATAGATGAGGTGCGCCATGATGAGAGGGGACGCTACACTGCCTTGGTGGGGAGAATGGAGGGCAAAGTGGTTGTCTTTGTTTCAGTGTATGTCCCACCGGGGCTACAGTCTACCACTTTTGCGGACCTGGGGCGCCTCCTCCTTGACCTTCCGGGGGGGCTTCTGGTGGTTGGGGGGGATTTCAATGCGGTGGTTTCTGGGACTATGGATCGTCACCCCCCTAGGGACCTCCCCCGGGCGCAGGCATGGCTGTCCGGCCTTTTAGATACATTGGGATTGGTGGACTGCTGGCGCTTAAAACATCCCACGCAGCTGCAATACACCTTCCATTCGGGTGCCCATGGTAGCCTCTCGCGGCTTGATCATATCCTTGTCCCTGCGGCCTATGCTGGGAGGGTGGGAGAGGTGCGCCATCTGGCGCGGGGTATTTCAGATCACTCCCCGCTCCTGTTGCACTTTGGTGTCCTCCCGAGGGGGGAGGGCAGGGTAGCTCCAATCAATGCCTGGTATCTGCGCGACCCCACTATTCGCGCTGACCTGATTAAATCCTTGCAGCGGTATTTCGAGGAGAATGTGGGGTCTGTCCCGTCGGCTATCTCCCTTTGGGAGGCCTTCAAGACAGTTATTAGGGGGGAGGCCCTCTCCTTCATATCCCATGCCCGGAGGCGCGAGCAGGAGGAGGTGGCCCGAGTGGAGGCCGAAATTACTGAACTGGAGGGTGATTTGGGGAGTGGGGTGACGGATGCTGCACTGCATGTTTTACACCTTAAGCAAGCGGCCTATAGGGCCCTCGTCACGGAGGCAGCCAGGGGCCTCAGCAGAGAGCAACAGGGGCGACTGTATGATGTGGGTGATAAGGCTGGTAAATTGATTGCGTGGTTGGACAAAAAGGAGAGAGCGAGTCGTGTGGTTCCGCTGATTGAGAGGATGGATGGTGTACGTGTCACCGAGCCAGAAGACATTGTCTCTTGCTTCGCGGATTATTTCCGCGAGGTGTATTCCCCGGTCTCTCCCTGCTCGGAGGCGGATTCTCATGCCCTGCTTCGAGATATCGCGCTGCCCTCCCTTTCGGTGGAGGACAGGGAGTCGTTGGATGCTGCTCCTACCTCAGACGAAATTGCCCTCGCTATACGCTCGGTTGCATCTGGCAAGGCCATGGGCCCGAACGGCATCCCTATCGAGTTGTATAAGCTGCGACCGGACGTACTGGCACCCCACATCCGCGCGATGTTCCTTGCGGCCCACTCGCGGGGCTCCCTCCCGCCGGACCAACGTCTGGCTACAATCGTGGTGATCCACAAGGAGGGGAAACCCCGAGACCGGGTTACCTCCTATCGGCCTATCTCGCTCTTGAATGCGGAGCCCAAAATCCTTGCCAAGGTGCTTGCCAACCGGCTGGTCGGCGTGGTGGGCGATTTGGTCCACCAAGACCAGTCTGGCTTTATCCCCCATCGCAACACGGCCCTCAATCTGCGGCGCTTGCACGGGGTGCTCGCGCGTGTTCCGTCTGTGCGGGAGCCGGCCATCTTGGCGTCCTTAGACGCCACCATGGCGTTTGACACGCTCGAATGGCCATACATTTGGGCGATGCTGGCGAAATTTGGATTTGGACCGGGATTCATCAGCTGGGTCAAATTGTTGTACTCGGGCCCGTTAGCGCAGGTGGTAGTGAATGGGCGAGTCTCGGCCCCGTTCGCGCTGGGACGGGGCACGCGACAGGGTTGTCCCTTGTCGCCGCTCCTGTTTGCATTGGCCTTGGAACCCCTGGCGGAGTGGCTACGGTGGCACCCTTCCATCCGTGGTCTCCGTTGGACCCCTGAGTATGAGGACCGCGTGTCCCTCTACGCTGACGATATCCTTTTGTACCTAGCCTCCCCGCGCAAATCACTGATTGTCCTGGTTGATGTCCTGCGCTCCTTTGGCCGTAACTCAGGCCTTGTCATCAACTGGGCTAAATCATGTGTCTATGTGCTTTCCGGGGAGGCTCCCGTCCTCCCGCGGGGATGTCCGATCCAGATTGCCTCGCAGGGGTTTCGGTACCTGGGTGTCTATATCACGCTGGACCCGGCGGCCCGCTACGAGCGAAACTTGCTTCCCCCCCTCCAGCGCTTGAAGGAGGACGTCGCGCGCTGGCGGCACCTGCCGCTTTCGCCGCTTGGCCGGGCGGCATTGTTTAAGATGATGTCGTTGCCGCGCTTCCTGTACGCTCTCCAGAACACTATGGACCTAGTCCCGGCGCGCTACTTCCGTGAGGTGGAGAGTCTACAGCGCCGTCTGTTCTGGGACGGGAGGCCGCGTATAGCCCTGGCGAAGTTGACGCTCCCGTGGTATGACGGGGGGATTGCCCTCCCGGACATTAAGCGGTATTACTGGGCCTCCCAGCTAGCTGCAATTAATCACGGCCTCTATGGGCCCGCCTTGAACCCGGCATTTGAAATGGACAAGATGCTCCTGCCCGGGGGCGACTACAATCGAGCACTCTACTCTGGCGCGCCGGATCCCCGCTTGACGGGGCCCACGCGTGTCATGGTGCGGGTGTGGCACGCGGCCAATGCAGCTATGGGGTGGAAGGACCGTTTGACCCGGGCGTCACCGTTGTATGCGCCTCAGCGGTTGGGCTCCCTGTGGACCTCGAAGGGCTTCGAGAAGTGGGACACGATTGGCATCAGTAAAGTGGGGGACCTCTGGACGAGAGGGGGATTTAAAACATTCGAGACGCTGCAGACGGAGTTTCAGCTGCAGGGCAGTGAATACTTTCGGTACTTGCAGGTCCGTCATGCGCTGGGCTCCGTCTTCCCAGACGTCGCCTCCATCCCGGAGTCTTCCCCCCTGGAGGATAGAGTGCTGGATGGCCACGTTCCGGATGGCACGATCTCCCTCATTTACAAAAAATTGATTAATGACCGCTCGGGCCTGCTGACCGGCCTCCGTGAGGCGTGGGTTGCCGACGGGCTGGAGTTGGACGACGAAGACTGGATTTCCGCGGTGGCCTCTCCGAAGGAGGTGGCCATACCGGCTCGCCTTCGCTTCGTCCAGCTTAAGATACTCCACCGGGTTTACATGACGGGGCCAAGGCTTCTGCGTATGGGTTATGCTGAGGATGGGTTGTGTAAGCGTGGGTGTGGTGCTTTGGCGACTTTTTTGCATATTTTGTGGGAATGCCCGAAGGTGGAGCGATTCTGGCGTGGTGTGCATGAGGTCCTGCGTCTGGTTACACATGTCGTACTGTTGCCTGAAGCGAGGAGATGCTTGCTGAATGTGTGGGAACCAACTGATTACTCGGTTCCGCAGACGCGATGGGTGACTCTGGGATATATGATAGCTAAGCGTGACATCGCTCAACTGTGGGGATCCCAGCGGCCCCCGGCGGTGTCGGCCTGGAAAGAACATATGGATTGGTGCATGTTCCGAGAAAAGGTGGTGTATGTGGCGAGGGGCAAGCCTGGGGCGTGGGTGAAAATATGGGGCCCCTGGAACGCCTACCGCGGGGGTATTTGCGAGCCACCACTGCTGCCTGCTGCCTCACCGGTTCCGTCCCCCTAGTTGACCCCCTCCCCCAGCCCCGGGCACAGAGTTCCCCCAGTCCTGGACTTGTTTCCCTTCCCCCTCTTCAGATTCCTGTGGATGGTCGGGGTCCCTCATTCGAGGAGCACGTGTGATTACCTTCGATTGCGGGTTGCCTTGCGGGTGTGTTTTTCTATGTTGTTGCGTGTGTATAAAATGAAACCGTATTGTGGGCTTAGAGTCATGTGGCCCACGTCGTCGATGTTTCCTGATTTGCTTCTCTGTAACGCTAAGTGCCCTGTTGTAAGTTTGTCAGGTGCTCCTGTCACTCTAGCGGCCGGCCGGAAGGTTGTAGGCCCATACTTGTATACACTTGAGATTGCAATAAACGGTTTCAAAAAATAAAAAAAATAAAAAAAAAAAAATACATTGGGACGGAGGGCCAACAGATCATATCCAAGTGGGTACTTTGGACCTTCTTCCATCGCACCTCTGCCCTATTCCGTGAGTCTTGTTACAAACATAGTGGTAGACTTCCTTGACCCAGACATCTATGCCACGGGCCATAGTGGCAAGCAAGCTCAAGGTTTTCCAAATGTGGCCCCAGTTATTCATTTATTTTTTGTAAAGGCTCTAAATACATTTGTGGTCTTATCTCTAACCACTAGTTAGATGCTGCATGTGAAATTAAAATGAAGATGTCTAGCGCAGAAGGCATTAGCACATTCTATTTATTTATGTTTCAGAGTTTTGCCTATTTTACATAACTGTCTAGATCTTTCTTGATACATTAGTACTAACAAGACATTCAGGGGGATATGTACAATGAAGCGGCGGAGCGTGTCGTTAGCCTCCTGGGCTTAACGACACACTCCGCCACTTCGAAAACGCAAGGCTGCACCATATTTACAAGAATGTGGTGCAGCCTTGTGTTTTCCCCTGCGATGGCACTAAGTTTAACAACTTAGCGCCAACTCAGGCACCCTTGCACCAGAGTGCAAGGGTGTCTGTGTGCAGGGGAGGATTGGTTATGTGTAGAAACGTGTCCCTTCCTGCACATTAACAATCCTAAAATGCCATTTTGTAACTTTCATGTGTGCTGCTTCATGCAACACACATGAAAGTTACAAAATGGCTTTTTTTTTTTTTTTAAAAAGGTTTGTTTATGTACAGGAAGAAACTTGTGCTTTTGTGCTTTTGCCTTGTGCGGCACACATGGGAAAAGCAAAAATGAGGAGAAATATTGCATTTCTCCTTGTTTCGCCAACTTAAGACCAGGATTCTCCTGGTCTGAATTTTGGCGCTGCCTCAAATATACGTCACCCTTGTACATAGGGCACAACGTCAAATACAATGGGTGTTGTGGTGGAACGCCCACCACAACACCCACTGCACGCCCCTTTCACGCTAAACGTAGCGTGAAAGGGTGCCTTATGTACAAGGCAGCGTTAAGCCACGTTAAGTGGTTGAACGCTGCCTCGTACATAAGGCAAGGCCCCTATCGCCACGGGAACATCACAAAAAGTGACGTTCCCATGGCAATAGGATGTTGTACATAAGCCCCTCAGTTTATAGTGGGTTAGTTCAGCTCAATCGTATATCTAAGTATCTAACTTAACTATCCCTGGAGAGCCAAATGCAGAAATTCTGTTGCTCATGGGACATTGCTTAGAAAATGATCGAATCCACCATGGATGTGTCCAAATGACCGCTGACCGCCCCATGAACAGAAAGGGCCTACTATTGGTGGGGAAGTGGTGGGATCACAGAATTTCAGGCTTGAGAAGGCTCTGACTAACTGTCAATACATTTCATGACATTAACAGTGAGAGCTCAGTTAGGCTGGCTGATGGCAAGGTTTGGAAGGAGTCTACCCTGACAGAAAAAGATGATATCACTTGGGCAGAAGGGCCTAATGCAAATTATTTGATTATTATTATTCTTAAGCCTCTGTCGAGGGATACTTTCAAAGGAGGAACTTCTGATGATCCTGACCACTCAGGACCAACGACGGCCAATATCCCAGGTTTCCTAGGAAAAGTAACTAATCTTACTTCAGTCTTCTGGTGCCAGATTGCACAAGAGCATCTACACTTGCATCAACTGTTGTGCCCAGTGGTCCCTTGGCTGATGACTTTGGAGGGGTAAAAAGAATAGAGATTGCAATCACTAAGGTAAAACCTAGATACGATGGCAAGACCAGGGACAATGCAAAGACGATTTGAATTACAAAGGCAATGAGTTTAAGTAGTACAAGCTCAAAATTGAGCAACAGGATAAACAAAGAGAGGAAGAAAGCTGTGAAGGAAAGAAGTTGGCTGCCTTTTTGACTCCTCCCATGGTTTCCTTGCTTTCAGCCCAGCTACTTTCTATCTCATCTGCCTCACCGCTAGATCCTAGTTGTCCTAAAGTGGCATCTTTTCTTGCATTTGATGTGGTCTCACCTGTAATCTTGCTGAACTGACTGGCCCACATTGGCATTAATTATGTAGCACTCCAGTGGATCTCTTCATGTCTCAGTGATGGCTCCCAGGCAGTATCATTGGTTATTTCCTGCTCAGAATTTTAATAAATCTCCTGGAGGGTTTTCAGGGCTCGCCCCTGACCCCAACCTTATTCAATATTTATTGAGCTCCTCAGACACCGTCACATGTTTCTTCAATCTACAGTTTTATTCACACACGCAATCCTCCAGTTATACGGCCTCTGAATTACCTTCATTCTTTTCTTCATTTTAAAGATTGCACATACCCTGTCGCCAATTACATGAGCATCAACATCTCCATTCTGGTACTGCCGAAATATGTCATGTTTGGTAGAAAACAGCATGACTCATCACCTCCAACATGATTCTTGTGCCAAGGTTGATATGGCATGCACTCAGCTGGCTACCTTAGAGCTTGCCCACCTGGTTGCCCTAGCCATCCCTGTGCCTGGCTCCCAGCCTGCAGCTGCTGGTGTCAAGACTGGAATCTGACCCCCCTGCCAGGAGGTGTGAACTCTCACAGGAGTCAGAAATATTGACTTGGATGGCTGGTGAAGTGGCACAGCAAGGCAGTGAGCTTCAAAGCCTTTACCGTCTGTGAAATTCAACCAATCAGCCCCCCCCCCCCAAAGGAGGAAACAGCCCTCCTCTGCCCCTAGGCACATCTGCAACTGGGCAGGTGGGAAAATGAGGATATTCAGGAGGTGTACATCCCAGAAGGCTAGCTACACCTCTAAGGTTGGCTACCTGGTCTGACAGCTAAAAAATGTTTCTGCAATTTTTATAAACTTTCAGAATAGAAGGTTCTGGGAGGAAAAGTTGGCAAACCCCCCCAAATGTGGTCACTTCAGGGGCAGATTAGTTGTTGGGCCAAGTAAGCCTATTGGCCACCTGCACCTACACCCCTAACGCCCCATAATATAGGATTTAAAGGCTAGCCCTGATTCCAGAACTTCAGTTTTTGTTAATGATTTGCAACTAAGGACATGGAAAAGACCTGAGTCTGTGACAACGGGAACTGCACAGACCAAAGGCGTGATACCCTGTAGCTATGGCAACGTTTCTGGAACTGCATGACTATGACTCGTCCCGGAACAAAGACCAGTTCCCCCAGACAAAGGGACCCCTTTGAGAGCCTAAGACAACTCTAGAATCCCTTAGACTGATGGCACTAGTCCCCTGCACACCGCAGGTAAAAACAATGAATGAGACCCAAAGAATCGCTGGTCATTGAGACCTCCAAGGGATCGCCCAAATGTTGATGTTCCAGTGCATTGTGGGAAATGTAGTCCTGACTTCCAGCAAGTTTCAGGCAGCTACCGTTTACTCCCAGACCGTTGGACATTAAAATAACTTTCTGCTGACCTTACCGCTGTCAAGACTTGTTGGTGGCAAGTCTGCCAACGACCACTTTACTTGACCTTGCACCTTGAGGGAACGCCGCACCTCCTTCATCCAATGTCAGCAGTGGCTTAGTTTTCGACTTTTCGCACCAGTTCCTCACCAGTACTGTGTAAGCGGTAAAACCAGCTCCTCCTCAGATCCCCCTTCAGCAACAAGGTCAGCCAAGACAACTCTGCAACCAGGCTTCTTGAGCCAGGTAAATTGAATTGACGATTGTGGCTTGGTCCTGGGACTAGCATCACCTTAACCCTCCTTGGGGTACACGCAACTCGACCTGCAAGTGACCGATTGTTACTATTGCTTTTTCCTATTGACCGCAAAGATAAGGTTTTGTATAATTGTTTTGTACTGATTTAATTTTGCTTCTAAAATCTGTAACTCCGGTTATAATTATCCGATTGACTTCATGTTGGTGTCCAAATTTATATAATAATCTGCTTCTTTCTTTAATAAGCTTTATTCGGTTAAATTGAACCATAAAAGCAAAACACAAATGTGTAAAAAGTAGAAATAAATATCATAAATAATGCAGAATACCAAAATACAGTCAATTGGATAAACACATAAATCAAGTCATCAATAAATCAGATACTGATCCCCTGTCATTCATAAATATAAAATTCAATAAAAATGTGATAACATCTTATCGCTTAAAAATATAAAGAGGTGACAAGAGACACAAACAAAGGCAAGACCTATTTACTTGCTCACCCTCTTTCTAGCTTCCACCACAGCAGCAAGGTAATTGTACACCATAAAACAGACTACACCAGTTAGCAGCAATTGAAGATGAAACATAGCTGGTTTACATTGTGCAAAATTAAGAGGAATTAAAAATCGAGGTGAATGGGAAGTAATCGAATCGCTAGGTGCCGGGTTGTTCGCATTATACTCATGTGAGGGGTAAGCCACCTAAAATTAGGCCAGGCCAAGTCTAAACCTTATCAAGAGATACCTATGATGTCTGGGCACCTTTAACAACTATGGATCGACGTTGGGGGAATAGCATAAAGGATGAAAAGTTGTACCAATCCCTTTTTAATTCAGTCTCCATTATTTTTGCCACAAGATGGTTAAAGAATTCCAGTCTAATGGTTATTTTATCATGGAGAACGATACTCTCAGCATTAGTAAAGAGCTCACATCGAGTTCCAGTAAGGTGTTTTTAACATACATAAGCCATTTACGTTTACACATCCCGGCAAGACCCAGACTGTCTGACAACAACAACTGGATCAGTACAGCTTCTGGTCTGCTTCATTTTTATAAATTAGTGTCAGTTTTCTTTTGAGTCGTGTCAATGACTTATTGTCCATGTTGGTACTCTGAAATGCTTAACACGTGTTCCTCTAGTAAAGCCTGACTGCTCTTTGCCACTTTACCAGGACTGAGCTAAGTATTATTGCGAATCCCCATATTTGGGGTAGGTGAAGCCTAGCCAGCACCACTACATAATAATCCAACTTCCTACGGTGTCAAAGGCATGGAATCGATGGCCTACAGCAAAGCAGGCCAGACTGAGGGCCCATAGAACAGATCTGAAGCCAGTAAAACTTGGTTGCTCTCAACAAATAGAAAAGGCCTCCCCCTTGGTAAAAGGAAGTCATGGTTACAGTCCAGAGACCATTTTCTCTATGTAGGCTGCATGCAGCCTACATAGAGAAAATGTAAAGTGCGCATGACTGATTTGGTCAGCTCCAGAGGGCCAACCAAACAGTGAGGGTCCAGAACAGTGGGCAAGTCACTCCTCCCCGAACCGATCAACCGGGCATACCCTCCTGCCCGCTCCCAACCAGGCTTACCCTGCCTTCTGCTTTCTCACAGCACGAGAAGCAGAAACATAAAATGGTATTTAAAATACCATTTTATCTTTCTGCTTTTTGCACTGCGTGAAAGAAGTGGGGGAAGCTCCTCCGCTCTAATGGAGGAGCCACCTCTGAATGGTTTTCCCTGGACCAAACTCAAGGATCTGAAGTCCTTGGCCTCATACAGTGAGCTTCATATCCATATGTCAAAATGTATTCAACTCACTTGTAAAATGATGATTTGCAAGGAAAATATTGAAAATGACATATCAGTTTTTCAAATTGCATTGCTAATTACATATACTTTGTAATCAGTAGGACTCATTGCCACAGTCCAAAAATAACTTAAAATATATATGTTTTTATTGTGAATAATTATTAAAAGAGAATTAATTACTAGTATTTTAATAATATTTAATTAAAAAAGTTACAACAATGTTTAAATTCAAATTCAAATTAAAAAAGGATGTTTAAACATTTTTAAAATAAATAAATATGTACATTTTAGAATTGTTCATGACATTAAACTAAATGTTTTTATATTTGTAACTATTTTAAATAATGTAATTCTATTTAACATTATTTCCTATGAGGTTTAAGTCTCTACCTCCATTATGTTTTGTAGAAGGATGTTGCTGTACCAGTGGCTAGCCATGTGTAGTGCTGGCCGTACTACTGTTTTGCAGTATTACTTCAGAAGTGCAGTCTGTGAATAGCATTCTGTGTCATAGTTGTAGTACTACTGTAGAGCTACAACAGTACTACAAAATGCAATTTGTGGATCAGACACAAAGCCAGTAGGAGAAATGGCAGACTACAGGCGCACAGTGGCACTTTCTATGCATTATCCCTGGGGCCTTGCCATCTGTAATCTACTGCTTTTGAAATGTTCCCACTGCCCCTGTTGACTGGATCGCCCATTGATGGATGGACCCCCACAGCAGGCAGAATGTTATCAGAGCAGCCATGCAACTATCTGTGTCAGGGACTCAGATTCATGGCCTGCGCTGGCTCTGTCCTGGCACTCTGGGATCTCTGATAACGTCACCTTTGATGCAGAAATTACATTTCTTGGGAGATAAAGAGCTAGTGGCTACAGTGTGTGAGATTGTTGTTGTCTGCAGTCACCCCATCCTCCTCCCCAAGAATTGTGGTTATTGAAGAGCCAACATCGCTTGGGTGGATTGCCAATAAAGATAGCAGCTTTTATTGGGCTTTGTATTCGGTTTAACATGTGCATAGGAAATATCTCTGTTAGTAAAAGGATGAAAGATGCTGTCCATTAGCCAAGGACCAGACTCCCCCCATAGATACACATATATGCATGTAATGTAAACATATAAAGAACTCTGTAATGCAGAACGTGCGTCTGTATTTTTATGTGCGTATATATATATATATATTCACTTAAAAAACCATAGGTTTCACACATGTTATAGTTAGCTGGACATTTCACTCGTGAAAAACCATTGAAATTCCCCCGTTATAGTTAGTGCAGGCAACTATAACTCACGCGACCGCAATCCTCGGCTGATGACGTCAGATATTACATCACTGTATTTAGACACTTATTTACCCATGTCTTCTTCCATTAATTTTTAGCTATACATATATTACAAATATTTTTTTTTCAGAAAGACACATATGTCATCAGTGATGTAATATCTGACGTCCGCGCCCACGTTACGCATTTCGCGGAATTTTTCCGTTTCTACCGTACGCGCACGCTACGCGTACTCCGCGATTTTTCGCAAAAAAATAAAAGGAAATTTTGGCCCTTGGGGGTCCTTCTGGGACCCCCTGACAAAGGCTAGGGGGTCAGGAACTGTCCACCCTGCCCCCTTTTCACGTTCTCCACCTTTGTTTTTCACCCCCTCAGACTGCGAGAGACAAAATGGCGGCCGACACTTCCTGGTTTCGACCGATTTCGAATGTTTACTAAGATCTAACAACCAATCAGAATCGCGTTCGCGCACGGCAGCGTGCGCGTACGGTAAGTTTTACCGTACGCGCACGGTGCGCGCTTATAGATATATATATGCTTTTAAATGCTATTTTCTCAGGAAATACTGAACAGATTTACACCAGACCTGCAAAAGGCACATCCCTGACCTGAGGACTACCTGTCTGCCAAATTTCAAGTAATTCTGTTCAGCCGTTCGGGCTGTAGCTTGGACTAAAGGTCCTATGGAAAAATGCATGGGGAAAATGCTTTTTGGGACCCCCCCTTTTTCTCAGCCCCCGCTTGACGAATCCCCCCGAGACTTTCAGGGAAGTTGCGGATTTCCTATGGCAACACGATCCTAACTATAACTATCTACTGGCGACCGCCAGTAGATAATATATATATATATATATATATATCTATATATGTTTCACCAAAGGGCTAAATGCTTTTGAGCCTTTGGTGAAACATATATATTTATATGAACACTCCATCCAACTCCCACAGAAAACTCCATAGTAGAAGGCATGGACACAAGACTGTATGGATAAGGCATCAATTTAATCGTTCAGGACACCCTCAACCCATGAGGTTAAAGAAGAGACGCGTTTCGCCTGCACAGCAGGCTTTGTCAATCTACTTGGCGCCATTATGCACACATGTTTTATACTCCTCTCCACTTGAATAATTAATTAACATAAAAGACATACTGTCAAGTAATTTCACACAATGCATGGCAAAAAGAATAAACTGCTCATAACATGCTTAAACAAACACCAAAGCACATGCTCACAAAATCGGTAAAGTGCATGCTGAATATTATATAATACGCACAGTGCATATCTTAATTGTGACTTAAAACATTAAAGTGGGAATATTTTAAACAAAAATGTAAATGTAAATGCGGCACCACTGCAATTTCTCTCGTAAGGCCTGAACTTGTAAAAGAAAATAAGAATAATTAAAATAATTAAAACCAAACTGCTCAAGGTCATTTGCTAGTTTCAAAGAGTCCATCTCAAACCCAAAATAAAGTTCACCCTTGATCACAGCATCGCCACATGGCGCCCTTTGACCTCCAAATTACACGCCGGATAGACTGAAGAAAACATTGTGAAATGCTACTATTTCTATAGCAGATCTTCGAAGCCATGACAAACAGGACACTGGTAGTCCGCACTCCGGGGTTGCATTGTGCACCAATTATGACCTGCCAAATGTCAGCATAAATGCCATGTCATCAATCACAGGAGTAAATCATCTCGGAATTACCAATGTCAGAATGACATACAGTAGTTCAAAACGTTATCCAAAGGAGTTTCCGGCTGTCTTAAACAATAGGAGGTCAAATCATGGATGCAATATGACCAGGGTCAGGGCGAGAGTCTCGAAATCTAAAAGACCGGCAGTATTCAAATACAGTAATTACCAGGCACAAACTCTGGGTTGAAGGATGAAAATGCCAAACAACCTCACCACCTCGGCGTAGGCGTCAGCAGTGCCCATATGCTATCCATTAGCCAAGGACCAGACTCCCCCATAGATACACATGTATATGTGTTTCACCAAAGGCCCAAATGCTTTTGAGCCTTTGGTGAAACATATATATATATATATTCACTGAAAAAACCATAGGTTTCACACACGTTATAGTTAGCGGACATTTCACTCATAAAAAACCAATGAAATTCCCCCGTTATAGTTAGTGCAGGCAACTATAACTCACGCGACCGCAATCCTCTGCTGATGACATATGTGTCTTTATGAAAAAAAAATATTTGTAATATATGTATAGCTAAAATTTAATGGAAGAAGACATGGGCAAATAAGTGTCTAAATACAGTATTAGCATCAGCAGAGGATTGCGGTCGCGTGAGTTATAGTTGCCTGCACTAACTATAACGGGGGAATTTCATTGGTTTTTTATGAGTGAAATGTCCGCTAACTATAACGTGTGTGAAACCTATGGTTTTTTCAGTGAATTTGCAAGGTTTTTTAAATGCTAATTCCTAACTATAACGTGTGTGAAACCTATGGTTTTTTCAGTGAATTTGTACGGTTTTTTAAATGCTAAGTTACTTTACGCCGTTCGTGGCGTGCGCGCCCACTTCACGCAGTTCGTTCCGTGCGCGCACGGTGCGCTTCGCGCACCGTGCGCGCACAGTGAGCACGCGGTGCGCTTCGCGCACCGCGCGCCCACTTTACGCAGTTAGTGCCGTGCCCACGTTACACTGGATGGGCCATGTGCGCACGATGCGCTTCGCGCACCGTCCGTACACGGAGGACATATTATGCGCTTCGTTGTGAATGTTTATCTATTAAATGTTCAATAAATATATATGCCATGCACAAAAGGAGCCCTGCGGGTACCTTTTGCACACGGGGGGGGGGGAAATGTGGATATTTTTTTATTTTTTATTATTTTTGACCGTACGCGTACGGTAAGCGCAATCGGCGTTTTAAAAAAAAAAAAATTGAATTTTTGGCCTTGGGGGTTCTTTTGGGACACCCTAACCAAGGCTAGGTGGTTAGGTGCTGTCTAGCCTGCCCCTTTTCATGATATCCAACTTTGTTTTTCCTCCCCCCCTCAGAGTGCGAGAGAGAAAATGGCGGCCGCCATTTCCTGGTTTCGACCGATTCGAATGTTTACTAAGATCTAACAGCCAATCAGAGTCGCGCTCGCGCACGGCACCGTACGCGTACGGTAAGCTTACCGTAAGCGCACGGTAAGCGCACGGAGCGCTGTCACAGATATATATATTGATTTAAATGCTATTTTCTCAGGAACTACTGACCAGATTTACACCAGACCTACAAAAGGCACTTCCTTGACCTGTAGACTACCTCTCTGCCAAATTTCAAGTAACTCTGTTCAGCCGTTCGGGCTGTAGCTTGGACTAAAGGTCCTATGGAAAAATGCATGGGGAAAACAAGTTTTGAGACCCCCCCTTTTTCTCAGCCCCCGCTTGACGAATCCCCCCGAGACTTTCAGGGTAAGAGCGGACCGGAGCGCCCCACCTATTTCGATAATTTCGCGAGGATTCCTCAATCGGCGCCAAAGTTATTCAAAATAGAATGTTGCGGATTTCCTATGGAAACACGGTCCTAACTATAACTATCTACTGGCGACCGCCAGTAGATAATATATATATCAATACATACATATATATATACATATATATATATATATATATATATTACCTACTGGCGGTCGCCAGTAGGTAGTTATAGTTAGGACCACGTTTCCATAGGAAATCCGCAACATTCTATTTTGAATAACTTTTGCGCCGGTCGACGAATCCTTGCGAATTTTTCAAAATAGGTGGGGCGCTACGCTCCGCTCCTACCCTGAAAGTCTCGGGGGGATTCGTCAAGCGGGGGCTGAGATAAAAGGGGGGTCCCAAAACGCGTTTTTCCCATGCATTTTTCCATAGGACCTTTAGACACAGCTACAGCCCGAACGGCTGAACAGAATTACTTGAAATTTGGCAGAGAGGTAGTCCTCAGGTCAAGGAAGTGCCTTCTGTAGGTGTAAATCTGTTCAGTAGATTCTGAGAAAATAGCCTTTAAATCAATATATATATCTGAGCCAGCTTACGGTGCGCTTACGGTGCGCTTACCGTACGCGTACGGTGGCGTGCGCGAGCGCGATTCTGATTGGCCCTTAGATCTTAGTAAACATTCGGATCGGTCGAAACCAGGAAGCGGCGGCCGCCATTTTCTCTCTCGCACTCTGAGGGGGGAGCTGCTAAACAAATGCCAAAAACATATAAAGGGGCTGTTTAGACAGCGCCCATGCACATAACCATGTTAGTTGAGTCTTCAAAGATCCCCCAAGGCAAAAAACGGTAATTTTTTATTTTTCGAAAATTTCGTCGATTACGCTTACCGTACGCTTAACGTACGCGTACGGTAAATAATTATAAAAAAAAAAAACCCCACTCTCTCCACCCTGTGTGCAAATGGTGGCCGAAGGCCACCATTTGTGCATGGCATATAAGAGCACAGCATTTCCCCAAAAAATTTCAACAGATTACCTATCACAAGGAAGCGTATAATATGTCCTCCATGTGCGCACGGTGCGCGAAGCGCATCGTGCGTACATGGCCCATCTAGCGTAACGTGGGCACGCGGTGCGCGTAGCGCACCGCGTGCCCACCGTGCGTGCACGGCACTAACTGCGTAAAGTGGGCGCACGGTGCGCGAAGCGCACCGTGCGCGCACGGAACGACCTGCGTTAAGTGGGCGCGCACGCCACGAATGGCGTAAAGTAACTTAGCATTTAAAAAACCGTACAAATTCACTGAAAAAACCATAGGTTTCACACACGTTATAGTTAGGAATTAGCGTTTAAAAAACCTTTCAAATTCACTGAAAAAACCATAGGTTTCACACATGTTATAGTTAGCGGAAATTTTACTGATAAAAAACCAATGAAATTCCCCCGTTATAGTTAGTGCAGAAAACTATAACTCACGCGACCGCAATCTTCTGCTGATGACATATGTGTCTTTATGAAAAAAAAATATTTGTAATATATGTATAGCTAAAAATTTATGGAAGAAGACATGGGCAAATAAGTGTCTAAATACAGTATTAGCATCAGCAGAGGATTGCGGTCGCGTGAGTTATAGTTTCCTGCACTAACTATAACGGGGGAATTTCATTGGTTTTTTATCAGTAAAATTTCCGCTAACTATAACATGTGTGAAACCTATGGTTTTTTCAGTGAATATATATATATATATATATATATATATATATATATATATATATATATATGCCAAGGTGTATTAAAGAATGAGTGGGTGTATAAATGTCTGAATGTATCATTTAGTAGGTGTGTGACTGTCTGTATAAGCAAGTGATTAAACGTGTCTTAGTGAATGGATTTGGTTAGTGACTAAACTGTGTAAATGTCTGTATCAGTCTGTCAGTTGGTGTGTAAGCGGCTCCATGGGTCGGTGAGTAGCTACATGAGTGTCTATATGGGTTATTGATTGGTTGTCTGAGTATCTGTGTGGGTGCCTGAGTGTCTGTGTGTGTGGGTGGGGGGGTGAATCCCTGCATGGAGGTGTGAGTGGGTGATTCACTGGATGTATGGGTCCAAGCATGTGTCTGTGAGGAGCTGTATGCATGGGTGAGTGTATGGCTGTGTTGGTGAGTGATGGATGTCTCAGTGGTACATGTGTGAGTAACTACATATTTGAAACGCATTATATGTGAGTATTGGAGTAAATAAGTGAGAGTGAGTGATGTGAGAGTGACTGTATGGATGAGGGTGTGCTTGTATCAATGATTGTATAAGAGAGTAAGTATGTGTTAGTATATGTATGAATAAGTGAGGTGGTGTGTGTATAACTGTATAGGTGAGTAAATGGGAGTGTGGTTGATTCTTTGCATGATTGACTAGGTGTGTGAGTAACTATGGGTGAGTGGTGGTGTGTGAGTGTCTCTATAGGTGTATAAGTGCATATGATAGTGCTGTATTGATGAGAGACTGCATGTATGAGTGACTGTATAGGTTAATACGTAGATGTGTGTGTAGACCTAGGAATCAGTGAGTGGGTATGTAGTAACTGGTATTGGTGTGTGTATGGTTTCAAAAATGGTAGTCTGTATTTTAGAGTGGGTGTATCCAAGGTTATTTTAGGTTGTGAGGAGGTGCATCTGATTATCACATGGATGATGTCATCAGTGATGTCATCAGTGATGTCATTTGAGATGTCATCAGTGATGTCACTGACCATGTCATATATGATGTAATATGTGACGTCATCAGCAGTGCATTGCGGGGGCGCAAGTTATAGTTAGCTGAACTAACTATAACGGCCCAATTTCACTGGTTTTGTACAAGTGGAATGTCCAACTAACTATAATGTCCCTGAAACCTATGGTTTTTACAGTGAATTTCAAAGGTTGTTTAAATGCTAATTTATAACTATAACGTCCCTGAAACCTATTTTTGTTTCAGTTAATTTCTAAGGTTTTTCACATGCTATTTTCTAACTATGCCTACAGAGGTAGGACATGTGCAGAAAGAGAAGAAAGGCGCAGAAAGAAGCAAGAGAAATGCAGAAAGAACCAACAGAAGTCCAGAAAGACAAAGAAAGGTGCAGAAAGAAGCAAAAGATATGCAGAAAGAACCAACAGAGGTGCAGAAAGAGGACTTGTTGCAAAGTCATCCTGTGCCCCCAAATTTTTGCTGACGGGTACTGGTGGTAACTGACTCTGACTAACCAGGCCTAGAGCCAGTGCTATTCTAAATGACACATAGAATATAGTGAAAACACCTACATACACTAGGGCACATCATGGGTTGGAGTACCCCTGTGAGTGGCATGACCTCCCCTGTAAGGCCCTAGTATATAATAGGATAGGGGGATTAAAACTACCTCTAAGTCAGAGGTGCAGAAGCATGCTACTTTAACTAGATTTCGTGTTTGCAGAGTGGTAGAGAAAGGGTGCTGGGCCTCCAACCAGAGCTCAAGAATTCCACTGCGTAGGACTTACAGGAGGTACCAGGAGGGCTTCTTGGCCCCCAAAGTCCCTCATGAGTAAAGTGGACTTCATCCCCCATCCCGTAGTCTGCCAGGATGCGTGTTTGCAGAGTGGTGGATAAACGGGGCATGGCCTCCGAAGACGTCTTAGCAATCCTACTGTGTGGGACTTACTTGAGGTAACAAGAGGGGTACTTGGCCCCCAAGGACATCCTTGGGGGACAACTATCCCTCCTATTACCTCCAGTAAGTATCACACAGCAGGATTGCTAAGTTCTCATAACAGGCCACACCCCCTTTGCCCACCACTCTGCAATTTCGCTCCCTTGCATGCTCTTCGATGGGAATTGATGTCCCCTTTACTGCTGGGGGCCCTTAGGGGCCAACTAGCCTACCTCTTACCTCCAGAAAGCCCTACACAGTGGGATTGCTGAGAGGTGGACACAGGCCACACCCCCTTTCCACCACTCTGCAAACGTGCTTCGTGGTACGCTCTTGGTTGGGGGATGAAGTTCCCTTTCCTCATAAGTGTCCCTGGGGGCCAATTAGCCTACCAGGTACCACCAGTATGCCCCACATAGCTGGATTGCTGAGAGCGGTCCGAGGCCATGCCCTCTTCTCACACCACTCTGCAAACGCTGCTCCTGGCGCACTGCTGCGCGGGGGATGAAATCTACTTGTGTTGAGGTCCTTGGGGCACAAAAGGACCTCATCACCCCACAAGCAGTAATAATAAAGCCCCGGGCTGTGGGGGCCACCGCTACATAAGACAGCATTGCCTCCGGGACCTGGCCCACTCGGGGCCTTACAAAAATGAATCACGGGAGCCCGCGCTTCGTCTTTTGTTTTTTTTTAATGGATTCGCTCACCCAGCACATATTCGGATGATTTTTTAAAACAAAATTGCTTTTTTGGGCCTGGGGGTCCCTGTGGGACCCCCTGAGCACGCCTAGGGGGTTAGGGCGTTTCTACCCTGCCCCATTTTCTTGTTTTCTAACCTTTTTTGTACTGTTTTCTTGTGACTCAGTTACCGAGTTACAAGATGGCTCCCAACACATTCTGGTTTGGAGTGTTGGCAGCCAATCAGAATTGAGCTCATGCTTGGGAGGGTTCGTGAACCCTCCTCAGTGCTCAGATATCGATATTTTTATTTTTTATATTTCTCAGCAACTACTGAATAGATTTACACAATTTTAAAAAAGGGTGCTTTCTGAACCAGGAGCTTCCTCAGCAGTTCGGGCTGTAGCCATGTCTAAAGTTTCCTATGGAAATCAACATAGGGAAAACGGGTTTTGGGACCCCTCCTTTTTTCTCGGCTCCCGCTCAACGAATCACCCAGAAACTTTCAGGATAGGAGCTGACCTGAGAAAATATTTTTTTGGGAACATTTGGCAAAGATTCGTCAAACGGTGCCAAAGATATTGGTATACATACACATTACCTACTGGTGATCGCCAGTAGGTAGTTATAGTTAGGACCTCGTTTCTATCCAAAAAGCGTTTTTTCTTTTGCCAGTATCTATATATATACTGAAAAAAAAGAATAAAACCAAAGCTGCAAGTGAAGTTATAGTTAGGTACTAATATGGAAACAAATGTTTTAAAACCAAAAAACCCACTGAAATTCACCAGTGTTATGAGGATAGTTAAAAATTTGAATTACGGTTGAAGGGTAGATTTAGATTTGCATCAAAACACATGGTTGAATTCACTGTCCTTACACCACCGATGAAATGCCACCTCAATGCAAAGTAACTCAAAGCAGTGCATTGGTTTATATTGCTTTACTTTTGATTACAAACCAACACAATCATGATTTCCGTTGGTTTATAAATACCAGCATAGATTTTGCTACGGGTGTACGTTAAAAAAGTAATGCAACATCCATGTAAATCCGGCCTAAAATCTATTTTTATAAGTGTTCGCATTTTGCTTACATATATTACAATAGACTTATTATAATGATATACTAATGTACAAATATAGACTTGACAAACAATATAAGATTTTTTTATATTGAAACCAATAAAGGTGGTTCTAAACAGAACCTTTTTTTTTTGTTGTGATTTTTGTATGGGCTTCAACTAAAAAAAAATATGAGTATCTGAACTTCGTGTATAAAACGAAATCTTCCTGTCACACTGAAATTTAAATACCAAGTGGCAGAGTTATCATAGTGTTGCATTGTCCTTGCATCACGTAAGGTAGCACAAGAGCAATGAAATACTAAAGTCAGATTTACAAAGCAACGCAAGGCCATCTTGCATGGCCCTGCGGAGCTTGGTAAATCTGAAGGAATACAAGGCAGTGGAACTCATTGCTTTGAGCAACTCTGCTCCAGGGAGGCTTTTTATGGGTGGAGCATGGGTGTTCCTACACATCCACTCATGGATTCTTGCTGTGTTGCGTGAATGTTTGGTAAATCTGGGCCTAAATCTCCCACACCACTACCTTGGACCACTTTCTGCAATTTATGCCAGTAAGTATATTTGGACACCAAATCTCTCACGACCAGTACCTTGGACCACTTTCTACAATATATATTGGTAAGCAGTGTTGATGTCCCTCTGCCTCTGTTGCACTTCTATTGGGACAGTGTCCACAGGTTCAATGGAGGGTCCAGCAGACGACAACTTTGCCTCCTCCTCATCACATCTCCATTCCGCTTGGGACAGATGTGTGGGGTGGCATGCCCTCACGTGTTTCCACATGATGGAGGCACCACTGGAGTATCTCTTTGTAGAACACCATGAGAAGTTTTTGTGACAAAGGCTGCATGTCACAATTTTGAAGAAACTTTTTTCTGTCAAGGAGAGATTAAAACAAAACTGCCACACTGGAGACTCACTGGTGGTTCTGGGCGCCTCCTCCTGTTCTTCTTCCATCTCCTCTGGTCTCTCCACTCCAGATGGCTTTTTTCAAAAGTTGAAAACCCTTACAAAATTGCAAAGGTCCAAAAAAACAACAGGGCCTAGCACAAGATGAGACACCTAAGTGCTAATCCCTAATGAGTTTGAAAGGGTGGGAAGTTCAAGTAAATGGAGCAACACAGTCGTTTCAACCAATCAGACGTCTTTCCTGTGTTGTCATAGGTCCGGTGGTACCTATTCAAGTACTGATGGACCACAACAACAAAAATGAAGCAATTCCACAAAAAGATTTAAGGGCTCCTCATTAATGGTGCCAATAATAAAAGCTCAAGGCTCAGAGTTAAATTGAAATCAGTGTTACATAGCAAACACAAATCTTTAGGTCTTGCCTAAACGCACGCATGCACTGCGAGGGTATTGAAACAAGTAAAGGGCTTGGAGCCCCACATTACTTACCATTTACTGGCTTAATTGCCATTCTTTTTGGCTGCCTCCTAACTGGCAAGCATATGGTGCTTCCTTTTAGTTCTCTGGAGCATGTGCCAAGTACTGATTAATTTCATTTGATTTTGTTTCCTTCTGCTGTCCATCCGCTGCTCATACTGTGATTCAGGGTACTTCTTTTCATTTTTCTGTCCCTCATTTTCACTTCCATGCTACACCTTTGGGTTCCTTTCAACTTCTGTTCTACAGGTTTGTTGGCAGTTGCCTGAATTTGTTTTGGAATTCAGCACTTCCATTTACAGCACCAAACAAATGGCACAGACTATTTAAGCAGTTTGTGACTTTGTTTTACAGTTCAGCACTACCATTTAGAGCACCAAACAAATGGCACAGAATATTACTGCATGTGTTTGTAGGCTGCGCCTCTTCTCTGCGCACACAAAGTATGTGTCTGTTTAAAGTGTACACTAGGCTGAAACCAGACTCCCATAGTCTTTCCAGACAAGGAGTCTAGTCACATGCTTCAGGCCAGGTTGCCAACAAGCAACATAAACATTTTGGACATATCTTTGCCTTTTCAAATACAAAGTATGTGGCTTTTTAAAGAGTCTCAATTTTGGGCAGCGCTGAAGTGAAACCATTTCTCCTAAGAACCTGTGTCCTCAGTCTCGTATGTATTTCACCTCTTCTCTGCTCATACAAAGTATGTGTCTGTTTAAAGCACTTCAGTTTTGTGCAGCGCAGCAACTACCCCATTTCTCCTTAAAACATATGCCTAAGACCTCATTCATATTTGTATTCCACCAAAAGCGCTTTCCGACACCCTTTATTCATAGGCATTTAGGTGCAAGAGATGTAACCTCTCCACTCCACAACATTCTACCTGACTCCACTCCAATGTACCCCAATATAGTACACACTCCACTCCTATGAAACCCATTCCAATATACCCTACCCCACTCTACCCAATTTCAATTTACCCCACTTCAACCTACTCCACTGTACTCCAATCCACCACAACCTACCTCACTCCACTCCAGTCTATCTCAATCTACTTCACTCTACTTCACTTTACTCTACCAAAATCCACCCTACCCCAGTCTACCCCACTGAACTCCCCTACACTCAATTCTACCCAACTTCACTCCAATCTACCCCACTACACTCCAATATACCCTACTACATTCCAATCTACTCCTCTTCATCCCAGAATATCCCAATCCACCCCTCTCCTCTCCAGTCTTCTCTACTCAACCCCACTCCAATCTGCCCCCTACTGTAGTCCACTCCATTCTACCCCACCACACTCTACCTCACTCCAATATACTACACTCCACTTTACCCCACTCCAATCTACCTCACTCCAATCTACCACAATGAATGCCACTCCACTTCAATCTAACCCACTCTATCCCAATCTATCCCACTCCAATATACCCCATTCCACCGCAATCAATCCCACTCCACTCCATTCTACCCCACTCCCTTCACTCCAGTCAATGCCAGTTTACCCCACTCTACTCCAGTCTACCCCACTCCAATATACTCCACTCTAATCTACCCACTCCATTCCAATTAACCCAAATATACCCCACTCCAATCTACCCTGCTCCAATCTTCCCCACTCCACCCAATCTACCCCACTCAACTCCAGTCTATCCCACTCCACTCTACTCCATTATACTCTACCCAAACCCTTCCCACTCTGCTCCAATCTACCCCACTCTACCCCATTCCACTCCATCCAAATCTACCCCATTCCAATCTACCACGCACCATTATACCCCACTACAATCTACCCCACTAAACCCCAATCTATCCCAAGCTACCCTAATCCACTTCAATTCACACCACTCCAATCCACCCACTCCTATCTATCCCACTCCAATTTACCCCCATCTACCCCACTCCACTGTAATCTACCCCACTCCACTCCAGTCTACCCCACTTAACTCCAATCTACCCCAAACTACCCTACTCCAATCTACCCAATTCCACTTCAGTCTACCACACTCCACTCTAATCTACCCCACTACCCTCCACTCGAATCTGCTCCACTACAGCCTACACCACTTCACTTCATCCCAATCTACCCCAGTCCACCAGTACATGGCAAGATGACATTATCCTAGTGTCTTTAGATGTAGTTTCCCTCTACACTAACATTGACCCGAATACAGGAATGGAAGCTTTGAAATGGCATTTTGGCAAATTACCAGCTACACAATGGCAACACACTACAATGTTAGTGTCCATGACTGAACTCATTCTAACCAATAACTGTTTCTTATTTGAGGGCCTATGGTATAAACAAATACGAGGAGTTGCCATGGGTTCCAAATTTTCACCGTCATTTGCTAACCTTTTCATGGGGTATTTTGAATCCAAATGGCTCTGGGGTGACAAGGGCTGTCAGTTTAGCCAGTATATCGTTTACTGGGGGCGATATATTGATGATTGTCTGTTACTTTGGTCTGGCACTGAATCCATGTTACATGACTTTTATCATTACCTTGACTCCAACACCCTAGGTGTTCAATTCACGCATCAACACAGTAGAACAAATCTAGTCTTTTTGGACATCGAGCTATACATCACAGATGGGGTTCTCCATAGTAAACTACACCGGAAGCCCACGGCATGCAATGCAGTATTACATGCCTCCAGTGCACATCCACAACACCAGATTAGGGCCATCCCTTTTGGTGAATTTACGAGAGCTAGACGGAATTGTAGCGAAGATAGAGAATTCCACTCCTGTTTAGACTCCATGATGAACCGATTCAAGTTTCGAGGCTACCAACAAACCACCTTATTGAGAGCAGAGAAGCGCATTTTGGGTCTTCCTAGAACAGATACACTCACGACCAGAAAAACTGACAACAAACACCAGCAACGCATTAAGCTCATAACCAACTACAACCAGAAAACAGAATGTTTGACCAAAAGTATGAATAAACATTGGAATACACTTAGAGCTGATAAGACCATTGAAACCTTCACTTCGAATAGACCCCTAGTTACTTTCAGGAAGGGTACTACCTTGAGGTCCATCCTTAGCCCGACTATACCTAGAAAGGCTGAGATGAGTGATTGGCTCACCGAACGCGCACTTGGTTTTCATAAATGTGGATGCTGTGGGGTGTGTAGGTGGGCTGCTCAACACAAGAAAACATTCTCTGGACCAGATGGGAAGGAATACACAATCAGACACAATATCAATTGCTCTACACGTTTTGTTATATACATAATTACGTGCGTGTGTCAAAAACAATGTGTAGGTAGTACAATTAGGATGCTGAAAGAACGCATTAGCGAACATGCAAGGGCGCTCAAACAGAATGATGGCAGATACCCTCTGGCTGTTCATGCCAATAGCTGTGCTGCACAGGGCCAGTACAAATGCTTTTCGTTTTTTGGTATTGAACATACTCTGCCACACCGTAGGGGTGGAGATAGAGAACTAGCATTACGACGTTCTGAGGCTACTTGGATCATGCGTCTAAATGCGGTGGAGCTGGGTCTTAACACAGACCATGAGCTGCAATTCTTCTTGGGTAGCTAATTTACTGTTTATCTGAACGTTCCATTGTCAACATGGGGTTTTTCTGTCTGTAAGGCCACATTCAGTTTATCTGCTTTATTCTCAACTGTTTTAAATTTGATGTATTAATGCCATATGTTAATGTATGACATCCATGTATCATGTACGATGAGTATGGTTGTAATTATTCCTTATGCACGTTAGATTACTTGAGACATCTGTATTTCTCTTAACTAGTGATTTTTTCCAAACTTGCACTTTTGAGTAATCTTTGTTTTATCACACTTAATATGCTTGAATATGTACAGATTGTGATTTGCGATACATATGTAGATGTACGCATTCTCACAACTTCTTTGCCCGTCTCTCTATCCAGCCCCCTTTTTGGGCTTCCGCTGTGTTTCTCTTTCATTGGTGGTTCGGAGTCTAACATGCCTCTTAATTTCCCTTATGCCTGACTCCTTAACTCCTTTGCTTTTGTCTCTTTTTAGTCTATGCTCTCCTCTTCTACTAATTCTCCCCATGGCCTACATACCTAAATACCATGTTTTTCCTTTCTTTTCCCCGCTAGCATACACCACCGGGTAATCAATCCGTTCATATATTGTAGGGGACGCTGTCTTTTAAAGTACTAACCACATGGTAACATATTTGTCTTTATGTGGTCTCTCTTTGAGTACATGAATCATCACCACGATCATTTTATTTGTTTCCCGTGCACAATATAGATATTTGGACACTTGGTAATCTGTAAATTAATAATCCTTCCCGTTTACATGCTATGATGAGGGATGTGGTGTTAGCAGGCTTAATTTTGCACCCGTTCCTCACTTCCGGTGCTTTTCGGCTGACCGCTTAATACGGTCTAGTTGTCCATGTGTTTTTCACGTTATAACGTGCACGGCAATCATTTCCGGCCTGCATACGAACCGGATACCAACTACACTCCCTGACGTACTCGTCTTCCAGGTAACAAGCGGCTGCTCACAGGCGGTTCTAATAAGTGTCTTACATGTTTGGGATTCTTTGGAATACTTCCAGTTTGTTAGCTCAGAGTCGGTATAAATGAAGGTTATACTCGATTGTAGAATTGTGCAATGGTGACGATATGTGAGCTGACTTTACTGACGCCACTCTCTTAGTGATTATGCGCATATCTGACGCTGTCTATGATAACGAGATTTGCATATGCTGCATTAACTTCATTTTTCGTAGCTAACGTGGTGACGATAGCTTTTACTGACTTATCCGACGCCACTCTCTTGTTGTTTATGCGTTTATCAGACGCGTTGTATTATCACGTGATATATACTTGCTGCACTAACCATGACCCTTCGTATTTGACGTAGTAACGTGGGTTTCCGTAAATATATATAAACTAATAACTGTAGACACAGTAGCTTTTTAATTTTCTTTGCAGTTATAAGAGTTTGATACTAGGATTATGAGTCGAGATGAATTTTGTGGTTAGAATATATTGCCCCTAGGACTCATGCACCGTTATTCTTTCTATAGGTCATGATTCATTTGGGCTACTCACCCCTGTATAACCATTCCAAGTAGTGACATTTGCACTTTTCCCGCGCAGCCGGGACGGAATTATAACTGGCGGAGAGGTGAGCCGGTGTTTTTCCTATTTTTTAGTTTTTGCAGACTCTAAGCTACATGTATTAAATGTGCTTTACTGAGGTCTATACCTTTCTCCTGTACCTTTAGATCCTTTACTTGTTTACGTTTCGCCTGATGGTAAGATTCAGTAATTCCTTTTTAGATTTCCCTTCATTATGATCGGATCGTGCTCACACTTCATTTTACCTGTCCACTCCTATGCTTTGGTCTTTCCCTCGTCCTCTTTTCTCTCACCTCATCTACTTAGATGATCCCACGTGAACCATATGCATTCTCTATAACATGCCTTTTTAACTATGAGACGTTGATTAACTCTCTGTATCTAAATGATTATTTGAATACATGGTTTACTAAAAACTTAAGAATTTTTCTGGCAATTGATGATCCTCAATTATACTTAGATTTATTTCTCCCTGTACTGATGTGAAACTACTTAGGTTTTCTTATTTAGAAGTTTTTCCAATGATGATTAGCATTTTGAAATCCCTTTTTATTTTTTTATTTTATTTTTTTTGCACTTATTTGCCAGATGTAACTACCTTGACTCTACTGGTACAATTAGGAACCTTATGCTTTATCTTTCATGTCATATACCTTGCTCTTATGGGCCTTATTTTGGATCTTTCACAATATCTTTTATTTTGGGTGCTTGCGGTCAGTCACGGTGTCTGACGCCTATCATGCCATTTATCACATGAGACATCCTGTAACTGTTCTGTTTCTACAATGTATCCTTATGTGTTTTTGTAGCCCTGAAGAAGTCGTGGGTTTTACACCCGGAAGAAACACGTGTTGGCTGGGCAACGGAATCATATTAAACCAAGAAAAACTAAACTTGTTGGATTTCTGTAATTTGTGTCTATACTGCTGCTCTTACCATTACTCTCTGTATTGATACAGTACTTATTCATAATGTGTGCATAGGCATTCTATGTTACATTCCAATCTACTCCTCTTCATCCCAGAATATCCCAATCCACCCCTCTCCTCTCCAGTCTTCTCTACTCGACCCCACTCCAATCTGCCCCTACTGTAGTACACTCCATTCTACCCCACCCCACTCTACCTCACTCCAATATACTACACTCCACTTTACCCCACTCCAATCTACCTCACTCCAATCTACCACAATGAATGCCACTCCACTTCAATCTAACCCACTCCTTTCACTCCAATCTACCCCAGTTTACCCCATGCCACTGAATCCACTCCAGTCTACCACATTCTACCCTTTCCACTGTAATCTACCCCACTCCAGTCCATTCCAATCTATCCCAATCTATCCCACTCCAATATACCCCATTCCACCGCAATCAATCCCACTCCACTCCATTCTACCCCACTCCCTTCACTCCAGTCTATGCCAGTTTACCCCACTCTACTCCAGTCTACCCCACTCCAGTCTACACCACTCCAATATACTCCACTCTAATATACCCACTCCATTCCAATTAACCCAAATGTACCCCACTCCAATCTACCCTGCTCCAATCTTCCCCATTCTACCCAATCTACCCCACTCAACTCCAGTCTATCCCACTCCACTCTACTCCATTACACTCTACCCAAACCCTTCCCACTCTGCTCCAATCTACCCCACTCTACCCCATTCCACTCCATCCAAATCTACCCCATTCCAATCTACCACACACCATTATACCCCACTACAATCTACCCCACTAAACCCCAATCTATCCCAAGGTACCCTAATCCACTTCAATTCACACCACTCCAATCCACCCACTCCTATCTATCCCACTCCAATTTACCCCCATCTACCCCACTCCACTGTAATCTACCCCACTCCACTCCAGTCTACCCCACTTAACTCCAATCTACCCCAAACTACCCTAATCCAATCTACCCAATTCCACTTCAGTCTACCACACTCCACTCTAATCTACCCCACTACCCTCCACTCCAATCTGCTCCACTCCAGCCTACCCCACTTCACTTCATCCCAATCTACCCCAGTCCACCCCAATCTACCCCACTCCACTGACTCTATCCAACTCAACTCAAATCTAACCCAATCCACCCCAATCCAATCTCCCTCACTCAAATCCACCCCCCAAATCTACCCCAACCCCCACTCCAATCTACCCCACTCCAATTCATCCCACTCTATTCTACCCCACTCAGTTCCAATCTACCCCACTCCACCTCAATTTACCCCACTCTACCCCACTCCAAACTACCCCAATCCACTACAATCAACCCCATTCTACCTCAGTCTATTGCATGTCACTCTACCCCACTCTGCCCCATGTCACTCTACCCACAATTCCCCCAATGTACCACACCCCATTCCACCCCACCCCAAACATTCCATTCCACCCTATTCCAGGCCACTAACATTTGGCCATGCTGAACAGCTGCCTAACTGGTTGTGTACTACATGGTTAAAACACATTGCCAAAGCCAATAACTCTCGCATAGGCGAGACCTATTGGCTTTGTCAATGGGTTTTCATAATTTTTTTTACATGTCTTGTAGTACTACCACGGTAACAGAAAGTACATTCCATACAGGACTCTCAAATAACCTTCTTATTGGTTCAATGAGTACCACGGGCCCTATGAGTGGTTAGAAAAACACTAAAATTAATTGTGCCATTAAGATGTGAAATTACAAGACACTACTAAAGATGTTTGGGGGAAAAATAACCATATACTTAACTAGCCAATAAAAACCTTATTTTACATTTTAAAAATCCTTTAAATTCACTAAGAAAACAAAGGCTAAAATGGTGTTATAGCTAGTCATGGAATCAATATCTCTATCTTAGAAAAAACTAAAAAAATTCACTAAAACCACAAAGTGATGTGAAAGGTTAGTTAGGTGTATAAAAAACAGCATTATTTAAGTTCCATCATCTCAGACTGGACTGTTCCTATTGGAACAGGGTCCAAAATAATTTGCATATTTTTGGGACCAAACTGAAGTAGATGGTGGTTAAAAGAACAATTGGTTGGAATGCTACCCTGAGTGATTGCCATTCATCAGACAGGCGTTAACTTGTAGAAATGTTTTTATTTCTCTTAATGTTTCAAACTTTGCATGTGGGATGCACTGTACAACACACATACAGTGTTTGAAAAGTTTTAAAGATATTCTAGGCATAGTGTATTTTATTGGAAGAGTACACAACTCTCCAGTTCCACAAAGGCTCCGATTCAGTGTTAATTACACTTAAAATGCTTTTTCTTACATACTTATCCTTTTTTTAGGAGGCAGAAACGGATTTTGGACTCCTACATTGGGATTGTGAATGGCTACTAATTCCCTTGTCCTTTGTAATGGTAAAAACAATTTTTAAAGAGTAGGCAGTGGTCCACGGACTACTGTCAACGCTTAAGCAAACAGAAAAAAGTTAACGTTTCTTCTTATCTGCAGTCCTGTTTCCTTTAAGGGACACGGACTGCATTAAAAAAGAAAAGGTTTGTTTTATTAAAAAGCAATTAAAGCCATGGTGGTCTTTAACCCCAATATGTGATCTACCTCATTAATGCCCATTTATGAGGTATGTTAGATTCCAACGAACTATGATTTGGATTATTAAGAACCGACCTATTAGTATCAAAAGTCATTGTTTTAATATCAGCTGGGATCAATTATATGCAATCTGTTGACCAAGTTGCTTCCAGGATGTTTCTGGGTATTATTGTGACTGGTGACCTGGAGTCAGCTACAAATGACAACGCTGTTTCCATCAGTTGGAGTACACATTTGGGATGTTTCAAGATTTCGGTGTCTTTGTTCCAATCTGGTCTAATCATCAATACCAGATTTGTTTGTTTTTCCTCACCTCTTGCATTTATTTCACTGATTCCTTCTTCAGATTTTTGGGCAGCTTTCACACTGCCACTCTGTATTGCTTCTCTGCGTACTTTTGGGAAATGGCCTATCGATGACAGACACAGAACTCTTTGTTCATGGCAGAGCATCCTATGAAATTTGTGAGATGAGACAAGCTTCCACACCTGAGGCATTCTATTTGAGCTGCTGTTCTCTTCTCTCTGTGTAGGTGGCTTTTGTTGCCATAGTTTCTCTCCTTCATGAAACATACATCTACATCCTTCTTTTGTTCTTGGACTTCATTGACTTCCTTCACTCTGGACATAGATTGCTCAATGGCTTTCTCCATTGTCACCACTTCTTCTAGGGAAGTGTCGCCCATTACCCACAGGAGTTGTTGAATTTTCCTTATATTCATATATACCATCAATTGATCCCTGATCAATTCAACGAGTTTTCATATCGAAGTTGCAGGTATTGGAAAGACTTTGCAAGGCTGTTAAAACCTCATTGAAACATTAATTTTCACTTTGTGTCCTGGTATAAAAGTGGTACTTTTTTTGAATGGCACATATAAGAGGCTTGAATCTTATTTCTAGCCGCCCTCAACATAGCTTCTTTGAATCCATCTAATTCCTCAACCTCACTGGGTATTTGTACTTTGTGTACAATCTGAACAATTCTTGTCCCTATGATCCCAGAGGGTGAAGTAAAATGCACTTTTTTTTCAACAGGCATCTTGTCAGCATCTCTGGCTGTAAGATAGGTAGTAAACTCTTCTTTCCACCTTTTCCCTTCGACTGGTGGATCACCCTTTGTAGAAATTTAAGAGGTGGGTCAAATTGCATGATGACGTGTTTTATACAAAAGTGCTACTGGAAATAGTATTGAGTTTGACAAGCATAACTGTATGTGTGTTAACTGACTTTGTTAACCAAAGAATTATGGGTGGGTTAAAGGTTTACTCCTCAATTGCAATATTGCATCTAACCAGAGAAGCAGCAGAGAACTGTAACGCGCAAAATTTGACAGGTAAGTGCACCTTGCTCAATAAAGTGTTCTGTTTTTCACAAAAGCCTTTTCAAAAATGTAAATGTAAATTTCTCCACTGCTGAAAGAACTGAGGAAGGTCTGTTAACCAAAAGTATGAAGCAAAGGTCTGCTTACAGAGTTTTCTGTCAAACCGTAAATGTTTTTTTTTTTCCAAAATGTAAATGTCTCCTCTGCCAATTAAAATAAATGGGTCTGGTCTATTAAACAACTGTCTCAAGCAGATCTGGCATTGTTGAGGAGAAGCAGGTAATTTAAACTGGCCACATTGTAGGTGAAATGCACAGACTAATGGGCAAGTAATGGAAATAAAAATGGCAGCCTCCATGTGAAAGTGAGGCTTGGACCGCCAAACAGTTAGTGGAGAGTCTGAAGATTGAGAGCGCGGGGGGCTTCCTAGGTCTTTTCTCACAAGCCTGCTACTCACCTCGTGATCACTGGCTCCTCCTCTCGAGCACGGGTGAGCCGTAGCCAGCAACAGTGTCACATCGTACAAGCGCTTCACCTGCTGCAATCAGACTATCCATACAGATCTCTGCGGCTGTGTACCCCACCAGAAACGAGGACAGCAGCCCAGTCGATGGTGAAAACCCATCCTCGTCGCCAAAAGTTGTTATAATGTGGATGAATAATGAGACAGCAAGCTTAAGAGGACAATGTATTTACGTCCTCTCGCTGGTCAGCATCACCAGCAATGATCGGGTACTCAGCTTAGAATCCTCCCAAACCTAACATGCTATGAGGAACCAAACTGTTGCTGGGGAAGAGGGAACAGAAGGAGCATTGGATAACATTATTACTATAAGTAAATTACATTGCAATACCACAATAGGCCGTTTGCCCAAATATCTTTACTGGTTGCAGAAAAATTTGTTGCAATTTGCGACCAGTATTTTTTGTCCAGATTTTAGTACATCTGGCCTTGTGTTCAGTTGGCCCTACTAATAGGCTAATCAGTGGTGTGTGTTAATTTAAGAGGGCTCAGCCCATTCATAGAGCGAATGTTTAGTGGCCTTGAAGATGACTCCTTGGTGGTGCAGCCAGAGGATAGAGAGGGCAAAAGTGGCTCACTGTTACAGAATGTTATGAACGTGCCACAGAATTTGGAGGAGAGGGGATGGGAATTCGCGTAAACAAACAGAATTTATAGAAACTGAGAAGATCTTGGTTAGGGTCGAATAGAGACACTTTTGTTTGATTCAGATGTTTACAGTTGAGAAGCGAAAGTTGAGAAAGTTTTGGAATTGGTGGGACCACTGTTGCTGGCAGAAAAGCTCAGTGAGTTGAAAGTCACCCACTGAAACATATGTGAGCGTGCACGTCATGAGTTTAAACGCTAAGAAGGCCACCTTCGAGGGGTTGATACATTGACCCCTCAGCTCCAATACATGGATAAGAGCGGCATCTGGTGTTCACAGCACTTTGAAATGGTAAGAAAGGTAATTTCCTTGTAAAAACGTGTGGAAGAGTCGGATGTGATGAGAAGGTGGGCGGAAATGAGTATATCTTCCCTGATTTGTATACTTTATGTTGCTCTCCATTACTCCTCTCTCTTCCTTTCAAACTGGGCAATGGATTTCCCTGAATCAACTTGCATTACCCTGCATTACCCTGCATTACCCTGCATTACCCTGGCTTCTGACATGGAAGAAATCAGACAAACCTGTGCACTGATTAACCGGATCTCGCTTATACTAAACAGTAATTTTGTTCAGGGGCAGCTGGTAACCTTAGAAAGTGGTGGATCAAGCCAAGTGACCCACCGCAACCCAAAAAATAAAAATAAAAACACCCCCTCCCTCCAAAAGCCCTTAATAAATCAATCCTCCTTCCAAAAAGCCCAAAGTAAAATATCCCCTCCCTCTAAAAGCCCATAATAAAACAACTCCTCCCTCCAAAACCCCAAAATAAAACTACACTAACATTTACAATAAATAAAATTAAAAGGTACTTACTTACCCACTGCAGCATGTCTTTCTAGCTGCAGTCTGCTGTGCAGCCTTTCTAACCAACCCAGACGCTGCTCTCGTGCTGTTAACCAGCATGAGAAAAGTGCCAGGATTGGATGGAGCGGGATGGCTTCTTCAGGCCCTGGAGGTCTGTGCTTACTCTCCACCCAGATGTCTAGGACAGCTCTGGAGGGAGAGCTTCAAAGTGGGCGTGTCTGGCTGGCTGTCGCAAGACAGCCGGCCAAACTGACATGCACATTTTGGAGCATCCAGCCAGCCTCTGCTCCTGTCCTGCATGCTGCCAATCGCTAGCAGAAGACATGCCCTTCATGTCTTTTGACTCGGGGGCACTGCGCCACGCAAATCGAGGACAAAATAAAATGGTAATGAAATCATTTCATTGCCATCTTATTTTTTCACCCGCTGATCGCAGCAGGGGGGAAGGTGACGCTCTCCTGCCCTTGTGGAGAAACCACCGCTGATTTTGTTGATGTTGTTATGAAACACAAAATTAAACTTGTTTTACTCTAAAAAATACTAATAAAGAAAAGTACCCAAAAAATAAATAGTAGTAGTGTGCCTTATAGGTCTAACAAAAATAAACATTAAGGGGCAGATTTATGAGCCCCTTGCGCCTCATTTACGCCGCCGTTGCATCTGGGAGATGCGTCACGTTGTAAAGCCCTGCGCCAGCAGTAGGCGTACCTGTGCAGGGGGGTGGGGCGTTCCGTCGCAGGAACGCCTCCTAAAAGTGGCTGAGTGAAATCTACAAGATTTCACTCAGTCACTTTTGAGCCCATACTGTGTCAAAACCCTGCACCTGCTTCAAGCAGGCGTAAGGATTGACGCAGCATTGTAATGATAGGGCACCCCCGAGCCTTGCTGGAGCTGCGTCGCGCTTGCGACGCAACTCCAGCAATGCGCAAACCTTCCGCCATCAGATGCGTCACGCATCTGTTTATCCTTGCGCCAGGATGCGCTGCATTGTAAATGCGGCGCATCTATTGTGGCGCAAGGGTAAACTTTCGTGACGCATCTTCCCTGGCGCATCCATGCTGATTTGCAGGGATGCGCCAGGGAACATAAATCTGCCCCTAACTTTGCATGAAAGGTATAGGATATGCATGGCAATATTGTGTTAGTCATGTGAATTCAATACAATCTGTGTAGCCTGCACTCAAATTTGAGTCACAAACTTCAAAAGGTTGTGGTGTTTAACATATAATGTATCTGAATTCTACCGGTGAGTGCTGCCCTGTGACAGGAAATGCTTGTGTCCTGATACAACTCAACTTCCTTGGGGTACATAAGATGTACACTGCATACAAGGCACACAACTGAGGGCTGCAGGTTCAACCCATAATATGTAACCTAAGTAAACACGGTAAATCATTTTTTCATACTGCTTTGTTTGTATCTTTCTTCAGTATTTTAATTGCACATTTGTACAGGTATATACAATCCTGTCAATCTGGTTAACAGTCAGTAAAGTTAACATCAACAACTTCACAGTGCTTTAGGTTTTAATCTTAGTTGAAGGAAACAATCTTCATATCCCAATCCATGTATGGAAACCCTTCGTCAGGGGAACTGTAAATATGATATCAACACAATCAGTCTAATGATGCCCATCAAGAACGTCACATGCATGATATATGAGAAAATGCAATGGGGAGCTCTGTGTCAGACTATCCAAAAAACGTGTGTAGTTCTAAATCCATCTCTAGAGCACAACTCCGGCACGTGGAGCGGTGCATGTTATGCCAACCACTCCTCCGTGCATCAAACAAGCCTGCTGTGTGTGGGGGGCAACACTCCATTCACCATAGTGAAGCACGTGCCTGCAACAACCTTTGATGAAAAACGTGTGCAGCAGGACTCTGGGAAAGGTCAAAAAGTGTCCTAAACCATGAGTGTGCACATGCCTAAAAATTAACCCATACCTAAACATACGGAAGTGAATACGAAGTACTCCGAGTGAGCGAGGCGTGGAAGGCTTCGCCACTGGAAAACAGGAACCGGACATTACCGGGAAGTACCGTCGCTTCTGCTCTAAGCGAGTGCATTCTAAAGGGTCACTTACAGGAAGGTTCAAGCTGGTGGGTAGATAGCTGTATTAACTTCTTCAGCCGCTTTAGAACCGGATACTAGAAAGGTATTTAAATGACATTCATCTCTCAACGCAGTAAAGCGTGCCCATGCCCTGCGCGTTGAAACAGCCCATAACCCTGACTTACTTCAATGCTGTGATAAAACGCAGAATCCAACGCTGTATGTTCTCGGTGTCTGCCCGTTCTACAGACTGTCCCATGCCCGTGGCTCAGTTTAAGAAACAAGAGAAGACAAGCATTAAAAATGCAATAGGTCTCGTGATTAAGTTAAAGCCATTTGCTTTGCTATACAATAACATTAGCAAAGCAAATGGCTTTAACTTAATAAAAGGCGTGATCTATTGCATTTTCAATGCTTGTTTACAAATGAAGCACTGACGTATTATGTTATATGTATTTGTAAAGTGCACTATCACTCGCGAGGCACACTCACGCATAAGTCCCTGTGACCTCACTAGGCTCCACCCTTTGACCTGGCGGATTTGTGACTTCCGGTGATGATGACAACTTTCTAACCCTGGGTGTAGTTTGCGTAGTTGTGCTACGCTACACGAAGTGCGCTGCGCACTATACAAGCTTCGTGTGCTGCGTAGTGTGGTAGGGAAAATTGCACAGTGCCAGATGCTTGTCCGCACTGTGCAATCATTGCAAACGGCATCTTGCACAGTGCAAGCGGTCGTTTTCTGCCGCTCGAGTAGATTTGTACTCGAGCGGCAGTTTTCTCAACGCGGACTGGTAGTTTCTCATCGCAAGCAGTCGCGAGCATATGCGACCACTCGCAATGAGAAACCTGAGCTCCCCGCATTGAGAATCTCACCGGGAGGTTTATTTTCCACGCTCGCAATCGGCAACTTGATGTTGCTGATCGCGAACTAGGAAAAAGTCTTGCCGGGATATCATTTTGCTCGCTCGCGGTCGCCAACTTGACGTTGAGGACCGCAAGCAACCAAAAAATACCCGCTACACGTTTTTGCACTGTGCTACGTGCAATTCGCATAGCGCGTAGTTGCGCAGACTACGCAAACTATGTGAGCGTAGCGTAGTCCTACGCCCAGGGTTACATCTTTCACAGAGAATGTTGGAACTCCTGCTCTGTCTCTGCACTGACGGCTCCACATTGAGAGGTGGAGGCAGACTCGCAACCTCTTGGGGAGGTGTACGGGGCCAGTGACGGATCACTGATGCTGGTGCCGGCTTCCGGTGTTCTAGTTTGGGGTACTCAGCCATTCACCACACGGGATGCAGATGGTTACGTGGTTGCACCTAGACATTCCGAGTGCCAGACTCCAGAGCTTGCATTCAGAAATGCCTTGACACTTTGCCCCCGAAGGAATGATCTTTAAGCAAGACTTAAGCAATCCTCTGACAGCCCAAGGGTTGTGATGTACAGATTTGTTTCTGGTTACTTGTACACCTCTCCCTTTTTAAAGTTATGTTGCATTAAACCTTGTCTTAAAACTTCACTTTGAGACTTTCAAGAAATGAAAAAATTCTGGGCCCACGGCCTCCCGGGCACTTTTAAAGCCTTCTCCGCCTCTCAGAGGATTGGCAAAAGAAACAAGCATTTGCAATGCAATAGGTCTCGCATTTGCAAGAGTTTGAGCTATTAGCATTGTAAATGACAGTGCCTTTTATTTATGTTTTTAAAAATCCAAACAAAGAAAAAGCATTGTCATTTACAATGCCAATAGCTCAAACTCGTATAAATGCGAGACCTATTGCATTGCAACTGCTTGTTCACTTGTGCATCGTGTGTTCAATTAGGAGCACAAACAGGTTTTGTACGGATTTGTTTTGATGTTATCATTGCTGAGACTGTAGATGTCATTATATGTACTATGTATATCATTTAATGTTGTCAGGTTTCAGGGAAGGCGAACCTGCTGAAAATCCTCTACGATTCCTTAACCTATAAGCAGCATTATGGCCAATACAACAACGCCAACGGAAAGAGCGAGGGACAACAGGGAAAGGAGAACAGGAATAAGGGTGACAGAAAATGAGTACTGACTTCTTCAGGGTAGAAGTGTCTCGGTAACGTAAGCAAGATCTCTTTTTCAGCATTCCTCGTCAATTAGAGATATATAAAACGCACAATATTGTAATTATCAGTCTTAAACACAACTTATGTGGCATGCCTGTGTGTAAAGTCACTAAAAAGTGCTCAAAAGTAAGGGGCAAAGAAGATGAGAGACCATCAGTACCCAAGGTACAAAAAATACATGATAATGTACTAGTTCTGGAAAACGTCCCAAAGACCGACAAGAAGTTTAGACTCAGTGTGCCACTGGAAAGGATGTGATCATACCATCAATATCTCGATAAATAATAACTCACCATAGGAAATATGGAAAACTCTATGGGTCTTCCTAGTTAAAAACACGTTTGAAATAGAAACTGTGACAAACAAAAAAAAAAGAGAACGGTCAATGAGGAACTTGATAATTGTGATGCTCAAAGGTATGAGTATCGTAAATACCCATGTGCTCACCTGTCAAACAGCAATTAACCGGTGAAAAATTGGGGTCGTTATACCTGTTAGCAGATAATTCCAAACGTGATTCTCTATGTTGAAAAAAAACACAGAGTTAGATCGAGGGACATAATAAATGTAAGTATCAGAGCGAACGGGCTGAAGTTGTGACAGCAGCTTACCAGTGAATGTATAATAATCCCAATGGCAGCCAATTTCTGAGAAATGCTTCAGTGAGTGTCCGAGTTAACCGCGAGGCGGAAATGAAACGGGGTTAAAACGAAGTTGAGCGGATGTAAACCTCGTCACATGATACAGATGAAAAGAGATGATGGACTAAGTGTAGTTCCATCTAAAAACGTAAATAAGCGTCCCAGTGGGAAACGTAGTTTATAATGTGGAACTGAAAACCGGGTAAAAAACCGCGACACCTGATGTAAGTAAAAAGTGATGCTAAATTAAACAAGAGTAATAGGAAACCAACTAAAGGGAAGAGGAAAGCAGCAAACAGGAAGGAGTAACAACTGTGAAACACGTTGTATAAAGCTGTGAGTAGTGGCAGAAATGGTAAACAATTTACTGTTTACATTTAATGTAAAAGTAACGGCCGCGCGGCCGTGAAAATGAAAGTAATAGCGATCGCGATCAAAGCGAAAGTGATCGCGATCGCTTGGATGGGAGCGCTGCGTGTGGCAACTGCAAGCACGTGTGTGGTGCACGCGCAGCAGTGATTGGCGGCTGCGCGCGTACACGCTCACGTGCACTCAAGCTTTAGGCCACAGGCAGCACTCTAAAAATCCCAACTATAAAATGTCTCTCCGAGCCAGCGCAAGCGCTGGGGCTCAGCGAGACCTAAAAATGACGATGGTAAATCGTTTCTTTTTAAACAAACACTTGAAAAAATGTTGAAAATAAAATATGTTTGAAAAGGTAAAGGCGGGAGCAGCATTTGTTATGTATGCGCCCTGCTGCTGACGGAGAGCTGTGCTAATGGCGGCCAATGGTGGCACTAATGGACTCCCAGTGATAAGCAAAACGCGGGCCAGGCAAAACTTCTCTTCCCAATCAATCATCAGGGATCAGTAACCTCATTAAACCCTTTGAACTCAGATCCCCTTTCAGACACAGAATGGGGGATGGACTGAGGGGGGATGGACTGAGCCCAGCCACCAGGATGACTGGAGAAACACCTAGGAGACGATTCACTGAGACACACGAGAGGGCTCCCGCATTCCCTGACTGGGAAAAAACACACCCCCTTTCCAGAGGGAAGAAAACAAGCACATTCCGGGACATCCAGGCGATTAATTGCTCCTTCCCATCAGGTGTTTACGCCAGAAATGTTCACAAACTCGCAGGCATGGGTCTACATCCAGTCTTTATGCCTGGTGCATGTGAAAACGGGTGTTATTTATTCATTCATGCATTTGTTTAGCGCATGTAACCGCAGTGGATATCTGGGCCTTTTACACAGAACAAATATTGAAGACAGGAAGTGAAGATGCTGTTAAATGCAACATAGAATAAATAATGGAATCAATTCTACGTCAGAGAGGAAACCATGCAAAACATATGTGGTATGACATAGTAAGAAAAATAGGATTACAGTATGTAGAAGAAATTAAATAAGGTCTGGAAAGAGGCACCCCACGTGCCATCACTGGAATCCAGACAGTGACGGTCGCTGGATTAAATGTAAATATGACATTGTATATGGCATTGATCCTATCCATTTGATTCACACAGTATTTAAGTTACACAAGAATTTACTAAGCAGCTTGTCTGTTGCCGAACCAGTTGAATTTATCAAAATAACTTTCCATGTTAAGATAGCTCTTTAAATCAACCCGAAAATTTCTGCACGGCCTGTGAAACTCGCTTCATATTTGCTAGCACTGAGATAAAAAAAAGCATAATCCAAGCATAATCCATAATCACTAGAGTAACACATATGTGAAGAGAGTGCTTCTGTCGCATTGCCTCCCTTCCTTAAGAGAATCTAATTGCGGGTCCCCGGCGCGCGGCGGGATGTTGTTTAGGAGTGCAAAAGCCATACTAGAGGGCCCACAAACACAAGTTAATGCAATAGCGAAACCATAAAAAAAACAAGCACGGCCCGTCATGGCCCAGTGTATCACACCACCAATAAAGCATCCAATCCCCGCATGCACATCTTCTGTCTCGTTTGTCTCCCCGCGTGCATGCTGGAATCGTATCAATTCCAAAAGGCCTCTGCATGGCAGAGCAGCGCATGTGCTGCTTTAGTCAGGCCGAGACCTAAAAACGTGACATCGACGTACGTGCTTACAAGTGAAAATGGACTGAATCTCTCAAAACAAATGGCCCCTCCCTCGCTCTTCTTCAGACCCTCGCCATATTGAACCACTGAAACCGCATCAATACGTATCATGCATGTAACGTTCTTGATGGGTATCATTAGACTGATTGTGTTGATATCATCTTTATAGGTCCCCTGAAGAAGGGTTTCGATAACCCAAATACATTGGGATATGAAGATATTTTCCTTCAACCAAGATTATAACCCAAAGCAATGTGAAGTAACATTGTCCAAGAAACAATCATACGTTGTTGATGTTAACTTTACTGAATGTTAACAAGATTTACAGGATTGTATATACCTGTACAAATGTGCAATTAAAATATTGAAAAAAGACATTATAAAAAAATTATTTACCGTGTTTACTTAGGTTAAATGTTATGGTTTGAACTTGCATGGTTCCAGAGTTCTGCGTCTTGTATGCAGTGTACATGTTATGTACCCGAAGGAAGTTGAGTAATGTGAATTCCCCAGAAGTGTTAATAGTGACCATGTCAGGAATAAATCTCTGGCCATTTCCATGGTGTGGTAAGGTAAGAGGGAAGTATGTGCATGCCTTGAAACAATGACTCCCTTTTCTTTTTTGTGGGATTTCCTACAGCATAATGTTACTCTATAGGGGCCGATTCCGATTCCGGCCGCAAATCGTACCGACCGACACGGACCCGGAACGGAGACCGATTGACACGCACCGGCGCCATACAACCCGTGCAGTACGATGCAACGTGTTTGAATTACAACCGACACGTACGGAATACAAGCCGTATGACCGAGCCGTAGGGAAAACAGTGAGTCGCCCGGAAAACAGATGCGATTCGCACCGACCGACACGCACCAGGAGTGAACCCGACCGACACGTACCCACGATGTCCGATCCGCGCAGTATGATGCAATGCGTGTAAAACCAGTCCGACTCACATGGAGCCCAAGCTGCATGACCGACATGCACAGAAAACAGGGACCTCAAGCAATAGAGATCACCGCGATCAACGCGTATGAAACACAGAAGGAAGTCAGCTTGAAAGACCCGGAGAAGCCCGCACGAGCCAACATCAGCATCCGTCTCGGTCAGAAGAACGTCTCCTTCATGCCTAGAAAACCCAAAGGAAAAAATACAAAAAAGTGCCAAACAAGCACTGACAAAGTCAATAAATATTTTTAAAAAATCACTGAACAAAGACACACCCACAACTGCACCTACATAAAGGACACCAATCACTACCATGATCCTTTGCAAATTGAATACAACAGCCAGCAGAGAACACCATCACACAGCAACCACAGACACACTCACAACTCACCCATCACACAACTTACACACCATTAGCACCTCACCAAAAGCACTCACACATACACCTAGCAAAACTGACACTCACCCACCCTCACTTGCACCCTCACACACACATCACTCACCACCACCACCCATCACCATGCCCCCAAAGAAGAATCCAAAGTTCACAGATAGTGAGTTAGAAGTGCTGGTAGACATGATCATCAAAGTAGAGCCACATTTGTTTGGTACATTGGTCCAAAGGACCCCCATGTCACAGAAAACAAAGATGTGGGCGAGGATTGTGGACAAGGTGAACGCACAAGCACCAACGTTGCGCTCAAAGGATGATATCCAGAACAGGTGGTATGACGTGCGCAGGAGGGTCAAGAAACTCATCCAGAAAGATCACGCCTTGAGTCAGCGCACTGGCGGTGGCCTTCCTGCCGAACCAGCATACTTCAGGTCCTGGGAGGAGAAGGTGCGGGACATTCTACCACCAGAGTGTGTCCATGGTGTAGCAGACATACCAGAGCCTGGTGAGTACACAACCAACATACTCAATATTGTGTGGCAAGGGGACAGTGAAACCATGCACCGTTAGCAAAGCAACAGTAACAAATAGATAATCATCCCAAGATGTGTATGCCAGTCAAACACAATACCTGCCATCTCATAGTGACTTGTAACTGTGGCATGACATGTACAAACCTACCAACAAATAGAGCAAGGCAGTGGCACAAACCTAAATAAACACCATCTGACAGTTTGCCATCACAAGCACACCACCTCACAGTGCAGCTGACTGACAGGAAGGAATAGTGGGTATGCAGGTGAAGTGAGTGTATCCAAAAGCATGATGGGGTTTGTAGTCACAGATAATGCTCCCCCTCCCAATTGGCCCATCAAGACCTCAATGAACCATGCCCGCATCACAGGGAGTGGAAAATGACTGACAAGATGGCTGACACTGGGTCCTGCTGTGGGGAGTACAAGGCCCTGGTAGGGGTTGTGCGCAAATCAGAAGCAGGACACCACTGGCTGACATCCTGAAAGACAACTGGCATGCCCTCCAGTGGAAGCACATTTCATGGCGGTATGTCTGGCTGGGTGGGAAGGAGGACTGACAGCTCTGACCATACTTACCAGCATGTGGAGACACACACACCCCTCAACACAAACTCCACACAACTCACCGGGTAGAATGCATTGACTCACACTGTGGTGAAATATCACCCAAAGATACACCGCACTGGGTGCTGCTGTGTGAAGCACAGGTGCTCTTTTTGGACTTGTAGCCAAACAAACACCAGGACTTCACAGTCAGCCATCTTGCCATTGTTGTCACACTCCCTCGCAGGGAAGCAGAGTCAAAAGGAAGGAAGTATGGGCATGCTGGGAAGGGGGGTGTAGCCAAAAGCATGATGGGAGTTGCAGTCACAGACATTCCCCACCCATCCACATGGCCCAGCAGGCTTACACTGAACCATGTTCGCTGCACAGGGAGTGGGAATGGACTGACAAGATGTCTGACACTGGGCTCTGTTGTGGGGAGCACAAGGCCATGCTGGGAACTGGGCACCAACAAACACCAGGACTGCACTGACTGACATCCTGAAAGTTAACCTGCACCCACTGCAATGGTGGCACGCTTCATGATGGGATAACTGGCCTGGGGGAGAAGGAGGTCTTGACTTGAAAAAAAATAACACCGATGCTGGCCATACACACACCTTCCATGCTAAAACACATGGCATACGTGGTACCAGTCATTCACAAAGATAAGGCCTGGCCATGATGTCTGACACATGGGCCTAATAAATGATGTGGTTGAAAATCACACATATGCACTGGCCAACCCAAACACGGTCGCACACACAGCCATTGCAAACGTATGTTCAATGTCACTGTCTGGGGATGTAGTGTCCAGGGGTGCCCCCTAGCCTGGCTGTGGAGGTGTGTCTTGCAGATGACAAGTGTGGAGATCCATATATAGTACATTGCACAAAACACACAGGAACTCACATATACATCATTGAGAGCGAACATCTGGCAGTGAATGGAATGAACACACCAATATAGCCGACACAGTAGCATGGTCTCATTCACACACGTTGCTGTTGTGAGTTGCATTCCACTCCTACATCTTGCTGCAACATATGCATCCTTCACACAACACACCACTCACTGTCATAGACACTGTAGATACAAGGTCTAACTTGGACTGCATTGGAGGAGACATGCTCTCACAGCAGCCAAACCGCAACACACACACCACCGGCTCTCACTGTCATGAGCATTGAAAAGCCAGAGTGCTTTCTTGCCCAATCCATGTCACCATGGAGAACATTGACAAGTCAAATCACATATGCACGTACAAAACTCAGCACCAGACTCATTAACGATGGTGACATCATCACTTGTATGAAATGAGATGAGAACTAGGAACCCTGTAAAAAAAAAAAACTTCTCCCAAGAGATCACAGGCATACCGGACTGTGACCATGTTGTACCAATACACCAATGTGACACACAAAGACTAGCAAAATCTGCTACCACACATGCCCCAATCTTACAACATATCCTCAGTAGAATTGCACGTATGTCCTTGTTAAAGCTAGGGATGACACACCTGTGTCAGCAACGTGATGGCCCTTGAGTAGTAATGGCCATGTACAGCCAAATCTATACATGAGCTGGGCATGCACACACTTCGACATGCACATTAAAATGTTTCATTTGGGCTGGGCAATGTGCCACAACAATATCAATCCCTGTCCGTGACAACCTTGGACAAAGAAGTGTACAGGCACGCATCCTGACGTACAGTAGAAAATGTCATGTATGTGAACCATTGATGCCTGTAGAAACATAAACATTGTGTGTCTCTTCCAAACAGAGGTGGTGCTGGGGACACAGCACCAAATGAAGAGGCGTCCCTGTCCCTGTCCCAGACTCTGGTGGACCCTCAGCTCTCTGGTGTGGATCCGTCTCTGTCCTCTTCAAATGACGACGAACAACCTGGCACCTCCGGCGCGAGTCTTCATGCAGCACCAGCAGTACCAACATCTGCACCCCCTGTACCCACACTTCCAGCATCTGGCAACAGACAGGGCACCCCAGCCAACATGGACAGACCAAGGCCACAGAACACCAAGAGCACAGGGACACAGGACCCCCAGGAAGCTACGGACAACACCACCAGCAACAACACCCAAGGGGGCCCAGTGTCACTTGTGCGTGCCGCCGCAGGTCCTGCCTGGGGTGCTGGGGCGGGTGGTAGGCAGAGGGCGCGCCTTGCAGAGAGGCCTGGACTGCATGATGACCCCCAACTGGCACGCATCAATGATGCGTACCAGGATAGCACCGGAGGATTCGGCCATGTAGTGGGGATCCTCAAGGACATTCAACAGGAGCAGGCTACCCATCATGCCCACATGGAGGCAAAGTGGGATGCACTTACTGCGGTGCATCGGGACATACTCCAATGCCTCCGCCAGATAAGCACCAACATGTCCACACCTCCCTGTGTGGCCACAACATCTATTGCCGCACGATCAGCCAGTGCCACAGGGAGGGAGGATGACTCTGGCGGCGAGTCCTCTGCACCTCAGATGCCTGCACCTGAGGATCCCCCCCCCAAGAAGAAGAGGGGTCGTCCGAAGAAGGACAAGTGAGACACAGATGTCCATGCACATCCCCCAGGGTCTCTATACCTGCTCTGGACAATGTTCTTTGTGCGCAAACCGTTCACCTTGTCGTATCTAACGCAACTCGTCTACATGACATGGAGGGTTAATGTTGGTCCAATGTAGCAGATGACTGTGGACTTTACTCTGGACATTTCAGCTACCAACACTTCCAACTCTACTGTGAACTTTGGATTCAAAACCCAATGTACAACACCCACCATCCTGTGCACTATCCTCACACGTTTGTAAATAAACTCACCAGTATACTATACTTGCCTCTGTTGTGATTCCAACTTGTCATGTGTCATGGAGATGTTGATCTGCTAAACAACACTGTGCATGCCAAATACTACAACAATGTGATCACCGTTATGTGAGTCATGGTGATGTGACACATGTGAGGGAGACACACCACTATGGCACCACAACACATACTCACCATGGCCATGTAACTCATCCCACACAATGATGTTGACCTGAAATACATTGGAATGCAAAGACACCACACCTATCCACAGTCAGTGGTAACAATCCCACAGGTGAGTAATAATATGAAATTTGTAATGCGCTCAGCTTACCCAGGGGCGTCCCGGCGCAACAGACCAGAAGGGGAGACTCAGCTAGTCACTACTGTGGAAACAGGTAGGTCTTAAGAAGTTTCCTAAATGGTAGGATCTTGGGCTCTGAGCGAATCCTGATGGGCAGAGAGTTCCAAAGAGAAGCCACCTGCACCGAGAAACGCCTACCCCCAGAACGAGCTTTTCTTACTCTGGCTGACTGCAGAAGGTGTTTTTGGTCCGAGCGCAGCAGACGTGGAGGTTTATAGGGACGGGCCATATGCGCAAGGATAGGGGGGCCTTTGCCATGTAGAATTTTGTGGGCGGTACATAGCGCCTTAAATTTCACCCGCTCCTTCACGGGGAGCCAGTGAAGCGCTCTGAGAGCAGGAGCAGCAGACTGCCTTCTGGAAACATCCATAAGGATTCTCGCAGCTGCGTTTTGCACCTGTTGGAGAGTTTTAAAGGTCGCTTCGGGGGCACCGAGAAACAGCGCATTCCCATAATCGAGCCTCGATAGGATTAGGCCACGTATCAACAGCTTCCTTGCTGGATCAGGAAGCAAAGGTAGCACCTTTCGGGCTGATTTCAGTAAGCCAAAGCAAACCCCTGCGGTCTTCCTGGCATGAGTCCGGAAGGACAGATCTTCTTCCAACCATACTCCCAAGGACTTGATCTCCTTCTTGGGGGATGGTGGATCACCAAGAGACCGGGGCCAACAGGTCGCAATAATGGAGGGACTGGGATTGCCCAGGAGCATCAGCTCGGTTTTACCTCCATTGAGCTTTAAGGCAGAGATGGACATCCAACGATAAACATTGGCGAGGCAGTCGTGTAAAACCTCAGGTTGTTCCGCCAGCTGAGTGAGGCCGACCACCAGCTGAGTATCATCAGCATAGCTGATGATCTTCACCCCCGAGGGGGCGACCACTCTTTCAAGTGGAGTCATATATATATTAAATAAAGTAGGGCTCAGCGATGAGCCCTGCGGGACTCCACATTGAAGAGGGATTAGGGCAGATTGCTCTGACCCCTCCCAGACTTGGTAGAAACGGTCAGATAAAAAAGATCCCAACCATTTCAGGGCCGACCCTGAGACACCTACCTCTGACAGACGTTGGAGGAGCACTTGATGACTCACAGTGTCAAAGGCAGCACTCAAGTCCAGGAGGATCACTGCCACTGACCCTCCTGTATCTAGAGTGCTCCTTGCCTCCTCCACTACTGCCAGCAAGGCAGTGTCTGTTCCATGGCCGGGACGGAAACCAGTCTGGGAGTCTCCTAGCAGGTGGTTAGACTCAAGATGGTGAGAGAGCTGACGGTTAACCAGCTTCTCTGCAATTTTTGAGAAACCAGGCAGAAGTGAAAATTGGCCTAAAGTTGGTCAAGTTGGATGAGTCCATTCCTGGCTTTTTCAATAAGGCCTTCACCACGGCCTTTTTCCATCTCTGGGGCACTATGCCCTGCGTGAGTGAAAGGTTCAAGAGGTCAGTCAGAGGAGTTGACAAGGTGTTAGCCACGAGTTTAAGATGTTTTATGGGGACTGGGTCACTCGGGGAGCCACTCTTCATCTCTAACAGGACTTTTATGACCTCCTCTTCCGAAAAGGGGCCAAAAGATGCTAGCTCAATCAGGCAACTTGTAGGACTAGCAACCGATTCATCGCTTTGAGGGATAGTAGGTAAGGAGGATAATATTTTCTCTATTTTAGAGTGGAAGAAGCTGGCCAGTTCCTCACATTTTTCTTTGGGATTATCATGCAACACTGGAGGGACCGGAGCTTTCAGAAGTTCCTTGAAGATTTTAAACGATTCTCCTGAAGAATTGCTTGCTCTCTCAATCCGGTCGCTAAAGAAAGTCTTTTTAGCGTCCTTCAGTGCGCTTTTATATTTCCTAAGTTCCCTTTTATAATTGGCCCGGTGAGTTAAGCAAATGTCAGTCAGATGTGGGAAGACAGACAACACATCTAACAAAGCATAGCACAGGTTCATTGCACATCAGCAACATGTTTATTCCGCAATAGTTGCAAGGTAATTGTACATTACAGTGTACACATGGTCACAAAGTGTCGGAGAATTGAAGTCCAGGGGTGTGTGGCACATCACTTGATGGGAATTGACAACTTCCACACTGGTGTTGGATTCTGGGTGTTGGGGTCATTGTTGACCAAACAACAGGCAAAGTACCCTGGGAAGGACAAACACAAGACACAGTCAAAAGCACAGCAGAACAGGAGAAAAATGCAATACACATGCACAAAACATGTCCAAATAAACCTACACAGAAACAAGTTAGCAGTTCGACACTATTGTGGAGTACAGACCAGCTGAAAAGACACATCACTGCACGCATCCAGTCAAGTGGCACACAGACACACTCAAACAGCAACAGAGCAGCCCCAACACATTTTAGGCTAACTCAATACATTGACATAACAACCCTGTAAACTCACATTCAGGTGAAGAAGTTGTTGATGTGCTGTGTGCAGACGTCACACTCATCATCATCATCACTGGCATCGTGGCCCAGGCCTGGATCCTCCACAGGCTGGATGAGAGGCAACTTCTTCCGCACTGCCATGTTGTGTAGCATGCAGCATACAAGGATAATTTTGCACACCTTTGCAGGGTCATATGGGAGGGCCCCCCGGTCTTTTCCAGGCAGCGGAAGCGGCTTTTCAGGAGACCAAATGTCTGCTCAATCACTCTCCTGCTCCGACCATGTGCCTCATTGTAGCGCATCTCGGCTGGTGTCACAGGGTTCCTGAGGGGTGTCAACAATCACGGCATGTTGGGGTATCCGGAGTCACCTACATACAAACAATTGAACAATTAGCTGCGTTTTGAAAGAGGGAGGAATGCAGCATAGCCAAACACACACAATGGTAAACAGTCAGTACACACCGACAAGCCAGGCACGCTGTTCTGGCATTTGTGACATCAGCGTTGCAATGCGACTACTCCTCATGATGTAGGCATGGTGCGCAGAACCGGGGAAACGTGCACACACATGTGTGATACACATGTCTGCAAGACATACCACCAGAGCATTGATGGAGTGGAAATGTTTCCTGTTCCGGTATGCCTGCTCGTGCCCATGGTGGTACCAGGGCCACATGTGTACCATCAATAGATCCGATGACGTTCGGCATCACCCCAGTGTATAAAAAGCATCCTTTATTTCAGTGAGTTGACCTGGGCTAGGAAACTTGATGTACAGGTCAAGGAAATGCAACAGCCCCTCCAAGACAATGCGTAGCACACGACTGAACATAGTTTGCGACATACCACCAGCAGTAGCCACAGTGTACTGGAAGGTACCAGTAGCAAAGAAGTGCAGGGCTGCCATCACCTTCACCTCTGGGGTCAGTGCTGTAGGGTATGTCCAGCCAGGTAGAAGATGTGACGCCAACTGCTCCGCCAACTCCTCAATCAGTGGCCTGGTGAAGCGGTACTGTCGGATGCAGTCACGTTCCTGCATGGTTGCAAGGTCTGGGAACGGCCTGTGGACAGCTGGTGCCCTGCAGTACAGAGATGAACAAAGGAAGATTGTCCATTCATCCATCCATGTGGCTATGACCAAGCAAAATATCACATGATACATCATGACAACACACAATGTACTGAGGTGTGTGCTGTTGGGTATGGACACATATGTCACCTACATGCATATCACCTCACATCTCAAGTCCACATGTCTACATAAGTTCCATGTAGTGCAATGGCCAATCATTGGGCTGTGTCACAGTACCTATGTACTGCTGGCACGTTACAAACACACACCACAGTGACAAGTGACTATACGTACGCATTGCACAGTTCAGGACCGAGCCGTTCATACGCTTAGACATTGACTGCAATGAGAACCGACGCGGGTGACAATGCGTACGCATTGCACAGTTCAGGACCGAGCTGTGCGTATGCTTAGACATTGACTGCAATGAGAACAGATGCGGGTGACTATCATGCTTACACGTCGTGCAGGCAGGGACCGAGCCGTGCGTACGCCTTGGCCATTGAGTCGTATGGAAACGGGTGCATGTGTATTTTCAAAATACGCGTTGTACAGTCAGTTGACCGAGCCGTACGCACCCATTGGCTCTGGACTGTCATGGAGACGGATGCGGATTCAAAATTTGTACGAGTTGTGTGCTGGAAATTCAGTTGGATGCCTACAACAATGTCGCAATTTCTAGCGTTTTATGAAGGTGATGATTTGAACGATGCGGAAGACGTGTACGAGTCGTACAATTCCATGGATTGGCCAGATTCATAGAATGCAACCGTGTTGGACCTATCACTTGGGACACATGGCACAGATTCTGCCTCTGCAGCACAGATATAAGGCTGTCTGGCCCCCAGGGAGCTCACTTGCCTGCACTACATGCTACTGGACCACATCTCTGATACCACTGCTGCTGTCTCTGCATCCTCTGGCTACTGCTATGGCAAGTTCTCTGGAGAGGGCCCCAGCCTTCACTGAGGAGGAGAACCAGGCCCTGCTGGATGGACTCCTTCCACAGTACAGTAAGCTGTATGGGAAATCAGGGGAGCAGGTGAGTGTGCAGTCCACTGCCTTCCTAATTGTGCATGTTGTCTGACTAGCAGTACTAGCAGTGTGTACACTAGTGGCAAGCGTACTCACTGAGTACGTTCATCCCTCAAAGTGTGTAGGTGCCTGTACTGAACAGGTGTTCTGCAGAAAATGTGCATTTGTGCAAGCTTCAACTTCCCAGGCAAGGATAACATGTCAGACATGCAGGGCATTTGTCCATTTCCATGGGTGCACTACCTGTGAAACTCATTTTCCTTTGTGATGACGACATGTATATCCAACTGTGTGCAGAACAAATATGGGGCATGTGTGTTAATGGACTTCTAACTTTGTCACCCTCACAGGTTGATGCCCACCAGAAGCAGGAGATCTGGCTGATCATCGCACGGGCAGCTCGATCAGTGGGGGTCTACAAGCGCCAGATCCGCAACTGCCAGAAGAGGTGGCAGGACCTTTGTGGCTGGACCCGGAGGATCGCAAGGGTCCAGCTGAAGCTGTCACCTCCTTTCAGGAGGGGCAGACACCGGACCCTGACTCCCCACATGCTCCAGATACTGGCGGTGGTCTACCCGAACCTGGATAGGCAGCTGAAGGCCAGGCAGCAGCAAGGAGGGGGTAAGTCCATGCCTAATCTGTGTACTATGTCTGACATGCTATTTGCAGTCTTGTATCCTGGTCACACTTCCACATTACGTAGGTCTTGTAGTCCAGGACTCATGTCCCTCAATTGTGTGATGCACCCTCCTCATCTGATCCACAGGTATGGCCACTACAGTCTGTGGCTTGTGTCACTAGGACACTGTGTCCCTGCAGTCAGCTATGCTTCATGTTCCGGACATCATCTGTTACCGTGACTCTGTTGTGTGTTTCATGGGTGGGTCAATTGTTTACACAATGCCTGAGATCTGACATGTGATCTGTGTGAGCCCTTGATATGTGTTCCAATTGGTGGTATGACTCACCACATGTGCCTGGGGTATTTCAAACACACCCATGCAGCAGGGGACTCCAAATTGTGGGCCTCAGGAGTATGTATATAAAGTGTGTCACACTTGCTAAGCCACCTGACTACTGTCCAGGGCTATACACTGTTTCACTTAGACCTGGGCAGTCATGCCTACTCAAGAGCATTTAGAAACACTCTGTAATCCCACTCCTGTGTATCAAATTGCAGGTTGTGCTTAGTGACATGTGCCTTCAGGTGTCTGCCTCTGTGTCATTGTGGTGTGGCTTCCTTTTCAGGACAACTGGGGTGTTCATGAGTTTGAGGGTCAGCAGGACATCTGAGATGTGACTATAAGAGACAAGACCTGTGTGACATAGAGGTGTGTGATCACTTGAAAGTGCACAATGGTGTATGCAACAGTGAACTTCAGGCAGCTGTGTTTCATGCACAGCAGACTGTGATGTGCTCATGTACAGGGAGTTGTGTTTGCAGAGACTCATATGTCTGTTTTGTATGATGTGGGGTCATCTGGGTACGGGATATGTCGTTTGCAGGGAATGGACAAGTGCACTTGTCAGCTGCAGAGCTTGCTTTACCCATGACCTATGATTGTGACACAGTGCATACTGTTGTTGTCTGGATGCCCTGCCCCGGTGACAGGAGACAGTGATGACTGACTTTCCAGGCATGCCAGTGCCATGACATTTAACTTGCTATGAGTGATCCTGCATTGGGCTCAGATGTGCTCCATGCACCCCATTGTGGCATTGACAGGACATGAGAACATCATAGTGTGTGTTGCTGGTATGCATCACAAGCATGGGAAATGAGACACTGGCCATCCCTTCATCCTGGCACCTGTACTGAGTCAGTGGCAAGAGATGTGATGTGTGTATAGTGACATACTCCTACATGTCCACTTGCATGTCCAACAAATGTGTAGGTGGTGCATGTCTGCACATTGGGGTATTAGCATCCAACATGCAACAGACATATGTGTGCAAGTCCAGGAGGGATAGGAGTGCCATTGTTGATGGTGAGATTGACAATTGGCTTATTCTAAACAGTGTGAGAACTTTGAGCAGTGTTCAGCTGATGATGCCAGGGCTTGCCCTGTAATGTGCTGTACTCACTGTGGTGTGTGCAGTCAGTGCAGGTGACTGATGTCCTTTTTTTCCTAATTCTATCCAGATACATCCACGGCCACAGGAGAGGACAGCTCCACGGACCAGGACGAGCCACAGAGACTGACTGGGACAGAAGGGGTGGAGTCGGAGGTACCCAGTGGCACGGAGGGCGAGTGGAACCACATCGAGGAGTCCTCAGCACCATCCACCCCAGCTGAGGGCCACAGCAGCTCGGAGGATGACTCCCTTGTGGAGGCAGGTGTCAGCAGCCACCAAACCCCAGCTAGTGAGGCTATCTTCGCCAGCACCACCACCATCACTACCCTCCCATCGGCTCCCATCCCAAAGGTCCGTGGAGGCTCCCGTGTTCGGGAGCATGACTTCTTTGTGCCAGGCACCACACCCCCTGCCCCTGTGTTCCCTGCTGCCCTGAGTGTGGAGTCAGTGGACTTGCTTAGACAGATCCATGTAGGGCAGACATCAATGCTGAGTGTCCTCCATGCACACACCAGTCTGTTGACACAACTGGTGTCGTTCATGGAGGGCATTTCATCGGGCATGTCTGCCCTACAGAGGACCAATCAGTCCATGGCCTCCTCCCTGACAGCAGCAGTGTTCCTCCTACAAAAGTACCTCACCCCTCCTACCCCTGCCCCATCCAAGATTGCTAGCACCCTACCTGTCCCAAGCACACACACCCCAGCACATTCACCCAAACCCACAGACACGGGCAGCACACAAACCAAGGGCTAGACGTGCACACAAGCAATCTCAGGGGACTGATACCACACTCACAGGGGATGGTTTGCAAACACAGACACAGGCATCCACAACCACTCTGCAGTCCTCCGATACCTCTCCCTCCCAGCCCCCTTCCCTTGCCTCACCTGCAACCCCATCTACCCCAGAAGCTCTTCCTCTGTGACCTTGGCCTCTTCCCCACCGACCCAGCAGATACAGCATACAAGGGGAAGAGGAAGTCCCCACACACAGAGGGGAGTGCCCACCACACCCGGACACCCTCCCCTAGGTGCAGTCAGACTGAGGCCCCCACCCGCAAGTCCCTCCGGAGCCGGAAGAGCAAGTACCCCACCTCCGCCCCGCAGCTCCATGACGAAGTCTCCATCCTCCATCCCCCAGGCCACCACTCCACAGGTTCCCCCGCCACACCCTGCCCCAGGTTCCCCCACCCACAGATACACCATCCCCAAAATGCTCAGGCCCTACCACTTGCTCTTCCACCCCCACCACCCCCGACAGACAGTTTGTGCCACTGATGTGGGGACCGTGTCCCCCCTCTGTCCTGCCAACCTCACCTAAACCCCATTCCACTCCCATTGAGTTAGGCACTGCAGTGGAGTCCACGACCACCCCGTCTGACTGGGGCACTGCAGTGGGGACCCAGTCCACTCCATCTGATCTGCCCACTGCAGTTGTGCCGGCACCCACCCCATCTGACTTGTGCCCCACAGTTATGACTGCACCCACTACTTCAGTCAGCTCCACTGCTGTTGCCAGTGACTCTCCTGCATCCACAATCCCTTCACTGCCTCCTTCTGCTGAGCCCTGATCCTGTCCCTGCAGTGCCTGGCCTGCCCCCATGTATGCCCCTCCGAGGGGATGTCCCCTGTCCTTACCAGTGCAGGCAAGCAACGTGTAACAGTTGTCACTCAAGTTAACTTTTTGACATTTGGATATGGACTGGCCATTGGCTTTTGTTTTGAAAGGACTTTGCATTTAAAAATTGCTGAATAAAGCATTTTTCTTTATCCTTGTGAATTTGATTTAGCTGTACATTATGTTGATGATGTTTAGCATGAACTTGCAGTTGTAATGCTGGATTTCCAATGTTGAATACTGAGGTGTTGATGTGAGGTACTCCATGTGGTCCATTAGATATGTATCCTATTCTAGTCGGTATCCATGTCATCCCTTGCAGCTAACTGGGTGTGTCATGATTAACAATTTGTGAACATCTCTGTAAACATTTATTTTGCATGGTCACATCTGTGGCTTGCACTCATGCACATATGATGTGCTTCTCATTGTCCAATTTGTCCATTTCGCTGACTGTGGGCGCATCTCCGCTGGACATGTAGGTGTGGGCATCATTGGTGTAGGAGCAACTGGGTCCTCTGTGCAACTTGCTGGACATATGTATTGAGTATGTGCAGATGACTTAAGGGATACTCCCGTACCCAGGCTGCTGTGACCAGAGCCTTCTATGTGTGGGAACTGATGGCTGACTGTCCAAGTGTTCTGCTGACATGACCGAGACCTGCTGGGACTATGTTTGCCACAGCTGAGCTTCCACAGGAGTTGAGTCCCCTCAAGTAAGTGTGTTGTTCCGTGACATTGCCTGGGCCCATGGTGTGTGTTGTGTGAGCATGTGTGTGTGTCCACATCCCTTTTCATACACAGGCAGTGTTCCCTTGATATGTACCTGTTGTTGATGCTTACTGAGTTGTACTGTGTTCATCCCACATCTTTTCCATGGGCTACCAAATGTGTGGGTGCATGACACACTACTGTTAATTGGTGTTTCATCATTGGGATTTGTCAGTTCTGAGTGGTGATGATGTGGTCAGACACAGATGGGACACAGTCAGGGGTCCCCATGGCCCTTGTTTATTCGCAATATCATGTAGTTGTCCCTAGGTAGTACCTTTCAGTGATTGAGACATGTGTATGTGTGTGTGACTGCTCCCACTTGTCAGGTTCAGGACTGCAATGTTGGCAGGTGTCAGCATGTGTCTTGTGGTTTTCCTTGGCATCTGCATTGTCCTGGGACTATGGCAGGTATTCCGAATGTTACGGGAGCTTTGACGTCATGGCCATGTACCGCATACTATGCAGTATATCTGTCATTGACCAGGGTTGTAGACTGTCCTTGTGTGATGAGTCTGTGCACCTTAGTTCCTCCCAACATTACCTTGTTTGTCATGGGTGCATGTGTAATGTCACCTGTCCATGCAGGCTTCATAGATGCACATTGGTGCAGTTCAGGGTGTGTGGTGTTGAGGGTGGACTGATGTAAATGTTTGCATGGATGGGCCCCTAGCTCCCGTTTGTCCATGGATGACGGGCCATGCTGAGTGATTTGTGTTTGTGTAGGTGTGATGTACGTTTGTGGCACAGGACACATGTCTGGGTTCCACAGTTTGTATGACATCTACCTTTCTCATCACTGTGGACGTATCATGCATGCTTGTGTCACCCCAATGTCTGGTCCCTGGGGGTAGTGTGTCAGTCTCTTGCTGTGTTAGTTGCTGTTCATTCAAGCTTGTGTCACATGTGTCTGTTGTGCTCCCTCTCATCTCACAATGCCTGATTGCCCACTAAAGGGGGCCCATTGATGGGTTACTTTTGTATGGCACTGTGTCCACATCTGTCTCACTGTAGTTCAGCCCCCCTCATGTGTTGTGTAGTTGCCTTGGGATACTGAGACACACACATGTTGTTTCAGATGTGCAGTGTGAGGTTGCGTGTTTGTGTTTGTGCATCTGCACCAGTGCATTGGTATTGCTGTTGTGGCCCATTGTCTGGATATTGTTTTTGTGATTTACCCTGCTGTCCCTGTGAGTCATATCACATCATTCTGCACATTCATCCTGGTTGTAAGGTCTCGTTGCTGGCATGGAATGGGAGTTTGTGACCTGACACCTACAGTCTACACAGGATGTTTTGATTTGTGTCTATTTTCGAGATGTGTGTATGCTTTGTGATGGTCACTTCTGCTTTTGTGTCACTGTACACTGTATGCATTGTCAGTCCCCATGGGTGGTGCTTGTCTGCATATGGCCGAGAGTATGTTAGGGTTTCACAGCACTGTTAGCCTCACCACATCTCTGTGGGTATGGGACACAACCACTACTTTGCCCCAAAAGTGTTTAATGTGTTGGGACCAGGAATCATACATGCTGTTTGGCATTTGAAGCTTTGACCATGATGACACTTACCTTTTGGTCACTGTGATGAGGGGGGTTTTGAACCCCATCACCACAATGCTCAACATATGCTGCAGTTTGGAACCACACACTTAACTTTTGTTCTACACAGTGAGGGGGTGTTAGTTTTACATTGACACAGTGCTATAGTGATGCTTGCCTTGTGTAGGCTACACTCAGTTTTTTGTCACACATGTGATGGTAGTTACATTGTATGTTCGAAGTCATAATCACTGTTGTGGGCATTTGTCACAGACTACACACTGTTGTCATGATGTTAGGGGGGATGTATTTTGCTGACATACCTAACGTTGGTGTATGATGGATGTGTGGTGCATCACCCATCCTATGGGTGGGGGTGGCAGGGGTGATGGGCAACATAAGCCCCATGAGTGGGGATGGCAGTAGTGATGGGCAACATAAGCCCTATGAGTGGGGGTGGCAGTAGTGATGGGCAACAGGTCCCCTATGGGTGGGGGTGGCAGGAGTGATGAGCAACATAAGCCCTATGAGTGGGGGTGGCAGTAGTGATGGGCAACATAAGCCCTATGAGTGGGGGTGGCAGTAGTGATGGGCAACATAAGCCCTATGGGTGGGGGTGGCAGGAGTGATGGGCAACATAAGCCCTATGGGTAGGGGTGGCAGTAGTGATGGGCAACAAGTCCCCTATGGGTGGGGGTGGCAGGAGTGATGGGCAACATAAGCCCTATGAATGGGGGTGGCAGGAGGGATGGGCAACATAAGCCCTATGAGTGGAGGTGGCAGTAGTGATGGGCAACATAAACCCTATGGGTGGGGGTGGCAGTAGTGATGGGCAACATAAGCCCTATGGGTGAGGGTGGCAGTAGTGATGGGCAACATAAGCCCTATGGGTGGGGTGGCAGGAGTGATGGGCAACATAAGCCCTATGGGTGGGGGTGGCAGTAGTGATGGGCAACAGGTCCCCTATGAGTGGGGGTGGCAGTAGTGATGAGCAACATAAGCCCTATGAGTGGGGGTGGCAGTAGTGATGGGCAACATAAGCCCTATGGGTGGGGGTGGCAGGAGTGAGGGGCAACATAAGCCCTATGAGTGGGGGTGGCAGTAGTGATGGGCAACAGGTCCCCTATGAGTGGGGGTGACAGAAGTGATAGGCAACAGGTCCCCTATGGGTGGGGGTGGCAGGAGTGATGGGCAACATAAGCCCTATGAGTGGGAATTGTAGTAGTGATGGGCAACAGGTCCCCTATGGGTGGGGGTGGCAGGAGTGATGGGCAACATAAGCCCTTTGGGTGGGGGTGGCAGTGGTGATGGGCAACATACGCCCTATGAGTGGGGGTGGCAGTAGTGATGGGCAACAGGTCCCGTATGGGTGGGGGTGGCAGGAGTGATGGGCAACATAAGCCCTATGGGTGGGGGTGGCAGTGGTGATGGGCAGCATAAGTCCTATGAGTGGGGGTGGCAGTGGTGATGGGCAACATAAGCCCTATGGGTGGGGGTGGTAGTGGTGCTGGCCATGCAATCCCTATGGTGGCCTATTGCTAGTGGCCAGGATATGGATCCCCTGAGTGTGTGTGACATTTGGCAGGTACGTGTCGTTTGTTTGTGTGGTGAGTGTCTGACTTACCGTCTGCGCCGTCCACGTCTGTTCCTGATCCGGTCATAGATGTACAGTACTGGTATGACCTGCACAATGGGATTCATGATGTGTTTGTCTCGTACATGCTGCTTGTGGAGAAGTGTGGCTCAATGGTTAGAGCGGCAGACCCTGATGCAGAATTCTGGCCCAGGACCAGAGTTCAATACCCCGCCTCGGCGGGTCTTGGATTCAATTTCCTCGGACCTGATAATTCTCGCCTCGGTGCCTATTCTAATCATGAGTCCCACGCTGCAACTCTGGGCAATAGCTTGCTTAATCTCCACAACGGCCCCAGCAGCGCTGGGATGCCTGGCTTCACCATGGGGGTGCCCAGGAGTGGACATTTCACAGGGAAAGGCCAGGAAGGGTTCCACAGTGGTATGAGTAAAAGCGCCAGGATACCCCCTTTGGGGGTGGCAGTGCGCTATACAAGTACATACACATTTACATTTGTTGCTCCGTCTCGTACCCATTGCTAGCTGGTCCGTCTCGTAGCCGTGGATTGTGTTCTGGCGCAAATCGTACCTGATATGCTTCTTTTCCAGATGCTGCGACGTGCTGTACGTGGCGCATCGTACTTGTCCGGCCGGAAACTGCTGTGGATACTGCTTCTTGGCGACTCGGTTTGGCGTTCGGAGGTACGGCTCGGACGAAGAATGAAGCTTGAATCACAGCCTACGTGTCGGTCGGATTTGTGTCACTTATGGGCATCGTACTTCATTGCCCGGACGGACCGGCTCTGTGTACGAGTCGGTTGCAAGGTAAGACTGCGGACAGCTCTCGGAGAGCTGTCCTACCCGGATCTGAATCGACCCCTTAGAGGTAGTAATATTCTTGAGCTGCAGAATCTGCAGTATCACCTTTTGAGAACTATTTGCAGTAGTAAATTCTGTCATTTGCACTTTGTGAATTGGGGTGTGTGCGGGCGCTGGGCGATTGAGGGTTCGATTCACAAAAGTAATCTGAGACAAAATCCTAACATTACGAATTTCGGTATTCACAAAGGGCATTTAGTAGTAATAAAGTTAGGATTTTGTCTCAGTTAAACTTTAGTTTTACTTAAGTTAAACTTAAGATCAAAACTTAAGTCCCTGTGTGTTTGTTTATGTTTTTTCTAAAGCAGTTACATAGAATTACATTGTCAGGGTTAGTAGGACATTTCATAAACAGGGTACAAGGCTGGTGAGTTTCTAAGGGACATCAAGGGCCATGTTTGCCAAACTTTCACGCAGCGCAGCAAGTTACTTTGCTGCACTGCGTGAAAGGGAAATATCAGGAATGCACCATATTTGACATTAAACAGTGCTTTCCTGCAATTTCCTGTCCTTTGCTTGCGCTGGCACTTTTTTGGCTGCCTAGCAACAACGCAGGCACACTTGCGCTGTGGTACAAGGGTGCCTGTTTTGTAGGCAGGATTGGTTTTGTGTGGAAGGGGCACCTTTCTGCACAAAAACAATCCTCACAGGAATTTTCCTCTTTCTATGTGTGCTGCAGATAGCAGCAAACTTAGATAGAGGAAACATCAAGGAGAAACAAAGATATTTCTCCTCGTTGCACCTCCCATGGTGAGGTGCAGTATTTTAATGCATTCCAAAGGTTTACCAGTGTTGGTAAATTTGGAAATGCACCCAAATCCATAGGTTGTACGTGGGAAAACCCACGCTCCACCCATGGAATGCCTCGTTCGGCAGAGCGCTGCCTTGCGTTACTCCAGATTTATCAAGCCACTCAGCCTCACTTAAGGTGCGTGGCGCAAGGGTGAGACAAAACCCTCAAGAATTATGCATCAGAGTTTGGCTTCTAGAATGAGGGATAACATATTCTGGAGGCGTTAGGGCTAGGGCCTTCATTGGCAGGAATGTGTAATAAGTTCACACATAAAGGCATTTGAAAAACAGTGGCAAATCAACTGACTCACACCTTCAACCACCCTGATACTCCTCAAAATATCTACCAGAAAACATAGATCTGCCCCCTCACACATGGCATCAGATTTGCCACAGCCAGCACTGCTTTAGTAATGATGCTGAACAGTGACAGAATAGGAACCAAAAGCAGCCCTGACAAAAACATTTCAACAGCCCTGCTCCCTGCCTCCTCCATCTTTCTCTCTGTCACTCTCGCTCTCTATATCTCTTTCTCCTGAGGTGCCTCTTCCCCTCTGTCAGTTGTAAATGATTTTTAAAGAGGTTGCATAGCAGCGCGGGCTGCTGTGCAGCATGGCTTAAAGTAAATAAAAACAGATTGCCAATGTGCAGCATGCGTTTTGTTTTTATTTTCCTTAAGCCGTATTGCCCAGCAACCTGCGCTGCTGTGTAATATGTCTTAAAGCATTGCTGGGGGTTTGGAGGTGGCAAGCAACAAGAGGGTGGAGGGTAGGGAACAAAGAATGGGGGATATTCTCAAGAATGTGTGATAACTACCGCAAAATCAGCTTAACGCAACTCTTCACATCGCAGTCTATCGCGGGAAAATAACACTGTGACAACGTGGTATTCCCAAGCCGGGGGTACCATGCGATAGGCTCACGATAACGCATCAAATGTCAGCAACAAAGCCAATGCGACGCCACAAAAATGCAAAACACGAACACAAAAAAAGCTGCGATGAGGCCAATAGCGATACAAAAACCAGCGACAGGCCTGCAATTCCCACGTGTCATGCGGGAAAGTGCACCATAAAAGCGGTGTACAATGTACGAGCACAACCCCACATCCGTGACGTAGTACAAATGACAATTGTCCCGCACCACATAGGCATCTCCTCACAGTCACAATGTACATTGACATGTATTCTGCATATAAACTGCGCCAATGCAGACACATGCATGGCACACACAGTGAAACCGCATTCCCCCCTTCACATTGCAGAGGGACAAGCAACCCCTCCTGCATACAGACGTGTCATTGCCATGATCAATCAATTATGACAGCGTGGACATATGTAGGGGCAGTGAATCCCGCTTACATACATGTTGCCCATGTTGTGGGACTTGAGTCACAGAGGACATCCCTGCATCATGGTGGTACATAACTGACCCCAAAAGGAGCTCTGTTGCTACCTATAGGTCACAAATTGATTTGGGACACATGTGAAACGCCGAAGATTGGGATACCCTACTAACTGTGACAAACAGGACTGGCAGTTCGAAATACGTGACACCCCAAACAACCTCTCTGCTCAGAGGTGACACACCCACCATCCATGAACACATCATAAAATCGTTATCAACACATGTCGCACTCACATTTGTCTGAGTGATGTGCCTGTACAGATGAGTGACATGCACTAAGTGAATGTAATTTTGGACTGCATTTATTTGCACATGCTGTGCCTGTGGTTATTCTGTACAGTCCCATGATTGCCAAGGTCACATTGTGACGTGCTCATCTGAAAAAAATTGCAATGATGGTGTCCCTGCAGGCTATTCCTGCTGCGGCTGCAGTGGGGTGTGGTCCACCTGCCTCATCTTCATCATCATAGTCCGGTGCCTCTGGAACTGGTAACCATGGTGCCTTGCTGCGTACACATATGTTGTACAACACACAACATGCAACGATCATCTTGCACACGATGTCTGGGCTGTACAGGACCCCTCCACCTGTGATGTCCAGGCACCTGAAACGTGACTTCAACACGCCAAATGTGCGTTCCACGATGCCCCTGGTGCATTTGTGGGCTGCATTGTACTGTCTCTGGGGCTGTGTGTTCAGGGATCGGAGGGGCGCCATAATCCAAGCGCAGAGTGCATATCCTTGGTCACCTTAGACCACGGTTACTCATAGTACGGCCCGCGGGCCGCCAGCGGCCCGGCAAGCCTTCCTTGGTGGCCCGCAGACCTGGCAGACATCCTACCTGTGTTTTAAAAAAAAATAATTAAATAGTGTTAGCAAACACTGCTGGTTGCAGCAGCCCGGACTCTGAGACTCTGCTCTGTGGGGGCCGGGGGATTCCAGTGATTGTCAAAGTGGAGATGCAGGGGCCTAAGAGGTGAAATACAACAAAGCTTTATTAACATGTAAGTGGTCTTTTAAAGACCAGTGAAGTACTCGGGTGCAGCTGTGTGTGCGCGCTGGGAAGCTGTCTCACCCCGGGCTGAGGGCTGACACACACACGGGGTAAGATGACAGAGGGTGACGGAGGGCGGGAGAGGGAGACAGAGGGAGGGAGACAGAGGTTGACAGAGGGTGACAGAGAGAGGGAGACAGAGAGGCGCAGTCTGGGGGAGACACAGGGAGGGAGACGGAGGGAGAGGGAGGGAGGCAGAGGGAGGGAGAGGAAGGGAGACAGGGAGAGACAGAGAGAGGGAGGCAGAGAAGGAGGCAGAGAGGGAGGGAGAGGGAGACAGAGGGAGGGAGGGAGACGGAGGGTGACAGAGGGAGGGAGGGAGGCAGAGGGAGAGGGAAACAGAGGGAGAGGGAGACCGAGGGAGAGAGACAGAGGGAGAGAGACAGAGGGGCGGGAGACAGAGGGAGACAGGGAGGGAGAGAGACGGGGAGAGAGACAGGGAGAGATAGAGGGAGGGAGACAGAGAGAGAGAGACAGAGGTAGGGAGACAGAGGGAGGGAGACAGAGGGAGGGAGATGGAGGGAGAGGGAGGGAGGGAGACGGAGGGAGGGAGACTGAGGGAGGGAGGGTGAGTGAGGGAGACGGAGGGAGGGAGGGAGACGGAGGGAGACAGAGGGAGACGGAGGGAGACAGAGGGAGGGAGACGGAGGGAGACAGAGGGAGACAGAGGGAGAAGGAGGGAGACAGGGAGGGAGACTGAGGGTGACAGAGGGAGGGAGGGAGGGAGAGGGAGACAGGGAGGGAGCAGAGGGAGAGAGACAGAGGGAGAGAGACAGAGGGAGAGGGAGGGAGACAGAGGGAGGGAGAGAAACAGGGAGAGAGACAGGGAGAGATAGAGGGAGGGAGATAGAGAGAGAGACAGAGGGAGGGAGGGAGATGGAGGGAGAGGGAGGGAGACGAAGGGAGAGGGAGGGAGACGGAGGGAGAGGGAGGGAGACGGAGGGAGACAGAGGGAGGGAGGGAGGGAGAGGGAGGGAGGGAGACGGAGGGAGACAGAGGGAGGGAGACGGAGGGAGACAGAGGGAGGGAGACGGAGGGAGACAGGGAGGGAGGGAGACGGAGGGAGGGAGACGGAGGAGACAGAGGGGTGGAGGGAGGGAGACGGAGGGAGACAGAGGGAGGTAGGGAGACGGAGGAAGGGAGGGAGACGGAGGGAGACGGAGACGGAGGGAGGGAGAGGGAGGGAGAGGGCGAGAGACAGAGGGAGAGAGGGAGAGGGAAGGAGACAGGGAGGGAGACAGAGGGAGAGGGAGGGAAACAGAGGGAGGGAGAGAGACAGGGGGGCGACGGAGGGAGGGAGAGGGAGGGAGAGGGAGAGCGATGCAGCGAGAGGGAGGGAGACAGAGGGAGGGAGAGAGACAGGGAGGGAGAGAGACAGGGAGGGAGACGGAGGGAGGGAGATGGAGGGAGAGGGAGGGAGAGGGAGGGAGACAGAGGGAGGGAGAGAGACAGGGAGGGAGAGAGACAGGGAGGGAGACAGAGGGAGGGAGACAGAGGGAGGAAGACAGAGGGAGGGAGACAGAGGGAGAGACAGAGGGGGAGACAGAGAGGGAGACAGAGAGGGAGGAGGGTGACAGAGAGGGAGGAGAGTGACAGAGGGAGGGCGACAGAGGGAGGGCGACAGAGGGGGAGACAGAGGGGGAGACAGAGGGGGAGGAGGGGGACAGAGAGGGAGGAGGGAGACAGAGGGAGGAGGGAGACAGAAGGAGAGAGACAGGGGGAGAGGGACAGGGGGAGAGACAGGGAGGGAGATACAGGGAGGGAGAGGGAGGGGGAGGGAAAGGGAGAGATGGAGGGGGAGGGAGAGAGGGAGGGAAAGGAGGAGGGAGGGGGGAGAGAAGGGGAGAGGGAGAGAGAGAGAGAGAGATGTGTGTATGCCGGGTCTGGTGGCTCAGTGGACAAAGGCGTCTGCTGCAGGGACCTGTGTTCAACCTCATGGTCACAATTGTTTTTGCTTTAGCCCCGCCCCTCCCCCTCTGACCCCGCCCACACCGGTGCGGCCCTCAGCCACAAACCACACTGTAAATTTGGCCCCCGAGAGAAAGTACCCATGCCTTAGACAGTGCAGAGAGACATAAGTCAACAGTTGGTTCTGCATGATGTGTTGGCAGGCTCACTGGTTCATTGGTGTGTGATATGTGTGACTTTGTGATTCCTGTATGACATGTCCTGCTTGTTGCAAATGAGCGGCATCAATGTGAATTACGTAGCCTCACTGCTGCTCCTCCCTACGGCACACCATTGTCATGCCCGTCTGCGCATGTCCAAAAGCCTGACAATGACACACTGATGTTGTGCGCTGAAGGTGTGTGGCCACGTGTGTGTAGGCCTATGGTAAGGACAGGGCGGATACAGATGTAGAGTACATGCCTGGCTGAACTCTGCCTGCGATTGAGGATAGACCTTTGGCTTATGCTGCGGAAATAGCGACACACACTAAAGTTGGGATGTATGATCCCGGACCCCGGGTGGGCTTGCTCACCCTCATGTACCCCTCAGCTGAGGCTGCACTCCGTGGGCATGCTACATAGCAACATTGCACAATGAGTGACAGGTGGCGCAGACACCACAACAGAGACTCACACATCAGTTACCTCTTTGTCAAGGCCTAAACTCAACCACACCCAGAGCCACCTGTTGAATGACCACACCTCAATGCATACTGCCGTACGCCGGTCCACTCACTTACGCTCAGAGGGGGGTCCGACACAGCCACATGTCCCAGGTCTACACCACTGCCTGAGGTGACAAGGTTGAGCGCACTGTACACAGCACAATGTGATGTGGCATGGCCCGGGGCCCTCATGCATACATAATGACCACACAGACACACTGAGATAATTTGTGGAACTGGCTACGGGCACCTTTTATTGCCAGGGTCACAGGTCCAGTGACGCCTGTGCTGGATGAGTGTTGGGTAGTGTAAGCAACCCTTCAGGGGTTGGTTGGTGCTGGCAACAACTACAACAGTGATCAGACAATCAGAAGTTCAAAGTACAAACAGAAAGGATCCATGACTTGAGCTGCACAGAGTTAGTGGCCCCGGATGCACTGCAGCCGGCACAGGCACACCAGCAAGGGACGGTGACTTGTGGTGCACTGAGATAGGGCCACGAGAGCTGAGCGGGTCCTCGTTGATGTCCAAGGAGAATGTCACTGAGTGGAAGGTGTCCATCCAGGACATGATGCAGAGGGCAGAAGCAAGCAGAAACTGGCATCATGGAGGAGATGAATGCTACAGTCTCCTTTTTCCCACCATTTCAGAATCAGCTACATGATGAAAACAACCACTAGGCCATAGACTCAGACGCCAACAAAGTTCAACGGGAGAGTGCCCATGACTCCTGTGGCACAGAGTCAGTGGTACCAGAGCTGGAAGGGGATGCAGTCTGCAATGAGGCCTGTACAATGATATAAACTCTGCAATTAACAAATCAAGACTCACTTCCAATTGTGTGTCTTACTCGACCACATCGACCGCAGTGTGTGCCAGAGGCAGCGGTCAGCGTGGGGCAACTGCTGTGCAACCAACTCCTCCTGGATCTCTAACACATGCCATTGGAATGGCATGTGGAGAAGGTTCCTGGTTGACGGAGGTAGAGGCACCAGAGCAGAGCAGGTGGGCACCCTGCAACGATGCCGTGTCCTGCCTGGGACGGACTGGATTTGATTTGTCTGAGGCCTGCTGGACCTGTGTGTAGGCCTAAGGCAGAAGTCCGCAAGGGCCCACAGATACGTGTGGTCGGAATGCTATGCACAGAGTTGGTGGCACCACATCGAAGGAGTATAGGGATTTAAACAATGCCATGAACATGTACTCTGCCATAGTGTAATCAAGACTCAGTTCCAAATGTGTAACCTACTTGTCCGCTGTGTATGCCGGTGGAGTGCGTCAACGGGAAAGGAGTACTGCGGGCCTTGCTCGTGGAGGCTGCGATGGTCTGAGGAGGCTACCAAGGTCATGGGCCACAGGCTTGGAGCTAGCACAGGCGCGTGGTGGGCACTCTTGTAGACACGCCGGTATCGGCAGGTGAGCAGTGAAGCCTGGATGTGCAGGGGCGGACGAGACTGGTTCAGGGACCAGTGGCGCACAGGATCGCAGGCACCGCCGCACACGGCCACGTGGCGGGGTGAGAGGCACTGCCCTGGCAGACACGTTGGCCATTCGGAAGAGAACCACACCCAGGGCTATGTGCTTTTTTATTCACACCCCTACGCCAGCCTGGCATATGCCGGGTAAGCCCACTTTGCACAAGCTTGCAGGGGGGACATAACAAGCTACATTTCTGTGATCTTCCCCACTGGCTGGGGTGACATGGTTGCGTCCACTTTCCACAACACTACCAACACCAGCATTATATGTCGACAAGAATATGTCTGTGGTCTGCATACTGCAGTCTGTCCAGCACATCCACGCGACACTTGGCAATGTATGCATTCTCATTCATGGGTCACTTGCCTCCTTCGCACATGCCTGGTTGCCACCTACCTCCACATTCCGCTGGTGTGTGGCTGATGTGCCATGCCGTTGGTGGCTCATGTACATGGCTAGTCCAGGTTGCCATAGTAAGTTGTGCTGTCGGGTCTGGTGGGTGGGCATGTTGTTTGGCATGTTGTATGTGGGTTTGGAACTTGTGTATTGTCAGAGTTGCATGATTGTGGATTGGAGGTGTGTGGTGTGTCCATTTGGTACTTACCAACGAGCACTGCATTTCCCTAGGTGCCATTCAGGCCTGGGCGTAGTTCGCGGAGATTTGCTGGGCGAAACCCCGCAAAGTTACAAAAAACCTCCGTGAATTTCCGCGAGTGGCGGAGTGCAGTGCAAACTGCAGTTTGTGCTGGTATTCCTGCCACTCGGGTAGAAAATCTACCTGAGCCGCAGCTTGCGCGAGCGGGGAAAAACTCTGCTGCACATCGCGAAGCGGAGTTTTCTGCACTTTGAACTCCGCGTAGTTCGCGAAGTGCAGAAAACTCCTCGAACGGAGCAAAGTTCACCGCTCAGGCCTAGTGCCATCCTGGAAGCGCCGGTTGATTATGGACTGTCCGAAGATGTATGAATCATGCACACTGCCTGGGTAGCTGGTGACAGCATTGGGGAAGAGTCCCCGGTGGTCCACTATTGCCTGCACATTGATGGAATGCGTGTGCTCTCTGTTGCGGTAATTGTGTGCAGTGTCGGCAGGGGATACAAGTAGGACATGTGTGCAGTCAATTGACCCCAACCCGTGCGGGAAGCCAGCTATGGCGTAGAAGCCTTGCTTGATCTCCAGCTGTTCCTGCGCAGTGTGGGGGAAGTACAGGTACTGGGGTACCAAGCTGATGATGGCATCCAGGACAGGTCTGAGGAACTTGGATAGGGCTGGCTGTGAGACTCCATCGACTCTGGCGGTTGTTGGTTGGAAGGTGCCAGAGGCCAACAGGTGCAGCACAGCCAGCAGCTTTGTCTGAGGTGGGATGTTAGTTGTCCGCTGTGTTGGTACCGTCAGCCTGTGGGCAATGATGGTCAGGATGCGGAGGATGGTTATCCTTTTGAGTCTGTAGTGGGCAATGACATACTCTGGTGTTAAGTCTGTGAGGCTGGTGCGTTTCCTGAAGGTCCGCTGTCTTTGTCTGCGCTGCATCTGTGGTGGTCAGGGGGGGAAGGGGCGGTGGGGGTCCGGGGCTGGCAGTCCTGGGGGTGGTGGCGGTGGGTGTTGTGGCCTTGTTGGGGCTCCGAGCTGCATGATGAGTAGCTCCATGGCATCTGTTGTTCTTCAGGTGTGGCTCTGGGCTGGCCTTCCTTTATGCTTCCGGTTGTCGTCCGGCTTTGCACCAGGTCAGAGCAGGTGTTAATTTACTGCTGCTAACGCTCCTTATTGCATGTTTTGTGATCTTATCGCTGATCTGGCTAGTCGTTGAGAATGTTTTGCGGAGTGGTGTTGTTGCGGCTTTTTGTTTGGGAATGTCTACTCTGCATCTCATTAGTGATAGTTGCCGGTGTCATCCGTGGCGATGTTCTTTGCGGCTGCTATCGCCGGAAATCTGGCGATATGGGCTGTTAGCACCAGCTTGTGAATGGTGCGATAAATTTATCATGACCTTCGCTGCGCTAAAGTGCTGATAACTCGGAGATAGATCCTTGAGAATATCCCCGAATGTGTAGCAGGAGGAGGGTGGAGGGGTGGGTTAAATTGAATGACAACCAGGATGTTTTAAAATGAATGGAGGGCTGGTTAAAAAGGATCAGCCGGCGGAAGGAGGATGGGCAGAGAATTGAAACCATGGAGAGAGGGAGGAGGACGTGGGGGGAGAATTGAAACCACGGAGAGTAGGAGGATTGACATCACAGAGAGTGGGAAGAGGGCGGGAGTGAAGGAGAGGGACTGCAGATGCATGGACTCTCTAAGAAGTCATGCCGAAAATTTTAAATAGAGTACCTACAGTAGCCCACGGTCAATGTCCTTTATCCATGCTCCACGGGCGGGATGAAGACTCAAAGCCCAGGAGGAAGCCGGAGGCGCTGACTAATCGTAAGCAAGGAAACAAGAGTGACGTTGGAGCCAAGGAAATGTAAGTAACGGTAAGTAATGGGGGGACTCTATGCCCCTTAATAAAAAAAAATATTATTTACAAGAGATTTCACAAACACAGCGCAAGCCCTGTGCAGACAGAACCTAAACAAATGAGGCAAATAAGAAAACTATTAGCATTCCTGGCATTACAACAGCAGGGAAAAGAGACTGTTCAAGGGCAACATTAAGGATTTTAAAACATTTTGTGTGGAGTGCAGGAACAGGGTTTGTGGGGCCAAGGTATATCAAGAGGAAAGAGAATGCGTTGTCTCCCATTACCATACATGCAGAATATGCAAAGATGCTCTCCAAACATGGTAGTCGCACAGTAGGCTGATCATGCGATGCAGGTCCCAAACATGTGTCCTAATAGAAATGTTTCAATGACGAGATAGAGATCTGCAGGGAACAAAGTGCTGCTGTTATCACGCGCTCCTGTCAGCGGAGTAGAGAGAAGCGCGTGCCTCTTGGATCCCTCCGGAACATTCCACAATTCCGGGGTTCACACTTCACAAGCAAGGAGAGATAAGAAGTATTAGCGCATCTGGGAGCGCTTGGCTTGATAAGCAGGCCTTTCAGTCTTTACAGGCAGCAAATTGCTCTGACTTTCCAACATCAAAATAAGAAACTATACTGTGAGTATGATAACATTAATATGAACTGAAGTGTGAGGATATCTGTCTGCTCGGTGCTCCTCTGTGCGACATATTTCTATTTATACACACAAATATAAATCTATATTCACTGGAAAAAAACAAAGGTTAAAGTAAAGTTATAGCTAGCTTTGCTTATCAGACCGTAACACGTTTTAAGTTTGATAGATTTTATTTAAAAAATATGAATGCTGTAAGAAATGGGGTTGTTGGTTGAGGGAGGCATAATCTTTCTCAAGCAGAAACCAGAATTCTTCTCAGGGTAAAGTCACAAACAAATCCAAGATAAACCTTTGCTAAACTCTCTGGTAGCTTGGCAAAGAGCATTCAGGCTTAACTCAGAGACAATGCGTACAGTATTTGTGCAACACTGCAAACAATAACACAGTGAAAAGACACCACAAAAGAATCCCACACCAGTTTAGAAAAATGAAGTCGTTGTTCATAAAGAAACTGACCAGAATAACAAAAATCAAATCAGTAGAACCAGAGATATTCAATTTGAAAGATTTTTGTAAAATAGCGCCACAAGCACAAAGCGACAACTGTCGATATCTGGTCGCACCAGACTAGAACAAAGTCACGAGTTCAGGCCAAACATTCCGCTACAGGGACCCAGTTAGGCCCACTGAACATAGCTCCTTGAATTGTGGTTTGTGGAGTGCTGTGAGCATGAGCGTCAAAGTTACATCAAGCAGCCGAAGCGATGTGTCAGTTGCGAGATTCATCAGGGCTGCATTGTGAGGTCCTGCATCATCGTCGAAGAGCCCGTCAGCAAGGGCTTGCACTGTGAAGCCAGTGTCGAAGAGGCATCGCACAGTCGGGCCGATGCACCCGTTCCAAATAGCTGCGAGGCTGCGATGCAGAGTCCAGATGCATCATCAAGGCCGCCGTCGAAGAGAGATGCGAGGTCCTCCATCGAGGATGCGCTGCGCAGTGGAGGTTCTGATGAAGTGACCGGCTGTGATGCAAGGCGAGTATTTGCAACTGTTCTGCTCCACTCAGCAGTTGTGATGCATCAATTCTGCTCTAGGTTGTGCCATGCAGCAGAAAACATGCTTTGGTTCCACTGGAGGTTGGCAAGCACCTTAGGCCCACTTCCCAGAGTCCAGCACTGCAGAGGCACCACTTGGCAGGGTAGATTCACAGATGGCATAGTCCAGGTGCAGAGGCAAGGTTGTTAGAAGCCTGTTGTGTCCCTGAGGCATCAGATCAGGAGGCCAGCCAACTACCCTTTGGAGTCACTCTGGGGTTCTGGGTTCAAGAGATGCAGCTTCAGTCCAGCTCACCCAGGCAAGAGGGCAGCAGCCAGCAGTCCTTCAGAGCAGCAGTCCTTTCAGCAGCACAGAAGTCCTTCTTCCTGGCAGCATATCTACAGGTCCAGAAATATATTGAAGAGTTTGTGTCTGAGGTCAAATATTTATACCCAGTTGTGCCTTTGAAGTTGGGGGGGGGACCTTCTAGAGGTTTTCCTTTGAAGTCTCCAGGCATCCTGCCTTCCCTGTCCTGCCTCTAGACTAACTACAGGGGATATGCAGCCCTTTGTGTGGAGGCAGGACACAACCTATTCAAATAAAGTCGGGCTGGGTCCAGCTCCACTCCAGGCACATCTAAGCTCTCTATAGTGTGTGGTTGTGTAGGAGGAATACACAAAGCCCAAATGACAGCTACACCTCGTCATGCTACAGGCACTAATTGGCTACGGCAGGTGGCCTTTTCAAAAATATAATTTTAAATCCAACTTCACCATAAGTTAGGACTTTTCATTACAATTCCGAAGACACCAAACATGAACTGGGTACTTGTTCCCATTTGAAGATTACAGTTTATTAAATGTGATATGGTAACTCCAATGTTATCCTATGGGAGAGATAGGTCTTGCCACAGTAAAAAACGATTTTAAGAATTTTTCACTACCAAGACGTGTAAAACTTAAACGTACATGTCCTACATTTTAAATACACTGCACCATGCCCACTGAGCTGTCCAAGGCCCACTGTACGAGTGTCTTATATGTATTAAAAAGGCAGGTTTTGGCCTGGCAAAAGGCTTATTTTGCCAGGTCAAAATGGCAGCATAAACTGCACACACAGGCAGCAGTAGCAGGCCTGAGACATGTTTGAAGGGCTACTTAAGTGGGTGGCAAAATCAGTGTTGCAGGCCCCTAGTAGCATTTATTTACAGGGCCTGGGTACATGTAGTACCACTTTTCAAGGGACTCATAAGTAAATAAAATAGGCAAATTGGGTATAAGCCAATGTTACCATGTTTTAAGGAGTGAACACATGCACTTTAGAACTGGCTAGCAGTGGTAAAGTGCACAGAGACAAAAGGCCAGCAAAAACGAGATCAACAATAATGGAGGAGGAAGGCAAAACATTTAGGAGAAGACCACCCTAAGACTGACAGTTCTAACAAATGCCATAAATGAAATCATAATGAACAATAACTTGAATTAGTTGAATCATACGCCCAGAAAATATGGGAGAATTCAATATCTAATAAATGCAGGATACAGTATCTATGATATAGGAATCACACTTTAAAAAAAAAGAAAACAATTTTTATATAATTTAAACAGATAAAGAAAATAAGAGTAGAAGGAGGGAAAAGAGAAAGAACAAGAATGAAAGATAAAGGAGGTGTCAACTGATAGTGCTATAATGTAATGTACATATGCACATTATAAATCCTGACAATAGTTCATCAAGTTAAGAAAGTTTAGAAACCTCGAGATCTCTAAGTAATATTTGAGAGCCACTAATATATAACTAGTAAAGAAACTAGTAAATGTGGACCACATTACTTATTTCTTGTCTTTTGAATCCCAGTTATCAATCAAAATACTATCAATTTTCAAACAAATACCATTGCACCATGGCATATAAAAACTCTGAAATTCACTGTAAAAAACACAAAGTTAAGGAGAAGTTTATGGTGACAAAAGAAAAGTTAAAACCACTGGAATTCACCAGATAGAGTTAGGTAAGCTAACCATAACTCACACTCCCCTCATGCACTGCTTATGAACTCATATATGACATCACATCTGACATGTTAAATGGCATAATTGATGACATCACTGATCACATTCGCTATGATTGTGCTGTTCACTTAAGACTGTGAAATGTAATATAAGAATATATCAAAACAGGCCTACTGCTATATGCTGTATGGATTGCCTGTGGAGAAACGATTGAACACAGTGGGGATGTCTGCACAGAAGGGTTGAAAGAAGGGCCTGACTCTATCCCAAGCCCTGTAGTTACCCCACACTCCACAGGGCTGAAGGCTGTGTGCAGTGGGGGTTAGCTCCTGATGAACATTTTGATGTAGGCCTTGGTGAAAGTCAGGGCATGCGGCCAATACCTGATGCTGCACACAACCACAGGTTGTGCGCAATGAAGATTTGATGCATGGCAAGGATTGGGTGGTGTGTGTATATATATATATATATACATATATTTATATACACAAACGCTGCTTCACGCCGTTCACCCTTCCAGGTACAGAAAGCAGGCACAGACCATGTTTCAGTGCTGAATCAGTAGTTTATTCTTTAGTCGGCCATGACGCGTTTCGGTCCTTCCTGAACCTTGATCACATGACAACGCTCATCGGCATTTTTACCCTTTTTAAAGTGACAGTGCTTGTGAAAAGTTGCGATAATCGCCCAATAGACAGAGAAAACATACCTATGTCGGCAAACCTTTTAGTTTAACATTTGCATACTTTTCCCTGTTGCAAATTTGTGCTTGTTTGGTATTTATTTAGTATTTACTTAAGTGCTTAAAAGATAATTATATTATGGTATTGTATCCATTTGCATTTAACCATTCCATAAGTGCAAATAAATATAGGTTAATAAATATATACATATTAAATACCTTAGCAGCAAAGTTTTATATACATGGAAATATGAATCAATGATTAGCAATAAAAAAACACTGTTCATAAAATTGTTTTAATATTGCTAAAACAATTAGTATGTTAAAACAAAATATAAAACATTATTGTTTTCCAATTAAATTTATGTCATGTAATTTGTGCATAAATGCAATTTTATAAAACTAGTTCAACTTGGTTTGTCATTATAGCTATGCGTCCTGTTGTAGGCTGTCCCCAAAAATAGAAGTATGTGTAAAGTGCTAGTGCAGATATATAACCAACTTTCTCAAAATTGGGAATATAGATCAAAAAGTGACCCTAAAATAATGTAAACAACACCTCTAAATGTGCAAATAACAAATATTCTAAAAAACCAATGCATTTAAGGTTAAGGTCAGGCGGCAGCTTCTCATTATTCTCTTGTTTAGTATTCATTTTTATTAAAAATCCTCCGTTCAGCCTTTGTTTGGAGTTACAGCTAGATTATCGATTTATGTGCATCACTTTATATGCCTAGAGTTAAAACCGTAGTTTAAAACTGAAGATATTTTCCTAGATGATCATTGACACCACCCATATTATGATCTGGGCTTTGGGAGGGATCTATTATATACATGTATATAGATCTTCTGTGGTGTTTAAACCTCCCGGGATTTGCTATCGAGATTTAAATTATAATTCGTTTCTAATTTCCGTAGTGCCCCTTCCCTATCACCTCCCCTTCTATTTTTTGGTACAGAGTCTATGAGGTAGTAGGAGAGGTGTTGGAGGTCATTGTTGTGGACTTCTTGGAAATCTCTGGCTACAGGGTAGGTTGGATCTCGATTTGTAATCGCCCTGAGATGTAAAATTATTTTGTTTGCCGAGAGTTTTTTTACTCCTACATATCTTAGATTACATGAGCATTCGAAGATATATATAGCATAGTCAGTTTTGCAGTGCAGAGAACGTACAATTTCCACTTCTCTTTCACAAAACGGTGTTTTGTATTTTTTTTTATTTACACCGTACTGACTTGCCTTGCAGTTTTTGCATTTTAATGAAGCCCTTCCTTTGTGTAAGCCAATTTTGTTGTTCTGCAGCCTCTGGGCTGCTCTTGACTAGGCTTCCGCCCATGGATGGAGCTCTCCTGTATGTTATCCCCAGGGTTTTGGGTAAAGTACCTCCTATGACAGGGTCACTTAACACTATTGGCCAAATGCGCTGTACAATATTCTTTATAGATTTGTTTTGCAAATTGTAAGCCATAATGAGCCACAATTGTAGTGTTTCTTTTTGATTTTTTAGATCAGTTTGTTTCGGTTTTAGCAGTGCTTTTCTATCTAAGTTCTTGGTTTTGTTGATGGCTGCATCTATGGTCCTACTCTTGTATCCCCTTGCTAAGATTCTGTTTTTGCTTTCCATTTGTGTTTTTTGCAAATCAATGGGGTTGGTGCATATTCGTTTAATTCTCAGTATTTCTCCATAAGGGATACTGTTGACAAGGAGTCGTGGGTGGAAACTCGTTGAGTGTAGGACCGAATTGCCCGCTGTTTCCTTTCTAAATAATCTAGTTTCCAGTTTGTTTTGGTTTACAAAAACTTCTACATCAAGGAAATGAATTGTGCATCAGCTAATGGTGGATGTGAAGCTTCGGTTAATATCATTGTTATTGATATTCCTTACAAACGTGTTAGCTTCCGATGTTGACCCATCCCACACAATAAAAATTTTGTCAATAAAGCTCAACAACAGTTTAACATTTTTGTCCATTAAATGCTTGTGCGTTGTACTGAGGACCAGCTCCTCCCACCACCCCATATGTAAGCAGGCATAGCTGGGGGAGAAGCTGGCCCCCATCGCGTCGCCTGGCATTTGTTGATAAACAATTTTGTCGAACAAAAATACATTATTATTAAGGCAAAATTGAGTCATGTTCATTAGCATTGTGCAATGTGCAATCTTGTTTTTCCTCTGCCTAAGAAATGCTCTAGTGCCCTTATACCATCCCTATGAATGATACTGGTATAAAGGGACACTACGTCCAAAGTTTCCACTCAAAACTTTGCAGTTTACCTAGAAAATCGCTTGTATCTCTGATGTAGGTTGGCAGGGATTGAACCAATTCTTCTAGGAAATAGTCTATGTATTGGCTTGCATTCTCTAGCAGACTGTTCTGTGCTGAGATGATGGGACGGCCTGGTGGGTTTGTTGCATCTTCGTGTATTTTTGGGATGAAATATATATTAGGAATTGTGGGATTTTCCTTTTGTATACATTTATATTCATCCAATGTCAGAATTCCAGCACTCTTCCATGCTAAAAGCTTCCCCTAAAAGTCATCTTGTATTGATTTTAGTGTCCATATATTGCTGATTTTATAGCAAGTTCTATCATTAAGCTGCAATGAGGCCTCTTCCATGTATTTCCTTCTGTCCCACAAGACAATGTTCCCACCAGCATTTCTCCCAATAATATTGTTGTTACTTTGCAATTTGGAGATCAGCTGTTTATATAGCCTGTATTTTTGGTTCAATTTGTGTTTAGTCTGTTGGATTTTTTAATTGAGTTTCTTGATATCATTGGTTACTTGTTCATTGAAAATGTCAATACTATCTCTAGGCATTATTGGATTGAATCTAGATTTCTTTTTGAAAGGTGTAGCTTTTCATGTGGGCATAGATTCTTGTGTGGGCGAAATTGCTTCTTGAATTATCTCTATATTGTTTTGAGAGCACTGTTCCATACTGGTCATCTTGGTCATAGTCAAAGTTGTTTCCATCTGAACTTCCATTAGTGTATTTAACAGTGTTGAATCCCCACTGATTGATGTCACTTGCGAGTATTCTGCGGGGCTGTTTGCTCCTTCCGTTTCCTTTTCCTTGTCTTTTTGTTTTTCTTTTAATAAAGCATGATATTTAGTTAACTTTAATTTTCTTATGAAACGGTAAACGTCCATTCTAGTATTAGCGTAATTGAAGTTTGATTCTGGACAGAACGAGAGACCTAATGCCAAAATGTGTTCTTCTGCTTTTGTGAGGTTGATGTTGGTGAGGTTGATGTTGGTGAGGTTGATTACTGTTTTGGCTTGCATCTCACTGTTGTTTATTTGTGATTCCACCAGCATCTCCCTCTCCCTCTCGTCTTTTTGTTGTTTGGCCTTTCTCTATTGAATTTTCTCCTCTGCCTCCGCCTATGGTGCGCCTCTTCCTCTGGTGCTCTGTTGAGTCCTCGGGTGGAGGGTCGCCCTTCTTTCCTTCACTAAAAAATGTATTTCTTCAGCTGGGGTTAAGTTTGGCAATATTCTCCTTGGGACTGTCTGTTGTCCCTCCGATTCCACTTCGCTTTCTATGTTGGAACTTAGGTCTGAATTGGAAGTATACGCATATTTATTTTTACTAGTGGAGGCATAGGTTCCTGATTCATTGTGTGTTTTAATTTTGTTTGTTTTCATTACATCGTATTATTTTTTAATGTGAAGATGCGTCCCGTCTCATAATTCACCCAGTCTCGGTGGAATTTGAACGCCTTGCATTCTTTTATTTTTCTTCGTCTTTCTTTAGGCGCATTGACATTTCTTCCCTTAATTTCCTTTCTTCATCCCCCTTGTTTAGTTGGGCAATTTCCTCATTGAGTTTTTCAATTTTTTCTTGAAGTGCCACCCTGTCTATTTCCGCATATTTTACGAGAATTTCCACCAACCTCTTAGATGATTCCAGATTGCTTTGTGCCAAATCGCGCATCATATTGGGGTTTGGTTGGTTATAACTAGGGGCTATTAAAATCCTTAAGCCCCTCGGGATTCTCCCTAGGTTGAGGTAGCGCTGCAGGGATTTGTGCTCCCACCATTTGCCCTGCTCTTCGCACATTCGTTTTTCTAGTGCCCTCATTTTGGTCTGGATGTTGCTGTTTCCTGGATTTATCGCAACATCAGGTGTAATTATATTGCTTGGAGGTGTGTTACTAAACATTTCTGAGGCTGCTGCCTCACGGTCCCTGAGCATGTCCGCCAACATTTTAATGTTATTAAACAATAGTTGCAGTCAAAAACGGGTAGATTTTAAATAGGTCTCACCGCCGCTACTTGCACACCACTTTCCCCTCAATGCCTTGCCCTTCCTACCTTTGGCGTTCAATCCTCATCCAAAGCGTCCTCCGACACGGCTCCCGAGGAGTTCTCTTCACTCAGTTAGTTTCCTTTGGACCAGCAACTCCAACCAAAGCCCTCCAGTCAGCAATAGATGTATTTCCTTCGAAGCACAGCATGCACGGCATAACGCGTTTCGATCCTGGTGGATCCTAATCATATGCATGAGTGAGGGTTCAGATCACCTGGGTTATATGTAGTGGGGTAAACATAAACGAAGGACTGCCACATCCCTCTGATTTTGCAAAAAGTTGTATCTGAGTTATAGTCAGCCGATCAGACCAGGTTATAGTTTTATGTGCAGTACCCTGCAAAATGTCATGTTATTACATTTTATCTTGATAGTATTCGGGTTACTTGCTGTGGTCTGCAATTGAACACACCATAATGCATTGTGGTTGGCTTCACAAACCTGATACAGTCCTCCATTGTCCGTTTATATTTGGCCTTTAATAAGTGTCCAGTAACATGGAAATTCCACCGCCAGCCTCAAAAGGATTAAATTCCATGTCGTGCTTGGTGGAAAAAAGTGTCCCCGTTTACTTCCAAGGCACTTTCCCTCATATCATTTTCACTTGCGGTCTCCGTGTGGCTGCTTTCTTGGTTATGAGGATTTGGAAGTGCAAGGGTCAACAGACCTTCGTAAACCCTGGCTGTCTCATAATTGTCAAAGAAATCTTGGAAGTGAAAGCGGTCCAACAGTATTTTCAATTGCAGACCACAGCGAGTACCCAAGTTAGTCATTAAACTATTATTCTTTCCACAATTACTGAGTGCGGCTCTTCCTTATGTATGGCAATGCGTGAGGACGTTCTATAATATTTATATATATGTATATATATGTATATATATGTGTGTGTGTATATATATATATATATATTCACGCTCCAAAGTTGCCCCCAAGCAATGAGAAGCACTCGAACCAGCAGCAAGTTAAAACCTTTATTGGGTACAAGCGGAAGCCATCAAGCCGATCCCTTAAGCAGCTTTACTGTCCGTGATTGCCTGACGCGTTTCAGAGAAAAACTCCTTCCTCAGAGGCTGTGACAGTCAAGTATGCGTGTTGTCGACACCGCCCACTCATTTAAATAACACTTTGCACGTCTGTTGATTCGACTGCTCTGAATGAGACTGTGCATGGAATTCTCGGTCTTGTAGTGTCCACGATTGATTCCCTGAATGGGAGTGCCAATCTTCCTGCTGGTGAGTTTTCGAGCCCTGTATGAGCCTCAGCTTGCGTTTCTATCAGAGTGTCTCTAGCTTGTATTTAAATTCATGATACATTGTACTTTTTCAAATATAAAGGGTAGAGTATAGTTTTTCGTGTTGAATTCATCTGTTCCCCTGAATCTCTACCTATATTAGACTTCTAGGGGTCCCCTTTGTTTATTGACAGTCCCCAGGGCCATTAATGGCTCCTGGAGGGGGGGCTACGCCGTCCCCCTCCCTTGTTATTCTAGAGCCTGCCCTGGGGAGGTGATGGTCCCTGGGGCCAAAAATGACCCGGGACACGGACCGCACTGCCCCCCTCCCCTTGCAATACTAATTGGGCCCAGGAGATGGTAGTCCCCATTGCTCTAATGGGTACAAGAGGCTTGTCCTTGCGGTCCCCCTTTTCTTTATTGGCCAAGCCCCAGTGACATGGCCCATAAACAGCCTTGGGGAAGGGGTCGCATGACCCCCCTCAATATTATTTGGCCTGCCCTAGAGAGGTGTTGTTCCCAGGGGTTGAGAACAGCCATTGGGAGGGGGACCTCTTGCACACCCCTCCACAACATAAATAGTAGTTTTTGTCCCCGGACCAGACCCTCCCAGAGACCGATGTTTAAAGAAACGCGGGAGACCTTACTTGTTACTTTTGTTCAATTTTGCCACAAATCCAGTACAATTTCACTGCAAAATTGAAAAAAAGAAATGCTTTTGTCCCTGTGGGACCCCACCATCAGGCCTAGGGGTTCAGGATATTCCTATCCTGCCTCCTTCTCTATTTTTTGTAAACTTTTTTGGGGGAATCGGCTGAGTACGAGTCCCTAAATGGCTCCAAGCACTTCCTGGTTGAAGTATTGGGAGCCAATCAGATCTCGCATGACATCTATTGGATCCGCAGAGTGATCGCATCCCTAGATATACAATTTTGTTTTTCCTTTAAAAACTCTTCAACTACTAGATGGATTAACAACAAATTGCAAAAACAGCTCTTTCTCCAGAAAGAGCAGACTCTCTGCCGAATTTGGTGTAATTCCGTCCAGCAGTTTAGGCTGTTGCCATGTTCAAAATCCCTATGGGAAATTGCATGGGAAACACACATTTTTTGACCCCCCACTTTTTTTCGCCCCCCCTTTGATGGATCACCCCAAAACTTTCCATGCAGAACCAGAAGAAGTGCGCCACTTTTAAAAAACAAAATGTTTTGAAGATTTGTCAAACAGTGTCAAAGGTTTAATAACTTTCTCTGTGTTAGACCAACCATCACAAAACTTTGCAAAAAAAGTTCATCCACCTAATCTCCTCCCTTGAAAGTTTCGGTGTGGAAATTTAGCTTGCGAACTGAACATTATCTGCGCCATCTTGCCTCTCCCCAGCGCCACGCACAGAAAACGCACGGCACCCATTTTAGGCACCCTAGTCTCTCTCCCTGCTCATTGCCGATCGCCAGCGTGTCCCCCTGGCGCTGCGAGCATTCCCCCGCGCGCCGGCCACCCCCGCTCTCTCATACACGGGCCATAAACCCTCTCCTTCTGTGCGACCCTGCCATGGAACCACATCCCACGCCTGACCGACATCCCATACATGGTCATGCAACTCTTTGATAACCCCCTTCCTCTGCGCCCAATTGTCCGAACCGATCCCAGGCCATCACCTAGCCCTGCGGATGCAGTTTATTGCCCCTACTGTAAGGGAAACACCCCACATCAAAGGGATTACAGTAGATCAAGGCCCCCCACCCCCTGAGATCCGACCGGTCGCACACACCACCGGGAATTGGCGGAATGTCCAGCTGTGTGATAGCCATCTCCTACTGTGGATGGGGTGGGAACTTCCACTGTAGATATGTGTGGGAACGAGCTTAAAGTGGGGATTCTGAGGATGTTCTTTCATGTATCAAAGCGATCTCAAGAATGTGCCATGTATGATAAACCTGCAATAAAGTCATAAACCTGTGTAGAAGAGGCCAGGCCTCAGAGATGCAGAGAGAGCACCTCGTGACGATACCTTGCTGTCTGATCTGATGTGTTCTACTCCGACGGAATAAAAACTTTGTTTCCTGCCTTCCAGTCTCCGGTGCCTGCCTCTTTGTTGGTTAATTATCGAATGGTGTAAGAGGCAATTACCGCCGGGCAATCCTTGAAAGGTTATCGACTGCAACTGCCGCTACCATTTAACAATTGGCGTCCCAAGCGTGGGGCCCATCAGCGACACGTGGATCCAGTGGGAGAGGTCCTGACGACAAAGTGAACGACTGCAACGATCGGGAGAGCTCCTGCCCGATAGACCCTCGTCTGGCAGCCGATCATCCGAACTTCACTGGTTCCGAGCAGACCTCTCTCGAGTGATCTACGGTCCTGACTGGGAACCATCAGGAGTGCCGCGACAAATATGGAGAGTAGAGGACGATCGGGCGCTGGAGGCGGAAGACGAGAAACTGTCCATGCGGTCCGGGTAAGGTCGTGAAACACGACAAATTGCGAAACGATTGATTGATTGATTGAAAATACTAGTATTGCTTATTGATTGTTCTCTTTGAGATATTCGCTGTCTACAAACGGGGAGGAGTAGAAATACTCTCTCTTCCTTTGCAGATAGTGAAGGGTAGGTAACGCAGACTTTTGTCCCCATTGTAACCCGTCGTGCCTATTTTCATCTCCCCACTGATTGATTGTCCGAACATTGATTGTTTTGAAGAATAGTGCTCTTTGAGATATTCTCTGTTTGCAAATAAACGTAGAATAGAAATATTCTGTCTAGTCTTTGCAAATAGTGAAGGGTAGGTAACGCAGACTTTTGTCCCCATTGTAACCCGTCGTGCCTATTTTCATCTCCCCACTGATTGATTGTCACAACACTGGTTGTTCGATATTGGTTCTTTGGAGGTATTCTCTGCTTACAAATAACGTGGAACAGAGATATTCTGTCTAGTCTTTGCAAGCAGTGAAAAGATAGGTAGTGCAGACTTTTGTCCCCGTTGTAACCCATCATGCCTGTCTTCTCCCCACTAATTGGTAGTTGGTTCTGCCCGGACCGCTTATTAGAGGTGAACCATCCGGCTCCACTGGAGGGCACCCCTAATAAGGACATGTTCACTAAATACGGACTAGTCGCCGTAGCTTATAGCAAGCTATGGCATAAATATACAAAGAAGGACCCCGAGAGTCAGTGGCCACTGATGGGATCCTTCGATGATCATAAAATAGAAGCATTAGAAATAGCTCTACGTAGTAATAAAACGACGCCTACTATGCTTGACAGTATCGGCATGTGGCGCAAAGAAGCAATGCAACGGAAAAAGAGGGAAGAAGTAAAAGCAGAAAGGGAATTACGAAAGGCAGCTCACCTTGCCGCTAGAAAGTTAGAGGAAGAGATAAAGGAGAGAAAGGAAGCTAAACTAAAACAAGAGTCTGAAACATCAGGCCAGTGCCCTGTTAGGACCTTCTCTACGCTCTACCCTGAGTTACCTTCCAAGCAACGAGCGAATGACGAATTGCTATTAGGTCCCCCGATCATCTACATGCCCCCTCCATACGCCCCCTCCCAACCTGTAGTACAGCACCCGCAACCCCCAAACGCAAGTGAAAGCAGTACCAGGGCCTCGGTCCTCACGGCCTCCGCGCCGGCCGAGCCTCTCGTACTGAACACAACGTTAGCAATAACGTTAGATGACCCTGAGATGAGAAAGAAAGATTCCGCCAGAATAAATCGACTAACAAAGGATGAACAAGCCGGAATCGATAAGGTAGTAAGGACACTAGTAGAACGAAAGGAAAGTGAGGAGTATGTAACAGACATGTATAACTCGTATGCCGACAACCGCAGACGACACTTTGTAGTACGACTTTGTTATCACACCCTGAATGCCTATGAGGATAGGTACCAAGATAGAGGTCCCGAAGGCTTAGCGACCTTGTATAGGAAGGTAGACATTGGGGAGGAAGGAGAGGGCGACGTGACGAACCTCTTCACTCGTGCACTCGAAGTCTTCCGGCATCTTAAAGAACACAGACAGACAACCAAAGCAGAGACCCCCATAGCGACTGAACCCCAGGCAGGGAAGGCTGATACCATGATGCCCATCAAAGAAGCCGCCCCCTACTGGGTCCCCCCACGAGGTCAGGGAACACACTACGACATCAACCACCAAGATGCGAAGGGAAGGGTTGTATATAACTGGGTTTACCAGCCATGGGACCGACAAGACATCTTGACCTTTAGAAAAACCCTACCCGACTTAAGAAAGAACCCGACGGCCTTCTACACCGAACTAGGTACGGCCTTAGGTTCAACCATAATGACCTTAGGGGATATCGATTTGTTCTTCGGGTTATGTCTGCCGGCTGATGTGTGGAAGCAAATCCGGAAAGTCGACCACGCTGAGCCGTTCTGATATACCTGGGTACAACTCGATACCATAGATAAGCAGCGGGAACCTGGACAAAAACCCCTAAAAGCCATATTGGAACTCCCGGACAAGATCGTACAGAAATTGAAGACTCTAATCCCAGAAAGAAAGGTAGACTGGTCAATAGTGACGGCTTGTCGCCAGAAACCCCAGGAGGATGTGTCTGAATACTTCTCTCGATTCGAGACAGTGTTTTCCGATTATAGTGGCCAGGACATGACCACTGCAACCGGACATCACCTCTTTGTCCAGAATTATGTGAAGGGTCTGTCACAAGAAGTCTCCCAGAAGCTACAGACCAGCGAGAGTAGTTGGGCAGCCTCCAAACCCGCTGCTATCCTCCAGATGGCCCAATACTACGAACATCAAAAGAATGAGAACGATAGGGCGTCTGAGAAAAAGAAAAAGGAACTGAAGGAGAGGGTAATGATAGCACAGTTGCAAGGGGTGACCATAGGAAGGGAGCCCCCTAAAGGAAATTACCAACCAACCGCCCCTAGAAAGCTACCCCCTAGAGACCATACACCTGCACCCTACACTGGACGAAGAGACTTAGACGGGAACCAATGTGCGTTCTGTAGAGGGTTCGGACACTGGAAATCCCAGTGCCCGGTCCTTCTGGAAATGAACAAAAATAGAGACACCAGAGACCTAGTATATGACTCCAGAAGTAGAGGACAGGGACGAGGGTACACGAACGACACTGCCAACGATAGGCCAGGCAGACCAAACACCTTTGATCGCCCCCGACAGAACCAGTGCCAGCAGTCCGATTACAAAAACACCCATGACTTTGCATAGGACCGCCAGGGGCAAGGGAGGTATCCAGTCGAACTCCGTGTTGACCAGCAAGGCCCTTACGTCACTGCTCAGGTCTTGGGCACAAAGTCTCAATTTCTGGTAGATACTGGAGCGACACGTAGTGCGTTATCTAAACGACTGATTCCTAGGGCACCCTTGTCTGGCTCACACGTAACCTCAATAGGCTTCGATGGAACGCCCTCCACTAACCCTTTGTCAGCACCAATCTCCTTTGACTTAGAAGATAACACCACTGACACGACATTCCTGCTCTCCTCCAACACCCCCGATGCTATTATGGGACTTGATTTGCTAAAACATTTCCGAGCTACCATCAGATGTTCCCCAGACGGAGTGCGAGTCATCCTGCACGATAACCCGGACCTGTTCAGGTCTTGTCTCACACAACGTATGTTCTCCATAACCGATGCTGACCTGTCCCTACTCGACACGCTACCCTCACATCTATGGGCAAAAACCGACTCCGATGTAGTGCGCATGGTGATCGACCCTGTACACATAACCGTCCGACCGGACGCAGTGCTCCCAAAGCTTCCACAGTATCGGATATCGCCCGAAGGCGAGAAGGCATTGGTGGAAATCATCAAGTCCCTAGTCGATGCAGGAGTGGTAGAAGAAGTAGTCAGTAATGTTTGCAACAGCCCTATCCTACCCATTGTAAAAAAAGCAAGGCGAGGGAGATGAGAAAGCATACCGCTTCATTGTTGACTTACGAGAAGTTAACAAAGTAGTCATACCTCAGTACCCCGTGGTCTCAGACATCACCACCATCCTCACCCTGATTCCGTCCACTGCCACCACCTTTACCGTTATTGATCTCAAGAACGCATTCTTTTCCATCCCCATCCACCCAGACAGCCGCTACCTGTTCGGCTTCACTTTAAAAGCCCGTTCGTACAGATTCTGTAGGGCACCCCAAGGCTACACTGAGAGTCCCAGCATTTATAGCCAAGCCCTCAAGAGACAACTAGACGCAGTCCAACTACCCGATGGAGTGGTGTAAATACAGTACGTCGATGACATTCTTTTGGCGGCCGACACCACTCCACTTGCCGTCACAGCCACCATTCACCTCCTCCACTTCCTCGCGGAAAACGGTCACAAGGTCTCCAGGAAGAAGTTGCAATTCTGCCAACCCCAGGTGACATATCTAGGCCACCTACTATCCAAAGACGGGAGGAAACTTACACCTGACCGAATTCAGACCATCCTAGAAACCCCTGTCCCCAAAACGCAGAAGCAAGTGCGGTCCCTGGTTGGTCTCACCTCCTTCTGTCGACAGCGGTTGCCAAACTTCAGCCTCATTGTAAAACCTCTGCTTTCCCTGCTGGCTAAAGACGTCCCCTTCCCCCTCCCCTGGACACCCGAATGCCAGTCCTCCTTCAAAGAATTGCGAGATGCCTTTTGTTCAGCACCAGTCCTAGGAACCCCAGACTACACTAAACCTTTCTCCCTCTTCACCCACGAAAGGGAGGGATGCGCGTTGTCTGTTCTAACCCAGTCCATAGGTCCTAAACAACGCCCTTGTGCCTACTTCTCTGCCACTCTTGACCCTGTAGCCAGAGCTTTGCCCGCCTGCCTTCGAGCAGTAGCCGCCGCTGCTGTCTCTATCCGACAAAGTGAGGGGATCGTGTTCTCGAACCCCCTCACTGTATTAGTACCCCATGCGGTTGACACCCTCCTGAACCAGACCAAAACTCAGCACCTGACTAGCGCACGGCTGACTGGTTATGAACTGACTCTGCTTGCACCCCACATCACATTGAAACGATGCACCACTCTGAATCCAGCTACTTTACTACCTCTCCCTGACACTGACCCCAATGCGTCCCCTATACATGACTGCGTGACCCTCACTGACGAACAGACCAAGAGTAGGGTTGACCTCCGAGATACTGCCTTCCCGGACCCTGACGGAGAACTGTGGGTAGATGGCTCATGCATCAAGCTCCCCGATGGCACCACCTCAGCCGCCTATGCAGTCACCACAGCCCGAACAGTTGTAGAGACAGCCCGCATCACACAGCGATCCGCGCAGGCGGCTGAACTGATCGCTCTCACACGAGCATGCATCCTAGCAGCAGGGACTACCGCAAACATTTACACAGACGCCTTCGGGGTAGTTCACCACTTTGGGCTCCTATGGAAGGAGAGGGGATTCCTGACTTCCCATGGCACACCCATCCTACATGGAGATCTAGTCTCCGCCCTGACCGAAGCAGTCCTCCTCCCCACACGGCTAGCTGTGATCAAATGCCAGGCACACAAAAAGGTGACAGACATTATAGGACAGGGAAATGCGCTGGCTGACATCACTGCCCGAACCACAGCCGAGAATAGGTCAACAACACGCATGTACGTGACCAGGTCACAAACTGAGAAATGGAAGGATGCTAGGGAAACGATTAGGGACATCCAATTAGCCAGCTCACCACACGAATTGACTGAATGGGCACGGGTGGGATTGAAGGACGATGACGGTTGCTGGCGAACTAAAGACACAAACAAATGGTTGCTACCTGACTCATTCCTGATTCCCATGCTAACCATGACACACTCCCCCGCGCACATAGGGTCTGCCCCCATGATCAAACTCATCTCCAAGGTTTGGCACAACGACAAGATCCCAGACTCAGCCAAACGTCTGGTCCAACAATGCCTGGTATGCCTCCAACACAACCCTGGTAAAGGAACTGCTGTACCCCGGGGAGGGTTTGGGGTTCCTAATCATCCCTTTGAGGTCCTACAGATGGACTACATCCAGTTAGAAAGGTGCCAAAGCTTGAAGTACGTACTTGTCGTTGTGTGTGCTTTCAGCAAGTGGGTAGAAGCTTACCCGACCCGCGACAACACTGCTATGACTACCGCAAAGGTATTGCTGAAAGAATTCTTCCCCCGTTACGGCCTTTGTCGAATTTTGTGGAGCGACAACGGCCCACACTTTGTAGCCGAAGTTATCCAACTCATCTTAAAAGGGTTGGGTGTGAAACAGAAGTTCCATGCGGTCTTCCATCCCCAATCTGCAGGCTTGGTTGAGTGACATAATGCCACACTGAAGCTCAAAATAGCCAAAATAGTTACCACCACAGGACTGAAATGGCCAGACGCTCTCCCGCTAGCGTTACTATCAATGCGTTCCACTCCCACCAAACACCACTTAACCCCCTACGAGGTCGTCTTCGGGTGGCCCATGAACCTTTGGACCGCACCAAAGCCAACATCTATTCACGACGTCCCGGACGTCCTCATGTCTGACTATTTGTACAACCTAACTAAAACGTTGTCTGTTATCCATCAGCAGGTGCTGCAAGCCATTCCCGATGCTTCCAGGGGCCCCGGGCACGATATCCAACCCGGAGATTTCGTCCTAGTGCGTAATTTCCAGCGTACAAGGAGTCTGGAGCCCCCTGCAAGTCCTGATCACCACCCGAACAGCTCTTCGAGTGGAGGGGAAGCGCAATTGGCTGCACCCACATCATTGCAAAAAGGTATCACCGACCCTGACGACAACCGACAACATCGCCGGCCAAGAAGAACTCCTGGACGAAGGCCGACCATCCCTGAGCTGCTACCCGGACACAAAGACACTTGAATTAATGAAATATCCCGATCCCACTGTGCCGTCCAAAGAAGGGTATAACCTGCGACGAAAGGAGGGAACTTCGGCTAAGCAGACCACGAACTAAGTCGAAATCTCGAACCGGTAGCCTAATCACCTCAAAGGCCTCCAGAAGAGAAATTAGACAAAGTATGTGTTTCTGCCCGCTACCGAGTCCCTTGAAGGTGATGGAAGCACCCGACATGAAGATGATGGAAGCAACCGGACGTCCGAAGATCCACTACAAAAACCCAAAGACTGACAAAATGCACAGCTCAAAGACTATTGCACTTTTTATTACCCTTCTCTTTTGCCTTCTCCTCATGGTCACCTTCTGGATCATGGAGGAGAGCGCACCCGCTCATAAGACATTGCTGACCACCGTTCAACCTACCACCATGAAAGAACACCATCTGATCTCACTTTCACCCCAACTCCGAGAAAGGCGTAAGGAGTTCTGGAATAACTCTTTTGTGCAGTTACTCCACCAACACAATCTTGCCGCCAATGCCACTAATTGCTGGATCTGTAGATTGCTACCACATGCCACTGGACACTCTATCCCTTTCATCCCTTCACCTTTTTCTGTCCATGGTTCCTGCCTCGCCTGGCTTATCCTCCTGCAAGAAAGCTACAAGGACAATGCCACTTCCGGCAAAACTGTGTCACACTTCTATCATGGGTTCTGGCTGAACAAAACTGGAAAAACTTCTGCCCCCTTCTGTCCTCTGAGATCAAACACTTCCTTTCATATGGACATCCCTGCCAAAGAGCGAGTCGAAATGCAGGTGTTTAACAACCCAGCCAGACCCACTTTCTCTTACCTCCGGAAACGAACGGCCGCCACCCTAACAGTGGCCCTATCTGTCATCAACATCACTGGACTTGTGTGCCTCGAAGGCCTGGGGGCGCAACTGGTGGGCCACAGCTCCTGCCTCATCACCCGAACATTGGACTCAGTTGATCCACCCTCCTTTGTTACCTCCCCAAATATGTACTTCGTCTGTGGTACTAAGGCCTACACCTGGCTTCCGAAAGGTTGGGGAGGCACCTGCTACATCGCTTTTGTCCTTCCTCCGACATATGTGGCTCCAGCAAACCATCACCGGCAAAAACGTGCCAAAGACATTGTGCAAGCCGACTCCACCGGAGCACAGTTCATGGACGCAGTAAAAGGACTTGTTCCACTTTGGGGCCCAATGGCAAACAGCCGTGCCATCCGCCACTTAACCCAGGCAGTCGAAACAACAATGAACATTACGGCTGGCATCCTCACCAACAACACCGCTGAGCTACAGGCCGTCCGCCTGGTGGCTCTTCAGAACCGCCTTGTTCTAGATGTGGTTCTGGCTGACCGTGGAGGAGCATGCCGCATCATTGGATCCAGCTGTTGTACCTACGTACCGGACAACTCACCCTCAGTCTACAAGGCGATCGAACACCTCCACAGACTTTCCTCAGAGATTCATCAGGAACAGGAAGGATGGTCGCTTGGGAGTTGGTTTGGGGACACAATAAAGAGCTGGGGGTGGAGGTTGTTTTCGTTTATCCTAATACCGCTTGTGATACTATGTGGATGTTGCTTGGGGATTCAGTGTCTGCCACCTGTATGTTCGCTTTTTATGAACTGCATCTGCCCTAAGACTTTGCACTTTGAAGCGGAACGAATGAGAGCCCTGTACGAGATAGAAGTTCGTAGTATTATGGGGATAGATCCGAACTAAACAAGCTGGCGAGATATGTTAAAAGGGAGGACTGTGGAAATTTAGCTTGCGAACTGAACATTATCTGCGCCATCTTGCCTCTCCCCAGCGCCACGCACAGAAAACGCACGGCACCCATTTTAGGCACCCTGGTCTCTCTCCCTGCTCATTGCCGATCGCCAGCGCGTCCTCCTGGCGCTGCGAGCATTCCCCCGCGCGCCGGCCACCCCCGCTCTCTCAAACACGGGCCATAAACCCTCTCCTTCTGCGCGACCCTGCCATGGAACCACATCCCACGCCTGACCGACATCCCATACATGGTCATGCAACTCTTTGATAACCCCCTTCCTCTGCGCCCAATTGTCCGAACCGATCCCAGGCCATCACCTAGCCCTGCGGATGCAGTTTATTGCCCCTACTGTAAGGGAAACACCCCACATCAAAGGGATTACAGTAGATCAAGGCCCTCCACCCCCTGAGAGCTGACCGGTCGCACACACCCCCGGGAATTGGCGGAATGTCCAGCTGTGTGATAGCCATCTCCTACTGTGGATGGGGTGGGAACTTCCACTGTAGATATGTGTGGGAACGAGCTTAAAGTGGGGATTCTGCGGATGTTCTTTCATGTATCAAAGCGATCTCAAGAATGTGCCATGTATGATAATGATAAACCTGCAATAAAGTCATAAACCTGTGTATAAGAGGCCAGGCCTCAGAGATGCAGAGAGAGCACCTCGTGACGATACCTTGCTGTCTGATCTGATGTGTTCTACTCCGACGGAATAAAAACTTTGTTTCCTGCCTTCCAGTCTCCGGCGCCTGCCTCTTTGTTGGTTAATTATCGAATGGTGTAAGAGGCGATTACCGCCGGGCAATCCTTGAAAGGTTATCGACTGCAACTGCCGCTACCATTTAACATCGGGGTGATACATTCAGTGGAGGGGGGGGGGTTCCATAACGCAAAATCCACATGCATTTTCCATAGACTTCTTTAGACAAGTCTACAGAAAAAACTGCTAAACGGAATTGCACCAAATTCAGGAGGAACCTAAATCTTAGTCTGCAGATTGTGCTTTTTAGTGTAAATCTGTTCAGTAATTTTTGAGATATTAAGGCTCAAAAATAATAGTATATTTTGGCAGTTGGGCTCTCGAGAACAGAAATTCAATAATGGAGGCCAGTGATTGGTCTACCGGCCCGTTTTTCCAGTGAGCCTTCAAGCATTCATGGGAGCGAGAGGTTCCAGCAAATCCTACAAAAGCAAGGACTTTGATTGGCCGCCCTTTGGAATTTTACAAATGAAATGGCCTCCATTGTGTTGTGGAAATGAAGTAATAAAGCAATATAAGTAGGCAGCAAAAAGACATGCTGTCCTCCTAAATTTAGAGAGGAGGGGCCTCATTTACAATAGTTTGCAATATGGCAGCGTCGCAAGCTTTCCTGCTGCGCTGCTCTATGGCAAAAGAAAGGGCAGAAATGTGCCGTATCTATCAGATACAGTGCATTCATGTCCTCCTTCCCCTCCACTGGCACTCAATTGTCTGCCATGCTCCAACGTAGGCACCCATGTTCCATGGTGCATGGGTGTTTACATTGTAGGATGTTTGTTTTTGTGTAGGAAGGGTCACCTTCCTGCACAAAAACAATCAATGGAGGTGCTTTTCTCTTTCTATGTATGCTTCTGAATGCAGCACACACAGAAAGAGGTAAAAATGAGGAGAAATAATGTTATTTCTCCTTGTTGCGCCTCCCCTAAGCCTCATCTGGGAAGACTTAGGTTTTTGACACATTCCCAGATTTACGACTTGTTGTAAACCTGGGAATGTGTCAAATGCCATTGGTGTTACGTGGGAACTCCCATGGCATGCTTCCCCATCGTAGTGTAAGGCAACGCATCACTTGTGCTGCGGTACCTCACTCCATATCTACAAGGCCATGAAAAGCCATGCGGAGTGGCTTTACGTGGCCTTGTAGATATGGCTAAGCGTTGTGTGCCACTGGAACATCTTAAAAAGTGGCATTCCGGTGGTGCACAGGGCTCGTAAATGAGCATCGAGGTCTAAGGGATAACTACTGTGAATAAAGTAAATTTAAAATAGCTTTAAACTAATTTTTACGACCTCATGCAGGATCATGAATAGTAAACAGGAGTAGATGAGTTCTCAATACACTCTATTAGTAGGAATACATATTGTGGTCCTTGTTTTTGAGAAGAAGTGCGTAACAGATAAGTACTGTGATGAGTAGAAGGTTTATTCTTTTTTTTAAATTTACGATCTCGCAAGACTTGTGTGGGAGTGTGAAAAGTAGGATGGAGTAGGTGATGTTTGAAAACACTCTGGTATATACATTTATTATTGTAGGAAGGAGTCTTAGTGGAGATGGGGTTAATCAAAGTCGACTATTTACATTTTGGGAGAGTTGTGAGTAGAATTAAGGCATTTCTCACAGTCTACTATGCACACCCATTATCCAAGAGAGGGGTCGGAGTGGAGAGGCCAGTCCCTCCACACACCCTATTATGCACACCAGGCATGTCAGATAGAGGTCTCAAAGGAGAGGACAGTCCCTCCCACTCACTACTACCAACACCCGTCATCTGAGTGAGAGAGGTCTGAAAGGACAGGCCACTCCTTTCCCACACTCTACTGTGCACACCTGTCACCTGAGAGGTCTGAAAGGAGTAGCCAGTCTCTCCCCATGCACCCTACTATGTATACCTGTCAACTGAGAGAGAGGTCTGAAAGGAGAGGCCACTCCTTCCTCACACCCTACTATGCACACCCATCATCAGAGAGAGACATCTGAAAGGAGAGGCAAGTCTCTCTCCATACATCTCACTATTCACACCAGTCGTCTGACAGAGAGGTCTGAAAGGAGAGGCCATTCCTTCCCCCACACCATACTACATGCACCCGTCATTTGAGAGAGAGGTCTATAAGGACCAGCCACTTCTTCCCCACACCCTACTAAGCATACTCATCATCTGAGAGAGAAGTCTGAAAGGAGAGGCCACTCCTTACCCACACCCTACTATGTACATCCGTTATTTGAGAGAGAGATCTAAAAGGAGAGGCCAATTGCTCCCCATACACCCTACTATGCACACCTGTGATGTCAGATAGAGGTCTCAAAGGAAAGTCCAGTATCTTCCCACACTCCACTATGCACACCCGTCATCTGAGAGTGAGGTCTGAAAGGAGAGGCAAGTCCCTCCCCATTCACTACTACGTACACCTGTCATGTGAGCGAGAGGTCACAAAAGAGAGGCCAGTACCTCCCCACACTTAACTACACACACCTGTCAGTTGATAAAGAAGTCTCAAAGGAGAGGCCAGCTCCTCCCCACTCACTACTATGTCCACCCGTCATTTGGGAGAGAGGTCTGAAAGTAGAGGCAAGTCCCTCCCCACTCACTACTATGCACACCTGTCATGTGAGCGAGAGATCACAAAGGAGAGGCCAGTACCTCCCCACACTCGACTACACGCACCTATCCTCTGAGAGAGAGGTCTCAAATGAGAGGGCAGTCACTCCCCATAAACTCTACTACCCACATCTGTTTTCTGAGAGAGACGTATCAAAGGGTGAGGGCAGTCCCACTTCTCATCCTAATATTCACACCCATTATGCAAAAGAGGGTTGTCATTGGAGCGGCTAGTCATTTCCATATTTTACTATTTCCCTACAATACTGTTGTGATCTTGCAAAAGTCCAGAGAGAGAATAATGAAAGCTTCAGGGAGTGAAGCTTGGTGCATGAGGCTCGTGCGATGCTGCAAGACTCTCACAAACCCACAAGAAAAATTACTGGACCTGCCAGGAGCATGTTTTATGCTAGAGACTTGGTAATAGAGATGCCAATTATTTGAATACCCTACCATTCTCACGTGTCATGCAAGAGTGAGGTCTGAGTAGAGAGATCAGTCCTTGTCCACACCATATAATAAAAACCTCTCATACAAGACAGAGGTTTCAGCACAGAGGACAGTGCATCCTCATACTCTCTTTTGCACTGCTATCAGCTAGTGGAGATGTGATCGTGAAGAGGGTACTGTTAATGCTTGTGACTCTGGAGAGAATATTCAGCTGAGAAGTCTGTCCCTGTGCACACTATGCTACGCCTGAGTGTCCCCATGGGGAGAGGTCTGATGGAGAGCTGAGTGTGTCCCTACATTCAACTACCCACACCAACCAACCAGGACAAAGTTCTCAGCAGAAAGGATACTCCATTTCTATACCCTACTATGCAAATTTACCACCAAAAAGAGAGGCAGGTAGGAGCAGAGAGAGCGGTCCTTATCCACAGTCTACTACACACATGTTACTCTGGGGAGAGGTCTGAGCTGACAGAGCAGCCTCTTTCCATACCCTAGTCTCTATGCTTGTCATCCAAGAGAGACTTCTCAGCATAGAGGTCAATTGCTCCTCCCATCCTAGTTGTACATCTGTCACCCTGGGAAGAGGTGTGAGCAGAATGCTTCCTGCAAGAGTCTCGTGGGTGTTAGTATCCCCAAAAAAGTGTTATATTATGAAAGACTCACATAATGTAAGAATAGGGTGGCTTTGACAAAAGCCTTTGTGTTTACAGTGTGTAGCGTTCAGTTACACATAGAACTGGATGCATTCTGTGATGTTATTAAGGAAGATCCTGTCCGCTTCTGCAGTGAAATGCATTCTATCTCACCTATAGACACCTGGCATATCAAAACAGGTATTGTTATGATATATGGAGCCCATGCAATGGTCACGAAGAAATGCAGAAACTGCTTTATCAACATGCTTCCTGGATTTCTCAATCTTAGGACAAAACTGTTCTAACCATTGTCATTTTTGCCTTTGACATATGTCTCCTTCATTTGGAGCTCAAGCGCGACTCCTGTGATTGTGGCTAGGCAATTCCCACAACACTGCACTATCATCAGGTCTGGGTGTTCACAATCCAAAATGCTCTCAACTATTGGTAAAAATGTATGACACTTTATACTATATTCTATGGCCAACTGAAGTAATGTCCAAGTTTGGAAATCCTCTTGTCAATACCACAATTAATGGCATATTCTCTATATAAACCATAATGCATTATGATCAGAAATGAATATTTAACATTTTAGAGGAATACTGTTGTGCTAGCGGTAACTGGACTTTTTTCTTTGTTCTCTGTATTTATTTGACTGTGTTAGTTGCTGTTGAAATGTCAGAAGTTTTACCAAATCAAGGGCCTGATTTTAGGGGCATATCAGCAAGACAATTATCGCCGCTTTAGCGGCCGTTTTCGTCTGGAAAGCGGCGATAATTGTATCGCCCTATTGGCAAGGTCACGCTATCGCATGAATCCTTGCCTCAGCACCCTTTCCCTTAACGCCCAGCTTTGCATCTCTAATGAGATACAAAATGGGCGTTCCTCCCCAGAATAACGGGAGAAAGCGACATTTCTCCTATTATCAAGCCTCACGCTAACCTGCAGAGCGATAAGAAAAGTAGCGCTATCCTCGGTTATCGCTACTTTCCTTACGCCTGCTTTTCATCTGACTTAGCCATGATATTCTATGGAAGGTGGATATCATGGCTAAGTCCGTCCCTGCCCTATTAGCAAGTATTCTCCAAACGTTGTGCGATTATCACTGGATTTCCAGCGATAATCGCACATTTGGCAGTTTGCGCCTTGATTTTTATCGCTGTTGAGATGAGCGTTGCTGATAACACGCTATCTCAGCGATAAGAATCAGCGTTTGCCGGCGATAATTATCTGCGGTTCTTGCTGATATGCCCCTTAGTTCTCGGCGGATGGGTTACTCCGTCACAATGGTGACGGATCTCTCTTCCGCCTAAATAGAAATCCCATTGTATCCTATGGTATTTATATTTGGGCAGACGGGATATTTGTCACTGTTGTGATGGAGTAACCCGTCCACCAACATCTAAAGCAGACACTAAGTGTCATGTAAATTAAAAGTGCTTCTTTTTTTTTTAAGGTTATGTTTGTTAGAAAATTTAAACAGCAGTTACAAAACAATTAACTACAAAGTGGTGGTATAATGAAACTATGTAAGAAATATAACAATAGGAGGATTCAATAAATAAAAAGAGAGAGAGGCACTCAAACCTAATGAAAACAAGAATAATATATATCAAACGACTGGGAAAAAATAGAGGTTTTATGCTTATAACGGGCATCCAAAATGTGGGGAAAAAAGGGAGGGACAGTAGGAGTAGGAGTGGGTGAGGAGGAGAAAAAGTCCATCAACCTAACATGCAATCTTATACAGAAAATATATAATAAACTGTAGACATATTATAAAACACCAAAGCAATACATAATATAATGATAAGCATTATGAATATAGACAGAGGAAACCAGTAGAATTTGTTTGCCAGCAGGTAAACTAGAATTTGATAACTGGAATCCACACTATATCGCTCTTTCTAGCTAAGGAAATTGGAGAAACAAAGTCAGTGTCTAATCAGTGATTGAAATTTACAGAATTCTACCAGGAATAGAAAGAAACATCTTGTGCATGTTTCCAATGGGATGTTATTATATGAAAAGCAACAGCCAGTAGTAATTCAATCAATTTATAACCCTGGGCAAACGTAATCCAATCTGTGGCAATACTGCCAAGAAAAATGTTCGATAATGAAAAAGATATATTGACTTTAAAAATCTTGTTAATTTGACACAATACCTGTATCCAAAACTGACTAACAGGAGAACATTCAAACAGCATATGTTTTAAATGTGCATTAAAGCAATGGCATGTCCAGCAAGATTAATATAAATTCTTGGAAAAGCTAGTCAAATTTACGAAAGTAAATAATAAATGATTGTAAATGCAATAAAGAGTCTCTAAAGTGTTCCCCGCCCTAGTAGATTTATGGAGTTTAAACCAAATTCTTTCCCACACACTGTGGGCCAACTTACAGATAAATCAGTTTCCCATGCTAGCTCAGTCTTAGATTTAGGTCTATCAATAGATGAGCAAAGAAGTTTATAATTAGAGGTTGCCTTGAGTTGAGTAGATAACATAGAAAAGAATTCTGTGGAGGTGGTAGTGCAATTTCCTGGCTGAGACAATGTATACTTTACACTGGTTAGAGAAGAGCAAAGACGTTCATATTGTTTCAGAGACAAGTAAGATTTAGGCTTCTTTAAGGTTGATAAGGCTGTGCTAGATAATTACCCTTTCCATAAAACTTTAGAGAGCAGTGAGTCTAGTTTTTGGAAAAGGGAGGCTGAAATGAGCACAGGTATCGTATAAATAAGATACAGTATTATAGGTGACAACATGATCTTAATTGAATCGAATCTACCCCATCAGGAAAGAAATAATGTGTTCCATCTTGAAGTAGTATCATTTAAGGTTTTGGTGATGTGATCAAAATGACTTTACTTGTGTCTTTAATAGTCTTTGCAACCCAATAATCCAAGATATTTTATTTTAATAAACTTCCAGGTAAAATCTACACATTCAAAAAGCTGCTTAGTACAATTAATATTTAGAGGGAAGATTTCAGATTTATCAGTATTTGATCGGTAATCTGATATGTGAGAAAATGTTGAAACATATTCTTCTGGAAGATTCTTGGAAGGGTATGAACAGAATAACAAGATGTTGTCAGCATAAACTGACATCTTTACAATTCGAAAACCAGAAATGTTTGGGTCCTGTCTATTCTTAGATAAAAAGGGCTCAAATACAATGATGAACAAAATAGGGGATAAAGGATAGCCTTGGCGCACTCCTCTAAAAAAAATTCGGATAGTATACCATTAATGAAAACAGAAGCTTTGGGACCTGTATATAATAAGGAGATGAGATCACATAGTTTAGGGGGAAATCCAATCCATTTTCAAGCTGCAAACATCGATCAATCAATCAAGGACTTGTAGAGCATGGCTACTCACCCGTGAAGGTCTCATGGTGCTGGGGGAGGGGAGCTGCTGGTCGGACTGGGTGGAAGATCATTTGAAGAGCCAGGTCGTGAGGTCAGCGGCCCAGATTGCCTGAGGTGCAGGGACAAGGTGTTCCAGGTCTTGGTGGTGAGGTAGGAGAAAGACCTGGTCCGGTTCTGGTCTTGTGGATCCTGGGGACAGAAGCGAGGGTGAGTTGAGAGGATTGGAGTTGTCTGCCGGTACGTGGAATGTGAGGCAGTGGTTCAGCTATGCTGGTCAATCATCATTTAGAGCTCTGTAGACATGAGTGAGGAGCTTGAAAGTGACTCTCTTCTTGACTGGGAGCCAGTGGAGTTGTCTGAGGTGTTGAGTAATGTGGCTGAGGCGGGGGATGTCGAGGTCTGCGGCGTTTTGGACGTTCTGTAGTTTCTTGAGCTGTTTCTGAGTGACGCCTGTGTAGAGTGCTTTGAGCTTGAGGCAACTGTCTTTCATACAGGTAACAACAGCCTTCATTCCACTGTGGAAGTTGGTTCTGGCAGTTGTGGGTTCATTAGTGAGGGAGAAGATCAGCTGTGTGTCATCGACATAGGAGATGTTGAGTCCATGGCTTCTGACGATGGCTGTGAGGGGGCCATGTAGACATTGAAGAGGGTGGTGTTCAGGGAGGAACTTTAGGGTACTCCACAGCTGATCTCTGTGGGTTCGGAGAGGAATGGGTGTAGTCTGACACGCTGGGTCCAGCCGGTGAGGAAGGAGTGGATCCAGTCCAAAGCCTTGTCACGGATTCCGGCATCATGGAGTCTTGTGATTAGGGTGCAGTGGGAGACGGTGTCGATGGTGCCTGAGAGGTGTAGTAGGATGAGGGCTCCCCCCTGTCAAGGAGGGAACAAATGTTATATGTGGGGGTGAGGAGTGCAGTCTCTGTGCTGTGTTTGCTTCGGAAGCCGGATCGGGAGGTGTCCAGATGTGGTTCACTTCGATGAACTTGGAGAGTTGAGCATTGATGGCCTTCTCTTTGACCTTGGATGGGAAGGGGAGGAGTGAGATCGGTCTGAAGTTCTTGAGGTTTGTCGGGTCTGAGGATGGCTTCTTCAGTAGGAGGTTGATATTAGCGAGTTTCCAGTCATCGGGGAAGGTGGCGGTTTCGATGGAGCAGTTGATGGTGCGGCGAAGCTGGGGGCCGATGGCAGAGGCTACTCTGTGGAAGATGTGGTACGGGCAGGGATCCATCGGGGCACCTGAGTGGATGCTCTTCATTGTCTTTAGCATGTCCTTTGTTGTGAGTGGGGTCCAGCAGAGCACGGTCTGTTGGGGTGTGGCTTGGTTGTGTGCGATGGTGGCAGGCATGATGGCCGGGTCTAGGGTGTCAAAACTGTTGCAGATCTTCCTGATCTTGAGGTGGAAGAAGGTGCTGAGTTTTTTGCAAAGGTCTTGGGAGGGGGCCATGTCTGTAGTCTCGCTGTCGGGCCTGGCAAACTCTTTGATGATGGCGAAGTGTTCTTTGCTGTTGTGTGCGTTGCCGTTGATTCGGTCTTGGAGGGCTATTTTCTTAGAGATTTTTAGGAGGTGGTGGTGTGCGTTGACGGCAGATTTGAAGGTAGCGTGAGTTTCTGGTTTTTTTTGTGCTTCCATCTTTTATCGAGAAGTCTGCTGGTGTGCCTGGACTCATGGTGGGCGGGAGTGAACCAGCTGGCCTTTTTGGCGTATTGTTTGCCTGGTCTTTTCTCAGGGGTAAACACAAGGAGATGATGGACGGAGCGCTGAAACTTTTCAGACACTCACCCCAGTCACAGATCTGGGTTGAATCCATCATCGTTCTTTAGCTCACTTCACCACCCCAGTTCAGACACAGCTATATGCAAACCAGTCTTAACCCTGTGGCTCATGGGAACAGTAGTGTGCTTTTGTGGCCAATGGCGATGCCTCCTGGGCGGTCGGGTGGCCCTTGCGGGTGATTTTGTAGCCATCTTGAATAATGATGGAGATGTCCGGTCTGGAGCAGGGGTTGGTCCAGGTTTCCATGAAGACGGCGATGTCAGGAGAGGTCGCATCGAGGAGGTCCCAGATTTCTGTGGCGTGTTTGTAGAGGGAGCTTTTTCAGCCTCTAAGGCTATAGCAGCCAAAGGATGGTCTAACAAAGAGGCAGTACTTAAAACGTAGAACACAAGGTAAATATTATAAGAAATCAACCGGCCTTTGACAAAGCCTGACTGTTCCGGGGCCAATGAGTAGTGATCAATGCAACGAGCTAATATCTTCACAAACATAGTCCATATGAACCAAAGATATGGGACGATAAGTCTTACAATATTTATGGTCTCTGTTTTCTTTAGGTATTAGACAAATCATGGCCTCTTACAAAAGTACCTTGCGATGCTTCATTTGTGATGAAACTGCTAAATAAAAGTAAAAGATAAGGAAGACGAAACATAGTGAAATGACTATAAAATTCAATAATGAAGCCATCCAGGCCAGGGGCCTTACCTTTCGGCCTTACCATTCTTGATAGTGGAGAATGCTTTATTGATTTAAGCTAATAAGATATCTCCTTACAAGGAAGAAAGTCAATGCATGGAGATTGGTGAGGTTAATAGATTGGAAAATGGTAGAAAGAACGGAAATGGAGGGGTGTGACTCAGGAGTATATAAAGATGTATAAAATTTGATGAATTAATTTAAAATCTCTTTGTCTTTAGGAATAATATTACCATTTTTATTAATTAGGGATTCCGTTTTTGTACAGTACTTCTTAACTTTTAAATAATTGGCAAGCAGTTTCCCCTTCTTATTTTGGCCACCATAATATCTTCTGCTACTTTTTGTTAAATAAGTGCAGGCGGTGTCGGTATTTAGTCAATTGAAAGTAAATTTAGTGTCTATTAATTGTTGGAAAGAGACCTCACTCTTTGAGTTATAAAAGAAATGTTTGAGTTTTTTAATTTTGCCAAGAAGGTGGTTAGATTGAACTTCCATAGATTTCTTTTTCTGTGAAACTTAACTGATAATAAAACCATGAGTAGCTGCTTTAAAAGATTCCCATATCATTGGAAAGGAAGTGTCACTAGTTTATTGAGTATGAAAAATTCTCAGGAAAAGACTTCAAATTGGGTAGCAAATTTAGTATCCAGTATAAGGAATTATTATAGCGCCATCTGCCAGGATGAGGTGAGAAAGGTATAAGATCTAGATCTGCGTAAACTGGAGCATGGCCAGAAATCAGAATGAAACCTACATCAGAAAAAGAAGTGTGTTGAAATAAACGTTTACTAAAAAGAGGTAGTTGATAGGAGATTGAGAAAGATGAGGAGGGGAGTAAAACGTATTCATTGAGATCTGGCTGAATTAGTCTTCAAACATCTACTAAAGATTTACTGCATTTTGGTAAGGACGTATTTAACTTTACAGCTTCTTTCCAAAATGGGATCCATGACTTGATCACAATGCCCTCCTTGAATAATATAATCATCATTATAGTAGTGCAGTTTGTCCAAAAAGTGTTATCTACATAGACATAGACAGGGCGACAAACAATAGATATTGTAGCAGAAAAATATTATCAATTAACAACTTATCCATGGGGCATCTGCCCTTTGAATCATGTTCCTGGTTTATGACTGATAAGTGTAGCTTTTTGTGGCAGAGGATAAGTACCCCATTTTCCTTCCTCATTGCGGACGAGTCAAAAACATTACCAACCCAACATTTTTTTAATTTGTTAGCCTCCAATTCAGATAAATGTGACTCTTAAAGTAAAGCTACATCTGTTATAGGCTTAGCTAAATGAGATAAAACCCTCTGTTGTTTAATAGGGTTAACTAAACCCTTAATATTCCATGAGGTAACTCGGAATTTAAGGCTAAAGCATAAATGTGAAGAAATCATATGTCTACATTAGTAAACAAATATGATACATTGAAACGTATATGTGTAAACAGCAAATGGAACATTAGAGAACACAGGAACTAATTTGGAAGAAGAAGTAGAAAAGAGGTAAGAAATATTGTAAGGACAATAAAAGGGAGAAAGGAATGCAGGTTATGAGGAATAAAAAGGTCGTAAAAAGGAGGATCACAAACAGGAAGAAAAAGAGACAGTACAAGTCATACAAATGACAACTGAGAAACATACCTGCAAATACAAGAAAAAATGAGAGGGGATGGTGACACCAGAAGATGACGATGACAACGTCTTCACTCCCAAATATGAGCAGTGCAGCAAAGGAGTGAAGCAGGAGTAATATGAAGTGGGGTCATGTAGAAATAAGATGAAAGACATAAACATGTTAATGAAATATAATAAATAAGCTAGACAATTCATAGCATATTAATACTGAGATACAATAATGTTATTTTGCAACAAGACATGGGTGACAAATGAACATTCATGTATTTCTTGAGGTCTCCATTGATCCTCTTTCGTGGTGCCGAAGAAATTGTCAAAGAGCAGCTGGATCTTCATAGGTGGTCATTTTATCTTTTTTTCTTTAAAGTTTTTATATAGCGCAAACTCGACCCGAAGGTATCAGATCGCTTTACATGAGCACCAGCATAAGTCACTTTCAAAGCATGGATGGAGGAGACCAAATTTGGCATTCAAGGCTCTTTGGGCAGGTTGCATATCTAGAAATTGCTTTTGACAATCTGCTGTGACCTTTGCCTCATCCTGAGATAAGTAGAGTTTACAACCTGACCAAATTATTTGTTTTTTGGCTTTAACAGCAGTCATAATTTTCACGAGGTCCATATACTACACGAAGAAAAGTATAACTCCTCTTGATTTAGATGAAATTCTTGGAACAACTCTGGGTGCCCTTTTGAATGTTAAAATGAGTGAAAGAATGCATATCTAGAAGCTTTGGGAGAAATGATTGAAAGTAAGCAATTGGGTCTTTTTTTTCCCCTTTTGCTACACCCCTTCTAAGATTTTAGTTTAGAGAGCACCTGTTCTGCCTCCTTCTCATCTGTAAATATATATGTGCGCCCCCCATTGATCACCTCTAGGCGGGCTGGTTCCTGCAAGAAAGCCTGACCTCCCAAGGCCTTAAATGGATCAATAAGCTGACGCAGCCTCCAGCGTCTATCCATGGTGCTCTTACTAAGATCAGATCATACAAAAAAAGATATGGAATCAATCACAACTGGGGAATTCGGCCTAGCTTTGAATGAAACTGCCTGTCTAAGCAAAAAGTTACCAAAGTAAATCAAAAAAGGACGAGGAAATTTACTCCGCCTGTTCGCTGCATAAAGTGGTAGTCTATGAACTCTCTGAAGCTGGGAGTCCCAATCCCAATCAGATAGATCGGGGAAAGCTTTCTGGAATAATAGTACAATATATGCCCTTGGGTTGGCCCCTTCAGACCCTTCGGGTATACCAAAAAGTCTGAGATTGAGTCGTCTTTCCCTATTATCCATATCTTCCAGCTTGTCCTGCAGCTGCCCGATTTGCTCCTGATGTCTGTTAACCACACTCTGGTTGCAGGCAGACATTTCCTCAACAGTCGAGACCCTTTGCTGTAGAGATTCCACATCCTGAACGACTCCTCCAACTTTATTATTTAAGTCCTGCATAAAATGCTGAATCTTAATATTATCTTCCCTTAATTGAAGGAATTGCTTCTGCGTTTCCTTGTGTTGATCAGACAAAGTCTGTAAAATGATATTGAAAGGAAGATTTTGTTTTTCAGATATATCAAGGTCAGTGGCAGGAGGAGAAATTGAAGAAACCAATACGGGAACATCCACCGCGGTGAGAGCTGGAGTCTGCTTAGGGGCGAGATCATTACCTATGGATGCTTGCTCCTCAATGGATACCGCAGTCGCGGAGTCAGGCCCACTAGGTGAATTAGAAGCTATTGGCAAAGAGTCAATAAGTGCGTGGGAGGGAGAGAGTAAAGAGGGTATTGATATATCCACTTGTGTTTGAAGTTGAGTTGGAGACACTTCTTTTGTCTGGTCTCCCAATAAAGAGCTAACACCGGAGAGGCGTAGTGCCATTTTCTTCACTCTCCCGTTAGCCTGAATCCATTTACGAAGTGGACTATTATCCGCTATAGGCCTCCCATGTGATTCTGAAGGAATTGTACCGGCTTTAAGTACAGCCGTAGTTTTGCCCTTCCTTAGCTTGTTTTTAGCCTTAGATTTCCCTTTTTTACGTGTATTTTGCGGAGTGCGCCGGTGAATTCGGCAAAGTCTCAGACTCCTCGTTGGATTCCTCCTCTTCATTGTTACAGCTTAAACCAGTGTCTTCTAGATTTGAGACGATCTCAACCACCCCGTTGTCAAATGTTTCACTGATTTGCGCTAGAGGAGCATGTAGTCCTTGATTAAGGCTGTCTAGCTCAGCGGTAATAGAAACAACAGCCTCCACAGAATCGTTTTTCTTAGGTATATCGGCTGTGGTAGACTTGGGAGTTGCTACATGGAAAGTACCAGCTGATTCCTTTTCGATATTATTAAGTTTAAATTCATGTGATCTCCCTCTGTCAGATGAAGACTCCCCATGGTTACACAGAGACACCTCAGTTAACTCAGTGCCCACAGCACTCCCACACAAGCCAGCAATTGAAGAACATATATCAGTCGGAGCGGTCAGAGCGGGCAAAACCTCAAGCTCGGCAGAGCAAAGTCCTGGTGTCGAAGACCCCCCTGAATCTGCGTTTTTCTTTAGAGAGCCGTTATTATGAGTGGAGAACCCCCCTCCCCTCCCCTTTCGCACCGAGGATCACTTAGGGCAGCCAAAAGGGAAGGGCGGATCAACAGCTTACCCATATTTGATGCATGTCTATCTGTCGAGGGTAATTTCTGGCTGCTTCCGACGTTGATTTCAGTCTTGTTTGTTATAGAAGCAGAACTCCCCTGAGAAACAGCCATTAATGCTGCCACTTGCGTCGCTTGAATCGAAACATTCCGTCCGGTATGAGCCCCCCGTGCAATTGATTTAGGGGCCATGGAGGAAGAGTTCGAGTGTTTATCCGTGACTGCAGATTTCGAGTTGAGGGCTGAAAACACTGGGGAAGCGAGAATTGCGAGTCTCAAGCTATCGGACAGGCGGGGCTCCTGGCCACCTGACCGCCGTCGGCAAAGCAAGACGCGCCGCCCACAGCAGCCACCGGAGAGTTCTGTAGAGTTGGTACATCAATCTACGATTGCAGTGAAGAGACCATCCATCGTGTCGCCTTTGGGTGAAGCTGGTTAAGTAATCAGAGCACTAATCAATCTTTAGTAAGACCCTTTTTCCGTATAATTGAAGCGCGTAACTTGAAATCCGATAGCAGGGACCTCCTACTGCTGCAGCTCTGTGGCGTGTCAGCCCGCCATCTTGCTCCTACCCCGGAAATAGAAAAAGGGAAAGCTCTGAGTGCTAATGATTATTGATGCTTATCTTGACGTTTATGTTGTTGTTCAGCTTACACACCCAGTATTCAATAGTGTTAATTCTTGTGGGTGGCGGAGGGGAAAATGAGGGTAGGGGTAGTCTAAGTCGAATATTAAGGCGACTGTCTAGTTTAATTGGCTGGGGAAGAAAGGGGTGCGGGGTTTATAAAAAAAAAAAAGGGGGGGGGAAAAAGAAGTGATCAGAGCATTATATTATTTGGACTTCATTGAATCTTTAATTTACATAAATGAATAAATATACGTAGCTTGGCAGGTTGATCTCCTTTGCTGCTACTCTTCAGAGCTGCCCAGTCAGCGGCAGCAAGGTATAAGAGGTTTTCCTCCTCTTAGGGATTGGGGGAGGGGACTCAGCCTGAACCCCCTTGGGAGGGTCTGTAGGGGTAGGTTGGGGAGGAGTAAAAATGTTAAAATGATCAGGATGAGAGGGAAGATATCCGGTTATTATAATTTTCTATTGAAACGTTTCATGGAACTTCAAAAATGGGCGGAGGGGCGAAATATGTTTAAATGATGTATAGAATTAGATGTATGGCATGGAATGTTGCAGGTCTCAACAGCAGGAACAAAAGACGACTTGTTACTGAAGAGTTAAACATGTACAAGCCTCAGTTAGCTTTACTTTCCGAGACGCGTATTACCTACAAGGACCGCAAGCTTCTTGGGCAATTAGGATATGATGTGATGGCTCGCTCAGAATGTAGTACTCCAACTAGAGGTGTTGTTATTTTAAGACAGAAAGGTTAAATATAGCAATAACTAAGACTAAGGTTGATAAAGCCGGGAGATGGGCCATTGCTCAATTATTATGGCATGGAAGCACCTATACTTTCTGCGTATTTTATGGTTCAAATACTGATGACCCTTCTATCATCGATAGGCTAAATATAGAATTACTCGATAGTAGTGGAGAACTCATCATTATGGGGGATTTTAACCTCCTTATGGATTATGATATTGACACTACTAGACATCGAGCATTTCAGAGGATGCGCCAATCCCGAGCTGCTATTATTGAACTTGGACGCATCCATAATTTAAAAGATGCTTGGCGAACATTATACCCTTCTATCGCTGGCTTTACATATTACTCAGCACCTCATCAACTATGTTCAAGAATCGATATGGCCTGGGTATCAGACAATATTTTAGCGAATAGCTCTATGGAGATATGTCCGAGAGTGGCCTCGGATCATAATCCAATTATACTATCGTTCACTATGCCACAGATTTGCCAGAAACCAAGGCCATTCACATTTCCCCGACACTTGTTGTCTAACAAAGACTATATTTCACAACTAAAAGCACATTTAGTGGAGTTTATTACAATAAATATAAATTCAGCTTCACCTAGTATAGTCTGGGACACGGTTAAAGCGAGCATACGGGGGTTTACACAACAGTTTGTTTTAAATCAAAATTTACTATACAAACTTGGCTGGGAGGCAATGGTTAATGCTGTAAGTATATTAGAAAAACAACTGTCACAGGCATTGATCCAGGGTATATCAAATGTAGCGGATATATGTCAAAAACTAGCCAGCTCCAAGCTTAATATCAAAACTAGGCTTATGGAGAAAAATACGATCAGTTTACATAAATATCATCTCTCTCAATACGAGAGCGGAGACAAGATAGGCAAAATCCTCACATACAAAGTCGCTGACGATAAGTTTAGAACACTTATAAAAGAAATTAAGGGTCAAAATAACACGGTATTTACTCAACCAGAGCAGATCCTCGAGCAATTTGTGGCATTTTATAGGGCATTATATACTCCAGATGAATACCCGGCCATGAATAAGATTCAAGAATATTTGGACACTAATTTAACTAAGGAAAAGCAGACTGAAGGAATTGAGCTGCTCTCTGAAAACATTAATGAATCAGAGATCAGACTGGCTGTCGCTACGCTTCCCTTAGGTAAAGCTGCTGGGGAGGACACTATCCCATTAGATATCTATAAACTATGTTCGGAGGAACTATTGCCATTATTATCTAATATGATAGGCAATATTGGAATTACTGGGAAGGCACCCGAATCTTGGAATATAACCAGGATTGTTTTTTTTAAAAAAAAAAGGTAAACCAGGAGATCAATGTGGGTCATATAGACCCATCTCGCTTATTAACGTAGACGCTAACATTTTTGCCAAGGTATTGGCTACTCGATTAGCTCCACTTATACCTCATCTGGTGACCCCTCAGCAACATGGCTTTGTCATGGGGAGAGATACTACCGCCCATATCAATATGGCCATTACTGCATTTGATGTGGCCAGGACTGGTCCCACCTCACTCAGTATGATACTTTTGGACGCTAAAAAGGCGTTTGACCGAGTGGGGTGGGACTATCTCTGGTCAACATTGACTACTATGGGTTTTCTTAAATGGCTACAGGCTTTGTATGATCACCCAACGGCTAAGCTCAGCTATGCTATGCTCAGCTATGCTGGGATAACCTCGACCAGCTTTTCAATCCACCGAGGCACACGGCAAGGGTGCCCACTATCGCCCTTGCTATTTGCGTTATCGCTGGAACCTTTTAACGAATTCTGGCCATGTTCAAAAGGAATGATATTGGGATGAGCTTGTAAAGCAGCAAGAAAAGGTTCTTACCGTCATGGTGCACTCTAGGAGCTGTAGTTTCTCATTTGATTACAGCTGTTCCCAATGTAGCAGAGTCAGCTGATCTCCCACTAATGGGAGCGCAGCAGGAAGATCTTAGGAGGGTGAAGGTGCATTCCAGTGGTGAGCTGCGTCCGAGGAAGGCTTGATTACCTGAAAAGAATTAAACTGTGCCACGATGTGAATAAAGGGCTCCTGAACATATCCCCGCGGTGTCCTTGGATTACTTCGTATTTAGTGGTCTATATATATATATATATATATATATATATCAGGGACTCCGCTGGCTGGATATCTTCTAATCCAAACAATCACGGCCACGGACCCAGATTAGTGCTCAGAGGTATTTTATTCACCCGTCGCCATTACGCGTTTCGGCTCCGTAGAGCCTTGATCACATAAATTTCTCTGGTTTCGTACGAGTGAAATGCCAGCCTAAATATAATGTCTCTGAAAACTTTTGTTCTTGTCAGTGAATTTCTAAGGTTTTTTTAATGCTATATCTTAACTATATTGTCCCTGTAACCTTTGTTTTTTTAGTGAATATATACATATACATGTATCAGAGAGATTCAGCAGTTCTAGTTAGCTGACTTAACTTCCATGGCAAATTTTGCAAGTGAGGTTGAGTGCATACAATTACAAACATATTCCTCGTAACCAATCAGTCAGTAAATACTTTATTTCAGTCAACAACCATAAAAGCAACATAAGATAAACATCACATTGTATAAATAGAGAAACAGTTCAGTAAATAGATTCAAGGCTAACATTTTCCAAAGGGGCAAAACCATAATAAAAGATATTTCATTTTTAGGTGTAAATAAAATGATCTGAATAAAAACTTTCACACTTTAGAATATAAGTTTGAGGGAGATGCTATATAAAATCAAATTTTGTTAAAAGTAAATCTATTCTTGGATTATTATGTTTGGTGGTTCATCGGGGGATGTATGCAACTGTATTTAAAAGGTCATTGTTACATTCAACTTGTTTTGCTCAGCGAATGAGTTCTGGCATGTGCGTGAGTATTCTAGTGCAAATGGGCCAGACTGAGTCTAGAAATTTGGCTATTGAGAATACACAGAAGACCCCGTGTCTGACCTGCAGATACGCAATGTTTGTTTATGTTGCCTTGTTCCATGGCGTCTGCACAAGGAGGCGATCCAGCATCTTCGCTGATTGGTATATATGCGGCAAAATAAGAGTAAGTGTCTCCTGTGCTATGCCACTTACCGAACAAACAGCACTACCACTTGGGTGGGATCTCCATTTACTGGTAAAAGCTGTGAGTGGAAGAGTCCCCAGCCTGAATTTGATGTATAAAGACCTAGTAAATGTCAGGTCAATTTCATTTAGGAAGCCCTTGAACCTTGGCTCAGTTTTTTGGTACAGCAGCGAATCAGCTCAACTGTCACTGGTGGAGGTTTCCAGTACCTTTCTCCATTTGTTTGTCCACAAGGCCTCTCTTATCCCCTTTACAGTGGAGGCAGAGATGCCCTCTGGGCGTTGCCAAAGGTCTGGGGCCCCCAGTGCAGTGATCGATTCCCTGATGTAGCTGAGCCACGGCAAAGTATTAGCACACCCTGGGGTCAAAAGGATAGCCTTCAATTCGTTTCTAAAGCATTCCAGCTCTGGGACAAGCCATAATCTCGGCCAGTACAACATTGATTTCAATCTCACTATAGCATCAATAGGGCGTATGTTTAAATCCAGTCTATAAAAAACCCGGGGGGTGCCTGGTGGGAGTTTAAGTGCTGTTTTCAGAAACTTGCTTTTGGCAATATTCAATGGGTTAACATTACTTGGGCCTCATAGCTCAGAGCCATAGGTAGCCGCAGTCATGGCTTGGGCTCTCCAGATTTCCAACAGTGGGGACATAGGATGAGAAGATGTATTCCTAGCAAAATTCAATGTGGTTGCTGCCCTGTGATTAAGGAGTAATCTACTCTTGGTGACCTGGCTGTTCCAAGAGCTGGCATTGGAGAGGCATAAACCCAAATATTCAAAGTCTGAGACTCTCTCTAAATTGACTCCCCCTAATCTGACTATTCCTCAAAATTGTCTCTGTGGGTGGATAGCCATAAATTTTATTTTGTTGGCATTTATTGCTAGCCCATTGGTAGTACAAAATAAATTAAATCTTTCTTGCAATAATTCCAGGGCTTTGGGAGTTTTTGACACCAAAAGGGTATCATCAGCGAATAGTAATGCCAGGATCTTACAACCACCCAAGACCGGGGAGTCTTTTACGCATACCATTAGGAATTCGATGCATCTGTTAATAAAAAGAAGAAAAAGTGTTAGAGCAAGGACACATCCTTGCATTACACCTCAAGCTCTAAAAATTAAGAGTGGGCGTAGTTCGCGAAGTAGCACTTCGCGAAGCTACGCAAAGTGAAGTTCGCACTACGCGAGCTACGCGTAGCACTTCGCGAACTGCGAAGTAACATGTTCGCACTGTGCAAGATGTTGTTTTCAATGATTGCACAGTGCGGACAAGCAACCGGCACTGTGCAATCATTGAAAATGGCATCTTGCACAGTGCGAGCTGTAGTTTTCTGCTGCTCGAGTAGATTTTTACTCGAGCTGCAGCTTTCTCAACGCGAACTGGTAGTTTCTCATCGCGAGCGGTCGCGAGCATACGCGACCCCTCGCAATGAGAAACCTGACCTTCTCGCGTTGGGAATCTCGCCGGGAGGTTTATTTTCCATGCTCGCGATCGCGAACAAGGAAAAAGTCTCGCCAGGATGTCATTTTGCTTGCTCGCGGTCGCCAACTTGACGTTGAGGACCGCGAGCAAGCAAAAAATGACCGCAGCACTACGCAACACTACGCTAGGCGTGTTCGCACTGTGCTACGTGCAGTTCGCGTAGCGCGAAGTAGCGCGAACTTCGCAAACTACGCGAGCGTAGCGTAGTGCTTCGCCCAGGCCTACTAAAAATACGATCAGTTAATTCACCCTCTTGGCCCCATCTCACTTGGGCATAGTTTCCAGAGTGCAGTCTCACGATTATTTCCAGTAGCACGAGAGATCCCTGTGTCCCTCAGGGCGGGACAAAGTTTGTCTCTGGGAACCATATCAAAGGCAGCCTTGAGGTCTACAAATGCTACGTAAAGGCTCCCTCCACTAAGGTCCACCATTTTCCACCTCAGTATTGAGAACCTAAAGACCTGGTCTATGGTACTTATTTTGGTGCAGAACCCAGCCTGGAATGGGTACAGAATGTTGTTGTCCTCCAGCCACATGTTGAGGTGGTTCAGGACTTGTTTGCAAAAGATCATCTGGGTTACATCTATCAGTATTATTGGGCGGTAGTTAGCAGGGGCCGCTCTCGCACCTTTGGTGCACCTGCCGCAATGGAATTACAAATGTGGTTTTATTATGGTGCCCAGATCTCAGGTAGAGATTTAAACAAGTCCTACAGAATTCCATCTGGCCAAGGATCCATACCAGCTTTTAATTCATGGATGGCCTGTTGAGTTTCTCTCAATTGGAATACTATAGTTTTGTTTGCGAGTCCTAGCCAGGACCCGAACGAATCCTGGCCCGTGTTTGGTTGGCCTTTAGGCAAGGGCTCTTGGGTGGGTGAGTCCCGCTTGGAGTAGGTTGATTTATCCTTAGTATAAAGGGATTTAAAATGGACCACCCATTCAGTAGGCAAAATGTTGATTTCAGGTCTCATTTTACTTGATTTGCTTCCATGGCTCAGTATGTGCCAAAAGGTGCCTTGGTTTTTCATCCATATGGCTTCTAGAGGATCCTCCCAAATGACGAGTCCCAGATTTTTAAACTATTTTTAAGGGTTACTTCATACCTCACCCTTGCTTCCTGTATTAATGGTTGTTGGCCATTTTTTATAGATTTAACTAGGGAGGCTTTAGCTTCCCTGCACTTTTTGTTACACCAGGCATGGTTATTAATATGTGTATGGTTACTGTTTCCTCTGATTTTAGTGAAGCAGATATTCCTGAGGACAGTGAAACAGTCATCATGGAGCTTACTGCATCCGCAGAGATGATATCATAGTCGCTCAATTGAGTTAGAAAAGGCTCTAAGTGGCTGTATAGCTTACTTAGGGCATCAGAGTTTGAAACAATACCATCCCATTTGACATTTCTCCTGTTGTTAGAAACAACTAAGGCCCCTGTCACTGAATCTTTAGTCGGGTTGCATCAGCCCCCAATAGTTAAAGGCAAGGGGAAGTGGTCCCTCTCATATCTTTTCTCAACCCTCAGATCAATCAGTGCGGCCAAAGAATAAATATCTAAGAAAAAGTAGTCAATAATATTTCTATAAGTGCCCCTTCTGAAAGTAGGATGTCTTTTAGGTCTGAGGGAGTACGGCCATTACAGGTTCTTAGTTGGCAGGAGAGTGTTATATCTACCAGTTGTAGGTTGACCTTGGAAGTAGTTAAAATGCAGGGTCCTTCCTGCTGTGGGATGCCATAGTGGCTATCTTTGTCACTAGATATTTCTCTAATGAAAACTGAGGGTTTGAAAGATGCATTAAAATCATCCCCAATTATGATGGTGATGTCTTTACTAGGAACAAGCAGGCATTCTCTCAGGTTGGTTAGAACCTCTGATTCTACAGTTGTGGGAGTTTTCCTATTATATACATTGTACAGAAAGAGCGTCTTGTCTAGGCCTGGGCGGTAAATTCCGTTCCGTTCGCGGAATTTGTGGAATTTGGGTAATTTCGCGTTCCGCGGAGAACGCGAAATTGCCCAAAATTCCGATTTCCGCGACTTCGCGAAATTTTTGCTTGTTCGCGTTCTCAAAATGCGTGTTCGCGAGATATTTCTCCCTGAGCACGCAAACAGCGATCGTGAACAGGAAAAAAGCATCGCGAACAAGCAATTCCGCGTGTTCGCGGAATTTCTGCGTGTTCGCGGAGATTTTTTACCATTTCGCGGAGATTTGCGTAACGCGATTACGCAAATTCCGCCCACCCCTAGTCTTGTCATTCCACGGCCCGAGTTGTATCCGCAGAATGTCCTTGGAGGTTCGTCATTTAACTCAAGCAGGGGAGCTATCTCATGATCCAGTCAGTCTTGTGGGTCAAGAGCACTTATGACGAAAACCTGTTACTCCCTGCAAACTGTAGTAAGGAATTACCTTGCTTATTTAAACTCAATTGGGTATTTGGAGCATTAAACTTAGGTTTGTAAAAAGACCCTATTTGGAAGTGGGCAAATGATAGTCTGGGTTTGGTCATTGAATTCCTGCGGACTCAGTAAGTTCCTTACAGATTGGGATCCACGAAAATTCAAAACAATTCAGTTGATCTATTGACGGGATGAAATGAGGTCCAGAATGCATTGGTTTGGCAGTAACAGAGTTCAATGGGCCTGGGTTCTGTTTAGCCTTAAGACTCAAACTCGAGGGTCTACCTTCTGTGGCCTGAGAAATCGAATTTCTAGCACCCTTTGGTGCTGGACTCCCCACTGCAACTGACAGGCTCAACAGCATTAACATCATTAGTCTCTGCTGTGACTGGCAACGACTTCAAGATGGAGTTGTGGAAGTTCTCATAGATAATCATCTTGTTCGTAATGGTGCTCAGTCTAATTGCTATACAGCTTAATTGTTCCTTAATTGGGCTGAGTTTTTCCTCTAGAATGGAACATAATTTCTCGCAGAGCAAACTAAAGCTGAGGTTTCTAAATCTGATGATTGAATTAGCTTGACATAATTAGATTTTCGTGTTGCGGCTACTGGGGGAGCAGGTTGTGATGGGCAGTCCAAATTTTGAAATTCCTGGAGTTTCTGACATTTCTGATATTCCCGGAGTTCCTGGGATCTCTGTATTTTCTGTGACCTCTGTGTCCTCTGTGTGGCTTGTCTGGAGGATCTGAGCTTTGGGCCTGATTTTGCTAAATGAGAATCAGGGGCAGACCTGTTTTCAATCGCCCTTTCTTTTGACCTGCCGGCTCGCAAGGATTGTGGCTAACACTATGATTTGGGCTGGGGCTAGGACCTACTCCCGAAGTGAGGTTGAGAGAGAGGCCAGGACATGAATCAGATGTGACTGCCACTAGGCTAGATGTAGATATAGCACCTGCAAAGTCTGTTCTTCCTTCTTTTTCATCTGCCATGTAGGGTAACTTTCTCCTGGGATCTACCTTAGGGGAGACTGAGTTTGTGGATTTTTATGTGGATGGCTGCACTGGACAGAAACTGGGGCCATCTCTGGGGGCATCTCCACCAATCATAAATGTTGTTTTTAAATTGATTGCACAACCTAGTTTTAACCACTACTTTACTTACACCATCCAATCAAATGTGATGTGTTAAACGTAACTTTTTAGAGCCATTTTTAACTCACCTCATTTTGAAAATTGCCTCATTCAGCTGCGGACTATTCCTGTGTGCTACTCCTCCATCCTTCAAAATGGTTAGAGTGTGGATTGTGGGTCACAGCTTTGTGTTCTAGGTGAGAGCGTTTGCTAGAAACCGAGGTATTGACAGGGACCTAGGTTTGTCCAATGTGAATATTAATTAGTTTGGCCAGATAGTGTTAAAGTGGCATTGTTTGTTTCCATTGGTTGAAAGCATTAAGGAGAAGCAACATCCAGAATTCATGACTGTGCACTGTGGTGGCAATTACCTGGGGCCACAGACTGGGGTAGGAGTAGAAATCCTAATGAAGAATACCTTTGAACAATTAATGCAACTTTTCCCTCACACTGCCTTGGTGTTTTCTAACATATGCCAGAGGCAGAAATAGAACTGGTCTTCTCAATTTTGTCCACAGATAGAGAAAGCCAGGAAACATGTTAATAAAACTGACAATAACATGGGCTCAGTCTTCAATAATAACCTGCACTACAGGAGAGATGGTGTTCACTTCACAGATGAAGGCAGCGTTTCTGAACAACTTGAAACTCTGCATTCGCTTGTATATGTAGACACCATATACACACAATGAACACAACAGCTCTTCTAAGAGCCACCCTATGTCCCAAACAGTTGCTCTTTTTAACTGTAAATCCTCTTTTTAAAAAGATTTATCACCTCAGCCCAACACACCAAAAGCACACATTCAATGCAAAAGAGCACATAATATTTCTAGTAATGGGTTCTGAATGCATATCTCAGTGGGTATAACAGAGTCTAAATGGGTATCATTTTACATGCATAAGTGGGTTTGTCAATGGGTGTAACATTGTCTTTATGTTATATAAATGGCTGTGACAAAATCAGTATAGGTATGTAAATGGGTGTTACAGTATCTCATACAGTATGTGAATGGGCGTGACAAAGTCTGTATAGGGTTTTCGATGTGTGTAACATCCTCTGCATGGGTTTGTTAATGCATGTGACAGTAACTATTTAGGTACATGAATGGGTGCCACAGTGTATGTATGACTGTGAATGCATGTCACAGTGTCTGCTTGGGTTTGTAAATGGGTGTGGCAGTGTCTTTACTGATATCTGAATGGGTTGACAATGCCTGTACGGGTTTTTGAATGTGTGTGACAGAGCCTCTATGAGTATATGAATGGGTGTGACTGTGTCTGTTTAGGTACGTGAAGAAGTGTGACAGTGTCTGTATGGGTTTGTGAATGGGTGTGACAGTGTCTGTATGGGTTTTTGAAAGGGTGTAACAGTGTCTCTATCAGTATGTGACTATGTGTGACAGTGTTTGCTTGAGTATGTGAATGGGTGTATCAGTGTTTGCATGGGTTTGTGAATGGGTGTGACAGTGTCTGCATAGGTTTGTGAATAGGTGTGACAGAGTGTCTAACAGTATGCGAATGGGTGTGAGAGTGTCTGTTTAGGTATGTCAATGGGTGTGACAGTCTCTTTGTAGGTTTTTAAATGGGTGTGGCAGTGTCTGTATAGGTTTGTGAATGGGTGTGACAGTGAAAAAAGGTGTGACAGTTTATTTATTGATATCTGAATGGGTGTTACAGTGCCTGTATGGATTTGTGAATGGGTGTGACAGAGCGTCCATGGGTATGTGAATAGGAATGACAGTATCTCTATGGGTTTGTGAATGGGTATGACATTGTCTGTATGGGATCCTCAATAGGTGTAAAAGTGTCTGTATAGGTTTGTTAAAGTGTGTCACAGAGTCTCTATGGGTATGTAAATGGTTGTCACAGTGTCTCTATGAGTATGTGAATGGGTGTGACAGTGTCTCTAGAGTTATGTGAATGGCTGTGACAGTGTCTGCATGGGTATAACAGTGAGTGTGAAAGCTTTTGTATGGATATGTAACTGGATGTGACAGTATCTGTACGGGTATCTGAATGGTCGTGAGAGTAAGAGTGAGTGTAAAAATTTATAAATATAGTTATTTTTTTCAGTTGGGCTCACTCTGCGGATCCCCCAAGGAGTTACATGGTAGGCCGCACTGAGATTTGTGAGGAATCCACGGAGTTTGCCGGGGGCCAAAAAAACAATTTTTTCAGATTTCTGACCCCATGGCACATGCTCACCCCTCTTTAATAACATGTACAAAGGGTCAGAAAAACTCTCACCTGACCTCTTCATTCAGTTTGCGAAGAAATTTTCTGCCCCGTGAACCATTTTCCTGACAAACAAAATGGTGGCTGCAACTTTTTTGTGAATATGCGGCCAGTCAATCAAAAGTTCGGTAGTGCGCATACATTCCTGGATTACCCATGAGTGGGGATCAGCGAGTAATCAGCATCCCCAGATACAGAAATCTGTTTTCCAGGTAACATCTCCAAAGTTGCTGAACAGATTTACAGCAAATTCCAATAAGCACGATCTGCATACCAAAATCTAGCTTCCTGCTGAATTTGGTGTAATTTCATCCAGCAGTTCAGGCTGTACGCGTATTCAAAGGTCCTATGAAAATTAACATGGGGAAAGTGCGTTTTGGGACCTCCCTTTTTACTTGGACCACTCTTCACAGATCACCTTGAAACTTTCCAGACAGCACTGAAGTAGTGGGCAAATTTTGTTAAAATGAATATTAGGAGATATGGTCAGCATCGTGATCAAGGTGCTTGTAAACATCTTAAATGTATTGATGTGATTGTTTTTGCCGAAGAGCAGGCAAATAAATAAAACTTTACTAACTTGCACCGGAGTGCCGTGGAGTCCTTAAAAAAAAGGAAGCTGTAATTATTAATGTAAAATCTTAAAATTGGGCACCACCTGCAATCAGGCTGCCTAGGGGAAACACACCGAGAACAGAGAACAATTTGATCAAGACTCGCAAGGAGTTGAAACTAGTAATGGCATCGGCATCAAGAAAATAAATATTCAATACTTGCACCTATTTTGTGGTCCGTGTGTGGCGAGGTTAAGCTGAGGACTCTGCGTATATTTTTATATATATATTTTTATATATCTATATATATATATATATATATATATATATATATATATAGATATTCACTGAAAAAAACATAGGTTTCAGAGACGTTATAGTTAGAAATAAGCATTTAAAAAACCTTAGAGATTCACAGAAAAAACCATAGGTTTCAGGGGTGTTATAGTTAGCTGGCCATTTCACTCGTACAAAACCACAGAAATTCCTCCGTTTTAGGGGCATATTATCAAGCCAGGCGATAAAATTATCGCCGTTTTAGCGGCAGAAAACTGTTGCTAAAACGGCGATAATGGGCTTGATAATATGCTCTCCGGAATTCCAATTGAAACCCATGTTAGACGTCCTTCACATCTAACATGGGCTTCAATTGGAATTCCATAGAGCATATTATCAAGCCCATTATCGCCGTTTTAACGGCAGTTTTCTGCCGCTAAAGCGGCAATAATTGTATCGCCTGGCTTGATAATATGCCCCATAGTTAGTTATGCTAACTATAACTCGCGCGCCCGCAATGCACTGCTGATGATTGATGTCACATATTGCATCATTCATGACATGGTCAGTGACATCACTGATGACATCACTGATGACTTCTCAAATGACATCACTGATGACATCATCCACGTGACAATCTGATACACCTCATCATACACTAGTATAACGATTCATCACTCACTGTAAAATACAGAGTACCATATTTGAAACCATTGACACACCAATACCAGTTACTACATACTTACTCACTGATTCCTAAGTCTACACACACAACTACCCATTCAACAACAGAATCATTTATACATGCAGTCACTAATTAATAGAAACTATCAAATGCACTTATACACATATATAGACATTGACACATCAGCAGTCATCTAACTCACTCATGAATTTTTTTATCACACTTACATTTACTCACTAACACAATTATTCAACAACACCTCATTTATTCTAACACGTAGTAACTCATAATTAATATGTTAAAAAATAACCATTACGGTGGCGTGCGCGAGCGCGATTCTGATTGGCCCTTAGATCTTAGTAAACATTCGAATCGGTCGAAACTAGGAAGCGGCGGCCGCCATTTTCTCTCTCGCACTCTGACAGGGGGTTGAAAAACAAAGTGAAAAAACATGAAAAGGGGCTGTTTACACAGCTCCCAAGCACCTAGCCATGTCGAGGGAGTCGCCAACGATCCCCCAAGTTGAAAAAAGCAATTTTAATTTTTTCAAAAATTTCGCCGATTACGCTTACCGTACGCGTACGGTAATAAATAATTAAAAAAAAAAAATATCCACATTCTCCCCACCCCGTGTGCAAAAGGTGCCCGAAGGGCACCTTTTGTGCATTGCTTATTAGAGATAAACAAAACATATAATTTACCTGTCACAACGATGCTCATCATATGTCCTCCATCGTGCGTTCATGGCCCATCTAGCGTAACGTGGGCACGCGGTGCGCGAAGCGCACCGCGTGCTCACTGTGCGCGCACGGTGTGCGAAGCGCACCGTGCGCGCACGGAACGAACTGCGTTAAGTGGGCGCGCACGCCACAAATGGCGTAAAGTAACTTAGCATTTAAAAAACCGTACAAATTCACTGAAAAAAACATAGGTTTCACACACGTTATAGTTAGGAATTAGCATTTAAAAAACCTTGCAAATTCACTGAAAAAACCATAGGTTTCACACATGTTATAGTTAGCTGGACATTTTACTGATAAAAAACCAATGAAATTCCCCCGTTATAGTTACTGTAGGCAACTATAACTCACGCAACCGTAATCCTCTGCTGATGACATATGTGTCTTTATGAAAAAAAAATATTTGTAATATATGTATAGCTAAAATTTAATGGAAGAAGACATGGGCAAATAAGTGTCTAAATACAGTATTAGCATCAGCAGAGGATTGCGGTCGCGTGAGTTATAGTTGCCTACAGTAACTATAACGGGGGAATTTCATTGGTTTTTTATCAGTAAAATGTCCAGCTAACTATAACATGTGTGAAACCTATGGTTTTTTCAGTGAATTTGCAAGGTTTTTTAAATGCTAATTCCTAACTATAACGTGTGTGAAACCTATGGTTTTTTCAGTGAATATACATATATATATATATGTCATTTGAGATGTCATCAGTGATGTCATGAGTGATGTCACTGACCATGTCATGAGTGATGTACTATGTGACGTCATCAGCAGTGCATTGCGGGCGCGCGAGTTATAGTTAGCTGAACTAACTATAACGGGGGAATTTCAATGGTTTTGTACACGTGAAAAGTCCAGCTAGCTATAACACCCCTGAAACCTATGGTTTTTTCAGTGAATTTCTGAGGTTTTTTAAATGCTAATTCCTAACTATAACGTGCCTGAAACCTATGTTTTTTTCTGTGAATTTCAAAGGTTTTTTAAATGCTAATTTCTAACTATGCCTACAGAGATAGGACATGTGAAGAAAGAAGAAAAAATGCACAGAAAGAAAAAAAAGAAGTGCAGAAAGAAGCAACAGAAGTCCTCAAAGACGAAGAAAAGTGCAGGAAGAAGGATAACGTGCAGAAAGAACAAAAAGAAGAGCAGAAAGAAGCCTTGTTGCAAAATCATTCTGTACCCTCAACTTTTTCAGACGGATACTGGTGGTAACTGAGTCTGACTAACCAGTCCTAGAGCCAGTGCTATGTTAAAAGACACTTAGAATACAGTGAAAACACCTACATACACTAGGGAACATTGGGGCATATCAACAACAACCGGCGATAATTATCGCTCAGCGCTCTTAGCGTGAGGATAATTATCGCCAGCTAGCGTGAATTTTTATCGCTGAGATAGCGTGCTATTAGCAACGCTTATCTCAATAGCGATAAAAATCTACACGCTAACGTGAGATTATCGCTGGAAACCCAGCGATAATCACACGTTACCTTGTTGATAGGGACAGGCAAACTTAGCCATGATATCCTCCTTCCATAGGATATCATGGCTAAGTCTGAAAATTAGCAGACGTAAAAAAGCAGCGTTAACCGCGGTTAGCGCTGCTTTTTTGTCTCTAACAGGGTTAGCGACATTCTTGATAATAGGAGAAATGTCGCTTAGCGATATTTCTCCTATTATTTTACTCTGGTACGCCCCCTTTGCATCTCATTAGAGATGCAAGGGGAAGCGTAGAGTAAAAGGGTGTTAATATTCAAATTTGCGTGTTAGCACCCTGTTGTTGATAGGGTGCTAGTTTTATCTCTGCTTTTTTGGCTTTTAAAGCCAAAAAAGCAGAGATAAAGCCCTTGTTGATATGCCCCTCAATGCGTTGGGGTCCCCCTGTGATTAGCATGACCTCCTCTGTAAGCCCCTAGTATATAATAGGGCAGGGGGATTAAAACTACCTCTTAAAACAGGCCACAGGGCGTTTTTGCACATGTTAACTCAGGCCCCGTCCCCTCCCTTCACCACTGTGTAAACACGCCCTGTGTCCCTTTTTAGTTGGGAGATTAAGTTCATTTGAATCCTGAGGGTCCCTAGGGTCCAACTAGCCCACTAGGTACCTCCAGTAAGGGCCACAGAGCTGCGTTGCAGAGAGGTGTAAAAAGTGGCACGTCCTGGACCACCTCTCTGCAATGCAGCTCAGTGGCGCTTACTGGAAGCACTTGGTGGGCTAGTTAGCCCCCAGGGGCCCTCAGTATTGAAGGGAAATTATATCCCCAATTTAAAACGTGCCATAGTGCGTGTTTGCACACGTCACCTCAGGCCCCGTCCCCTCCCTTCACCACTGTGTAAACGCGCCCTGTGACTGTTCTAAGTTGAGAGATTAAGTCCCCTTGAATCCTAAGGGTCTCTAGGGTCAAACTAGACCACTAGGTACCTCCATTAAGCGCCACAGAGCTGCGTTGCAGAGAGGTGTAAAAAGGGGCTTGGCCTCAGAACACCTGTCTGCAGCGCAGCTCCCTGGCGCATACTGGAGATGCCTGTTGGGCTAGTTGGCCCTCAGGGACCCTCAGTATTGAAGAGGAATTAATTCCCCAACTTACAACTCGCCAGGGGGCGCGTTTGCAGAGTGCTGCAAGGCGGGAGCGTGGCCTCCGGCACGATGCCAGTCTTTTATTAATTTAAATTTTTTAAGAAGGGGGGCTGTGTGGTTCCCCTTCTTATTCTAATTTATTGGCCCTGATGACCCCATCCCCCAGGGCCTGTCTCCTTATTATATTTTTTTGACCCCAATCCCCAGGGCCGGCCACTGTTTTTTATTATTTAAAAAAAATATATATTTATAGACACACCTAGGACATGCTGGACAAACGGTACGTACCTATCACCATGACGATTTGCGTGATATTCATTAAAAGGCGACTATGCATACAATGAATCCACGTGGAATGTATTTACACCACTAGCGAAGCTCTGACATGTCTGATGCCCTACCGTGCCTAATCCCGGTAGACACCCTTGTCGTTTATTTATACAAACATGGGTAGCTATTGACGGGCACATTTAATACACATGCACACCAAGCCATTCAAAGGGGATTCAACAAAAATTCGACCAAAACTATGCAAGAAACCCCCCTCACGGTTAATAAAACACACATCCACTGCCAGATGTGTAATACTTTTTATTTTACTCTCTGGAAAAGGGACGAACATCACTTGAGAGTCACAGCGCGCTCCTGGCAGAGCCCAATGCAGTGTTACACCCACCATTGCCTGCTGAGTGCCACACACCTCTGTATTGTATTCCACTAGCTAGTGCATATGCTATGACACTCTCTAGCCCATGTGCACTGTAACACCACCCCGTGAATATGTCATGCCACACTTGTTTTCGCACGGGTTATATTGCCCCATCTAACGTGCCTTCCTCGATGCCTATGTTATAACGCACAGTGCTATGCCATACATATTACAATCTGGGATCCATATCTTTGTCACAGTGCATATGCAATGTTACACTCCCCAGCACATATTTTATATTACAACTTTAGAGACTAGTTAGGTTACACAACACTGCCCTGTGCATATTACACTCCAAGGCGCATATCGCATAGCACGCGCTAGTGCCTGTGCTATCTCGTACTCTCCAATGAATCTGTCATTGCGCACAATGTATTGCATATTATATTTCACGCTCGGTTCATCTTATATCACACTTTTTGGTGCATAGTTTATACCATACACTATATCTAGTTTTCATTTTCAATCGTGCTCTCAGGACTATGTTCTATATAACACTGTGTTCACCTACCCTTTTCACGGGCATTACATTTTGCGATAGGGGGTGGAGGGTCAGGGGGTGTTTCTGCCAAGTGAGTCCGGTGTCACAGTCACAAACGTCCTCTTCTTCCTGAATAAAAGTGAGATTATGCTGCATACTTGTTCATATTTTAAGTAGTTCGCACAGACACACGTTTTAAAAACAATAAAGCTCCTAATACCCGCCTTCTCTGAACAGTTAGCTTGCTGCCCCATCCCGCTCCTCCCTATCCTCTGTTGTGTGAATCCATGGACTAGCCACCTCCCTCCTGCCATGCATGGTCTGATGTGCTGCCACTGCCCTCAATTTAGTATGATGTACCAGTCCACTCCTCCTGCCCTCCATTGCCCAATTCTATGCCCCATCATTGACCTCCTGCTTAAACTCTGTGCTTAGCTTGATGCCCCTATTCTATTTCCCCCTGCCCTCCGATGTCTTTGTGCATGCCCCTGCTCCATCCTTTTTGCCCACCATGTTCCATGGACCTGCCACTCCTATCTACTCTGAGTGTTCTGTTGAGCTGCCACTCCCCTCCCACCTGCCTAGCATTGTCAGATGACTGTAACCTATCCCACCTGCACCCTGCCTGTCCACATGCCATGCCCCTATCCTCTTCCTCCTGTCCTACATGGTCCATTGTACTGCCACACCCTTCTGCCCTCCCTGGTCTGTTGTGCTGCAACTGCTCCTCCTGCCTGCCCCGTGCGGTCTGTTGTGCGGCCCCTTCCCCTGAAATTTTTTGTCTGTGCACAGGTCCTGACCCTCCCTTCTATCCTTCATCGTCCTTTGTGCATGCCCCTGCACCCTCCTTCTTGCTCATCATAGCCATTGTGCTGCCACTAACCCTCCCACTTGCCATGCATGGTCTTCTGTGCTGCCATGGCCCCTCCCACCTTCCCTGTGTGGTCAGTTAGCTGCCCCTGACCCCCTCCCACCTTCCCTCCATGGTCTGTGTGTATGCCATCACAGTCTTGCTGTTGCTCTTCATGGTGTGTCTTGCTTCTAGTGCCCATCCAGCCTGACCTCCATGGCTATCTTGCCGCTCCTGCCCTGCCCCCTTGCCCCCAACCCTCTGTTTACATGTGCAGACCCCTACTCCCTCCCTCCTGACTTGTCTGTTCCATTGTAATGCCCCTGATCCGTCCCTCCTGCCCTTTATGGTCTGTTATGCTGCAGCTTTCTCTCCTGTCTGTCCATTATGGTCAGCTAGCTACCATTGCCTCTTGCCCCTCTGTTCTCTGTTGTCCATGTGCATGGTCCTGTCCCCTCCCTCTTGCTTTCTATGGATTGTTGTGCTGCACTCCCGTGCCGCATGCCCTGTGTGGTGTATTGTGCTGCTGCAAACCCTGATGCCTGCCCTGCAGGGTCAGTTTGGTGCACCTCTCCATGTCCCTCCTGTCCTCTGTTATCCAAGTCCAAGCTGACAGTGCTGATTGAGTGTTTGGTGTGGGGGTGTTGGAAAAATTGAACTGGGAACTGCGTTGTTTTCTTCTCTTGTTAAAAATTACTTTTACTGTGTTTTAAAAATTACAAATCGCTTTTAAAAAGACTTACTTACTCTGCTGCTACTTGCTCCTTTGCACAAAGTTCGTTCTTTTAAACCTTGCACTCGCGCTCGACCGGAACTAGCGCTTTTGCGCTAGGAGGTCAGCACTCTAGTCTTCTGGCCGACGCCTCCATAAAACGTCACCCTGGAGCGACCGCACACAAGCTGACAGTGCTGATTGAGTGTTTGGTGTGGGGGTGTTGGAAAAATTGAACTGGGAACTGCGTTGTTTTCTTCTCTTGTTAAAAATTACTTTTACTGTGTTTTAAAAATTACAAATCGCTTTTAAAAAGACTTACTTACTCTGCTGCTACTTGCTCCTTTGCACAAAGTTCGTTCTTTTAAACCTTGCACTCGCGCTCGACCGGAACTAGCGCTTTTGCGCTAGGAGGTCAGCACTCTAGTCTTCTGGCCGACGCCTCCATAAAACGTCACCCTGGAGCGACCGCGCAGCGGACGCGCGCAGCGGGCGCGCCGGCGGCGCGCCGGCGGCGCGCCAAAGGCAAGCCCGTCTGCGCCCGTCCGCGCCTCGGACGTGCCTACTGTGCCTAACACTATTAGCTATGCCACCGACACGCCTATTCATCGCACAAAGTCATCTACTGTACGACTTTGCTACTCCCGGTCACAACTGTTACAGTTTTGCCCCGATGTCCGGACTCCGGTAGTACCGGCGTTGGCGCATGTTTCAATGACTACTGGCACTGCTCCTCAGGTAGGATTGAAGTGTGGACTTCTAAACGTGAGGTCTCTCCCTAAACACTCTACAGAAATTCAGCTGTTGATTGAAGAACATGACTGCGATATTCTGTTCATGACGGAAACCTGGCTTGTACCCGGTCTGGATTTGGAACTCAGCGCCATCTGCCCCCCTGGGTTCAAAGCCTTTCATAAGCCTAGACCTAGTGGCAGGGGTGGCGGAACTGGGATGGTTTTTAAAGAAAGTTGGGATTTCTCGCCATTTGACATCGATGAGATTTCGCAGATAGAATCCTTGGGCTTCTCACTGAAAGATAGATCAGGCCATGTCTTGACTGGAATTTTATGCTACAGACCTCCGGGGACTATGAGCGAACAATCTCAACAGCAGTTCCTGGATGTGATTAGTAATTTGGCACTCACTCATCGCAGGCTACTGATCCTGGGAGACTTTAACCTCTGGCCCAATGCTATGTTGAAAACTGCGTATAATAACATCGTTTAATCTTGCGCCAATCTTAATCTTTCACAACATGTGTTGGAACCTACACACTCGGCAGGACATGCTCTTGACCTAATTTTTGCGGAAAAGAATGTAGTGACCTTGGACAACATCCTCCCAGTGGATTGGTCTGACCACCATTTAATTAGATTTAGAGTCCTGGTAACTCTTAGGGGCTGCCCCCCCCCCGCTTAAAGATAGCAATAGCGTCTTGGGCAGGGATTGGAAATCCCTAAGAAGGAAAGCTCAGTGTGCTTCTTTATTTGGGGAGTGGCGTAAGCAGTACTTGACCAGCGATAAGATTATTTGGCGCAATCTACTAGTCAGGTACAAGCAAGCCTTTGCTTCCACTAAAGCGTTGTACTTTGCCGATCTTATTTCCAACTCCCCGAATAGTGCTAAATGTGTTTTTAATATTTTGAGAGATGTTGCTAATCCTGAGTGTCTGGCGAACAAGATCATCCCCTCGCAGGATTTGTGTGATGGGCTGGCTGCCTTCTTTCACAACAAAATAAAGGGAATCCTTGAAGGCATGCAGCCTAATCCTGAAACTAGTTGCATGGTTGGAACAGGTCCTTCCACAGTGGATCCGCCTGACTGTACGGTGTTCAGGCCATGCGAAGAGGTATCTGTGAGACCTTGTCTAGATCATTGGACCTGCCCTTCTCTGGGGAATTTTTCAAGAATGGCTTTGAAAGTCTGCTCTGGTTCTCCTTTAGACCCTATTCCGCAGAAATACTGGAAGGAATTAGGGTCAGATACCTTTCCGCGCCTCCATATGATTATTAATCAGTCATTAATCAGTGGTGTAGTTCCAGCCTGTTGGAAGGATGCGTTGGTTTCCCCCCTTCTAAAAAAACCCTCGCTGGATCCCGCTTGCTACGGGAACTACCGTCCTATTTCTTTACTGCCCTATCCAGCCAAGATAGCTGAACGATTTGTCAGCCAGGAGCTTTCAGGGTTTCTTGAGAGCAACGGGATTCTGGAGGAAAATCAGTTTGGCTTTCGTCCGGGGCATGGTACCGAGTCTGCCCTGATCACTGCTGTGGACGATTTGCGAATGCGGGCGGACAAGGGTCACTCGGCAACTTTGATACTGCTTGACTTGTCCGCCGCATTCGATACGGTCAGCCACAGCATTCTCCTACATCGGCTCGAGGAGATAGGAGTCACAGGCTTGGCCCTTAAATGGCTTCGCTCCTACCTATCGGATAGACGGCAGGCGGCAGGCGGCAGGCGGTTTTTCTGCCTCCTTTCCAGTCGGATTTCCTGCCAAACAAACAGGGGGTTCCACAGGGCTCTTCTATTAGCCCCATTCTGTTCAATGTTTACATGCGCCCTTTGGTGCAGATCATTAAGTCCTGTAACATCTCTGCAGTCAACTATGCCGATGATACGCAATTGATCATCTCCTTGGATGGGGATGATCAGGTGGATTCTTTATCCACCTTTCACAATTGCATGATGGAGATGACGACTTGGCTGAGGAACAATGATCTGCAGTTTAACGGTTCCAAAACTGAGATTCTACATTGCTCAGTGGGGAGGGTGCCTTTTAACCTGCCTTCCAATTTTTGGCCTCTCCCTCTGGATACCCCTCTGGTTCCAGTAAAGACTGTTCGTAATTTGGGGGTCTGCCTTAATGAGAAGCTAAGTCTGGAGTCGCATGTCAACAAGATAGTTTCAGACTGCTATCTGATCATGAGAGGTTTACGTAGGATTTTGCCCCTTCTTCCTTCTCATGTTCGAGGTACTGTGGTCCGATGTACAATTCTCAGTCGCCTGGACTACTGCAATGCCTTGCTGCTTGCCTCCCCTGCATATCTTATTCAGAGACTTCAACGGATCCAGGCAGCTGCCGCAAAACTTGCTCTTCTTAGACCGCGTTTCTCCTCCAGCACTAGGGCCTTGTCCGAACTACATTGGTTGCCCGTGCATCAGAGAATTTTGTTTAAATCTCTGTGTGTAGCTTTTAAGGCTCTTCATGGCTTTGGCCCTTTACCACTGCAACATCTTTTTAGATGGTATACACCTACGCGCATGTTGCGCTCCTCTTCAGCTAGGTTGGCCTTGATTCCCAAAACAATGAGAGCCACCTTGGGTGGCCGTGCTTTCAGCTCTGCGGATGCACGTTTATGGAATAGCCTTCCTGTTGAGTTACGACTGGTCCAGGATTTGACCCTTTTCCGGAGACAGCTGAAAACCTGGCTGTTCCCCAGAGCCTAATTTTTAGCCTCCCCTCCGTTTTCCTCCTTCACTCTGTCTTTAGCGCCAGGATGCCCGTAGGGTTGCAGTGCGCTTTACAAATTTAAATACATACATACATACATGTCCCTACCCCATTTCCTTCCATGATCCAATGTACCATACTTGCGAACATTTTGAACTTGGTAAGAGGGAGATTTTGAAAAAAAACTGGGGTATTGATTTTCCCCTTTGAGTTACATTGAAAAAGAGGAGATTGTAGACAGGAGACAGATCAAATAAAGCCCATTTGAGCTTAAAAACATTGGACGTTTCCTGGCTGAATCGGGTCTGTTGGCATGTATGGTTGTACTACCATTGCCTCTTCCTTCTGCCCACAATGGTCTATTACATTGCCACAGCCTCTCTTGCAAGTCCTGTATTGTTGGTTTGTTGCCCCTGCCCCCCTTTCCACTGCCCTCCATAGTCTGTTGTGCTGCCACGGCCCTTCCTGCCTGCTCAGTGTGGTTAAATTGTTGCCTTTGCACCCTCCTACCTGCCTTCAATTTTCAGAGTCCGTGCCCCTGGCCTCTGCCTCTCTTGTATCCTAATGAACAACTAGATTGTTAACATTCTATATTTATTACAAAAGTGTGGAACACCTGACGTCATCTTGATGTAATCAAAACTGTAATACCTAGAGCATTTCCTTTAGAAATTACATATATGAGAGGGTCTTATTGGCATCAAAATTATGGTTAGTGCTCTAAAAGACTAAAATAAGGACATATTTTCTGAGTTTTCAAATAGCGACAAAGAACTTTTAAATTATTTGTTATCTTTATGTTTTTTTTTATCCAGTTGACCAGTTGATTAAATGTTGCACTTAGGGGAGAGGATGTGGTGTTACTTCCAGAACTGCAGACTTTGCAACTGGGGAACCAGCTTGGAGTTTCTGCTTCAGCTCGACATTCTGTGCTTCTGGTCAAATTACTTAGTCTCCCCATGTCTACAACCAAAATGAATTTGTTCTTGTGTGATGTAACCAATGCTCATGTAAAGCACTCCAATACCTGACAAGTCTGCACTATATAACACTGCAAAAACACAAAATATTAAGTGTTTTGCACACTTCCGTCATTGGGCTATATTTGGGCTACATCTGGGTGATTTTGGGCTACATTTGGGCTCTTTTGTCTCCGGTGGCCATCTTGGGAGATTTATTTGTTATGAAGTTTCCTAATTTCCTCATTTACTGCAGTCTCCTCAGTAGGAAATACTTTCAGTTTTTTACTTTGATTCCATCAAGAAGGCATTCAGATGTGTCACACATTTGCCATAAATTCAGAATGTTAGCACTCTTTTTGCTCATTAGATCACTGTAGTAAAGCTACTGCTCACCAGGGAAAACTGCTGCTGGTATTGAAAGTGCATGTTTCAGTCTGCATGTCAGAATTTTTCAATGAAATAGAAGAGGATTTGAGAAGTCACTCAAAATGTGCCCTAATTTTTCTTTCTGCAGCACTAATCATACTTTTTATGGAAAAATGAACCCCCTCATTTTGTTCCTTTTTAAATTAAATGTTTTAAGAGTTACCACTTTAATCCAAGCAAGATGGCTTCAGGTGTGCCCTACGTTTATCATAAGTAGGACTGTTAGCGCTCTAGTTGTTCTTTGGAACACTCTGGGAAGCTGCAGTAGAACACAAAGGAATCAACTGACAGTCTCTGCCCTTGTTGGATGTACATGTTTTACTGAGAATGTTAGACTTCATTCTCACATGACTGAGAAAGATAATGTGAATTTACAGAAAATAAGCTCTCAGTTTAGCTTATAGATCACCTTCCAAACCTCTGTGGGAAAAGCATGAGAAAATATTTTTCTCTCAATCATGATATCCCAGCAGAAGGCTTTTTCACATGGGGAAATCACCTTAGAACATACTACAATTCCTAAAATGAGTATGGTACCATCAACAAATGATTTATAATGTAACTAAAGTCTTAAAACCTTCTATTAACTGCAATGCTTTTTAATGAGGTGCTATCATGTATATTGGTCCCAAGATGGCTGCCAACACTTCTTGGATGAAGTGCTGACAGCCAATCAGATCTCAGGATGAGATGTGCGGTTAGGCTCCGCCCACATATATATATGATTTTACTTTTGATTTTCTCAGGAACTACTGAACAGATTGACACCAGACCTGAAAAAGGCACATCCCTGAGCTGAGGACTACCTCTCTGCCAAATTTCAAGTAATTATGTTCAGCTGTTCGGGCTGTACCTTGGACTTAAGGTCCCTATGGAAAATTGCATGGGGAAAACGCGTTTTGGGACCCCCCTTTTTTCTCAGCCCCCGCTTGACGAATCCCCCCGAGACTTTCAGGGTAGGAGCGGAGTGGAGCGCCCCACCTATTTTGAAAATTTCGCGAAGATTCGTCAACCGGCGCCAAAGTTATTCCAAATAGAATGTTGCGGATTTCCTATGGAAACACGGTCCTAACTATAACTATCTACTGGCGACCGCCAGTAGATAATATATATACATACATATATGTATATATTATCTACTGGCGGTCGCCAGTAGATAGTTATAGTTAGGACCGTGTTTCCATAGGAAATCCGCAACATTCTATTTTGAATAACTTTGGCGACGGTTGACGAATCCCCGCGAAATTTTCAAAACTAATGGGGCGCTCCGCTCAGCTCCTACCCTGAAAGTCTTGGGGTGATTCGTCAAGCGGGGGCCGAGAAAAGAGGGGGGTCCCAAAACGCGTTTTCCCCATGCATTTTTCCATAGGACCTTTAGTCGAAGGTACAGCCCGAACGGCTGAACAGAATTACTTCAAATTTGGCAGAGAGGTAGTTCTCAGGTCAGGGAAGTGCCTTTTGCAGGTCTGGTGTCAATCTGTTCAGTATTTCCTGAGAAAATAGCATTTAAAAGCATATAAATATCTATACGCGCGCACCGTGCGCACACGGTGCGTGCACGTGCGAAATTCTGATTGGTTGTTAGATGTCAGTCAACATTCGAATCGGTCGAAATCAGGAAGTGTCGGCCGCCATTTTTTCTCTCACACTGAAAAGGAAAGGGGGAAAAAAAGTTGGAAAACGTGAAAAGGGGGCAGGGAAGAGAGTTCCTGACCCCCTAGCCTTTGTCAGGGGGTCACAGAAGAACCCCCCAGGGGGAAAAAAACATTTTTTTTTTTTTGTTTTAAATCGCGGGGTGCGCGCACGGTAAAAAAAAATTAAAAAAATATATATATAATAAGAAATACATAACTTAGCATTTAAAAAACCGTACAAATTCACTTAAAAAACCATAGGTTTCACACACGTTATAGTTAGGAATTAGCATTTAAAAAACCTTGCAAATTCACTTAAAAAACCATAGGTTTCACACAGGTTATAGTTAGGTGGATATTTCTCTCGTAAAAAACCAATGAAATTTCCCCGTTATAGTTAGTTCAGATAACTATAACTCGCGCGACCGCCACTCTATCACAAGGATGATGTCATGAGTGATGCCACTGACCATGTCATGAGTGATGTAATATGTGACGTCATCAGCAGTGGATTGCGGGCGCGCGTGTTATAGTTATCTGAACTAACTATAACGGCGAAATTTCTTTTGTTTTTTATGAGAGAAATATCCACCTAACTATAACCTGTGTGAAACCTATGGTTTTTTAAGTGAATTTGCAAGGTTTTTTAAATGCTAATTCCTAACTATAACGTGTGTGAAACCTATGGTTTTTTAAGTGAATATATATATATATATATATATATATATATAAATATACATATATATATATATATATATATATATTAATTACTGGCGGTCGCCGGTAGGTAGTTATAGTTACAACCTAGTTTACATAGGAAAAGCATTTTTTGATCTGCTAATAACTTTGGCGTCGTTTCATGAATCTTCGCGAAATTCTCCCAAAAAAAGGTCTATCCAGGTCAGTTCCTTTGGTTTGGGGGTGATTCGTCAAGCGGGGGCTGAGAAAAAAGGGGGTCCCAAAACGCGTTTTCCCCATGTCAATTTACATAGGAAATTTTGCGACGAGCTACAGCACAAACTGCTGAACGGAATTACCCCACATTTGGGAGAAAAGTAGAGCTTGGTTCAGAAAGCGACCTTTTTATCCGTTCAGTAGTTTTTGAGAAATGCAAAGAATAAGAGTCAAAAAATCAATTTCCGATAGGAAACTTTGTGCAAGGCTAGAACCAAAACTACTAAACGGAATTACCCCAAATTTGGCAAAAAGGTAGTGCTTGGATTGTTGCAGGGATTCTGCTTATGCACAGAACTACGCGCAGGAAACCAGGACCTCAGTGAATTGTGGTGTACCAAAAACTCACCTCAGAACCCAGAACCCCTTATCCGACTAGCATCAGTGTCCCATTCGTTATCCGAGGTTTAGTTCGGCGGTCCCAATGTATAGACAACCCAGAACAAGCGACTTAGTGTATTTCTCAGGAATGGTGGGAATCAGAAATACCTGTTCATAATTATTCTCATATCAGTCCACAACAGAATAAACAGAGACACGGTAAAGTTTAAAGAGTTTATTTTATAAACCTCGTGTCCTAAAATGCAGGCTAACATAAGCAGACAAACGATTAAAATCAAAACCATCAGCATAGTTACAATACCATAGAAAATGAAAGGAGTAATCATACTAAAATGACAGTGGATCTAAGCCACCTTCCTTTCGGTAGCAAATTAATAGTATTATTTATTAGACTAGTAAAAGGTCTCTAGGCTTGACTGGGGAACCCCATACCGTAAAGATCAGCTCAGTGAGATCACATCACAGGATCAGCTAGGCTCTGCTCCTGGGAAAGCTCTTCTTCCGAATGTAATGAAAACATGTAACACTGCAATATTAAAAGCACCCGACTTTCAGGTATTTGCAGCTGCGTGCGTGTTATGGCTAAATAGTGTGCCGATCAACCTGAACTCAACAACATGCACGGTCTAGCGACCCAGACTGTTTATTTACACTATGTGCAGACCAAGGTCGCTGCTCACTGTTTGGGATGTGAACAACAGACAGTTCTCATGTGGAACAAAGTCGAGCAAGCATTTCTCAATTTAATAACATGTGTCTACAGTGTCGTGTGCAAAAACAGCAAAAGCGGCAAGATGGCTTTCTAACATCTAACGTGGTTGTGCTAACTTAGCATTGTACATATATAGATAACGATCTTCACTACAGGATCAGAAAGCAACCTTTTTTTAAATGGTGTAAATACGTTCAGTAGTTACTGAGAAATTAGAAAAATAAAAGTTTTGATATCTGGGCAGAGCCTAAGACCCCTGCACGAGCTTCACTGTGATTGGCTGTCAACACTCCAAACCAGGAAGTGTTGGCAGCCATCTTGTGTCTCGGTAGAAGCGAGTCACCAGAAAACAGAGAAACAAAGGTATAAAACAAGAAACACCCTGAGCCCCTAGGCCTGCTCAGGGGGCCCCAGAAGGACCCGTAGGGCCAAAGAAAGCATTTGGAAAAAAATATATATATGTTGGCACAATTCGCGCTGGGGTTGAGGGTTCCTGCGTTTTATTTTAATGAGACCCTGGGGTGGGATAGGTCCCGGGGGATTTTTTTTAAAAATAATAGCGGGGGCTCGCTGGGGCTGCGGGAGCCCGCGGGTGTCCCCGCAAACCCGGGGCTTCACTTATGTTGAGAGGGGGGTTGCGCGGCCCCCCTGCTGGAGTCTTCCATGTGCTTATAACTTTGGCATCGTTTGACGAATCTTTACTAAATTGTAATATCCGTCTTTCTATTTTAAAAAAAAGTTTCTCTTTTTTGATCTGCTCCTATCTTGAAATTTAGGGGTGCATTGAGGACGTACAAGGTTGGTTGTTGATTGAAAGCAAGTTTATTGTGAGATATTTGCACCCACGACTGGAGCCATCCAGCTGCGAAGACATATTACAGGGTGATTGGTCAGGGGGGGCTGAGAAAAAAGGGGGGTCAGAAAAAGTGTTTTCTCAATGTATTATCCATAGGAAACTTTAGACCAGGCTACAGGTCAAACTGCTGAACGGAATAATGCCAAATTTGGCAGGGAGAAATGTCTTGGTCCAGAAAGCGCGCTTTTGTTGAAATGGTGTAAATCTGTTCAGTAGTTTTTGAGATATTAATGGAAAAATGTATATATATATCTGGAATGTGCCTAACTCCGGAGCACAAGCTTGCCTCTGATTGGCTGTTAACACTTCAAACCTGGAAGTGTTCTCTGATTGGCTGCTAGCACTTCAAACCAGGAAGTGTTAGCAGCCATCTTGTGCCTCGCATCGAGTGAAAATATAAAACAAAGGTCCAGGGGGAAATTTAATATACTGGAGCTCTGTCTGTGGTTCCCCTTTCAAGCTGCGTCTCCCTACATCAGCAGGTAACGCACCCTTTTCCCCCATCAACAGCATACCTCCAACATCATTCTTGGGCCCGCAAGTCTCCCTCTGCGAATCACATGTCGGCTCACAGCTCTTCGGGTGCGAGTTCTCTGGCCCGCAGTTGTATCTGTGAAGCCAAGACTGGAAATATATTGCAGGTCTCTCTATGCGAGATACGCTCTTCACAGTCCCTCTCCCCACATCACTGTTCCGCAGCTATGACTTTGGAAGCTGATGGCCCGCACCTTTCCCTATACCAGTCGGCCCGCAGGTGTTCCTCTGTGAGCTAGCCCACAGCTCTCCCTCTGCGAACTGATGGGCCATGGTTCTCCCTCTATGAGCCTGCCAGTCGGCTCGCAGCTCTTCATCTATGAGCCAGCCCGCCGGCTCGTAAGTCTCTGAGAACAGATGCAATGGAGGCAACGATCATGCAGGTTGGACACCCAACACTGCTCCGACATCCCCTAGCTGGAGCTCCTTGTCAGCCATCCCCCCTCACCCCCAACCCCTACAAACAAATGTGACAGTCACGTTAGGGAATCTGAAACGTAAAAAACTTGGGTAATGTTAATTATTAATAAGAAGATGCTTGTGAGGTTGGACAAATAAGAATCTTAGTCATGTATGGATTTACATATAAACAGTTTATTAAAATAAAACAACAATAAATAAAACTATGTACAGCCATGTCGTGTCATCGCTGGACCATTTGGGAATCACAGCCTGCAAGACAAAAAGAAAGATAAGATGGTGCGTCATGCGTCCAGCAAAGGAGAAAAAGAAAGAGAGAAAGAGTGAGAGAGAGGGAGAGAGAGAGAAACAAAGAACGAGTGAGAGAGAGAGGAAGACAAAGATAGAGAGAAAGAGTGAGATACAAGGAAAGAGAAAGAGTGAGAAAGAGTGAGAGAGAGGAAGAGAGAGAGGAAGAGAGAGAGAGAAAGAATGAGAGAGAGGAGGAGAGTACAATTCTGTCTGCAATTAATAATTCATTTCTCAATGTATATTGTGAGCTTTACTGACCGCAGTGTATGTAACAAAAGATGAAATATGTATGGAATACATTGTCGAAATGTGTAGGTTTCGGGGACGTTATAGTTAGTTGCCTACTGGACTCTGAAAATAATAAATCAAGCCTGAATTCGAACTGTGTAGACTGCCATTCAGTGTTCCTTTGGACTTGCAAGATGAATTTGGTCACTGTACTAAAGCTATAATTGATATCAAATAAGTTCTTGAAGCAAGGATACTAAAAGGATATTATTTAGGTTTCGAAGACGTTGTAGTTAGTTGCCTACTGGACTCTGCAATTAATGAATCAAGACTCAATTTTAATTGTGAGCCCTGCTGACCGCAGTGTAGGCCGGAGGCAGTGGTCAGCAAGGGCCCACAGCCATGTGGTGTTTAGTTGAGCTGCACACTTAGTGGCACATGAAGCAACCAGCATGTGCAGAGCCTGCGATGATGAGCAGGCCGCATTGGTAGCAATATCTTTTGTCTAATGAATTCTGCCTTAATAACGCTACGTGATGATGACTTGTGGTGCATTAAGTTAGTGGCACCTGAAGCACTCAGCGTGTGCGCACCCTGCGATGATGCGTGGTCCGTGCGGGCCGCACTGGTAGCAATGTCTTTTGTCTAATGAATTCTGCCTTAATAAGGCTATGTGGCGATGACTTTTGGTGCAGAGAGTTAGTGGCACTTGAAGCAACAGTGTGTGTGCACCCTGCGATGATGGGGGGTCTGGGCAGGCCGCACTGGTAGCAATGTCTTTTGTCTAATGAATTTTGCCTCAGTAAGGCCACGTGGTGGTGACTTGTGGTGCACTGAGTTAGTGGCACCTGAAGCACTTAGCGTGTGCGCACCCTGCGATGATGTGTGGTCCAGGCGGGCTGCACTGGTAGCAATGTCTTTTGTCTAATGAATTCTACCTTAATAAGGCCACGTGGTGTTGACTTATGGTGCACTGAGTTAGTGGTAAATCTGGCGCTCAGCGTGTACGTAGCCTGCAATGATGCGTGGTCCGGGCAGGCCGCACTGGGAGCAATGTGTTTTGCCTACTGGACTGCATCATCTACAATTGCCACTCCATCTGAATTGTGAGGCCTGCTGTCCACCATGTTGTTCGAAGGCAGTAGTCTGTACAGACAGAAGTCTGCGGTGCTGTGCCACTGTGTTCGCAGGGGGCCTGTGTAGAGGAGGCAGGCGGACATGGCGGCTGCCACATGGCAGGGTGAGGGCCGCTGCTCTGGCGGACGTGTTGGCCAGAGCCCCGGCCTATTTATTTACACTTCGCTGTAGTGGCATACGTTGGACCAGCCCACTGTGCTTCCGCTTACAGGGGACGACACAGGTTCATGACCGAGATCTTCCCCACTGCCTGAGGTAACATGGTTGCGTCCACTGTCCACAACACTACAAGCACCAGCAGTATATGTACACATGGAGATGTTTGTGCTCTGCATAGTGAGGTCTGTCCAGCACATCACCGCTACACTTGGCATCGTGTTCATTATTATTGGTGGGTGACTTGCATCCTTCACACATGTTTGGTTGCCACATCTTGCAACATTCAGCTATTGTGTGGCTGAGGGGCCATGCCATTTTTGGAAGGTTCGCTGTCCTGTTGTGCGCAGCCTCGTGGTAGTGGGGGGGGTCCGGGCAGGAGGTCTTGAGGGTGGTGGGAGTGGGTTTTGTGGCCTTCTTGGGTGTGGGAGGTACATGATCAGTAGCTTTATGACATGAGTTGGTCTTCAGATGTGATTCTGAGCTCGTCTCCCTTTCACACTGTAGGTAGTTGTCCTACTTTACACCAGTGAAAGGCAGATGTTACATTCCTACTGCTAACTCAGCTTATCACCTGTTTTATTATTATTATTAGCGTTAGTTGTTGCTCTCATTTGTGGAGATTTTGGTTTGTGGAAGCTATTGCTTGAAAACTGGCGCTATCGGCTGTTTTCACCAGGTTAAGAATGGAATGATAATGTAAAATCACTGAAAAAACCATAGGTTTAATGAACATTATAATTAGAAATTTGCATTTAAAAAACCTTTTAAATTCACTAAAAAAAACATAGGTTTCAGGGACGTTATAGTTACAAATTATCATTTTAAAAACCTTTGAAATTCACAGAAAAAACCATCGGTTTCAGGGACGTTATAGTTACAAATTAGCATTTAAAAAACCTTTGAAATTCACTGAAAAAAAACATTTGAGATGTCATCAGTGATGTCATCAGTGATGTCACTGACCATGTCATGAATGATGTAATATGTGATGTCATCAGCAGTGCATTACGGAGGCGTGAGTTATAGTTAGCTCAACTAACTATAACAGCTGAATTTCTATGTTTTTGTACGAGCGAAATGTGCAACTAACTATAACGTCTCCGAAACCTATGGTTTTTTTAGAGAATTTCAAAGGTCTTTAAATGCTAATTTGTAACTATAACGTCCCTGAAACCTATGTTATTTTCAGTGAATATTAATATATATATATATATATATATATATATATATATATATATATATATATATATATATATATATATATATATATATATATGTGTGTGTGTGTGTGTGTATGTATATATACACACACACATGTATATATATAGAGTGGCTGCTATCTATGGGGCTGAACTCTGGGGACATAAGCAGACAGTGTCTCTCTCAAAGGCTGAGCAATCTTTTTTAAGATCTCTTCTAGGGCTTCCTTCCAGCACACCGTTGATCCCCCTTAGGTTTGATCTTGGGTTAGTCCCAATAGAGGAGATCATCAGTGCAAGACCCATTTTGTACTGGAAGAGGCTGTGGTCAGTGCCCGAACTGTCCTCGTATAAATTAGAATTTGTAGAGATCTGGCCTGCACTTAAATCTAAAAAGATCCCTTGGCTTCTGCATATTAATGCAGCTTGCACCCAACTAGGACTTCCGGAATTGTGGGCAAATCCGGAAGCAAGTTGTTCCGGGATACCAAGGAAGGAACTTCTTTCTCTGGTGTTCATGAAATACTTTTCTTCTCTTTCGAGCTCTTCAGCTATGGGTAGGTTGACCTTAGAATTCCTCATGGTTAAACAAGATCCTAAACTAGAGGAATTCATGGATCAAATAGAACCCCCACTTGCTCGTAAATTGTATATTCAGCTAAGGTATGGTACCCTACCTGTTAGGTCCTTTTCATCCAAGTGGCAGACACAAAACCAGGAAAGTTGTCCTGCTTGTAATTACAAAACAAGAGTCTGTTGCACATGTGCTGCTTTTTTGTCCTGCTTACCATCCAATTAGGAAATGTTGGCTGATTCCCATTTGTAGGAATCTGGGATTTCATCATTTTAAGCAGGCTTGCAGGACGTTAGTCTATGATACTCATCCCAACATTGTTTTTGCTGTATCCCGCTATCTCCACAGCATGTGGCGTAGGAGACAAACGTTTTTAACCTAATCACTTTCACATTGATAACTTGAAGTTTAATCTTTTTCTAAAATGTTTTTAACTTTAAATGCTATTTATTGTTTTATTGTGCTATTATAATTGATGATATACGTATGTGCACTTTTATGGTCTTATGACCGAAATAAAGTTATCAAGCTTATTATATATATATGTATGTATGTATTCACAAATGATAACAGCATGTGTGTACTTTAGTTCGGTCGGATTTTCCACTGGGAATTGTATTTTTTGTTTTGTTAATAGCTTTGGCATCATTTGATGACTGAACAACCCCAAAAAAATAGGGGGTCCCAAAAGTAACATTTTTTAATTTTAACTCCCACACAAGTCTTTGCTTTTAGATATGAGAAAAAAACAGCTTGGCAGAGTTACACCAAATGTGACATGAAATTGGTGATTCACTCAAGTAAGTGCTTGCTTGCTTTCATGTAACTCTGTTCAACAGTAGGCAAGACATTAGCGCTTACAAATTGTACCCTACTGGTCATGAAGAGGTTACATTTTAGATATTCCTGGACCAATAATTCACAGAGTTCTTTAAATCTGTTTTCACAGACCTCTAAAAATGGGTACATTAAAAAATACTCAGATGTGATTGAACAAGATGTCTTTGTACCCCATTGTCCTTTTCTGGCTTGGTTTCGGCTTTCAGGTCTACAAACTTGAAATGATCGGATTGACTGGCTGCAACTACGAAAAAAACTTTCTGGCTGTTAGTAGTGGATAGTAAGACTAAGTACCCGCATCCTGAAAAATACTTGAAGGGCATCTGTAAGGGAAGGGTGAGAATACCCTAACCACCAGGCTCTACTGAGGGGGCCCAGTAGGAACCCCATGTGCTCAAATCATTTGTATTTTTAAAAAGAAAATTGGACTGAGGGTCCCAGATCCCAGTGCTGGAGTTGTAGTCCCAGACAAGCAGGCCCCTCAAAATCTACAAATTCTTTATGGGAACTGCAAACCTGGTGCAAACTACAGATATAGGTCTGCAAATCCACGAGTTTGAGGATCCAAAACCAGATCCATGCATCCTTCAGAAGGTCCAATATGGATCCACAGAACCACAAATCATGTGGAAATATCCTCTGAGCCTACAAAAATGATGGTTGAGCTCAAGCCTTGTCTATAGGCTGGGTCCTGTGGCCAACCCCTGTTACATGCTGCCAATGGTCATTTGTAGCAGGCAATGGCTGGCCAAGGTGATGAGGCCATAAGGTCTGACCAGAGGACAGGCCCTGCAGCAAACCTTCATTGCTAAAGGCCATTTCTAGGAGGTGCTGGATGCCTGCAATTAACACCTTCTGCATGTACACGACTGTGCTCTGGGCAGATTGGCCACCCATGGCAAGTGAGGAGCAGGCCTTGGCCAGAGACCTGACCCTGCAGTAAATCTCACTACACACAGTGGAAGGACATGTGTAGATATTGATGTAGGTATAAACATAGATATAGGTGCTGATGTAGATAAAGATATAAAACATTTCCTGTAATAGTGCTAGTGAAGTTATGGTTAGGTCAGAGATTCCACAGGAAAGCATTATTTGTTTTCTGAATAATGTTGGCACCATTCAACAAATCTGCACAAAACTTTCCAAATAAAGTACATACATTGTGGGTTTGTCATAACAAGTTTCATGTAGATCCATCATGCTGGGGCCGAGGAAAAGGAATGACACCAAATTTTCAGAAAGGTACTTTTCTCAATGGATTGCCTCCCTTTTTTTGGCTTGGTGAAAATCTATGTGGCCCTTTTTGACAAATCAGCATTTAAATAGGTGCTTGGGGTGGGCATAAACAAGTTCTGATTCGGAGATATCTGATCTCTTAATGTGTGGAGGGTCTGTGGATCTTGATCCGCAAACTTCAATGGGTCCAAAGTTCAAAACAGATTTTTTCCTGTCGACCATTTTGATACCACTGATCCAAAGATGGAACTGTGGTACTGAAACAATGCAATTGGCTGGTTGCAACAGTGTGAAAAAACTTCTCATCTATAATTACAGAATGAAAGGATTCGGTTTCCACGTCCTGAAAGTCAAAAATAGGAAGGTACATAAAGGAGGTAGGATGAGCACATACTGACCTCCAGACTCTTGTGTAGTCACACAACAAAACTGGAAAGGACTTTGAAGCATGCCAAAGGCGAGGCCCCTTGATTCTTGTGGCTCACCACAGCTGAAAATGGCCAAAGGCTGTGGACAGTTGGGGTTTGACACCTGCAAAAGGAAGGGCACAGGTCCTGCACCCTGTCACTGCTGCACACGCCCAAACGCCATGGACAGCAGGCATCGGATTACCATTGAGTGTGGGGTACATGGCTGACTGGAGCCCTGGCCCTGTGCCCCACCTGCATTCTGCATGGCCAAAGACCGTGCTCAGTGGGCGTCAAACGCTTGTGGAGGATAGGGCAGAGAGTGCCACGGAGAGTGGGTTGTGGGTCCAGGCCCTCTGCCCCATGTTTCATCATGTGCATCTGGGGTCAGACTCTAGCAATTGGTGCAACATCAGAACTGGTCTGGAGCCAGGCCATGTGATCTGCCTACCACAGCACACATTCCAAGGGAATGCGCAGTGAGCGGTCAGGTGCCCGCAGGGGGTGCGGTATGGCCCTTGGCTGGAGGCCAGACCCTGTGGCACTGCTTCTACAGCGTGGGAAACACAAGGAGATGATGGACGGAGTGCTGAAACTTTTCAGACACTCACCTCCAGTCACAGATCTGGGTTGAATCCATCATCGTTCTGTAGCTCATTTCGCCACCTCAGTGCAGACCCAGCTATATGCAAATCAGTCTTGACCCTGTGCCTCATGGGAACAGTCCAGCCCGAACTGCCAAGCCAGGTGTTCCCTGAACCGGAAACAAGTATACTGGGACTAGTTTCGGGGTAACACCCTCCATGAGCCAGGTTAGCTTGAATCCAATGGAAAAGTGTGCAAGGGACCCACATCTGGGCATGCCCTGCCAACTTAGGTTCAAGGGCCATGAAAGCAAGGATCAGAGACTTGTGGAGGGTGAGACACAGAGTCTGGTTGTGAAGCAGGCCCTTTGACCCATCTTCCATGGCGCACACTCAAAATATGTGTGAAGTGGGGTTAAGACTCCCAGGGAGGATGAGGTAGGGGACCTGGGGAGGAGGGGAGGGAGAGAGACCGCCATCCACAGTGCAAGCCTAAAAGCAGTGGCATTGGGGGCGTTGGGGCGTAGCCCCCCCACCCGTAGCTCCCTCAGCGTTTCTAAACTTAAGTAAACTGAATCAGTTTACTTAAGTTCGAAGACGCCGAGGGAGAACCAACTGACAATCATGTCAGTCAGCATGACGTCGGACCGCCCACCTCCTTCAGAGTCTGAAGGGGGTGGGCGGTCCGGCGTCGTGTTGACTGACATGATTGTCAGACCAGGGGCAACAGGCAGCAGCACAAGTGCTCATGAGTAGGGAAGGTGAGCGAATTTTCACCCGTGCCCAGTCATGCGCACTTGTGTTTGCACTGGCTTGCGCATGCCCATTAGGAGCCCCTCAGTCTCCTAATAGGCAGGCGGCGGGCGTAGCGTAAGCTGTGCCCTCAGCCAATCCTCAAAAGACCAAAACAAGAAGCCAGTGCTGCACACGACTCACCTATACCTAAAAGGGGGAACTGAATGAAACAGTAACACCAGCAACCGCTTTTTCCGCATCAGTTCTGAGACGAAGGATCGAAACAAAGAGACATGAGACAAAGAGACATGAGTACCTACTCTCCTTGAGATTGAGCGGACGCCGAGATTGATTCTCTACGTTTATCTTCAGTCTAATCTGGCGGCCCCGTCGGAGCACTAGTTGCTCCGTACAAATCAGCAAAGAAAAGATACTACTTGATTCTTCATGCCCACACGTGTCAAGTATATAAACACACCGAGACTTGCTCCCAATGAACATAAGACCGGAGACTTACCAAGCACTCGCCGCTGTATGAATACCCTGTCGGGACATACCACAGCTTCACAAGTCACAAGTCACGGATTGAAGTAGTGACAATTTTGAAAAGTTTGGCTTGCTTTATTTTAAGCTATATGTTGGTCCTGATGAGAATCCCCGTACAATAAGGGATTCGAAACGCGTAGACCCCCTTTTCCGCTTTTGGCCAATCTTCTCTAAAACAACACAGTGTAGTGTTTTACAAACTATGCCAAATGCTTTCTTATTGATGGCCTTTTTGTCATCAATGTATTTGGCATGTAAATTATGCAACAAACGCTGTATGCAATATGAGAAAGGCACTTAAAATGTGTTTCTTTAAAACATTGGAATTGTTCACTTTAGTGACAATTGGAAGTGATAGCTTCTAAAGATGAACTTAGAGACATTCATGAGATATCCTGGCCCTGATGATGAAGCTATTAGTGACCCTAGAAAGAGGTCAGTTGTCCTGTGGCCCCTGCATCCACCCTATGTTGTTGTTATAGATGGAACAACATCATAATACATTGCATGCATGCATCCACCACCAATCCACCCATCCACAACTGGGAAATTACTGATTTCTGAGCAATGGATGCATAAAACATTAAGGTATTCCATGTTAGTGATATAGTTTTTGTTTATGTTTCACATGTTTTACTTAATCTTGCATTCCATAAGAGTGCCCACTATTTCCAGGATGCTGTATTTCTGTATTTTGTTGTGTAGCATATTTCTTGTACAGTGCATACTTTGAACTGAGTTGCATTCAGGCATTTTTAATGGGCCACCATTGAGAGCTTTAGAGCAAAGGCTGAAGGCTGTGTCAATTTCTCACAGTGCCTGTCAGTGGGTCAAAAAGGTGTTCAGAAAACTTAGCCATCCAACCCCTGGCCTCTCTGCTGAACAATCAAAGCAAAGGTCACTTATTTAAGTTGCGATTGTGATTCTGTGCAACTGTGTGTGAAGGAGGTACACAGTTGCCAAAATATTGAGAAGGCAATTGTAAAGGAAAATACAGTGCTTACAAGTGAGTCAGTGCGTTGTGTTTTTGGGGGTTGATTAATGTTGGACTTTGACATTTTGTGCTGTTTTTGGGGGTTGAAAAGTGAACTTCTCTGATTATACTGAACAAGCGGCTGGCTACCTACGTCAAATCTTTACTATTGATTTCATAACACTTTCGCAAGTGCTTTATCAACCTTCCTGCTTTCTCAAATTTGCTTGAAAATGCTCCATTTATCCACTCTTTTTCTTTTTTTAAACCCCAGTAGGTTTTTTGGGCTCGCTCGCTACGCTCGCTCGCCTCAGTGCAGTACCACCATAACTTTCTGCTCATCACTTTCAAATGTCACCAGCCGCCACTGCCTAAAAGGATGTACAGAGCTCGGGTCAGACTTCCACAAAGGTTGGTGTGTACCGCTGACCTCTGGCCAGGCTCTGCGTCCCGTCCCTGTAGCCGTGACAAGGATCCACTGTGGAGGGTCGAGTGGAGACGCATGCTGTACTTCAAAACCTACGTATTACTCTTGCTGGTTGTATGAAAATACACTATTTGGTTGAGTTTTGTCATTGTTTACATCCTCGGACCATCTCCAGAATCACCATGGTACACCACAGGAAATCCATGCTGCAAAAATTGATTTTGCTTTAGATCCTCTGAGGATCTGCCCGTTTAAAAAAAGTGTAAAAGAAGTTTTCATTATAAAAGGAAAATACATTTATAAAGCAACAGTGGCTCTGAAAAGGGATTTTTTGTTCATGATGTGAACAGTGCAGAGAAAGGGGTGCTCTCTCAGCCAACCCTGGTTTCACACTGTTGTAGGATATGAACAGTGGGAGTTGGCCACCTGTGTGGGATCAGTTCCTCCTGCAGTACAGCCCCACTGAGTAGGGGCTGCAGATGCAAAACGCGGGGTTTTCCTATCCTATGGAGGGTGGGGTACAGGGCTTAGCAGGAAGGCTTTACACTAACCCCTGCTGCACATGGCCAAAGAGCATATGTAGAGGGGGGTGGATGCCCATGGAGGGTGGGTCGCAAGGCCTTGCCAGAGGATAAACCCTATGCCCTAGTCCCGCTGCACGTGCCTGAAGGTTTTGGACAGTGAGGTAAGGATGGAGCAGGCCCTATGGGCCCACCCCCACTGCACTCAGCCTTTGGCCATTAGTAAGAGTGGGGAAGAGAGTGTGGCCATGCATCACCCGCTGCACACAGCCATAGGCCATGGACTTCAACGACTGACAGGCCAAAGTGAGTTGAATGCAGGACCAGTATGGAGACAAGGCCCTGCAGGCAACATTCCCAGTACAATCCCTCTCACTCGCTTGGCTACTTTCATGCAATCTGTAATTGCCTCTCTAATGCACAGTTCTAGTCATCCATCTCTCTAACTTATATTTTTCTTTATTTTTTTATTACCATAAGTGATGGTTTTTAAAGAACGTTTTTTTGTTTTCATAAAAGTGTTTGTGCTTTTAATTTTGGGGGAGACAGAAACACAATGAAACCTAAACAATGGAATAGGAAAAGTTCTAACAAGTCTGCTGAAAAAGAGGGACTTGGTATTTTCTAGCTAGCGCACTCCTTTCTTCCATGAAACTAACTGTCCTGCAGGCAAAACAGTGTAGGCCAATAGTAGTGAAGCATACAATACCCGTATCCTACTCCTGTTGAAAGGCATCCAGAGGCAATCTTGTGCATCCGTCAGCAATATGCAATGCACTACGGATGTAGACGATGCCTCTTCGGAGTGCCACTTCCTTTTGGCTGCATTACATTGGGGTTAATGCCAAGCATTAAGGTGCTTGTGCATCAAAGATGTACCAAAAACTGCCACACATACAAAGCACCACTCAATACAGACCCAGCCTTGCTGAACATCTGCATACAAGTCCATTAATAATCAAGGCACATCCACTCAGCCAGATGTTGTAATGTATTACTGGTTTAATGCCTCCTCCTTATTGATGTCCCCTGCCTTGCTGCTCTGCCATTGGTGATGTCATCGCAATGTTTGGAGTGTTTGAGTTGGAGAGAGAGTCAGTTGGAATGGATGGGCTGAGAAGTAAGCAGGCTGCTCCTGGTGGGGCCTAATATGTATCTATCTTGGTTCCTGTAACCAACCAACAAGGAAGTAACTTGATGAATAAATCTACTATCCTATTCTTCATCACTCAGCCTATGTACATTTCTTCTTTGTAACACTGGCGACGATCTGGAAGAACCCACGCATGAACTGAGGTGGAGACTTTAAGGACTCTAAGGTATAAGAATTTCTTTTATGAGTGAAAGCTACGTATCTCAAGCAAACTGGCCCCCCCACCCAAGCCCCACCAGTGACCCTGTCATCGGTTGTCCACAACTCCAGGTGCCAGTTCCTGCTGCTTGGTCCCTGTATAGACCTGCTGTAACTTGCTGTAACCTGCATTGGGAGAGCATCATCTGTGACCTGGATATCAATCTCCTGCTACCTGGACAGCCTAAAACCTGGGCATCTGAGGATTCTTTTGAGTGTTGGCCTGCTTTCACACTACCGGCACAAGATTTTTCTAACTTGTAAGTAATCTTAATTGTTTACAATGGCATGATTCAAGAAAGGAGCCAGAGACTTGAGCATTGTACAACTTTTCTGAGAGCCCCGCTGTTATCTTTGTTGGTGCTAAACTACCTCAGTGAGACCGAACCGTTAAAGCTGTTAATCAGGGCAAAGATCGAGCCCCGGTGTCATTGTGTCACAGTCATGCATAGTATGTCTCAACAAGGTCTACAGAGCAGCCCAGTCATTTGGATTATTGTCCGTAAAGGTGTGTGACATTTTTTTTTTAAAGAAAAGGGAAAATAAGTGCACTAAAGCATCGTTTGAATTGCCTGCGGCAGTTACCTGGAGCGAGCTCGTGCGCGCGTGCAATCCATGTTGACGCCATTGTTGTAGTTGCCAGGCGGTGTCGTCTGTGACATCTTTGGTTCCAATCTCATGTGCTGCCAAAGACGCTCTGCTGTAACGACGTGCAGTAGCCACCCGGCTCTGCATTTGTTACGTGCCGCCATCTTTGGAGTGGCACTCACCACAGCTTATCACAAGTGTGATGCGATTCTTGCCAACCATGTGCGTGCGTACGCTGTGTGTGTTGTACACTACGCAGCTTCAAACAAATCACAGAGCGGTGTGGAGCCGTTATTCTGGAAATCAAAGGTATCTCCTGTCACCAGCATATTTAATGGACATTCTTCTGCCGATAGAGGTATGGAGCGCACTGGATTTAGAGCGCTGCATCATGCATGGAAGAATTTAAGTCAAGCAAAATTGCGGGTCTCAAGCTGTTTGCGACTGTCATCTCGAGTGAGATTTCGCTCACTGGTGGTAATGGGGGACATTTTGGTTGTTCTTGGGAGCACAAGCTTGATATTTTACATGTTCTTGTTTTTCTGTCACATGTTTGCTCCATAGTTCTGCTTTCCTACTATGCCTTTTCCTATTAGAGGGGGTGTGAGAGTGTTGTGTCCTTGTTTTGAATCTGTATGGAATAGAGGGAGTGTCCCAGGTCAGTGTTGTGTCCTTGTTTTGAATCTGTACGGAATAGAGGGAGTGTTCCTGGTCAGTGTTGTGTTCTTGTTTTGAATCTGTATGGAATAGAGGGAGTGTCCTTGGTCATGTTGGTTTACGCTTTTTGAGTAATTGTTGCCTCGTGAGAGGTGTTTGGACTGTGCGTTGTGTGTGTGCACATGAGAAGACTCCTTCTTATGAAGCTTCTCTGACTTATCGGTTTTGGTGATACCCTCTGAATGGAAGTTGCCTCGTGTAAGGTGTTTGGACTGTGCGTTGTGGGTCCGCATGTGAGAAGACTCCTTTTTGCTAGGCTTCTCTGGTTTACCACTATTTTGTGGTTTTGGTTATCTATTACCCTAGTGTGAGTTAACGTGGGTGTGTACTCAGTGATTTATAAAAAGGGACACTTTTCTTGTCCTTTTCCTATCTTTTCTAAGTGGGGTTGGGCATGTGATTTTTATGAAATTGTTGGACATCTTGTTGTGTATATTTCATCTTGCATACAACATTGTATAATCATTATAGGGGGGGAGATGTGTTGTAATGTATTACTTGTTTAATGCATTCTCCTTATTGATGTCCCCTGCCTTGCTGCTCAGCCATTGGTGATGTCATCGCAATGTTTGGAGTGTTTGAGTTGGAGAGAGAGTCAGTTGGAATGGATGGGCTGAGCAGCAAGGAGGCTGCTCCTGGTGGGGCCTAATATGTATCTATCTTGTTTCCTGTAACCAACCAACAAGGAAGTAACTTGATGAATAAATCTACTATCCTATTCTACATCACTCAGCCTACGTACATTTCTTCTTTGTAACACCAGACTCCTACTTGCATATGTTCTACACATACACAGAAGCAGAACCAATTAGTCTTCTTGTACATAGCTCATAAAGTGTGAAACAACTTCCTATTACACATCAGAGCATCCTCCTTCATTCTTATGTTCCGAAAGAAGCTGAATACCTGGCTCTTCGAGTAACTCCTCTCCCCTCCCCCGGGGACAGTATGGTAAACCTGCACAGTACAAGGATACCCTCACTGGTGATAGCGTGCTTTAAAAGTACATGTAACATAACATACCATAGCAAAACATAGTATAGCATAGCATAATGTTATGTTATAAAATATGTAGTGCGCATAGCTGCCCCAGCAACGAGACATTCAATAAACAGCTGCGGCATGACATAAGAAATGATGCCAAAGGGAAGAACACGACGAGAAAAGCTCAGCTTTCAGCGTTTTCCTGAAGGACAAGTGATTCTCGATGCTTCTGTTAGACAGAGGAAGCGCATTCCAAAGAACTGGGGATTTTGCATAGAACAAACAGCCACCTGCTTTTACTCTTTTTACATAAAGGACAGAAGCCATTTCATAACATAGTATAGCATAACATAACATAGCATAAATGACTCAGTGGAGAACTGCATTTATTGGCATGGATAACTCACTGATCTCCATTGATCTCCTGAAGAGCTTCTTCTGGACTTCTTCTCTAGAGCTAATTCTATCCAGAAGCCATTGTGTAAGTGCAAAAACATTTTCTATCCCTAAAAAAGGGACACACTTCAGTCAAGTCTCCTTTGCTTTAGATCTTTCCTATGTCAAGGAGCATAAGGACATGCTCAAAAAGTTTGAGAACTATTTGAAAGTGGAACTATACATTCACAGGATCCAATGAAATATTTCCAATGATCTCCCAGGGCCTGCAAGCCACAGTCAACCATGGTACGAAGGCAAAACCCAAAAAAGGTCAAAACATTTTTAAATGTAGCACTGCAATGCTGAGGTTCAGGTTGCTCTTAGAAAACCTCTTGTCTCAAACAATAAATTGAGTTTGTTTTCTTATCAAATTGAACTTTGTTAAAAGTTAACAGTCCTGCATGACCCTACTTTGGAGCCGTGATACCCAGAAAGGAAGTCATTGCTTCCTTATCCTGGAAGTGTACTATTGCACCATTGCAATTTTCCTATGGGAGCGGTGGAGGATAGGCAGACACTTCAAAACCCAAATAAAATTAAAAGAACCATCTGGTTGGTTAAACAATGCACATTATCTTAACAACAAGACCACAGCCTCTAGTGGCAAGGATTCCACCCTTTGGAGGACATCATTTTGATTTTGTTCATATGGAGTAGGAGAGGCAAAGGTATTCTGCTTCTACAAATGACTGAACTAATAAAAGCAGAGACCACTATCAGGAGAATCAAGACAAAGGCAGAGTCATCTGCTTATTATTATTTTTTTTTTTAAAGTTGACAATGTTGAATTAAGGAATCTGCCGCAACTTCAAGAGCTGATGTTGGTGATTCCTGAGGAGGAAAATCAATGCCCTAAAAGAGACATGCTCTTTGTGCAACTAGGTCCAGGAATGCATTAGTTTGCACAAGTGGCATATTTAAGCATCTAAGACCCAGCCAAATGAGTACTCTTGAGTGGAATTACAAAAAGAGTGACAGGGGCAAGGGGATGAAGAAACAATACCATTTTCTCCAGAGAGATGGACAGAAATGTTGTTTCACAGTCCATCAACCAGCAGCTCAAAAAATACCACAAACACATTTTTGGAACTTTAAAGAAGTACAAAAAACCACCAAAGAACGTTTCAGAGAATATCTGGGAAAAAACATTTAAAAAAGATTTCATTATTAGATCCTCATTTTTTTGTTTTTAAGCAATGGGTTTATCCAGCTATGATCAATTGTTTATTATCTGCAAAGCTAACAATAGCGTCATTTTAATCGTGAGAGCACCTTGAGACTCTTACGGTTGAGTAGTTACGCTTTACAAGTAACCTGATTGATTGATTGATTGAATCGTATATAAGTGACTGTACTCTCACACCACAAATGACTGTTCCACTCATTCCTCTAACCAAACATGCATTTCAGGAAAGTTTGTCAGGAATAGGCATAACATTGCAGCCAGTGAGCATTTTGAATCTCAAGGCCTGGTCCATTTCCCACTTCCAACCCTCTGTTTTTCTCTGCACTTGTCCTCTAATGTAACATGTTGTAAATTGACAGCTTCATGCATTGTCTATGAGAAGTCATTCGTGTCAAAATTGCAGCTCCACATTTAAGACACCTTCTGAAATGCATAGCGCGCTGCAAAATAAATCTGACACAAACCAAAATGAATGCAATATGTGTCAAAATAAATAAGATACCTGGCAGAATGAATCTGACTTGAACCAAAACAAATATGAAACCGGGCATAGCGAATATACTACTTAGTGATTTATATGAATAGCACACGCTGAATTGAATAAGAGATATACTGAAATATATATATCAATAATACAGAAATGAATATGGCCCTCATTGTAAACAAAATAGCAATCACTGAAACAAATTCAATATGCATCAAAAGGAATTGAACATTTCTTGAAATGACTGACATACCAAGAGGAATATGACATACAGTCAAATGAATATGACAGATTGAAATGAATATAAGTTACTGAAATAAATATATTATATTCTGAAAGGAATATAAAACACATTGAAAATAATATAACATACACTAAAATTAACATTACAGATGATGCAATTAATATTAATTGTGTTGAAATGAATATTACCCAGATTGCAAAGAAAATAAGACATACTAAAATTAATAGGATATGATTTAAAATTAATATGGCTTGTATTGAAATTATTGTAAGCCCCATTACATTGAATTTAACATGCCTTAAAATGAGTATGGCCAAAACTGAAATTCTCATGACATTTGTCAAAATGAACATGGCATGCATTGAAATTGATATGATACATATTCAAATGAATGCGATATAAATTAAAATGGATAAGTTGCATCTTAAAATTAATATGACGCGTTAATATGAATATGACATCCATTGAAATTATTATAACATTGATTGAAAGAAATATAACATATGTTAAATTAAATATGACATAAGTTAAAATGAATATGAGCTTCATTGAAATTAATTTGGCAAATTTTAAAATGAATACGAGTAATGTTAAAATGAACCTGACATTTATGAAAATGAATACAGCTTGCACTGAAAATTTTATGATAAACATTGACATGATTATGATACTTGTTGAAATGTATAAGGTTCATGTTCAAAATTAATATAGGATGTGTTAATATGAATGAGACATCCATCGAAAGGAATATAACACATGCTAAGATGAACATGACATGCATTGGAATGAATGGGAGCCCCAAGGAAATTAATTCAACATGCCTTAAAATGAATATGACCATTGCTGAAATTCAAATAAACTTGTCAAAATGAATATGTTATGATTTGAAATTATTATGATATGCATCAAAATTAATATTGCATGTATTGAAATGAATATGACCTATGTTAAAAGGGATATGAACCATGGTAAAATATTTATGACAGGTTTTAATATGACTATGACATCCATTGAAATGAATATGACAGTCATTGAAAGGAATATGACAAAGAAGTGATGGAGAGTGAGTAGAAAAGAATGGGAGTAAAAGAGATGGCATAAGGGATGTGGAAGGACAACTGAGGGGTGGGATGGAACATAAAAAGTAGATTGAGTGATGCAAAGTGAGGGATGTGAAGTGATTATTAGAAATCACAAGTGAGTCTTATGTATGCGGAATAGAGGATGCTGATGGATGGTGAGGGATGAGGGTAGAGGGGGAACTAGGGCATTTAAGGCCTCCTTTATATATTGTCAGTCGGCCTGTCCTCTGCCAGGACGATGGAGTAAATTACCACGTTGTCCTGTCGGAGGTGGCGACTGACAAATTTTTAAATACCCGTTGCTGCAACAGACATTTCAAGCACTGACAGGTACCACTGTTGCCTCTCCAGAAGTTTTTTAACTGGGCCGTAAGCGTGATATAAGAGAAGTAAAGAATGAGGAGTGAAGAAGACAGAAGGACAGGGGGATGAAAAGAAAGTCAGGAGCGAGGAAGAATGAGTAATGGATAAGGACTGATGAGTTAGGGTTGAGGATTGAGGTAGGATACATGAGTAGTAAAGAATGTGGAGAGGCATGTGTTGTGTGTGGAGCAGGGATTGCATATCCGCAGTGAAGACCTGGTTGTATGACATGATATACTGCATCGACCAACTGGAACTCCACTATTCCACCATTCTGCATGGCCCATGAACATCTGTGGCCCATTTCAAGAATATCTGTAAACTCATCATAGCAACAACATCAAAACCTCTCAAACTTTGGGCCACATATGTGGAATGGGGGAGGGATAGGTGAATGAAGGGAATGTGTATACAGACAAGTTCCTGTACAAGAGCGCCAAATGTAATGGTACCTGAATCACCTTGGTGGCCTCATTTCAGCTGTGATTAATGCCACTGTACTTTGGAGATGCTAGTCTTATGTGCGGAAAAGATTTCTGGGATAAGTGACACACTGCTGGACTGTTGATGTAGTATACGCAGGGCCCCTGAAATTATGCGGCAGAGGAGGCCAAATTGTGCTGTAGGGTTGACTAAATTATGCAGCAAGAAAAGGCTAATTATCTGGCAAAATGGGGCACATTTTGTATTGTGTTACTGCATTATTTTGTCATTTATACCCATGTTATCATCCTCCAGAACCACGTCCAGCCTTCTGCAACTTTATCTCCAACTTCATTGCCCCCTCGCCATAGACTCCAACAACTACATGTTCCTCACTGACCTCAACTTCCTTCTAGATGACTACATTGACATCAACACTACCAACCTCCTCCCCAGCATGGACAACATCAGACTCACCCAACTCATCCAAGACCCAACATACACGGCAGGCCACACACTAGACACCATCTTCACCTCCTGTGACCGTATTAAGTACAACCAGACCACAGAACTCACCTGGACTAACCACTGCATCATTACCTTCAACAAAACCAGCTCACGGACCTCCCCCTCCCCCAGTCTGCCCAGAAAACCCCACCGCAACTGGAAAAGTCTCAAAGGACCCATGGATCAATGCCCTCAACACCACTTTTCCCCATCTCCTGCAACAATCTAGATCTGAATGTCAGAAACTTCAACAATTGGATCACCAACTGTGCTGACAGCATCACTCCCATCAGCAACAACACCCACAGAAGGTCCACCAAGCAGGCTAGCTGGTACACTAAAGACATCAGAACCATGATATGATACTGTAAACAACTGTAAAGAAGATGGTGCACCAGCAAGGACACGACCGACAAGACCGCCTTCAAGACAGCCTTCAACCTCTACCATAGACAGCTGAGAGAAACAAAGAAAAAAGCCTTAGCCTCACGCATCAAATCAAGCTCCAATAACAGCAAAGAACTCTTCAACATGGTCAAAGAATTTTCCAACCCCTCAGCCGCAAGAAACAACATTACGCCCTCTCAGGAACTCTGCAACAACCTTGCAAACTTCTTTCAAGACAAGATTGCCAACATCTACAGAAACTTCAAACCCAAGCCGACCACTTGTTGTATCTGTTAATGTTAGAATTACGATTTGTCTTCTGATGACACGTATCAACACCACGTTTAAGGAATTGGGAGAAGTTGAATAGCCTAGATTTGAATAAAACACTGCATCATACCAGGCCTTTTTTAAAGCACGCGTCAGCTGAGGATCAAGATCTAGTTCACCCCTGGCTTATGAAGGCCGTGGAGGAAATTTTACAGGCCACTATTAAACGATCAAGCCAGCTCCATCTGCTGGCTTCATGGTTTAATGAAACAGTACAGCATGACAAAAAACAATGTAACTTCTTGGAAAGACTTATATGGAGAAGGCTAAATCAACTACAGAGCAGTACTAGAAAAATATCATGGGATTTGTAAATCTGCTCTTGCAGCATTTTACTTGGAAAAATGTTAAAGTGGTCACAATTGCACTAAAACACCTTTTAAAGTGGTTAAGGAAATATCAAATTCCTGTAATTCACCTCCTACACTGTTGCTCTCACAGACTCAATGCGAGGAGTTAGCTCTCTTTTTTATTCAGAAAGCGGTAAACATTCACTCCCAATTGGCAAAGAATAACTTACATGAAACACACTTGTGCAATACTGTTGTCAACACAGACACTGAGAATTTCATTCAAGCAGTTTGTTTGGACGTAAGCCAATTCTGGTCTCACACCTAAACGAAGGACATAGTCCCTTTTAGGGTTTGCAACTTTTAATACCATTCTTTTATCTATAACATCAGGATCTCTGCTTGATCCACTGCCACCTAATGTACTTAGGCATATGGATTCCAGCTTGTTACTTAATGAATGAATGAATCTTCTTAATTCCTCTCTACAGTAGGGTTTGTCCCTCAGAAGTGGAAACATGTGATGGTTCTTCCACTTTTGAAAAAAGTTAATTTAGACCCAGCCTATTGGTCAAATTTTCATCCAATCTCTCTGCTTCCTATCTGCTCAAAAATTCTGGAGAAACATGTTATTGCTCAGCTCACTTAATTTGAGGAGGCTCAGAATTTCCTTAATTCATCTCAGTCAGGTTTCATGGCTGATCATAGCACAGAATCTGCTCTTTTGGGTGTAACCAAAGACTTGAGGCTGTGCTTTGATGAAGGCAGAACAGCTGCACTCATTTTGTTAGACATGAGTGTTGCCTTTGACACTGTGTTGCACGCCATCCTGGCAGAAAGATTGCTGTTACTTGGTGTAGATGATTCTGCTTTAACCTGGCTGTTATACTTTTTTTTTAAAAAGCTGTTGTTTCAAGTGTTTTCATCTAGTACCAGGTCAGAGACACATGCATTAACTTCAGGAGTACCCATGGTTCTGTTTTGAGCCCTCTGTTGTTTAATATCAATGTCTGCCCTCTGGCAGATATAATTGAGAGTTGTGGCCTAACCCTGTTTTCTAATGCAGATGACACACAGATCTAATTTGCTTTGCCTTCCGCACAGAATCATGGACCTTTGCTTTTTAGCCTGGGCTTGAGTCACATCTCCTTTTGAATGAATTACAACTCGCTCAAGCTCAATTATGATAAAACTGAGGTCATGATTCTGGGTAAGAACTCTCTCTGGGGTCCACAACTTAACCAGAATTGACTACGGCAATGTGCTATATTTAGGTTTTGAAAATGCCACAAATTTTTGGCTGCCGATTGTGTAGAACGCAGCTGCTAGGCTTCTTTACCGGCTCGGTCGCCCATCTTTTTTGTGAGCTGCACTGGCTCACAATTTCTAAGCATATCAACTTTACAGTTTTATGCTATATGTTCAAGGATAAAGCTGGACTTGGTCCAAGGTACCTGCAGGACTTGATTGTGCCTTATCACCCCGCTTGAGCTATGAGATCACTGAATCGCGCTGTGTTTACTGTTCCACTTGACTCGCATGAATGGACGTTCCTTTGCATGTCTAGGCCCTTAACTCTGGATTCCAGAGTTGCTGAGAACCTGTGCGGAACTTCTTGCTTTCTGTAAATGCTTGAAGACCTGCCTTTTTCAGTTTGATGCTCCTGAGTGCCCTCTTACCCACTCTTCGCTTGGAGACAACATTGGGGTAGCTGCGTGCACTATAAATTTCAATAACACAACATAACAAGCCCAAGGCCACTGACTTCTTCATGCAACACAGGTACCCCGCTACCACCACAGACATCTGACTAACCAAGTGGAGCCAGCTCACCCTAGAGGACACCGCCTCCATCATGAACTTCGTCCACTCAGTACCCGTAACTGACCCATGACCTCACCACATCTTCAACCACGTGCTCCACACCTTATTCAACACCTAAATTGCCACGCCCACCTTTCCTGCTGACTGGAAACACGCAGATGTGAACGCCATGCTAAAGAAACCATCGGCAGAGCCTGCTAGCGCCTACATACCCTCAAGGGTGACAAGTAGTGCTCTACAAATCTACTGATTGATTATTTGATTGTTTGTGACAAGATTTCATCTTATTAGTACCAACTGAATACCAAATTCAGCAACACGCAAATGAAAGATGGCCCAATGTTTTAGAAGGGCCTTCCAGTGCGCTTATCCACGTGTTGCCATGTTTTTCATAGGTTTCGATACGTTTGAGCTAGAAACATTTGTTTTTTTTTAAATCTGTAGATTATGTAGCAGATGGTGGATTATGTGGCAAATGCACAAGAACCATTATTATGCGAAAAATGCTGCAGCTGCAGAGTCACATAATTACACAATATATTGTTCAATGTGTGTGCTGTACTGTAATATAGTGCTGGAAAGTTTACTGTTTTGTATTGAGCTAAAATAACACAAAAGCTATTTTTAAAAAAGGACATAAGAGAATGATTTAAATATAACAAATCTTGAGATGGATAGAAATAACAGTGAGGTAAATAACAATGTACCTGAAAAGAATATGTGCATCACTGAAGTTGGATATGAATCACATTGAGGCACACAAAATATTGTCTGAACTGGATAAGGATATGAATGAACTGGATATGGTGAATTGTGTATATAGCTCTGTTAAACTTGGCATCTTTTGGCGTGTTTCCCCTGTCTTTTTGCTTCCTGACCTCCTGGTTTTGACTTTGCTGGTTTAGTGTCTCTGCGCACTTTCTCACTACTTTTCAGTGTTAAAGTGCAAGTGCTCCTGTTGTAAATTGTTATTATGGATTGATGTTTCGATGATTGGCATATTTGATTTACTAGTTAGTCCCTAGTAAAGTGCACTGGGTGTGCCAGGGCGTGAAAAGGTAACTCAGGTCTGCCACTGCAGTAGCTGTGTGCAGTTTAGTACTGCCATGTCGACTTGGCAAGTGCACCCAATTGGCAGGCCCTACCCTTCTCTTTTCTTACATAGTAGTCACCCCTAAGGTAGGCCCAAGGTACCCCTGTGGGCAGGGTGCAGCGTATGTGAAAGGAAGGAAATGCCCTGGCGTATGAGGCATGTCCTAATAGTGAACTACTGCCAATTTTGTCTTTCACTATTGCAAGGCTATCTGTTCCCATAGGACAGAATGGGGAGTTTGCTTATAACATTTTATCAACATAACTACCCCTGGAAACAAGGTAGGAAAATTAAGTTTAAAATGCCTGAACTCAGAATGTTAAAATGCCTGCATTAATGCATCTAAATAGAGGGAACTGAGACCTTATAAGCTGAAATCCAATAAAGTTGTGAGGGGCACTTGCACAATACCGAACAAGCTGGTAACTGACTGATATGTTTACCAAGTGCCCCCCAACTTGGTGTGAAAAGGAAGGGTTTGAAATGAAGTCTGTGTTGCAGCAATTACAGACCGCTGTATTGCCGATTGATTTCGTCGACAAGTAAATCACGGACGCCACCCTGGTCTCACCGATGACAGTGACCAATGCTGCCGCCACGGTGCTGCTGCTTGCACCGTGATCTGTGGGCACCGCACTGCGCACCGCCTCACTTCACCTCGCAATCCCGGTCTCACAGACGCCATCGCTGCTGCTGACTTCAACACCTGTGACCGCATCGTGGCTGGAAGCACTGCTCGTAAGTTTCATGATGCACTGCCTCATCCCACACAGTCACCTGGGCCAACCGACGCCAGCTCCCACTAACCGGCTCTGTCGCCTGCACCGCAACATGCCAGCAACACATCAAGCACCGTCTTGCCCTGCACCGTAAGCATTGGTCTCACTGATGCCATCTGGACAATTGTCACCGAGCCGCTGCCTGCACCGCATCGAGAGGACACCGCACCCTGCACCGCTTCCATTTTACAATGCAACCGCAATGGTTGCAACCACCGGCTCCCACCACTGTGTCAGCCGCAACAAGAAAGGTACAGTTAGAGAGTCTGGTCATGCTTTCGCTGGCCCATACCAACGCAGTCGGCTGGAACTGTAAGACTCTGTGACTTTCAAAATCGCGGTAGCCCCCGGACGAAGGTACCGACTCATACGAACTGTGTTTTTTAAGTATTCTTGCAAAGTCTACCCTTTTAAGTACTGTATTGTCGATGTTTATCGTTTTGGTCTTGTTTAAGTATATAAAGTATTGGATATGTTTCTAAAACTGGTGTGGTGTCCTTTTGTAGTGTTTTCAATGTATTACTGTTGGTTATGTGCAAATGCTTTACACACTGCCTCTAAGATAAGCCTGACTGCTCGTGCCAAGCTACCAAGGGGGTGAGCAGGGGTTATTTTAGGAGTGTAACTCCCTTACCCTGACTAGGTACAAGGGTCCCTACTGGGACAAAGGAGCAAGCCCTTGCCAACTAGAGACCCCCATTTCTAACAAGCACACACTGAAAAGCACATGACACTAACAGTCAATCACAGTGAAGTTGCAGAGCCCACTTTGGAAAGTGAACAGGGGGGCCTCTGGGTGCTCAGCAAGAGGAGGAGTTGTGGAGAGGAGTATGAAGATAACACGTAGAGGAGCAGGCCGCAGACAGTCTAGGTATACACACTTCACTGCTGTGGTGTTTGGGTAACAGAGGTGTTGCTGGTTTAGTGTCTCTGCGCACTTTCTCACTACTTTTCAGTGTTAAAGTGCAAGTGCTCCTGTTGTAAATTGTTATTATGGATTGATGTTTCGATGATTGGCATATTTGATTTACTAGTTAGTCCCTAGTAAAGTGCACTGGGTGTGCCAGGGCGTGAAAAGGTAACTCAGGTCTGCCACTGCAGTAGCTGTGTGCAGTTTAGTACTGCCATGTCGACTTGGCAAGTGCACCCAATTGGCAGGCCCTACCCTTCTCTTTTCTTACATAGTAGTCACCCCTAAGGTAGGCCCAAGGTACCCCTGTGGGCAGGGTGCAGCGTATGTGAAAGGAAGGAAATGCCCTGGCGTATGAGGCATGTCCTAATAGTGAACTACTGCCAATTTTGTCTTTCACTATTGCAAGGCTATCTGTTCCCATAGGACAGAATGGGGAGTTTGCTTATAACATTTTATCAACATAACTACCCCTGGAAACAAGGTAGGAAAATTAAGTTTAAAATGCCTGAACTCAGAATGTTAAAATGCCTGCATTAATGCATCTAAATAGAGGGAACTGAGACCTTATAAGCTGAAATCCAATAAAGTTGTGAGGGGCACTTGCACAATACCGAACAAGCTGGTAACTGACTGATATGTTTACCAAGTGCCCCCCAACTTGGTGTGAAAAGGAAGGGTTTGAAATGAAGTCTGTGTTGCAGCAATTACAGACCGCTGTATTGCCGATTGATTTCGTCGACAAGTAAATCACGGACGCCACCCTGGTCTCACCGATGACAGTGACCAATGCTGCCGCCACGGTGCTGCTGCTTGCACCGTGATCTGTGGGCACCGCACTGCGCACCGCCTCACTTCACCTCGCAATCCCGGTCTCACAGACGCCATCGCTGCTGCTGACTTCAACACCTGTGACCGCATCGTGGCTGGAAGCACTGCTCGTAAGTTTCATGATGCACTGCCTCATCCCACACAGTCACCTGGGCCAACCGACGCCAGCTCCCACTAACCGGCTCTGTCGCCTGCACCGCAACATGCCAGCAACACATCAAGCACCGTCTTGCCCTGCACCGTAAGCATTGGTCTCACTGATGCCATCTGGACAATTGTCACCGAGCCGCTGCCTGCACCGCATCGAGAGGACACCGCACCCTGCACCGCTTCCATTTTACAATGCAACCGCAATGGTTGCAACCACCGGCTCCCACCACTGTGTCAGCCGCAACAAGAAAGGTACAGTTAGAGAGTCTGGTCATGCTTTCGCTGGCCCATACCAACGCAGTCGGCTGGAACTGTAAGACTCTGTGACTTTCAAAATCGCGGTAGCCCCCGGACGAAGGTACCGACTCATACGAACTGTGTTTTTTAAGTATTCTTGCAAAGTCTACCCTTTTAAGTACTGTATTGTCGATGTTTATCGTTTTGGTCTTGTTTAAGTATATAAAGTATTGGATATGTTTCTAAAACTGGTGTGGTGTCCTTTTGTAGTGTTTTCAATGTATTACTGTTGGTTATGTGCAAATGCTTTACACACTGCCTCTAAGATAAGCCTGACTGCTCGTGCCAAGCTACCAAGGGGGTGAGCAGGGGTTATTTTAGGAGTGTAACTCCCTTACCCTGACTAGGTACAAGGGTCCCTACTGGGACAAAGGAGCAAGCCCTTGCCAACTAGAGACCCCCATTTCTAACAAGCACACACTGAAAAGCACATGACACTAACAGTCAATCACAGTGAAGTTGCAGAGCCCACTTTGGAAAGTGAACAGGGGGGCCTCTGGGTGCTCAGCAAGAGGAGGAGTTGTGGAGAGGAGTATGAAGATAACACGTAGAGGAGCAGGCCGCAGACAGTCTAGGTATACACACTTCACTGCTGTGGTGTTTGGGTAACAGAGGCTCACTTGGTACCCCAGCGAAACCCACCCAAGACTCTCATTCCCAGCTGCTCCGGGGCTCCCTCTGTACAGACGTTTGAGACTGGAGCGGGACTGGTAAATGCAGAAGTGAGCCCATGGAGTGCCCCGTCGCAGCAGGTAAGACTTCATCAAGCCACAGGATGATTGATTGCAGGTTGAACTACGGATCATGTACACTGTAAAATAAAAAATAGATTTTTGTAAAACGCACATTCTGAGCTTAAGTATTCAAGGACACTCTCATATGTACTAGTGATGCATTATAAACACGAGAGCACCTAAATCAATTTTTTGGTACAGTGCATGGCATGACAAGCTTTATTATTCCCTTGTTTGTGCTTTGTTTTTGCCCGTTGTCTCTGTCCCGTTTCCCCTTGTCTTCTGCCTCTAAGTTCCAGTTTTCTTCTACTTTCAACGCATGTTTAGGCCTCTCTGAGCTTCATTTTAGCCCTTGTTTGTGCTTCTGTATGTTCTGTTTTTGCCTTTGTTTTTCCCCATTTTCCCTGCTTTCTGACTCTCATGTGCCCTGTTTTTCAGTAGGGCATTGACGTCTGTGTGTTTACATTCCTTGGGGAAGGTGGCTGTGGCAACTAAGGTGTTGAACAAGGTGGTGAGTACATGGTTGAAGATGTGGTGAGGTCATGGGTAGGTTAGGGCCCCTACGTGGACCGAGTTCATGATGGAGGCAGTGTCCTATGGGACAGTATGACTCCATTTGGTTAGCCAGATGTCTGTGGTGATAGCAGGGTCATTGGTTTGCTTTAAGAATGCAGTGGCCTTGTGCTTGGGTTTTAAGTTTCTGTAGATATTGGCAATCTTGTCATGGAAGAAGTTTGCAAGGTTGCTGCAGAGGTCCTGTGAGGGGGTAATGATGTTTTTTTTGTGGCCAAGGGTTGGTAATTCTTTGAGGATGTTGAAGAGGTATTTGCTGTTGTAGGAGCTTGATTCTATTCATGAGGGTAAAACCTTTTCCTTCGATTCTCTCAACTGTCTGTGGTAGAGGTTGAGGGTTGTCTTGAAGGCGGCTTGTTAGTCATATCCTTGCTGGTGCACCATCTCCATTCCAGTCGTTTACAGTGTTGTATAATAGTTATGAGGTCTCCAGTTTACCAGCTATCCTGCTTGGTGGACCTACTGTGTGTGTTGTTGCTGATGGGAGCGATGATGTCAACACAATTGGTTATCCAGTTGTTTATGACATTTGGGCCTGGGTTGTTGGAGGAGATGGGGTGGGTGTTGTTGAGGGCGTTGATCCATATGTCCTTTTGTCTTTGCTCCAACTGCATTGGGAGGTGTGTGCAGACTGGGGGCTGAGGTGTGTATGCTGGTGATGTTGAAGTAGACAATAGAGAGGTGATAATGGGGCCTAGGGCATGGCCTGCAGTGTGCGTGTGGTTGTGGACGAGTTGGATATCATTGTAGCCGTCAAGATGGAAGTTCAGGTTACTTATTAAAGTTCATATTATTTTCAATGCAAGCCATATTAACTGTGATGTCATATTCATTTTAACATTACCCTTAATAATTTTAAAACATGTCAAAATCATTTCAATGAAGCTCATATTAATTTCAACTCATATCATATTCATTTTAACATGTGTTATATTCCTTTCAATCAAGGTTATATTTATTTCAATGGATGACATATTCATTGTAACACTTATATTCATTTTAAGATGCAACTAATCCTTTTTCACATATATCATATTCATTTGACTATGTATCATATTAATTTCAATATATGCCATATCCATTTAAACAAATGTCATGGGAATTTTAGCTTTGGTCACCCTCATTTTAAGACATGTCAAACTCAATTCAATGGGGCTTATATTAATTTCAACACAAGCCATATTCATTTTAAATGATCTCCTATTCATTTCTGTATATCTCATATTCATTGCAATCTGGGTATTATTCATTTCAACACACTTCATATTCATTGCAACATGTGTAATGTCTATTTCAGTGTATGCTATATTATTTTCAATGTTCATTATATTCTTTTTTAGAATATAAAGCATTCCTTTCACCAACTTATATCTGTTTCAATTGGTCATATTAATTTCTTTGTATGTCATATTCCTCTTGGCATATGTAAGTCATTTCAAGAAATACCCCATTATTTTTGATGCATATTGTATTCATTTCAGTGATTGCTATATTGTTTACAGTGAGGGCCATATTAGTTTCTATATGATTTATATATATTTCAGTATATCTCTTATTCAATTTAGAATATGTGTTTTTCATATTAATCACTAAGTAGCATGTTCACTCTGCCAGGTTTCATATTTGTTTTGGTTCTAGTCAGATTTACTCTGGCGGGTATCATATTTATTTTGACACATATTACATTAATTCTAATTTGTGTTATATTCCTTTTGCAGAATGCCATGCTTTTCAGGAGGTGCTCTGTATGGGGAGCTGTAATTTTGAAACAAACGGCTCCCCATAATTGTCTTCTTCATGATTCATGGATTAGGAAAGGCTACAGTAAGATCAGGTAAGATTTAGTGATTGCCTGGAGTGAAAACTTTCACCCTCCCATGAGCACCAGCTCTGCATCGGCATACAGTGATGCCTCAAGGAAGTGTATATTTGATATATCAGAAAACCCCTAAGAGGGTTGGCTGGCCATGTTAGGTTCAGGCTGCCGCTGAGAAAAACAATAGCATAATGCCAGTTGCAGTGCAGAAAAACTACAAAATGTGATTAATTTGTGTAATAAATGCATGAAAAGTATGAGGACTTACTGACCATCAAAGGAAATACTCTGCTGTGCATTGGACTGGAAACACTTCCAAGGAGGTTAAATGATAAAGTAAAGAGCCAATAGCATAAGGTGAGAGAAATACTCTGCTGGCTGAGCCTATATGTGATTGGCACAGGTCTCCAGCCAATTGCTGCATAGCATAAACAAAACGTTTAGCAGACATCTACTCAATACTGCACTTACTGTGCCTTTATCAATGCACAGGGCTAAAAGGAACTCACACATTACCACACAACACAGGAAAATTCAAATTTTTCTCTGTTATAAATATGGTGTGTAACTTTGATTGCGACACGTCTTGCTTCTTTAACGAGTTTAAGATGGTACTCTTGTTACCGTGAAATAAGAATATCAGGCGGTGAGGGAGAAGGACAGTTATGAGAGTCCACTGACAAGGCTCATGCTGCTCACCTCATGTGGAAGTTCAATGAACCATAATAAATGTACCCTGCTTACTTCCATCTTGTTACAGGCATGAGTTGTCTCATGGTCTGAGAGCGCTGCATGGCCACAGTGAAAGTGCAGTGAACACAATTTCCATGAGAGCTAACTTGAGCATGAGTATGAACCAGCCCAGCCAAGTACCACGCATCAGGAGTTAGTCTAACGCATTTCTACGTGGTGGTCCACATAACCACACTGAAATGCCAAATCATGCATTATAGCACGTCTTACGCATTATAGCACCTCTGAGCCACTCAAGCTGAGCTCTGCTATAACGCACTAATACTGAAAGCTGTAGGGGCTTGGGGGCTGGCTCATCTGCTTGCAAGCGGCTACTGGTGTGCTACAATGTAACACACAACACACCAGGTGGCATAGTGACGTCAAACGAAGTCATTAACAGTGCCCAATGACTGGCTACTACAGACACAATGTAGGTCTGAGTTTGTCAGACTCACTTTAGTAGATGGGTGTCTGCCGGGTCCCTCCTACCACCCACAGTGAGCACGGACTGGGGCAAATTTCAAGGTATTGCTAGCTGTGGCGGTATGGCAGACCCGCAGGCTCACGACCGCAATGTTACCCCCACAGCTTAAACAAATGGCAATGTGCCAGATCCAACCTCATGTTGATGCAGCACCTTCTGTTGTTTTTCTGGACCCAGCTCGCAGCTCTGCAGGTCAATGGTGCAAAGGGCGGTGATGCACACACATTTCAATTTATGAGACAAATTGTACTTCAATGTTACATACTGGCCACAAAATGTGAAAAATCCAGGAACTAGGGTAAAGCATCATAATGCAGCCACATGTCAAAACGAAGCCTGCACGTGACACAGACAGTATACCACTGAAGTGAGAGGTTGTGCCGTGCCCGCCCTTCAAAGGGGTGCCATGCAGATTGGGCAACCGCTGTATACACCATGCTGACTGGTGATAGCTGGTGGTCGAAGCAATTACTGCCGAGGAGGACACAGGATGTTATTTAACAGTGCCAGAGAGAGCCCTCTTGTTACTCTGCTATGTCTTTCTTGGCCTGCTGAAACTGGATTTTGCCAGCCAGTTAACTAATTTTCTGTAGTTGTTGTCAGCAGCGGATCCTCTTTTGAGGCGGAGGAGTGTCGCCCCACTGATCTCTGACCAGAGCAAAAAGGAAAAATAAAAAGATGATAATGTTATTATCATTTTATTTTTCAGTACTGAGGCTGTTTATGACTGGGCGTTGTCACGGAGTAGGGAGGAGGAGTGATGGGCACCATAAGTGCACATGGTGGTTTGGAAGGCTGTCTTAGGACGGCCAAACCGACATGTGCACTTAGCATTTCTCTACCCGGCTGTGTTGCTCAGCCGGGTGGAGAAAAGTCCCAGGCAGTGTCTGAGCAGCAAACCAGGCCGCTCAGACCAATCACGACGCTGCTGTATTGCAACACTGCTATCATGCTGGTAATACCAGCATGACAGCAGCATCTTGATTGGCTTAGAGAAGTCTGGGAGCCTGTGTGCTGCCGGGAGTAGATAGGAACAGAAGAGGATGGAGGCCAGGCAGCAGCCAGCAGGTAGGTGATCTTTTCTTTTTTTTCTCCTCCCCGCCCAACCACTTCTGCTCCATAGCAGCCGCCACTGGTTTAAGTAAGTTGTTTTAGATGGGGTGTGGGTGCTCTGGTCTCTGGTTGGCACAGGTGGCAGCTGGGCGAAGAGCATGCAACAATAAAAGTGCCACTGCTACCGGCCAGTCAGCCAGAATAAGATATGTCTGAGTGAAAACAGATGCTGTTTGTGAGTCTCCGACTTCTGCTCAGGCATGCCCTTTAACTGATGCCTGCTCTGGCAACTATGCCCTTCAGTCCCCGTGCCCAGCCAACTAAAGAGCTTCAGCCCCAAGAGGCAGCTCAAGAGAATCCAAGCGGTCAAGCGCTCAGCCTGGAACATACACTCCCCAAGCACTCATTTGCTGGCAGCAGTCAGGTGAGTCATTCAGGCATTCTCGGTCTACAGGCTCTGCACTGTCAAGTCCAGTTGATCTCTGCAGCATTTGCTTAACAATACTAGCCTGCAATGCCAGTTAGTGTACACCATGCATAGGAATCTTTCTCTTGAATTGTATTAATGTTGCCAGTGCGATGAATAATATCTGGCGACTTCCAGCTCCATGCAGCTGTAAACGCCAAGCTGTCAGCATCACATATGCTGCTCGCATGCCCGACCGTAAAGGCACTCCTAAATAGGTGGTCATATTTGAAACTGCACAGGTCATAAGGCATAAGTGGTCTTTAGCTTGGACTGCTCAGTGCGTCCAACGCAGTCCTGGTCTCAAAACAAAACAGGAACAAATAGTATTCTATAAGAATTTTGTTGGGTCTTTAGGCAACTACATGTACAATAATCACACACCCTAAATGAAAGAGGATCATGCACGGTGAACAAAAATGATGGGAAAGGCAATATTTCACGTTAAATTTATGGAATTGGTTAATGCAAATACTGCATATACTTTTTGTGTTATTGGAGAACAACAGAAGATTGTCCTTCTTGGCTAGTGGTGGCTAGTTGCTTCCATATTATAGTGCTACGAGGACCCAACCTGCCACTGTAGGCACATGAACATGCACATTGTTTTTAAATTGTATTACACACAGTATAAGCTAGGCTGCCACAAAATTTGCAGACATTTAGGGGCAGATTTACTACTTCTGGCGCATCTCTGCTAATCAGCAGGGATGCGCCAGAAGATCTGCGACGCATCTGCCCACTCGTGCGCCACCACTTATGCGGCGCACCGTGGCGCACAAATGGGCAGATGCGTGTCGCACCCCCCCCGTGGAAAGGCGGTGCATTGCTGGAGTTGCGGTGCAAGCGCGACGCAGCTCCAGCAAGGCTTGGGTGCCCCTATCCCTAACATGCTGCGTCAATCCTTATGCCTGCTTCAATTTGCCCCTTAGAGTTCATTATAAAGCAAGTATAACTTTAATTTCAGGGGTTTTGGTCCAGTTGCAAGATATTATTAGAACTTCTCATTGTGTGTAATTTCTAGTTATCTCTTTCCATGCACCTTATTACGTGGTTTTACTCATGAGATAGTGTTACCATAAGTGTCACACATTTGGAGGTTAAAACAGTTACTAGCATCCAAGAAGCAAAGACAAGAATCTGTCTGAGCCAAAGTCCTCCTCCCACATCGAGTGCTGCACATGCTCCCAGAGGACTGTAGGCAAGGGTCACTTCCTTTGACTTGAACTGAGTATGTGTGAAAAGCAAGCAAGAAATATGCATGTGGGAGGAACGCATGTGACAGGCATGGCATAGCCAATCAAAAATGACTAGACATGCTGAAGTCAAGAAGTAATGGGAAGACAGTTTCGATGTGACATAGCTTTTTAATAGAAACAGAAGGAAGACTCTTAAAGAGATATTGCATGTTTACAGACCTCATCAATGCTGGTACAACAAACTAAGGAAAAAAGAGAGCCAAGGAAAGATATAGGTAGGGTTGCCACCTTTCATAGTGAGAAATACCGACAGTTTGTTAATATTTAAAGATTCTGCAAATGCTTGGACCTGATTTCTCTAATGTTTGCCCCAGCAGGAACATTAAAAATACTGTTCAAGCCGGTATAAAACTGACCAGATGGCAACCCTGGATATAAGTCGTTCAAATAATTTTTACTTTAGGTTATTGTGGCTGTGTTAACCTAAGTCTCTGACAACCATAACTGCTTATTTGATTTTAGCTTACTGATTTGGTTTTCATTGGGAAAAAAGCAGCCAGTGATAGCCCTATCAATGTCTTTGCAAACTCACTGCATACCTGTTCTGAGTTGAGGGAAATGGAAAGAAGCATTATAAACTTATTTGGAGGCATAGAGGAGGTGACTAAGTGCTATAAAGAAAATGTTAAAACATAATTTGGTGGCTAGGGGAGGAGAATTAAAAATTTACGAACATTCGTGACAAGAAATTTCAATTCTATTGAGGACAACGGAGGCGAGGATTATGCTTCCCATTTTCTTTACTTTATTACAGCAGCCAATAAAAAACGATCTTTTTTTATTAAACATAATGCAGTAAACCACAAATCCCATGAGTACCTTGTACTCCCTAACCATAGAGACCATATAATGTCTAACCGAGGCACACACGTCCTCTTTCTTTGCGAAACTGCAACATGTAAGTCCAACATTGTCCATTTAACACTTTCTTGCACGCAGACCTTGATGAAACCTTTTAGAAGAACGAAAGAGCCCGAAGACTAACAGGAAAGCTTGGGATGCGACGGACCAACTCCTGTCCGATAACTCCGGTGAGAAAACACCACCTTCGTAGAAGAGGAACACTCTCCGTGATAGATCAAAACCAGTTTGAGCGAGCTTCACTTGCCATTGGAATCTGAAACAAAAGAAGAGAAACCCCGTAATAACGGTCATCCCCGAACTATGTGCCAACAGCAAAATCATGCAAAAGGGGGAGTGAAATAATAATTCACATATTATCATTAGAGTATAAAACATACATTAATCGTACTTTCACCGTTATGAATCACATAAGTAAAAAAACATAACTGTCGAATGGGATAAACCTCGCCTCCGTTGTCCTTAATAGAATTGAAAATTCTTGTCACGAATGTTCGCAAATTTTTTATTCTATGTCAGGACTGGAGGCTCCGATTATGCTTGTTTAAAGCCGAGCCACCACCACTGATGCAACATCCACAATCGGTTTTTAATAGAAAGATTTAAATGTAGATTCCGTTGACCAGTCAGCCGCATTCATGATGTCAGAAAGGCTCACTCCCAATGAAAATGATTTAGAGGCCACTGCGCCTCGAAAACAGAATGGGCACCAAACTTAGATATATCAATGCCTGCTTCATTCATGAGCCAATGCACCCATTTTGATAAGGTAGCAGGAGTCACAGGCCTGAAAGGCTTTTGCAATGCAATAAACAATTGACCCTGCATGTCAGAACGGAATTCAGAGGTACTTACCTCGTACGCCTTTAGGCATTGCACCACACATAATTTGGGATTTTCCGGAAACATTGGATAGGACACCGAGGTAGAATTACATTTGGTGTATCTAGAAATAGTAAAAGTGACCCCTTCTGGGGGGAAACGACGACCAGCTAGATCTAAAGCCCTGATGTCGGAAACTCTCTTGCAAGACACTAGACATAAAAGCATAGCAAACTTAGCTGAAAGTTGCTTACGCAACAGATACCTGTTCGCAGGCCAAGCTCCTAGGAACTGAAGAACAATTGACACGTCCCACAGGAATGAATATTTTGGACATGGTGGTCTAACCATCCTAATACCTCTAAGTAATTTACAAACCAATGGATGCTCCCCTACAGGCTTGCCCTCCAGTTGAGCATGCCCTGCCGAATTCGCTGATCGAAAGTTATTGACTGTCCTATAAGCAGAGCCCGAGGAAGTCAAAGAGGCTAGGAAATTTATGACCATGGAGACATCTGCTGTAGTGGGCTCGGGATATCCCGTCGAACACACCAGCTACACCATCTGCTCCATGCTGACGAATACCGCTTGTGGGTATTAGACGACCATGCTTGGCTGATGAATTCAGCAGCGTCCGCCGAAAGCCCAGGGACGCGCCATCTGTCCTGGGAACTCGCAACGCCACTAGTGGCAGCTGACCCGCGTCCATTAGAGGGTGAGGGGTCTTGTGAGGGTCCAGCAACAGATTCCATCTGTGAGGGAGAAGGACCGGTACAGCACAAGACATTCCCAATACCATCGGTAACCATGCTTGCGCTCTCCACAAAGGTGTTACTAACACTAGTTCTGCCCGTTGTCGCCTGGCTTGGGCCAGGACCCTGGTAATCATGACAAAGGGCGGGAACGCATAACAAAGGATTTGGGGCCATGTCTGGAGAAATGCATCCGAGGCCAGAGCTTCCAGATCTGGGCGCCAGCTGTAGAACCTCGGTAGTTGTTTGTTCAGACGTGACGCAAATAGATCCAACTGACAAGGACCCCATAAGAGGTTCAGCATCCAGAAAACTCGAGGGTGTAACCTCCAGTCGCTGTAATCCCGTAGGTAATGGGAGTGCCAATCGGCCACCTCGTTCTTGCGCCCTGGGAGATACTCCGCCACCACTGACAGTCTGTGGTGAAGGCAGTAATACCAAAAATCCTTGGTAATTTCTGCTAGAATACGGGACCTCGTACCTCCCAGCTTGTTCACGTATCGAACCGCCGATACGTTGTCCATCCGCAAGAGGATGCAACATGGGGAAAGACTGCGGATTGCGAACGACCCCGCCAGTAACTCCAGGCAATTGATATGGAGGGAGAGCTCCTCTGAAGACCAGCGGTCCCCCGTCGAGATCGGACCGCAGCGGGCCCCCCAGCCCCACCGGCTGGCGTCCGACTCGATCACCACCTCGGGTTTCGAGCCGAAGATGGTTCTCCCATTCCACGACTCCATGTGATCTAACCACCATAACATCTCCCACCTCGCGTCCTCTGAAAGAGGAATCTGTTCGGCATAACCGAGGCCTTTGCGGATATGCTTAATCTTCAAGCGTTGGAGCGCGCAGTAGTGAAGGGGGCCTGGGAAGATTGCTTGGATCGAAGAGGCCAGTAACCCCACTACTCGGGCAATGGACCTCAAGGACAAAGTCTGCCTGTTCACAATCGATTTCAGCTCTCTCTTGATCGCTCTGATCTTGTATGAGGGCAGAAGAAGCTGGCAGCTGCGAGAATCCACCTGGAACCCCAGGAACTCTATGGATTGCGCAGGGATCAGGACGGATTTCTGTGAGTTCACCACAAAACCCAGGCTCTTTAGAAGAAGAATGGACCATTCGAGATGCGTGAATGCCAGCTGAGGGACTGCGCTATGAGAATGATGTCATCTAGATAGACGATCAGGCGCACCCCTCGCATGCGCAGGGATTCCACTACAGGTCGAAGGAGTATCGTGAAGCACCAGGGTGCTGACGAAAGGCCAAAGGGAAGGACCGTGTATTCGTAATACATGCCTTGCCAGAGAAACTGGAGGAAACGCCGACGCGGGGCGTAGATGGGAATGGAAAAGTACACGTCTTTTAGATCTAACCAGACCATCCAGTCCCCTTCCTGCACTAGTACAGGTGGATGCCATCCATTTTGAAATAGCGGTAGACAATCCACCCATTGAACCCCTTGAGATCAGGATTAACCTGGACCCGCCCCCTTCTCTTCTCAACCAGGAATACATTGCTGAGGAATCCCTGAGGATGACATTAAGTGATCGCAATCGCCCCTTTTTGCAAAAGGGCACTTATCTCTTCTGAGATAAAAGTCTGATCTGGTTGGGAAAAACTTAGGGGAGGGGGGGCGGAGAGATTGTTAGGGTGTCTCGTACATCTCCAGCTTGTATCCTTGCACCGTCTCCAAGATCCAAGGATCTTGCGAGAGGGCGCGCCATTGTTGCAGAAATAGTTGAACACGACCCCCCAAAACCACTTCTGAACATGGAATAATTCTCACCTGTAGATCCTGTATCCTGCGGAACCGATTCCTGGCTCTCCGAGACGGGTAGACATTTGGGTTGCTTGAGTTGTTGTGGTAACCACCTCTGTGGTGTTGCTGGCCACGGGGGGCGCCTTGGTTGTTTCCACGGCCGAACGAACGCCCTCTACTTCGTCTGGCCCTGGTGAAAACCGGTTTAAAAGGCTCAACGCAGAGACTCCTCAGCCTTGTCCAAGCCACAAAAAGTGGCCACAAACTTGGTTAGTTCTTTTAGGAACGGCTGACCAAAACAAGAGACCCTGGGCCACCGGACCTGCCTCTGACGAGGAGAGCTCAGCCAATTTAGGGTCCAGCTTGAGGAGAATAGACCTTCTCCTCTCGCTGGACATGGCGCAATTGGCGTTGCCTAACAGGCACACTGCCCTTTGTGCCCAACCAATGAGGGCATCCGGACTTATCGGAGTCCCGGCTTCCTTGGCCTGATATCCCATCTCTAGGATTTTTGTTAGAGGCCCTGAGAGATCCAATAACTTATCTTGGCATGACTGCTAAGCGCGGTCTATGCCTTTTTTAGGGTCCTTTGCATATTTTTTGAGATACGTGAGCATCGTCGGATCCACCTCAGGTGTTTCCGCGACCCGTGCCGCCAGATCCGATCTGGGACACTCTGACCGCAGCTGGACCCGGACATCTATATCGAAGGGTTAGCGGAGATGGGACTGGACATAGTCCGCCACCTCCTGTGGCGGGAGCCACGCCGTGGAGTTGGGGTGGACGATGTCCGTTGGCTCAAAGGTCAACACCTTGGGTTGCAGCGGTTCGGTATGGTGCTCCTTCCTCAGCTTCTTCGCCGGTTTGGGGCTCACGTCCTCACCTGAATCCGTATCAGTATTGGGGGAGGTGTCCCCTTGCTCGCCATGGGTAGACTCCGATGGGTCGGCTTTGGAGACATAGGCGTGGTCATTGGCGAACGCCTTGGAGAGCCGTGCAAAGTCCTCCACGTGAGTATTGGCCGTTTTGGGTTCTTTAGCCTTCTTGCGCCCGGACGCAGCCGGGATCCAACCTTGCTGCATGGCATATTTATTGAGGTGACGCTTAAGGGGAGCAATAGCTCACACCAGGGCCGAATTAAGAGACTGCTGCACACCAGCATCTAGGGCCTCCACAAGGTCCTGTTCGAAGGAGCCGGAGGGCTCGTCATAATAATCCTCATCGTCATAGCAGTACTCCGCCATGGTAGGGTGTATAATAACAACCAACTGCCCGAAATATTATTGAGGAGGAAAGGGGGAGAGGTACAACCCCAGGCAAACCAGGCTAAACAGCCAAACAGAACAACTTCAGGAGTGGAGGGAGGACCTGCCTGTATCAAACACCTCTCTAGGCAGTGCCTTTGCGTGGTTATACAGCCCGCAGCCTCAAAAAGCTTTGGGCATCACTGGGGCACCAAGATACGGGCTTTAGGATTCAAATGTCTGCTGTTTCCCGCTTTGATCAGTAAAATTACGATCGCAGAACAGATTTGACACATAAAATGGCTGCCGCGCATGCGCCGTGACGGCCACCCATGAGAAATTGAAATAGGACCCAGCGCGATCCTAGCACGCGGTCCCTGAGCCCCAAACTCCCACTCCACTTGAAACAAAGGTGCGGGCGACTCGCGCCCGGCCTGTGAGGCAGACGCGCCGTGACCAGAGGCTGCACTGCAGGAAAAAAGCGGACAAGCGGGCTCGTAGCTGCGAGTACCACGAACTTCAGGTACGCGTCAGCAGCGAGCCCGCCAGACCGCTAATGCGCGATACAAAGCGATTAAATGCCCCACAACATTAACCATAAGACAATATCAAAGCCTGAAACATACGCATCAAAGCGTCAAACTCATCGCGGTGCCCTCAACCCATACATCACTGACAAACACAAGTAGTAAGGGAGAGTCACTTAACTGGCTGCGGAACAGAAAAGAAAGAGGACGTGTGTGCCTCGGTTAGACATTATATGGACTCAGTCTCTATGGTTAGGGAGTACAAGGTGCTCATGGGATTTGTGGTTTACTGCATTATGTTTAATAAAAAAGATCGTTTTTTATTGACTGCTGTAATAAAGCAAAGAAAATGAGAAGCATAATCGGAGCCTCCGGTCCTGACATAGAATTTTAAAGATCGTACCAGTACCCAGGTGAAATAGAAATGGAAGAGCCACGGTGATGATGAAGTGGACAATGATGGTGAGTCTGATAATCAATATGTAGGGACTATGCGAGCTTTGGAAGAGACCTCTGGCAGGAAATTGGGTATCATGCTGCAAAGACATATGTTATCACAATCACAATTGCCTAGGGTAACCATAGAAGAGTATGTGCCATATAATGTACATTAGTAGTCATGTGCAAATGTAGAGAAAGCATTAAGAAATTAATTGATACATAGGACCAACAACTTAAAATTGAGGAAAATTATTTTAGTCTAAGAAACCATGTCTCGAAACGACATTTAACGTTGCTAAATGCAGAGTTTCTAAAATGGTTAAACCCAGGGATGGTGGTTTATGGAGAAGTTGAATGGAAGTTGTGGAAGACAATGACATAGTGCAGTCATCTGTAAAAAGGAAAGGAAATTAGGCCGAAGAAACATGAGACAAGCATTATGGATGTAGGAGTGCAAAACACTAGGCAACATCTATTTCTGGACCCTGAAGTGTGCAGTACTGATAAAGAGAAATAGTGCACACATGTAGACAGATTTGTGCCCCCTTACCTTACACGTTGATCGATAAAGAGGCTTTTACCAAATTTTAAAGAGCTGATTTGACAGGTACTATTGTCTCTGTTTACAAAAGAGGTGGAGTGTTTGAAGGGTTTTGTTCATCATATAGTATCACGGCAGGACTGCAAATTGGAATCAGTCCTGGCAATCTGGTCGACCGGCCCTGGTAGCGGGGGAGGGGGTGGTAGTGAGAAGCACCACTCCTGCTTTTGTTACAGGGTGCTGATATTGCAGTGCTGCTGTGAAACCGGACCCCTGAAATAAAACCAGCCCACACAGGTCCAAAAATGGCCCATTTACTTCTGGCCCACCGGTAAAACACCCAATACCCGCTATGGGCAATCCAGCCCTGTAGAGGTTTGAAGGCCAGAGAGGTGCCAAAGTTGGACAAAGTGAGGAATGTCCAGTTGGCAATGAGGGAGTAACTAAGAACTGTCAATTTTGTACGAGAGTGAGATAATTGAGCAAATCATAGAATGGTTGAGCCTTATTGTATGGAGCAGAAACAAGATGGAAGGATTAGGATGTGTATAGATCTAAAGGATGTCAACAAATGCATTTAGGTGGACCACCAACAACTTCCCAACTTCAATTACATTTTAGCGACAGTGACGGGGAATTTTTTTAAACTCTAGACCTATGAAATATTTATCATCAGGTCATGTTACTTCCAGATTTAAATCATTTAATATTTTTCAGGCAATTTAACGGGGCCTACTGTTTCAAGCAAACAGAATTGGCATCAGCAGCTGCTGTATTTCATAATATTATACAATGCTTCTTTGGGGAATTGTGTGATATTCTCTCAAAATGATGTATCGGTGTGTGGAGTCTGTTACAAAATATTATTTGATGTTAAAGGAGTTGACGGTCCTAAAAGGGAAGGACTCATTGCAGGCATAAACAAGTTCAAACTTCCAAAACAAGAAATAGAATATCTAGGTTCTGGGACGAGAAGTGTACTGTTAATGCATTGTTATGTATTGTTCTTTAAATATGTGCATCCTCAACTCTTTCTTTGTTGGAGTTCATGGGTACATAGATGGAAAAGCTCTACTGTCCTGTTGTTTCTTTTCTACACATCTTTGTCTCTAGTCTATCCTGGGGTGGGTTCACCAAGAGCCACCAGCTATGGTGAGCTTGTCTGTGAGATTAGCGAGAATGCTAAACATTAAGGCTTTGTAAATTATGCAGCTGGTTTTGAAGATGGTGCAGCTCAGCAAGGGGAGCCAATGAAGTTCCATCAGGATGGGGCTCATGTGATCATATTTCTTCAGACCCTAGGTGAGACATGCTGCTGTGTACCAGATGCTCTTAAGGTGAGCCATTATAGAGCCTGGGCAACCGGGGGCATGGGGTAGGGTGTTACCACTATCCAGATGTGAGACTACTACACAGGTCTGAAGTCTCTTTCAGGAAGAAACAGTTCTACTTTCTTAACAGAAAGAAACATGATATCTTTGATTATATTGACAATGTGTTCCTTTAGGGTGAGGTTGGTGTCCAGGGTGAATCCAAGTGACTTGGCATCTGGTGAAAATTGGGGTTTGAAGTCATTATTATTCATGTAATTGAGGCAGGTTTAGACTATTTCTTTCTTGTTCTTGGCAAATGACAGGAATTTTGTCTTGGGGGAGCTGAGCTTCAGGTAAGCATTGTACAATCGGGTCTTGATGGTGTGCAGTCAGTGTTTGAGGCCCGGGCTGTCTAGAGTGGAGGAGAATTTCAAGTGGAGTAGCGTGGAATCAGCATATTGGTGACTTTTGATGCTGTTATCCTTGACTGCAGTTCCAAGAGACTCCAACCTACAGATTGTAAACAGTATGGGACGGTGGAGTCTCTGCAGGTGACATAGATGGTTTGGGACCTGAAGGGGCCCATATGAACAAATTAGTGCATGTTGGAAAAGTAGAAGGAGAACCGGTGAAAGACATTTCCAGTGACTCTCGTTTGAAACTCCAGGGTGTGGTTGAGAATGGGAAGGTCGACTATGTCCCACGCAGCTGACAAGTTCAGAAAAAGTCTAGAAAAATCAGGAGACAGAGGTCATCTTCATCTATGATCAGCTATGATGTTGATGGGTAAGGTGGAAGGCTGCAGCATGAACTGATGCGAGATTTGCAGACACGCAGGATTTGGTTAGATTTGTATTGATCTTGAACTTGAGCATAAACTGCTTCTTCGATGATCTTTCTGATGAAAGGTGGGTGAGTGATGGACAGGTAGTTAAAAAGGACATCCATATCTGAATACATCAGTAGGTTTCTTAGGAGTAGGCAGTCATATCTTGAGAGACTCTGGGAAGATGCCTAGAGTGAGGGAGGAATTGACAATGGTGAGCTCTAATCAAGGACGAGGGTAAGGCAAAATCTTCATAGGAAGTGGCTTTGAGGGAGTTTAGTAAATCTGCAAGATCTACAAGTGATACAGTTTTGAAGGATGATCAATGGGGGATTCTATCAGACGGTGTGTGTGTAAGAGATAAAGCAAGCTTGGTGTTCTCAATGTGCTATCAGATCTTCTGTAGTTTGTCACTGAAGAAGTGGTTGATGGCATTACACTTTTATGGTGAGTGTGGGATAGGAGGCCAGGCAGGGGGCTGATGCGGTGCTATTGTCTCGAAGAGCTTTCTGCTTCTGTTGGTTAGTTCATTTATTGGAGTTGGTGTTAATTTTTTAAGGCTGATGTAATAAGCAGTCTGCGTGTTGCACAGTGAGACAGTATCAAGAGGTCATCAGGAGTTCCCTTTTTTCTTCCACTTTCTTTCATGTCTGTGGATAGATCATTCGTTGTCAGCAAAGTCTCTACGGTAGCAGAGTGATGAAGTGTTTGGCTTGCACTTGTGTGCTTTAGTTGAAGCATGGACGTACATAGGGATATATTTACAAGAACAGCCGCTAACAAGCGTTAGCCTTAGTTAGCGGCAATTTTCTTACCGCCGAAAACTATCACCTTGGTACCGTCGTATTTACAATATGTCGCTACCTGGCAATAGTATCAGCTAGCCGCGGTGAAAACTGCCACTAACACTAGCGTCAAGGTGATAAAACATTTGATGTTAGGGATAGAAAAGTGCTGAAAGGCCAATTAGCTGCAAAAAAACTCATGTTAGCCAGCCCAACATCACTTTTCAGCCTCTAGAGGCAAAAATAGCATACAAATACAGCCCTAATGAAAATAAATAAAATAAAAACAATGGAACGCTGAATGGATCAGCCAGGGACAAGTCCAGCACAGAGCAACAACCCCACCAAATCCCCCAACAGCTAGGATGACCAACCAGAGTCCCAGAGGAAGAGGAAATGCAGAATCAGGGACTCATTCATAAAAAGAGACGCAACGTTGGGGAAACCAGTGAGGAAGCACATTTCATAGAGCCATCCTTGCAACACCATGGCGGCCGATGCCTGGAAGCGTGAACAGTCTCTGGGGCCCTGAGGCCTTGCTGGGCTTATGAGACCCAGAGTGGGAGGCGTGGTGCTGTGGAGTCACTGTGGTCTGACATTGAGGTGTCGGCGATTTCCCTTACCTTGTGCGAAGTCTGGCAGGTTTCATGAAGACACGTTGCTGACCTGTGTGAGGAGACCACCTGGCACCCCTTGGAGCTGTGATCGGTAGAGGTGCTCCTGCACACTGACATAGGGAGGTCTGCATTGCATAACATGTGCCACCACTACACCGGAGTGCATGGTGGAGATTGCCAATGGTGGACCGCGCCTCTCTGCATAACAGGCCTGAGGATGTGGTGCTGCCTCGATGCTGTGGAGGGTGAGGCTCCAGAGCTGCACTGAACTTGTGTGGCTGGAGCACTGCAATTTCACACCTAAGGGGGTCCTGTTGCATCACCTGCATCGGGAGGTTCCCCAGCAGACTTGTCAGCGACTGCTGTATCCAGGCTTGTGAAATCCCACCTGTCTGAGGCTCCTGCTGGCTGACTCATAGATTTGGAGAGAGCGCTATGGATTGAGGTCCGGTATAGATGTTCAGTTGAAAAGAGGTTGGGATGGGAAGCGGAGAAGGACTGGGGGTTGTGTCCTGCCCAGGCCTAGCACCTGTGGGTGGCGCACACTGTGCCCTGCCCTGAGCAATCCCTGCACTGCGGAGGACCAACATTGCAGAGTACACCGCAAAAGACAGGCGGGGACTCCACTAACTGGCTCAAGTCACTGATATTGGGCATTGGGGCAGCGGGTGTAAGGGGCACAGGGTCAGTTTAGGGGAAGGCCCTTGGTTATGCAGCTTAAACAAATGTTACTCTCTGGGCAATACGGAAGATGGTCGTCACAGTTAGATCGGAAGAGGCAACTGTGTGGTGCTGCCTTTGCCTGACTATCCCTTAGTGGACATGCTTCTCCCACAGCGCTGCGCCGTCTGGTAGCTGCTGCTTCTGTCTCCATCTGCTGCTACTGGTTCCTCTGACCCGGAGGTCAGGAGTTCAAGGCCCTCTCCCACCAGCAGGCTCCTGTCTGCGCCTCATCCTTGTAGGTACAGTGGTGGAGCGTCACTGCTCTGCTGCTTGACTGCCACCCTGTCTTTCTTTTCTGCTGTTTCTGTCCCTCTTTCTACTCTTCTCCATTGCTTTTTCTACCTTTGCCTTCATTTTGTTTCTTAGCTTTGTTTGGCTTTGTTTCATCTGTGCTTTTTTCAGTTCCTTTATCCCTGTCCTCTCCACTGCGGTCCACCGCTGCCTTGCCCCTTCCAGTGTCCTTTCCTGCATTTCCCACATCCCAGCTGTTCAGCCACCTCCTCGCAGCACTACTTAATGGAAGCCGCTGTGTGACCATGTGCAGCGGGCGTGCCACTGGTGCGCCGAAAGCACATCCATCTGTGTTTGTCTGCCCCTGGACAGCGCCCAGCACCAGCGACACTGCCTCTAGGACACTCCACCTCTATGACGCCAGCACTGTTCTCCCCCTCAACCCTAGACACCACGCCGCTTGCCATCTAGCATCACTGAAGAATATCCTTGCACCCTTCACCTTCCGAAACTGCAAACGCACCTTCTGCCATGGCAACACACCTGCGCCTCTTGCCGCACAGCTGAATAAGAGCGCAGCCGACCGGCTCAACTGCATCCTCAACGTGGGGTCCCTCCAGAAACACGCCACTGAAATCTGGGACCTCATTGACGCTACCTCTCCAGACATCGCCTTCGTCACGGAAACCTGGACCAACCTCTGCTGCGGACCGGAAATCCCCATCACCATACCCGACGGCAACAAAATCAGCTGCAAGGGCCACCCCGACCGCCCAGAAGGAGGCATTGCCATCATCTACAAAAGCACACTCCGACTGACCACGCACTCTAATGACCCTACAGTGACCATGGAACACCTCCACTTCCAAATCGGGAAGTGCCCTAACCCCACCCTCCCCGGCACCCTCATCTACAGGCCCCCCATCACCTGACCCCCATTCACTGATGCCATTGTAGACCTCATCGCACCCCAGGCTCTCCCATTCACTGACTACACCCTACTTAGAGACCTCAGCTTCCACCTGGACAACCCCAGTGACCGGAACACCAACTCCCTCCTGGAGAACCTCACCAACATCGTACTTAAGCAGCTAGTCACCGCACCGACCCATATAGCCGGACATATGCTCGACCGCTTCTTCTCCACCAACGGGAACTTCAAATACAGCCACACCACCAAACTCACCACCGAACCATCATTGCATATATCTCGCCTTTAACAAGCCCATTGTACACTACCGCCATCATCACCACTCCCATTGCAGCTGGATCAAGGCCACCGAAGAACTTTGCGTCAACTCCCTCAGGACCTCCACTCCGCCAACCCCAACACCGCTGTGCGCAAACTCTACTGATGGATATCCATCTGCGCCGACACCCTGTCACCACTCAAGAGAAAAACAGGCCAACAACACTCCAAGAAGGCCAACTAGTTCACTGCCGCCCTCCACTAGTCCAGACGCACCAGCAGACATCTAGAGAAGAGATGGAACGACAACAATACCCCCTAAACTCACACAACCTTCAAATCCAACATCAACACACACCGCATCCTCATGAAAACCACTAAGAAAATTACCCTCGAAGACAGAATCAACGCCAACGCACAAAACAGCAAGAAACTCTTCGCCAACATCAAGGAGTTTACAAGGCCCAACAGCGAGACAACAGACATGCCTCCCTCCTCAGACCTTTGCAACAAATTTGGCATCTTCTTCAACCACAAGATTAGGAAGATGTACGACAGCTTCAACAGCCCAGATCCATCCACAATGTCCTCCACCATCGTACTCAACCAAGCCGCACCCCAGCAGACCATGCTCTGCTGGACCCTGCTCACAGCAGAGGACATGCTCAAGACCATGAGGAGCATCCACTCAGGTGCCCTGATGGATCCCTGCCTGTACCATATCTTCCCTTTCAACAGTTTAACGCCACCTGTGCGTCATTTTCTTGACGTACTTGCAGTGTGCTTTTTGCACCAAGTTGTGCCGTATTTACAAAGTGACGCATCTAGACATATACGTTACCTTGTAAAGCCGTGTGCCACATTATACCTGCGTCAGGTATGATGTATGCAGGGTGGGCATTCCCATGCAACAAAGCCTCATAGGAGTGGCGCAGTGAAATCTATGAGATTTCACTGCAACAATTCTAGGACGCCACAGCGTTAAAACCTTATGCCTGCCCGATGGCAGGCGTAAGGGTGACTCAGTGCCAAAGGGATAGGCTGGCCCCATGCATTGCTGAAGTTACATCATGCTTGCGACCCAACTGCAGTAATGCATGACCTTAGCGCCGACAGATAGGTCAGGATTCTAGACCTATCTGTCATTGATTGCGACATGGAGCACCGTACAGTAAATACAGCACAACCATGGTGTCTCAAGGAGGGTACCGTGAAAAGTGTCCAATCGCTGTTTTATCACAGCGATGCAACACTTTTCATGAATGGGGCTCAGGGATGCTTCCTCTCTTATTGATAGGGCACATTCCTGAGCTTTTGTTTTGGCGCAGGGCAGTGCAGCAATATTCCTCGCAGCACTGTCCAGCACCCAAACATCTTATATGTTGGCCCAAGTGTTTGCACCATTTTTAAGACCAGCTATTTTTTGGTCTAAAAATCCTGCCACTAATTGAACTTAGCGGCCATTTTGGGGGGTTATCGACGGACAGTATTTTCATTGAAATATCGCAAAGTGTGGTTAACGGCAGTTTTTTCAAGGGAACACCTACTTTGCATCTCATTTTCGTTAAGTCCCGCTAACAGAAGTGGCAATCTTCAAAATTACTGTTTACTCTGAAAAAGTGCTGCTAACCAGTTATCGGCTCTTTGTAAATAAGGCGATAAAAAAAAGCCACCCTAACAGCAGCGTTAAGTTCTTGTAAATATTAGGCCTGGGCCAAAATTCCGTTCCATTCGCGGAAATTGCGATATTTTGGCATTTTCGCATTCCGCGGAAAGCGCGAAAATGTCAAAATTTCCGCATTCCGCAGCTTAGCGATAATTTCTTTCTTGCTCGCGCTGTAAAATAATACATTCTCGCGCGCGCGCGATCGCCTTACCTGAATCCCTGCGTTCTCCGACAAGTTTTCTTGACCCGGTCGCGTTCTCCACGAGATGTTGGATTTTGGTAGCCATTTTGCGCTGTCTCGCGAGAGTTCGCGGCCGCATTAACGTCATTTTTCACGCGATCACGTCATTTGTCGCGCGATCACGTCTTTCTTCTCGCGATCATGCACCGCGCGAGTATGAGAAGATTGAGATCTCGAACATGTCATTCTACATCGCGAGCCAGAGGATGAGGACGCGGGCACGTGAAATCGAACGCGAACAGGAGAAAGAGACCGCGAACACGTCATATCCAACGTGACAGGGACAAAGAAGAAAACGCGATCATATCGTTTTCGACACGCCGGCGGAAGTAATGTGAAGCTCGAGAACTCAACAACGTAAAATTTACAATTTGGAGAGGAATATCGGCTCTGGCAGCATGAAACCATCTGCAAATACTGATTTTGGATGAAAAGAACTCCTTACATTGACATTTGGCTTTCCTTTTTTGGGCAAGGAGTCATTTTTTTACAAGGTGGAGAGAGGGAGGAAGTGACACAGAATCTCCAACTTCCTGTTCCTGTCCAGCAGGCTCCTCCCAGTGCTTTGTCCATCTCCTGCTCATTCTGCCTTTGGATTTGGAGCTGGAAAGATCACTCTTTTTGTCTGCTGCATCATTGCAATTGGATTTCAGGATTTTTGGAATAGGATATTTTACAAGTAAGTGGTTGTTGTGTTTGATTGTGGGCATTGCAGTTGTTGTGTAACTACAATTTATTTTTGATAATTAATTAATTATCATCATTCCTTTTTTTTTTTTTTTTAATTTTGTGGGTTGTAGTAGTAGGCCCGAGCTAGCCATGGGCATGGCCTCATGGGTGTGTGTGTGCATGATGAAGCAACTGTTCCTTTTGTTTTTTGAATATATTTCATTTTCAAGCACATTTAGGGCATGGATGGCATTGGATTGAGTTGGGGAAGTGTGTTTTTTGGGGTGGCCTTTGTGATGTTGTTGGGCCTGGCCATGTGGCTGGTGGCCATTTTGAGGCCTAGGCCTGCTAGCTTGCCTGGCCTTGTCTGCCAACAGGCCTGCTTTCATCCACTAGGACCAGAGCAGGTAGCCACAGCTTTAGTAATCTACTGTTTGCTGTGTGCTCTGTTGAATTTAGACATCATTTAGGGCATGGATGGCATTGGATTGAGTTGGGGAAGTGTGTTTTTTGGGGTGGCCTTGCTGATGTTGTTGGGCCTGGCCATGTGGCTGGTGGCCATTTTGAGGCCTAGGCCTGCAAGCTTGCCTGGCCTTGTCTGCCAACAGGCCTGCTTTCATCCACTAGGACCAGAGCAGGTAGCCACAGCTTTAGTAATCTACTGTTTTCTGTGTGCTCTGTTGAATTTAGACATCATTTAGGGCATGTATGGCATTGGATTGAGTTGGGGAAGTGTGTTTTTTGGGGTGGCCTTGCTGATGTTGTTGGGCCTGGCCATGTGGCTGGTGGCCATTTTGAGGCCTAGGCCTGCAAGCTTGCCTGGCCTTGTCTGCCAACAGGCCTGCTTTCATCCACTAGGACCAGAGCAGGTAGCCACAGCTTTAGTAATCTACTGTTTTCTGTGTGCTCTGTTGAATTTAGACATCATTTAGGGCATGTATGGCATTGGATTGAGTTGGGGAAGTGTGTTTTTTGGGGTGGCCTTGCTGATGTTGTTGGGCCTGGCCATGTGGCTGGTGGCCATTTTGAGGCCTAGGCCTGCAAGCTTGCCTGGCCTTGTCTGCTAACAGGCCTGCTTTCATCCACTAGGACCAGAGCAGGTAGCCACAGCTTTAGTAATCTACTGTTTTCTGTGTGCTCTGTTGAATTTAGACATCATTTAGGGCATGGATGGCATTGGATTGAGTTGGGGAAGTGTGTGTTTTGGGGTGGCCTTGCTGATGTTGTTGGGCCTGGCCATGTGGCTGGTGGCCATTTTGAGGCCTAGGCCTGCAAGCTTGCCTGGCCTTGTCTGCCAACAGGCCTGCTTTCATCCACTAGGACCAGAGCAGGTAGCCACAGCTTTAGTAATCTACTGTTTTCTGTGTGCTCTGTTGAATTTAGACATCATTTAGGGCATGGATGGCATTGGATTGAGTTGGGGAAGTGTGTTTTTTGGGGTGGCCTTGCTGATGTTGTTGGGCCTGGCCATGTGGCTGGTGGCCATTTTGAGGCCTAGGCCTGCAAGCTTGCCTGGCCTTGTCTGCCAACAGGCCTGCTTTCATCCACTAGGATCAGAGCAGGTAGCCACAGCTTTAGTAATCTACTGTTTTCTGTGTGCTCTGTTGAATTTAGACATCATTTAGGGCATGGATGGCATTGGATTGAGTTGGGGAAGTGTGTTTTTTTGGGGTGGGCTTTCTGATGTTGGTTGTCTTAAAGACATGCTTTTGTTGTGTGTGTCTGGTGAGTGTTGGTGTGCGATGCATGCTCCCTGCAGACCTTTTTGGGGCCTGTGAATGTTCGTATTTGCATTTTGTTGCATTAAAAAGGCAGAGCAGTGTGCTTCAGCATGCATCCTTTACCTGACTTTCATAGGCCTTTTGTCAGCTCCTGGTGTTTCCCAGGCCCCCTGCTTGTTAGTGATTTGTGAGTGTCCATGTGGCTGGTGGCCTTTTTTTGTGTTATTAGTGTCCTGCTTTTGCCATATAGGCCTGCATGGTTTTCCTATTGGCTTACTGCTTCCATCCATCCACCCCCTTTGCCATCAGCAGCTCCCTGGATGCTGAGATGCTCAAATAATGCAATGGTCCACCCCACTTCCATTAGTTTTTTATTTTGTTGTTTATTATTAACTTTCCTATCCTTCCTGAGAGTGTAGTGTGTGGCTGTACACAGTACTAGTAGTATAACATAGCTCTAGTTAAAAAGAATAGTCATAAATGGCTAGACTATCTTTTGTTTGCACTAGTACAGTACTAAGTAACTGAACCACAAAAACAAATGCAACATTTCACTGATGTTCTTCTCCTGTCTTCTTTGCTTTTAGGTGCACAAAAGACAGAGTAGGAGGTGTCATCGGCATCACCTGGCTACCCGTTGTACTGCCAGCCAGACAGAAGTCCTGCTGCACATCACGCCCACGTGTGACCAGAACTTGTTGTGCATCTGCCTCCTGCCTGACATCTGAAGAAGATGGCCCCAAAGAAAGGTACCAGGTCCAGTACCAAGAAAGTTGCCGGTGAGAAGAAGGAACAGAAAAAGGAAGTGCCATTAACCACGACTGGTGGTGTGCCGGCCAATGTTTTTTTTGGCACCAAAGCGTTGTCCGGGAACCAAGCTGGGAGCAGCACAGCGGTCCAACCCCACCAACCTAGGCCCAAGGGCTTTAGTGTCGCAGAGGTAGCCAGTCTACTAACGAGCAGCGATGTTGAAGAAATGTCATTACCGCAAAGTAGTACACAATCAAGTTCAACGCAGGCGCAAACTCAGCAGATCAGTGTCAAGCCGCCGCAACCAGAACAGCAGCAGCCGCCGCAACCAGAACAGCAGCAGCCGCCGCAACCAGAACAGCAGCAGCCGCCGCAACCAGAACAGCAGCAGCCGCCGCAACCAGAACAACAGCAGCCGCCGCAACCAGAACAGCAGCAGCCGCCGCAAACAGAACAGCAGCAGCCGCCGCAGCAGCCCACCATAGTAGTTGTTGCTCCTGACGTAGGGGCATTTCAGGAAATCGAGCTTCCTGCAGACAAAGTGGAGCGAAGTCAAACCACTGTTTCAGAAGATCAATTGTCTTCCAGACCACCAGCAAGGAAAAGGAGGCTTAGTCCATCATCTTCTTCTTCAAGCCCCGCTTCTGATGATCGTGATGACACTTGGGTCCCACCAGCTCGGTCTGAGAGTGAAGTACGCCACAAGACATTGCTTCTGAAAAGGACGGTCCCAGAAAAACTTAGAGTTATGGAGGTAGATGTAGAAGAGGGGGGTGATGATGTTGATGAAGACGAGCCAGTCATCACGCATATTACTCCCGCCCCAAAGGGATTGGAGATCGACATTCTCACCCTATCCAGAAAGGCTGCTACTGAGCGGGATGTAGCACGGATCTCACCAACACAGGTTACACCACCACTACCTCCAACTGCCATATTTTCCAAGGCCCGGCAGGGACCTACATCCAGCTCAACCATCTCAGTAGGAAGTGGTAGTAAAAGTCACAGTGTAGGTGGACAGGGTCACATATTTTCAAGCACCCCCTCAAGTTCATCTGGTGTTGAAAGTGGCACATCCAGCAGTCCCAGAAAGTTCTCCTCCCCAGTTTGGGACTTCTTTTCTGTTAGCGCCAAGGAGGAGAACGTTGCTATATGCGTAATTTGTCGGCAAGGTGTTCGGCGTGGTAAGCTTGGTACAAACTATGGTACCGGAGGACAAGCAAGTCATCTAAAAATACACCACAATATCGTGTGGGAGGATCACCTACGTAAGTTAAAAGAAAGTAGAAAAACTAAACCCTTTGAAGTTGGTCAGGAATCAGGGAGCGATATTATTGTGGTGGCAGGTGAAGAACAGGGAGGCATTTCTAGCCCTGTCTCCAGTAGTGCAGTCACTGCAGTGGTAACGCCCACATCCTCCTCAGTAACATCAGAGTGGCACCGCAGTAAGAGCCATACTCAGAGTGTGGGTGAGACACCAAGGCGACCGGCGAGTACCTCAATGAGACAATCTGTGTCGTTGAGCCTTAGTGGGTTAATGAAAACAGCACCACTAAGGAAAGTAAGCCAGCCTACCATTGACAGCATGTTTAGGTTGGAGGGGCAGTTCCAACGCAACCACCCAATGGCACGATTGTACAATGCGAAGCTGGCTAAAATGTTAGCGCTGGACCTTCTTCCTTTTTCATTTGTGGAAGGGGTGGGTTTCCTTGAATTTGTGTCTGCCATCTGCCCGAAATGGAAAGTTCCCAGCCGGTCCTATTTCGCAAGAATTGCTGTTCCGGCACTACATCATGATGTGCTGGAATTGGTTGGTCATGGTTTGCGGCAGAGTGCTGTGTACAATATCCACCTGACAACAGACATGTGGAGCAGTTGCCAAGCCACAGATTACATGTGCATCACTGCACACTGGATCTCTTTTGCGGGGGTTAGAGATCAACTATCTGCACGAGGTGTTGTTGACACAGCTGCGATTTTTGAAGGCACTCGGAAACATGCAACTGTAGCCATGTTCGCCATGGAGAAATCTCATACGGCTGAAAACATTTTAGAAGAGTTTCGCACCAAGGTTTTGGAATGGCTGCGGCCCAGAGGGCTTGGTATTGGCTTTGTTGCCACAGACAATGGCAGTAATGTACTGAAGGCCATGGAACTTGGTTCCTATTTCAGGGTTCCGTGTTTGGCACACTGCATAAACATTATAGTGCAAGACTTTCTGAAAAAAGAACCCATAGTAAGCAATTTACTGGCCATCTGCCGAAGAATATGCACTCATTTCAGCCATTCTTTTAAAGCTCGGAAGCAGCTGAGGATCATCCAACGTGAACTTAGGATGCCAGTCAAGGCACTCATCCAGGAGGTGGCAACACGTTGGAACTCAATGTATTACATGCTTGATCGTCTGTACGAACAGCACAGGTCACTTAATGAATATGTCTGGTACAGAAGCAGTGATGCTAGTGTTAAAGGCATGACCCTTCAGAGAGAGCAATGGACCCTAATTCAATGCCTGACTGAGATGCTGTCTCCTTTTGAGGTCTTCACATGTGAAGTCAGCAAGGAGGACTGTACAATGGGCCAAGCTATCCCATTGTTGCAAATGCTAGAGCATGAGCTGAATAATGTGTCTGAATCCTACAAAGGTGTAGAGGACAGAAGGCAAGCCCATGACTTGGTGGAGAGCTTATCCAGGCGCTTATCAGAAAATGTAAGGATACAAAATAAAATTTTGTCACAAGAACATTACATTTGTGCCACAATTCTGGATCCACGTGCAAAATTAGGACTATTCCTTTCTTTTTCCGACAATGATGTTGCCCGCTACAAAAGTTGTATAGCTGAAGCAGCCATCAAGTTTGAAAACGAAGGGCTGCTAATTAAAAGCCCGCCACATCAACCCACAACAAGTACTGATACTGAAGCAGGCCATGCAGCATCAAGTGCAACTTTGTCGGCTGAGGGCAGTGCGGTTGGCTCACAATCACAACACTCACCATCACCATCGACTACAAAAACAATAACTGGATCATTCGGCCGAGTACAATCATTATCAGATTGGTATGTAAAGATGGGCCTTAAGCACAGTGCTGATGCACAGAAAAAACAGCACAAAAGCTTACCAGCAGCAACCCTGAACATTGAGCGGATGGTCCAGGCCTATCTGGACGACCCAACAGAGGTGTACGTTGATCAAAACCCAGTGCAGTATTGGTATAGGAAAAGGTCTGATTGGCCACAGCTCAGCAGGCTGGCGATAAGCTATCTGGCTTGCCCTGTCGCAAGTGTCTCTTCCGAACGTGTTTTCAGTGCTGCTGGTTCCATTGTAACCTTGAGAAGGACCAGTCTATCTCCCAAAAACGTGGAGAGGTTAACAATGATCAAAATGAATCAGCACTTCATACCACCGAATTACACAATGCATGAATCAACAGAGGAAGATGAGGACAGCGGCTCAGGTGATGGAAGTATTGTGTCAGATGATTACCTACTACTGGAAGATCCCCCAGAGTTTGAGGACGAGCTATACTTCCCTGACAATTAGGCTCGCACTTACTGTCTTCCTCCCTTTTTTCCCCCTTTGTTTGTGTCTGTCGTTCCGGTTATAAACTTGTGAATCGCAACAAATGCATTATCACCGTCTTCTACTCTTCTAATTTAAGATACAAGTTTCAGGTGTCTGCCATTTGACACTACAGTCCTCAGAATCCAGCTCCTCCGCTCGATCATACTGCATCTCCTGGTCAATTCCATTTCCCTCATGAATGATGATTGGATGATGGTAACAACAAATTCAAACTTTCCTCGTCCTTCCAAAACAAGTGGACCATGAATCTGATGACTTCTATAGCTATCCTCCTTCAGAGCCGAGAGAGACTGGCCATTAACTGAAAATAAGATGCAACAGGTAATGATTGATGCCATGCATTGGCCGCAGAATGGCAGACTGAATGATGTAGATTTTGTTGTGTGTGTTGCGCATGAATTGATGTAATTGTGCACTGCCACTAATCAACTTTCTACAGAACACACTAATTTTTCCCTTCTTGCAAACAAGAAATGTGTAATTCTCCTGCATCTTGGTGATACATTGCTTTTAATTCAATACAGGAAGGGGACTCACTCAATCTGCGCAATGCAAATGACTGTGACTTAACAGCACCGTCCATCATGATGATGGCGAAAGAGACGGCCTGCAGCGTTAACGAGATGAGATGCAACAGGTAATGATTGATGCCATGCATTGGCCGCAGAATGGCAGACTGAATGATGTAGATTTTGTTGTGTGTGTTGCTCATGAATTGATGTAATTGTGCACTGCCACTAATCAACTTTCTACAGAACACACTAATTTTCCCCTTCTTGCAAACAAGAAATGTGTACTTCTCCTGCATCTTGGTGATACATTGCTTTTAATTCAATACAGGAAGGGGACTCACTCAATCTGCGCAATGCAAATGACTGTGACTTAACAGCACCGTCCATCATGATGATGGCGAAAGAGACGGCCTGCAGCGTTAACGAGATGAGATGCAACAGGTAATGATTGATGCCATGCATTGGCCGCAGAATGGCAGACTGAATGATGTAGATTTTGTTGTGTGTGTTGCGCATGAATTGATGTAATTGTGCACTGCCACTAATCAACTTTCTACAGAACACACTAATTTTCCCCTTCTTGCATACAAGAAATGTGTACTTCTCCTGCATTTTGGTGATACATTGCTTTTAATTCAATACAGGAAGGGGACTCACTCAATCTGCGCAATGCAAATGACTGTGACTTAACAGCACCGTCCATCATGATGATGGCGAAAGAGACGGCCCGTTAACTTAAGATGAGAAGGAACAGGTAATAAATGATGACAATTAATGGCATGCATTGGACACCTGACTCTGAGCTATTGGTCTTTGTGTTTGCGTTGTTTGTTGTGCACAAAGTGATGTCAAAGTGTACTAGTAGTAATCTATCTTTCTGTACACAATAAAGAATGACTCAAGTCAGTAATATTTATATTTCTACTCTGGGTGATTCATAAAAATTATACTTATACTGCAGGCCGATCTTCAGTCAGTAAAAGTATCAGAGATGATGATGAAGTCAGGAGGAGGATGTTTCAGGAGTGGCATAAAACGGAAAAGCCTAAAGGTAAACACGTCAACAACAACCACAGAAGACCCAAATGTTTGTGTAGAAGTTGAATAGAGTGTAGCGGTGGGATGACTGCAGTGCATTGATTTTACTAACTTTAACTTTAAAATGCTATGTTTGGAATGGATAATGTGCTTTGCGTTTGTCCAACTCTTTGAGAGAAAAAAAAGGACTCTAAAGTGTTAACGTAGGATGTGCTAATGGTAAGCACTGTGGGCCTGATCTCTCCTGTTACTGTTGAAGGTCAATGCTGGAAACAGACTAGAGTAGAGATGATCCATATGCATACATGCCACCTCGGAAAGTGTTCTTGTTGCACAACACCATCACTTGTGCATTTGTTTTCACTTTCTTTCTCAATATCCCCTTTGGTTTTCAATCTAAAATTACAGGCCGGGCCTTGGCCAAAACTTTGTAAAACATTACAATGCATATTAATTACCTTACCAATCAATCACCTTTTTTTTCCAGCCGGGCAGTGGCGAGTGGCGAGGCGACACACCCAAGATTGATGGACGAGAGGAGCAAGAGGAATGCCGAGATGCAAAAAACCAGTCCACATTTTTGACCAGGATAAGACAGTAACAGTATCCACTTTTAACTTCTTTTAAATAATTTGATTAATATCTTGTATACAATCTTTACAACAGTGTGTTCTTGGAGTTGTTATTATCAATCATCATTACGTTTGCTCTGTGTTTACGATTCTTCACTACCAATATTTAAAATTTCTATTTGCTATCTGTTAAAGTATTAAGGCCGGAACAGAACAAGAAATAGAAGTGTATGTAATCCGGGTCTCATCATCATGCATGCATTGCCTTTTTCTCCCTTAACATATGGAATGGATATGGTATGGTAGTCTTCAATGATTGTCGTTTGTTTGTCTATGTATGCATACTGTTTTTCTATGTCAAACCTTTCCCAAAATCCCCCTTCCCATCCATTCAACAAACCCTAACCCTCTTCCCCCGGGCTGTGTGACTTATTGTCGAGGTGTAACTAAATTAAATGTACACCAATACTTAATCACACACTTGCTGGGGCGGATTTGGGGAAAGCAACACTACTTCAATTTCAATGCAGAGCGATGATCTTCTTCTGCTTGCCCACCCATGAGTAGGATATTTCAGAGGTTATTTTATTTAACAAAGGAACATATACCTCAGCATGAATTGCCGGCATTGATTGGATTTGTTTGTTGTCATTACTCATATACAGCACTAACTGTTAGACTGTAGGCATAGTCAAGTGACTCGAGTCGACAAAACTATAGTTTGTAACTCTGTCTAGTAGGCTATCCTCATAATAACTACCATTCAGTTTTTTTGTCAATTATTTGAGCATATAATTGTTGCTCGGTAAATTCTGTGATGTACTTCATTCAACTACTCCTCTAACAGTCTCTCAAAGGCAATTGACTATCTCCTTTTCTTTTTTTGGAAATGCTGCCACCCTGCCAGTGTATACTACTACTACTATACTACCACCACCCCAATCATGGCATGTATGAAAAAGGAAACCATCTTCACCATGCAGCCAGTGCTGTGCCACAGTTGGACATAAACATCAAGCACCGGTAAGAGAGAAGTTTGGGGGAGGCAGAATTAATAATGGACATGTTGTCAATGATTTCATTTTCAAACACCACTCCAAAGAATGCATAGACTAGAGGACAGACTACTAGAAGGACCAGTCAATGAGTGAGGTGTGTCGCATCTATCTGTTTGTGTCTTATACAGTCAGCAAATTATTGAAATCAAACACAGGCTATGGGCGGCCATGCTCCAGCAAGGCAACAGCGTGATGTAAAACAGTTACCCCACCTACAAAACATTAACAACATTGCATGTAACATAGAAAAATATATTTAATTTACCCTAACAAATAAACTAAACCCACCAAAGCTGACCCACCCACCTCCCTAACCCCAACCACTGTCCACAGTAGAAAAAAGTCAAACGCCAAACGAGTAAAGAACAGGAATTAAAAAAGGGGCAGTGACAGGGACTAACTGGTGGGGCGAGACTGGAGGAGGACACGCAACTGGGGCATCTCGTCCTCTAAATGGGCGACGCGGCGTCTAAGGCCGCGGCAGTTGCAGCCACAGTGGGGGGGGGGGCACCGGAGATGACACGGTGGCAGCGGGCAGCCGCCAGGCGGTGGCGCCGTAACACTGGAGGGCGGTGGCTGGGGCCCGGGGCACTGGAGGAGGCTTCAATAGCTGCTGCAGTCTCCTCCTCCTCCTCGGCTAGGACCACCAGCCGCCGGTATTCATGCTGGATTGCCTCCAGCTTCCGGCGCGGTGCCTTGGCGGCCAACTCCTTCCGGTTGAGTTTCGGAGTTGCTGTGTATCAAAAAGAAAAAAACAAGACAATTGTAAAATATAGTCTTAATAAAACAGTAGGACAAGGTAATTATTTATACACATAGTTGCATGGTAGAGTAGCACTATAAAATAAAGCACAGTAGTACATAACATTTTAAATGGCGCCCGTCCTTCTTCCTTCCACCTGTCTTACACTTTTTAGTTGAACAGTGCACCAGGTGCTCTTCTCCATAAAACTTTCAAAGCGGAGTTCAAATCAGATAGATTGGTTACTCAATACTCCGGCTCCTAGTCCTATACCAATTAAAGGGAATTCTAGTCTTCTAGTTCACTCTTCAAACGTCCCCAAGAACTCATACTTACTTACGACATCGGATAGCGGGCGGACTTTGTCCGCCCGCCATCCGACTGCTAAAAAGGGTAGGGTCCCGTGGGGACAATTAATTAGGATGATGCGCCCGGCACAGTGGCGGGCGCACCCTGTTTTTTTAAATTTAAATTCTGGTTGGCTTTGCTGAAAGCAATGCTAAAATGTTGTGCTGCTTTTCCAAGCACAACATGACGGGCCCCGCACGGAGCCTGTCACGTTTTGCTTTGAAAGTCGGGGGGGTACCATAGCATCGGTAGCCCCCAAGCATACTCTGCAATGTGTGCATGCCTTTCCGTGGCGGACGGCAATGCCGCCACGCAAAGGCATTCCAAAATGCAGATTATATGGCTGGCGGTGTGGTGAGAGAGACACCACCGCCATATTGAACCCTTTTCCGCCTGGACATGTCTGAATATTTTCTACTGGGATGGCGGGAGGTTTGCCCCTGCGGTGACGGCAGTGAATTCCAGCCGGCCCGGCGGGGGCAATACGCCCACCATCCTAATGGGGGCCCTAAGTCACAACTGTACAGTATACATATACATACAGTACACCCTTGCAGTGAGTGTGCTGTCAAGTTCAACAATAGTTAAAGATTATGAATCTAACTTACCACCGCCTGCCACTGGTGCTGCCACTCCCCCTACCGCTCCGTTGCTATCTGCAACTGCCGCATCCTCGCCCTCGGCGTCGCCTTCGCTGGCCCCAGCAATGGTGGTCGGTAGTGCGCCTAGAAAACATTACACATTTATTAGGCGTCATATACACCTCCCCCCTATTGATCAGTAGCAAGGTTGAAAAATGAGTTAATACTAACATACATCACTAGTACAAATCAGGTAGTAGTAGAGTAGACACTAATAGTTATATGATCATTGTAGCCTTTGCTTGATTAGCCCTAGCCATGCACATTTACCTTGCAGCTTCTTAAGACACCTTTGAGCCCACATGACCTGCCTCACACTGCTACTGTCTAGTCTACGCGCTGCGTACAAGCGGTCAACAAACATTAACAAGCCACTTTTTTAGGAAGAACTGGTGTACTACTGTTACTGTTAGTCCATATTGCTTATCCATAGATGCTACACTTTTTGGCACGGCTGAGAAATGCTTGCAAGTTGCAATATACTAACGCACACCATTTCTTTTTTCGCATTACAGACGCAAGATTCCCTTCTACGAACCAGAGCTTCTGAATGATGCACCAACTACCAGTACTAGGTTCTTCTGAGGTGAGGGGTCCATTCACTCACATCTTCATTTATAAATGTATATAAACTAAATTGCTATGAGATGGTGGTGCTGCCTTCCACCACTGTTCAGTTATCATGATTTAATTCCCAACTGTATAAGTGTAACAATGTATATTGTTTTAATGTTATTGATTTGTCGGTTGGTGCTGCTAAGAAAACAGTGTACAGACCTTCTCAAATTGAAATAAACATTTTAAACTTACATAGACTTCGTGGTATTTGGTGTGGAGTGGACTAAGTTACACGAGTGAGCAAATTAAAGTAAGGGTGTGCATGTGAATTGCTTCCACGACAGAGGTTGGGTGTGTTATGTTCTGGGTTGTCTACTTGTTGGGTATCTTGGGGGGAGGGTTCCGAGACCTAATAGGTATGACAAGACAGTACTATAGTCAAGCAGTGGAATTGTGGTGGGTGCGGAATTTCTGATTGAGGTGTGCAAGGAAGGTCCAACCTACCATCACCAACATCCTATTTTCTGGTGCAAATGTATGTGCAAGATCCCTACAACAGTGGTATGTCCTATAGGGTATCATATCAAAATATTAAGAAATCTGGTAGGGCTGTTGCTGTGAATTTTCAAAGCCTCAACATCAATAAGAGTAAAAGTAGTACAAGACAACGACCCAACAGATTGTACGAGCTACTGGTGAATATGAGTTTTATATTACAACCTTTCACAAAGAGTGGCACTGGCCAACTGGGCAAGACTAGCTACTACAGTACAGACAGATTGATAGGATGTAGTAGTACTCAGAGTCATCATAGCGGAGGCAGGGATAAGATTTTTGAAACCGTACAGATCGAAGGATAATTGGTGGTAAAAAAATAGCATTTGGAAACACACTATAGTTCGGGAGAAATGGGGCAGTAAAAGTTATCGAATAAGAAATATTATTAAAAACAAGAAGACTTACTGGGGCCAGCAGAGGAGCCCTCAGCGGTGTCCTCCTGGTGTTGTTCCTGTCCCGCCGACTGCCCAGTCCCTGTCGGTCTGCCCCTGGGTGCTGATGGACAGGAAAGATATAAGAAAGAGACAAACATTGATGGATGGTGTCAAACAAATACAATATTTTTCAATAACGGTCAAAAAACACTTATGTAAACAACAATTGCAATAACTACATTGACCGATCTCATCTGGTCAACATGTAATATCGGGGGATTCGCAGTTCGACTACTTAAGTTACTATTTATCAACAGTAATCCAGTCTTCCATTCTGATTAAAGAAAACTAAGTTACAACTAAGCCTAAGTAGTAGTACAACGTACCACCCAACCTAGCCCACCTATTCCAGGCATGCCAATTGTACATTAAGTATGCATTTCCACTGTATTCCTCAACAATGCGTATGGTCCAATCATGGAGGACACATGAACATGACTACATTTTTTGTATACACCAAATTTTGGTTTGATTGATGCTGATCTGCTACTGCTAAGTAACTGCTAAGCCTACCTCCACTCATTGAACAAACTAGAAAAGGTTCTAAAGACTGCCGTACTAGCAGCACGTCACGTAACTGAGTGAGGGGGGGCATCACGCATACCACTAACCAATTAGAAGGTCCTTACAAAGTACCTAAACCTAAGTATCAATCCGCCCCTATCTATTAGTGACAGGACAAAGTAAGGAGTGGACGTGAGTCACTGTAGCATTACGTAACTTAATTTCTCTAAAATAAACTCGTAAAGAATCACGAAAAGCAAGCGCAAACGCAAAGCTGCAAACAAGTAAGATTAGTAGTAGCGCAGAAGAGCACCTGTGTCATAATCACAGAAGACTTTTAAACGTTTTTAACCTGGAATGTATTGTAAGCAGCAACATTCTAGCTGGTTGGAAGGAAAAAAAGATATTCGTAATATATAACATAGAGCAGAAGAACAGACACAAAGTTGTAATAATTAAATAGGTACTCACCAAGCCCCGGGACCTCCACTCCTAGCAGGTCCAGCAGGTCCTGCTCACGGTCCAAGATGTCGGACCACCGGTGCGTCAGCTGTGCCTGGGTGCGCCGGACCCCAGAGATGCGCGACACTGCCCGGCGCACCTTCCCCCACCGCTGCCGTCGGTCCCGGAGGCCGTACCCGGACCCAGGCCTGCCACCTGCTGCCAGGGTTGAGGGGAGGTGGCGCTGCACAAAGAAAATGAGTGCAGCCAACTCCACCTCCCCAAATAAGGCCCGTGCCTGCACCCCTTGTGGGCGCCGCCTTCCACATGGAAGGCGGTCGCGGCTCTGGCTGCGGCGAGCCCTACCCTTTGACATGGTTCTGGGGATGAGAGATGGGGTGGGAAAGAAAAGGTAATACAATTAAAAAAGTAAGTAAAGGAAATAAATAGGCAATAGAAAGAAAAAGTAGCTAAAAAACAAAAAAAAAGTAGACAAAAAACAAAAATATAGAAGCAGGAAAATAGTTAGAGAAATAATAAGTAATAAAGATCCAAAAAAAGTGGCTATAAACAAAGGATTGAAAAGATTTAGGGAGGATTGAAAATCAGGCCCCAGAACCATGCAATAGAGTGAAAAACAAGATGGCCGCGCCCATTGCGACCACGTGCGCAAGTTCGCGCGATATTTTCTCCCCGAGCAAACAAAAAGCAACGCGATCAAGTCAAAGCGGTCGCGAACAGGAAATATCGACCGCGAACAGGCGCGAACATGCATTGCGCGACCCGGAACAGGAAGTAAGCATCGCGAGAGGGCGGGACAAGTGAAAACAAGATGGCCGCGCCCGTGAGCAACCGCATGGGTAAGTTGGCGACCTGCGATCACGCAAAAAATACCGCGAACAGGCGGCAAAAAACTTCCGCGTCTTCGCGATATTTCCGGCGTGTTTGCGGAGATTTTCTGCATTTTCGCGATAATTTGCGGAAGTTAATTTCGCAAATTCCGCCCACCCCTAGTAAATATGCCCTATAGTGTTGAAAAAAAGTGTTAAATAGTTCATTTAGAAGGATGTTGGTATCGGCAGGGTAGGGTCAGAGATGAGTTCCACCATTAGATTGTTGTTGAAGTCTTTGAAGGATCTGAAGGTTTGTTTTCCATTTTTGGGTTGACCACTGTTTCTTGGTAGGATGCTGAGAGGGGAGATAGGGATGTTGAGGTGGTCAGTGCAGTCCAGGTGTATGGGTGGTTTGCATGGGGTTGTTGGCGATTTTTGAAGATGAGACCGAGGATGTGGCCTTTTCATTGTTTTTATTGGGTGATATGCTGTACTGCATTGATGTACCAATAAGGTTGAGGAGGGTGTTTCATATTAATTATTTTTTTTAGATGGTGTTGTCTAGGAGGATGAAGTTGCCCAAGAATGGGGTGGTAGTTTGTCGATGGATGAGGTATCAAGGAGTTTGGAGAATTCATAAATGAGCTAAGCTGTTCCGTTACGGAACATGACTCCCCAGCATACCGTTGGGGTTTTTATTAATGTGTGAGTAACAGACATTGAACTGTGACGCATCATAAGCCTTTGAAAGATTTAGTGACCATAAGTTGTGTGAGCAGGGCAAGCATGTGCATTGCCTAATGGGTATATCTTTATAGGAATATTTGTTTGGGATTAATTGACCAGCAGCCCCTAATATGAACGTAGATTTTTATCCAAGGTTGCCCGAGTTGTGCGAGTGGCCATCTCAGAGAGAAAATGGAAAACAGGAGTGAGTGGGGGCAAGGTTTCCTTGAAACTGTCCGAACAGCTTTTGATCCTGGTGAAGTGAAAGGAATAATGAGTTATATGACTATAATCCTTTTTGATCTGAATATTTGGAATGTGGTGGAGTAGTACGAAGGGTGAAAAGTCTTGTGGCGCCAGAGTCCCTTTGAACAGGTTGATGGAGTTGCATCATGAGGGCCTTGGTTGCAGGTATGGACAGAGATTGTGAGAGATTTGTGAGAGGGAGTTTTAGTTGCTCACAATGTGACAAACCCATGGCAAGAAGGAAACTAATATAATTTGCATCACATTTCCCTGGGCAGGTATAACAGAAGGTGGGGATCAGAAATTTGCTATGATGATAATATGATGATAATAGATCATTTTTCGAAGTGGCCCGATGTAGCATTATTGAAAGATATGAAGTCTGAAAATGTAATTGAATTTTGTAAGAGTATGGGTTGTCTTGAAGAAGCAGTTATGGATGATGGCCCTCAATTCACAATAAACGAGATGGAATGATGCAACGGTAAGCATCAAAAGACTATACTCTAACATCCAGTTTGGTGGAGCAAATCCATAGAGTATTACCTTATTGAATGCACTTGGTGGTTCTGGACGGGCAGTGGACTGCATTGGAGGGATGAGATCAGGGAGATGTTTTGAGTTATTTTCAAACTGAAGACTGACCTTTCTGAATTCTCAAAGGTAGGGCTCCATGCACTGTTGCTTCCACAGAATGGATGAACAGGTGGAACGTAACAAGAGTGGACAACGAAAGGTATGCTGAAGGAATAAGAATTGAACTGCAGAAATACATGCAGAGGCATAACAAGAGATTGTCGGTGTGAGGTGATTGTGTAATGTGTAGCTTGACATCTATGTATTGGGTGCCTTATATTAAATCATTTAGGTCATTTTTTCCATTCATTGTTGTTTTGTCCTGTATTTATTTGTATGTTCTCTCTGTTATTTCACGTGGCACCACCTGTCATTTTGTAAATGCTTGTTGTCATGGTCTAGGTGGCGGAGTGTGTTATATTTTGTGTATCATTTTATTGAAACCCTTTTAAATCTTCAATGGGTGTTACTACTTATTGGATGAAAATATGAGTAATTGATGGAGAATGGTAGTTGGGTGAGGCCACCACTAGGGCTGGTGCTGCTCATTTTAGCGATGAGGGAGAACAGCAGTCGGTTGAGTCCACCACCAGGGATGGTGAAGTTAATCTTAGCAGTAATGGAGAATGGTAGTCAGGTGAGCCACCACTACGGCTGGTGCTGCTCATCTTAGCGGTGAGGGAGAACGGCAGCCAGGTGAGTCCACCAACTGGGCTGGTGCTACTCATCATAGCAGTAAGGGAGAATGACAATTGAGTGAGTCCACCACTGGGGCTGGTGCTGCTCATCTTAGCGGCGAGAGAGAATATCAGCTGGGTGAGTCCACCACCAGGACTGGAGCTGGTCATCTTAGTGGTGCGAAAGAAAGTCAACTGGGTGAGTCCACCACCAGCGCTGGTGCTGCTCATTTTAGCAGTGAGGGAGAACAGCAGCCGGTGAATCCGCCACCAGGGCTGGTGCTGCTCATCTAAGCGGTGAAGGAGAACGTCAGCCGGCTGAATCCAACAAAAAGGCTGGTGCTGCTCATCTTAGCGGTGAAGGAGAATAGCAACCAGGTAAGTCCATCACCAGGGCTGGTGTTGCTCATTTCAGTGGTGAGTAAGAACATCAGCTTAGTGAGTCCACCACCAAGGTTGGAGCAGGTCATCTTAGTGGTGAGAAAGAACGTCAACTGGATGAGTCCACCACCAGTGCTGGTGCTGCTCATTTTAGCAGTGAAGGAAAACAACAGCCAGTGAGGTCACCACCAGGGCTTGGGCTGCTCATCTTAGTGGTGAGGGAGAATGGCAGCAAGGTGAGTCCACCACTAAGGCTGATGCTGCTCATCTTAGTGGTGAAGGAGTATGGCAACCGGGTGAATCCACCACAAGGGCAGGTGCTACGCATCCTAGCAGAGAGATAACTAGTTGAGTGAGTCAACCATGAGGGCTGGTGCTGCTCATCAATGGTGAGCCCACCACCAGGGCTTGAGCTGCTTATCTTATGTGACAATAAGTCAATTTCAACTCTATGTGGCTTGCTGTTTTGTTTCAGCAGCTCCTTATTTGACTTTTCTTATATTTTTCATAGTTCAATCTGAGCTGTCAATTGCAGTAGCTATTGGCACATTTACCTCACACTCCAAGCCAACAAGGTGAACATTGAAATGTGTCATCACTATTGATATGCAACTTGGGTTCATACAATATTTCCAAAGCTGAGCAGGACATTACCTCCTAGAGAAGACAATGGCTGTATGGCACAATTACAACCCACTACTAGTCCTTTCCATTTGTCATCTAGCAGACATGCAGCCAAGACCAGGGTCAGTGAGTGGAAGTATCCTGGATCACCAGAAGCATCATGCCATGAGAGATCCTGCAACAAAGACTGAGCACTCACACAAACATGTGCACAAGTGACAATGCTGAGTTGGAAGAGTTGGAAGCAGCTCCAGGACCCAGCACCTCCCTCTGACTGCAGCGCCTGCAGCATGGTCTGCATGTCTACTCCTTCCAGCACTAATCACTTGTGGAGTTCCAGGGGCTGGGCTTCAGCCATAAGAAGAGGCTCATGAGCTTTTCCTAGTGCCAGCAGGAGTATGACCACAGATGTGGCAAGCTCAGCAAGGGAACCAACTCAGGGATGTTCACTTGCAGGCACGTACTAGGTTTAGTACCATGCATTGCATGACTAACCCATCCTTCATGAGGCTAGAAGACTGACCTGTCATTCAGATATTCAGATGTCATCTACTTTACCTCCAGGTCTCTGCCCCGTAAACAGAATGGGCTCTGGCTCTTATCACATCGGGCCCACTAGGTTACCAAGGAGCTGGATATCACTTCTCCATAGCCTGAAAACTGTTTCTAATACTGACATGTAACATGCCCTTGTTTCATGGATGTTTCCTGGCATACTGTCAGGTACAGCACAGCATTCACCATGCAAGCTATGCAGTATCCTGCCTTGAGTCAAGACCTACCTTGAAGCTACGTAATACACATTTCTGGTACATGCCTCTTTACGTTTAGCCAAGATCACCTCGAATCCTGACCAACCACCATCCTTGCATCATTGGCCAACAGTCCTGCTTGATAGCAGGAATGCATCACGCCTGAGCTTTGTCAATCAATGGGTTTACCCAACATGTAGGTACACAGTAATGACACAATTGATCCTTGATTTATTACGTTATCAGTGAGCCTTAGTTGCTTTTTTTCCCAATCTTATAGAGCTTCGAAACAGACTACACGATTATAAACTCCCATTGGAGATCCATTCAGGTAGGACAAAAGAAGAAAAAGACAGGCTTAATCATACTACACTCCTAGCTTTTGAAGACTTTTTTCAACTATGTAGACAATCACCATTCTTCCAAAAATTTATAAAAGAAGTGAAGGCCCACTAGTTCAGTCACTATATAAATAAACTAAGCTAATAAAACAGACTTTTTATCCGCCATACTCTCTCCAGATGGCGCCCTGTAGCTCTACCATAGTCAACTTCCAATACACTGCAGAGTGTATCACTGCATAAGTTGTTCTGCCTCCTGTACCACAACAGATCATCCCTGCTTTTTAAGTGTCACAGATTGGAGTGGGAATAGTAAATCTTACACTTCCGAAGTCCAATGCTTTCCCTACTGTTGCACAGACTGGAGTGGGAATAGTACATTCAAACCCACTAAAGTCCAATGCTTTTTTAACTGTTGCACTGACTGGCGTGGGAATAATATATCTTACCCCTCCAAAGTTCATTGCTTTCCCTACTATTGCACAGACTGGAGTGAGAATAGTAAATCTTATCCTTCCAAAGTCCAACACGTTCACTACTGTTGTACAGACTGGAGTAGCAATATAAAATCTTACCCCGCCGAAGTCCAACGCTTTACCTCCTCTTGCACAGACTGGAGTGAGAATAGTACATTTAACCCCTTTCATGTCCAACGCTTTCACTATGGTTGCACAGACTAGAGAATGGAAATAGTACATTTAATCCCACCAAAGTCCAATGTTTTCCCAACTGTTGCACAGACTGGAGTGGGAATAGTACATTCAACCCCTCTGAAGTCCAACTCTTTCCCTACTGTTTCACAGACTGGATTGAGAATAGTAAACTGAATCCCACCAAAGTCCAATGCTTTTTTAACTGTTGCACTGACTGGAGTGGGAATAATATATTTTACCCCTCCAAAGTTCATCGCTTTCCCTACTATTGCACAGACTGGAGTGGGAAAAGTAAATCTTATCCTTCCGAAGTCCAACATGTTCACTACTGTTGACCAGACTGGAGTGGCAATATTAAATCTCACCCCTGCGAAGTCCAACGCTTTACCTCCTCTTGCAGAGACTGGAGGGAGAATAGTACATTTAACCCCTTTCAATTCCAACGCTTTTACTACGGTTGCACAGATGAGAGAATTGGAATAGTAAATTTAATCCCACCAAAGTCCAATGCGTTCCCAACCGTTGCACTGACTGGTATGGGAATAGTAAATCTTACCCTTCCGAAGTCCAACGCTTTCCCTACTGTTGTGCAGACTAGAGAATGGGATTAGTACATTTAATCCTATCATAGTTTAATGCTTTCCCTACTGTTGCACAGACTGGAGTGGGAATAGTAAATTCAACCCCTTTGAAGTCCAATACTTTCACTATTGTTGCACAGACTTGAGTGGGAATAGAAAATCTTATTCCTGCGAAGTCCAACGTTTCCCTACTGATGCACAAACTGGAGGCGGAGTAGTGAATCTTACCCCTTCTAACTTAAATACTTTCCCTACTGTTGACCTATTTGGAATGGAATACGCTTTCACTACTGTTGCATAAACTGTAGCATTTATAGTATATCTATCTTTTTATAATAGTAAATTTAAAAAAGAACCCAAAAAGTTTAATGTAATATAAAATGTACATTTTTAATAACAGTGTTTCAATACATATATATGTATATATAAACACACACACACATTTATATGTGTGTGTGTTTATATAAGTTTATATTTATATGTAGTATTACTTTTTTTAATTTACATTATATTATTATATATTAAAATATGTAATATTAACTATTTTAAATTATATATGTATCTATATATATATATATTTAAAAAATGATATTTTTGTTTGTTTTTAAGGCCATTAGTGTTAAACGACATAAAAAAAATTGTACTTAACATTATATAAGTATAAAGATACAATATTTTTATAATCAATATTTTTGACAGAATATTTTTGTATCATGATATTGTTGTTTTCAAAATTCTGTCAGTGATCCAAATTTGTACCATGGATATATGGGTTTTAAATATGGACATTAATATAAATATGAACAAAAACCAAATGTTATATTTGCTTAGTATATACTTTATGGTTACACAGCCATAGAAAGTTGGCGCATGGAAATGGAGCTTTGAAATTCAAATAACAAGCACATTGGGGCATATTCACAAAGAAGAAGCTGTGAGAGGCATTAGCCTCCTCGGCTTAGCGCCTCTCACCGCCACTTCGGAAACGCCAGGCTGCGCCCTATTCACAGGAATGTGGTGCAGCCTGGCATTTCCCCCATCAACGGCGCTAAGTCTCACGGCTTAACGTCAAAACAGGCACCCTTGCACCAGAGCGCAAGGGTGTCTGCGGGCAGGGAGGTTTGTTAATGCACAGGAAGGTGTCCCTTCCTGTACATTAACAAACCGAAAATGCCAGTTTGCTTTTTCCATGTGTGCTGCTACATGCAGCACACATTGAAAAAGCAAAAACGAGGAGAAATAAAGCTTTTCTCCTCGTTTAGCCACCTTAAGACCTGATATTTCTAGGTCTTAAGTTTAGCGCTGCCACCTATTATCGCCGCCTTTGATAATAGGGGGTAGCGACAAACTCAATGGGTGTTGCGGAGGTGCGCCGACCGCAACACCCACTGCACGCCCCCTTTCACGCTATGTTTAGCGTGAAAGGGGCCCTATTCTCAAGGCAGCATTAAGCCACTTAACGTGGCCTTAAGCCACGTTAAGTGAGTTAACGCTGCCTTGAGAATAGGGCTCTGGCCCTATCGCCACAGGAACGTCAAAAAAAGTGACATTCCCGTGGCGATAGGGGCTTGTGAATATGCCGCATTAAGTTTTAATACTTCTTATGGCCTTTGCTCTTTAGCTCTGGGAGGGGTGTTGGAACTTCGAACTATGAAGATAAGGGTTCAAAAAAAGGTATTGCAAGAAGCATTAGGCATAATAAATGTGATTTCAAAAACAGATGTCATACAGATTTCTGACATTCTGTATATCATAGACCTCTTAACTATAGAGAATATGAGCCTTATGGATAAGAGTTCAAGCACAGATATTGATACAAATATGCAATCAAATGGAAGAGATATACTTTATACGCTTTGATTGCACAGGAATAGATTTTACTTTTTAACGCACTTAAGCCATATTCGTTCCTACACTTCTAACCTAAAATTGGCATATTAAAGCGGGTGTGCATACTGCCCCTTAGAACAGAAGTTGTCGCACTAGTGGTTCAGGTTGAAACTACAGTGTGAAACCGTTGAGGAGCAGTAGCAGAGAGTGCTGCAAGCACGTGGCATGGTTTCCAAGATGGAGGAATGAGTAAAAAGGCAGCCATTTTGTGCAATACACGAGAATGCTGCTATTGAAACTGAAGGCCATTCTATCATACTATTGCCTTAATGACAAGTTTATTTTAAATAATATGTCTAATATTTTCTAATTCCATACTAACCCGCAGGATTTTAAAAAATATAAAATTTCTTGATACTTTAAGTGGTATCTTAATGCTGAGAAGGTATTTTTATTCATACCCTATTTAATAATTGTAGGGATTTAAACATAAGATACACACAACAAATTATGCACATTTTTTTTTACTATAAACGCAATTAATAATTTAGTTATAGAGAAATTACCAATTGATTGACGAAAAGGAAAAGTATAGTTGAAAATCGAATTTAGGTAATGATTTAAACTTAATTGGGGTACAGGGGCAGGGGTGTAGCTTATGGGCGATCGAGCGGAACCCCCTCCACACAATATTTACCTGTCAGTCGGGTAAGATGCCCCAGTTGGCTGACTGTTTGTGCCTGGTACCTGCAGGGTGACTGTTCAACTGTCATAGAGCACACGTTGCGAAAGAATTCATGTGTGGTCTGAAATCGGCGCTGTGTACGGACAGGCCATTGTCACTCTGACCCCATGTCATTCACCTCAGTTAACAATGGTCGGAGTCACAGACAAACGTATGTGCCAGTGGGGTTTCCTCTACCTCTGACCGAAATAGCTTTCCTGAGGCAGAATCAAACAGTCAGACTTTTGTCTGAGCCCCATCTAAGGAGCCATTGGATGAGTCGCCGATGCCGCTCTGTTCTTCCTGCATTCCCGGGTCTCACGTGCAGTCAGGTCTCCAGCATCCCAGGTACCCTGCTGCTATCAAGCAGTGGGGTGCAGGGTCCGCCTGGTGATGCCTGAGGATGATGGTAGGAGTCGCTGCTCTGCTACTACAGAAAACCCTATCTGCTGTCTGTGAATGTGAGTGTGTGTGTGAATGTGCATGAATGTGAGTGTGTACAAGTGAGTGCTTGCACATGAATGTGAGCATTTCTGTATGAACATGTGGGGCCATGAGTGTGTGTGAATAATTATTTGTGCATGTGTGGTTTTGCATGTGTCTTTGTCTGTACATGAGCGTGTGGATGCATATGTGAGGGTGCAGACATGAAAGTGTGTGTGTGTGTGTGTAGGTGAGTGTGCACTTGAGGTTGTGAGTGTGTGTGCATTAGAGTATACTCATGAGTGTTTGTGCTCATGAGTGTGTGGACATTATGTTGTGTACCAGAGAACAGCAGTGTGTATGTAAGTGCTTAGGAGTGTTTATGAGTGTACACATGAGTATGTGTGTGTAGAAATCTGTGTTTGAATTTTTAGCAACTTCACTCAGACATTCAAGCTTCTGAGGCCAATAAAATGAGTTTTACTGGCTTGTGGTAAGTGTGAGCTTTTCCAAATACATTTGATATGTGTGCATGTGATTGTCCTTGCACAAGTGTGTTCACATGCACATGTGAGCACACACATGTGTGTGTGCACTTGTGTGTGTATGTGTGTATGTGTGTGTGTGCAGAAATCTATGTGAAATCTCAGCAGCTTCAATCAGCATTTCATAATTTTGAGGTCGATAAAATGAGTTCTATTAAGTTGGGTGGAAATCAACACATTTATTCAGTGCCATGATACCAAGTGAGGTATATGTTTGCTTTTGCAAATACAAATTGGCCCTCATTACCATGTCGGCCGGAAAGCATTCTGACCGACTCCTTGTCCGAATGGTTTCCAACTGACTTGGGTTCGGGGAGTCCGACCAACCGATTAAGATGATTTTGAACACCATTCGGACGGACTCCTATTGACTTCAATGGGGCCCTGTGTTCAGACCGACAAAACAGGCTCCCATTGAAAAAAGAGGTGGTTCCGGAAAACCTTGCACCCTGTGGCAGTCACCCCATGGTGCCTGCCACACTGTGCATGGTTGTACAGAGGGGATCCATGGGTACCCCCATGGGCCCCAACCAGAGGTGTCTGGGTGAAGGGGGGCCTCCAAAGTCAGTTTTCAACAACCGTTTCGTGTCTAACAGACTGATTTGGAAAGGCTGTCAGAATCCAACATTGTAATACCTCAGTCGGAAATGCAGTCCATAGACCTGTACAATCCGGCTCCGACCGACTCGGAGTCTCCGAATGCCGGTCAGAACCGAGTCGGAGGGACTGAACAGTGACCATCTATCATAATCGGTCGATAGGAAATTTTTCCAAGTCGGTCGGAAACATGGATTAGGAAATTCTGAATGGCATTCGGAGCCTTTCTGACCGACATCGTAATGAGGCTCCTTATGTGTCTATGCAATGAGAGTGTGCTTGTGAGTGTCAGTTCAGGAGTGTGTGTGTGTCTGTGTGGGCAAGCACACTGTGTGTGAGTGCATGTGTCTGTCACAATGGCTGGAGCAGCACACAGAAGTTAAAAAATGAATGCATTTACAAAATGTTGTTTTGTAATTCATGAATGGCTAGGTGAATAGCTTCTCCAAGTAGGGTGCTAGGTACATTAGCATCTGTATGTCAGTCATTGTATGGGGGAATAGTATGGGGCAGTGCATATCAAAACTCTTTTGGCAAAGCTCCTTGTGAGTCACTGAGGCATGGAACAGAGTCCTTCCCAAAAGGCTGCTTGTCTGACTGCAGTAACAGCAGCATCAACAGGTTGAGGCCCCAAGTGAAGATTCCAGGGCCACCTGTCCTTTGTACCCTACATGCTGGAGACTGCAGATGGTCATTGAGCTCATCCAGTGGTCCAGACTCTGGAGTAGTTACTCTGTCTGGAGAACATGCTCTCTTGCATCAACAAAATTAACTTTTACTATTATTTAGAGTTTGGCGGATGCAAGATATTCACCAAAATGTTGGCAGATGTCCCACCTAGCCTATTTTGATGCATACACATATATATTTAGAGTATTTACATTTCTGTAAACCATAAATAAGCTGTACAGGGCATCTGCTAATGCTTGGTGGCTGTCCCTCATCTCCAAACTATATATAACCTCATTCCAAAATAGCTTCTTAAACAGAGCCACAGTCTCCTTAATTGACTCAATATACTTATCAATTGAGTTAATGCCGCGTTAGCGGCACTTTCATGCCGCTAACGCTTTTTTTTATTGCACGATTTCCAAGATGTCGCTAACAAGCGTTAGCGACAGTATTTCAGCGATAGCAGCCGGATTTTTCATTGCCCTGCATGCCAGTGATATTTAACGCTAATGACATGCAAGGTAGACGTTCCTTACCAAAACTTCACAAAAAAAGTCGCTAACACAACATCGCCCTATTATCAAGGATGACCCGGACCCGCGAAGCAACAAAAAAAGTCGCGCTAAGCCCGGTTAGCACCAGGAATTTAACACCAGATAAAAACATTACTTAAACTGGTGATAAATGGAGCTATATAAGGGAGACTAGGCGAGAGCTCCATCAGAACAGCCACAGACACCATGGAGGTAGTGATCATGCAGATTAGACTTCCACGAAGGCAACAACAACCACTGCCGATGCCACCACCCCCAGGACCACCACGAGGCAGCGATGAAGAAGACAGTAGGTACTGCGCAGACGTCTCAGCCTCGCAGACTTAACGCCAAAGGATGTCATAGGCCACTACAGGCTCAAAAAGACATCCATCAATCACATCCAGATCCTGACAGCCCACAGGCTGATGTCACCAACACAGCGGAGAACCAAAATCCCTCCGCAGACAAAGCTGCTTTCTGTGCTGCACATGTTGTCCTCTGGGACCTTTCTACCAACAACGGCCAGAGTCGGAGGAGTATCACAGGCAGCCTTTTCAATCTTCTTCCCCACTTTCTTGGATGGCATACTTAGCCTGCTACCCCAGCACCTTCACTTCCCCAACACTGTGCAGGAGCAGATTGAGATCAAGCAAGGCTTTCACGTCATTGCTGGCTTTCCGCAGGTGTTGGGTGCAATTGACTGCACACAAGTTTTATTTGTGCCCCCTGCGGACAGCTCACACATATTTCGCAACAGAAAGCACACACACTCCATGAATGGCCAGGCAATAGTGGACCACCGGGGACTGTTCACCAATGTCATAGCCAAGTTCCCAGGGAGTGTGCATGATGCATTCATCTTCCGATGCTGCATCACAAACCAGCGCTTCCAGAATGGCACATATCGAAATGCAGTGCTTGTTGGTAAGTACTAACTGAACACACCACACACGTAAACTCCACAATCATGTTGGTCCATGAAGAGGGAGGAGACAAATATGTTGCCGAGGTACCTAGAGTTGGGGGGGCCGCCAAAGGCGTTGGCCCAGGAGTTGATGTCACATGCTGTTGTATTGGGTATGAGGATGAGGACTAAAGGGTCTGCTGTGTAGAGTACCTCCCAGTTGTTGATCATCCATGTTGCAAATTACAGTCATCCTTACTGGTAGCCCAGTCTTGTGTGTGTGTATTGGTGAGGGAGATTATAAACTTGGTGTCCTTGGTGCTGGTAATCTATTATGGTTTCATCAATGTTGCACAAGTTCCTCTCCATGTGTCAGCAGATGCATCTGCCATCTCTGAGGTTGGGGGTGACCAAGGTGGCATCAATGCACGTTGTATGTTGGAGTTGCATAGTGGGGCAAGTGTGTATGCGCAGTAGGAGATCTACGTCAGGAAATCCCTATCTAGCACCATTGATGTTGACTGCAGCGTTGTGGATGCTGCTGTTGATGGTGGTGTGTAGCATCTTCTCTGTGACCCAGCTACACATACTTTTTCTAGTTCCGTCTGTTGTTTTTGGTGTCTTGTGGTTGCCCAACGAGGACGTGTATGTGTTGGTGGTCACTACATGTGTGTTCAGTGTGGTTCATGAATTGTATAAATATTAGTTCCAAATATGTCCACAAATTGTAAAAATAAGATGCTTAAGCTTCAGCAGAAAAGCAGCGATGTAAATGCAGTCTCTCAAGTTTTACATGAGAAAACACTCATGCAGGTGCCATTTGTCTTGAATCAGTTGAAAATCAATAAAGTTGAAGATGAACTTTTGAAGATTGTCCAAACACGGTCGGTGGGTTCCTCAAAATAATCCCAATCGTCGCCAATATATGTAGTAAGGGAATAACGTAGAAATAATACTGCAAATCAGGTTCTTCTTCTTTGTAAGAAAATGATTTAATCCAGAGATATGAACCCACGACTTCTCCAACTCAAGATCCCAGTAAGAATGATATTGTACAAGTTACATTCCAAACTCTAGATTACCCAGCACAAACACATTCTAATCTTTAAAGAGACATGTGTAAATAATAAGTACAATTACAGCATATAACAAGTGTGCAAAGGTGTGCCCTGCCTTGTGTGTCAGTGTGGTGAAGTGTCTGGACAGTCTGATGTCAGAAAACATTTCCCATAGTATAATGGATTTTGAGTAGTCATGATATGTGAGTTGGAGGCTCCGCTCTGTACTGAGGATGTAGTCCAGGAAGTGGACGTTGTGGTGTGTGATGATGTTGATGGTGTGTGCAAAGCGTCACTGCCCCCAGTTGGGCCTGCATGCGAGGGGGCTTCTGACTGTCGCTTAGTGGCAGCTCTGGATATTTAATCACATGGGTTGTGTGGTGTTACAGGTCTGGCATCAGCAGCAGATGCAGAACTGAATGTGAGCTGTGTCTGGCGTGGCCTCTTGTCATTTGAGCGTTCACATGGCGTTGACTGCAAGGAGGGTGGATTAGTGCCACCACTAGACGGGAGGAGAGGAAGGGTGCATGCTGGTGTTTGTGTAATTCCTGCAGATATGCGCAGATCGGCTTAACATTGTTGCACAGTAGGAGTGCCAGTGATGCAACCGCGCAGCACACACAATCAAAATGTCTGAGGGGAGGATCAACTGTGCGACTAAACGCGGCGATTGAGGCTGCGTGTGGCTTGTTGATGCGGACTCTGCTTATGCCTATGGAATTGTACTGCATTAATGATTTTAATGATCACGCTTAAATAAGCTTTGCTTTTAAACATTGTATTGCACTTCTGTAAACTTACCTGTTTGCACTCCCTCGTGACCCCGTTCCGTCCCGGCTTTGTGCCGTTTGTGCGGAGGGTCAGTTCGAGGAATCCTACTCCCTGCTCGCGACACCACTTCCGCCCTGCACGCCATCTTTGCAGGTTAGCGGTCTAGTGGTCCCTCGCATTAGGTACTTAATGGCCATCTGGAGGAAGCGCAGCGGACGAGCGCAGCGGGAGCGCCGACTTCGCGCCGAAGTCGCGCACAAGTCAAGCCCGTCTGCGCCCGTCCGCGGCCGACCTGGCCCAGGGCCCTGCCGTAATGCCCAATTCTATTCTTATTCCTCCACCGAGCTTATGAGACTTAAATCCTCAGGTCCCATTCCTGCCCGTGCTGTCAGAGCGGCACAAGCATGTGGCATATACATTCCCTCTGACCTCTCGGCACCGGACTTTATGTATGACCCTTCCCCTTTGCCACCGCAGATCTCTGCCTCTTTGCTGATCTACTATCTCAATACCCGTTCCCTCATTTGCCATCAGCTTGAGATTTTCCAACTACTGCATCAAAGCACCATAGATATCCTTCTTTTAGCAGAAACCTGGATCACTGAAGATTCAGCTCCGGATATTCTTGCAGCAATCCCTTTGGGATACTATATTATACACACTAACCGGCCTGCGGGGAAGACTGGTGGTGGAGTGGCGGCCATCATCCGCTCGACACACACCTTCTCCGAGGTTACGGTAACTTCTATCCCCAAATCAGATCTCCTGGCACTGAAATTCATTTCCCCTAAATCGTCTTTCATTTGTGTTCTTGCATATCGACCCCCTGACTATATGCCTCTTTTCCCCAAACTCTTCAGCGACTTCATTGCCCAACTAGCAATAGACCACGCTAACCTTGTGGTGATTGGCGACTTTAATTACTGGCCTTCAGATGCCCATGAAAGTCAATTATCGGTCGAGTTTTCTGACCTTTTGAAAGGCATGAATCTTTCTCAGCACATCCACACCCCCACTCATTTAAAGGGTCATATCCTTGACCAAGTCTGGACATCGGATCTTGATATCTCATCCCCTTTAGTCTTCCCCTGCCCCTGGTCAGACCACTATTTTATCTCTTTCCATCTTCATCTGCACATCCCGTGTCCTCCCCCCCGCATCAAGAATCTCATGGCCCGTAACTGGAAAAGAGCTAACCTGTCCGAATTCCATGACATTCTCGCCGCTTCTGCTCCCATATCTCTGACCTCTCTTGAGGCTCAGGCAGCTAATCTTGAAGAATGGATACGTCAGGCTAGTGACAAAGTAGCCGCTCTAAACAAGATCAAAACTAAGCGCCCCCATGACGCGCAACGATGGTTTACGGACCAACTCAAAGCAGATAAACTTGCCTTGCGGCAAGCTGAACGCCGTTGGCGTCACCACTATAACCCACAGTTAAAACTTGTATATATTGGGGCTCTAAAAACCTATAAACAAGCGATCTTAACAGCCAAGACGGCATACTTCTCCCAATTAATCTTGGACTCTAACAACAAATCGAAAGACATCTTCTCGATAGTAAATGAGCTTTCCTTGCCGGACAGGGTTACCCCTCAGCCCCAGCCGACTCAAACCCTTTGTAATGCACTAAACTCTTACTTCATAGAGAAAATTATTACCATTAGGAACAATATCCCTAACCCGGCATCTCCTGTCCCCCCCCCTCTTCCTCCTAGAAACATCAGTATCTTGTCGGAATTTCCACCTATCTCCCTTCAGGAATTCACCTCACTCCTTCTCAAAGTTAAGTCAGTCTCCCCTAACGATTGCTGCCCTCCGCAGATTTTGAGAGAGGCCTTTCTTGCTTGTCCGGGCCCCCCCCTTGCTCTATTAAACAACTCTCTTGCAAAGGGGGAGGTCCCTCTCTCTTTCAAGCAAGCCGCCATCCTACCCATCTTGAAGAAGTCTAACGCTGACCCCACTATACTTAGCAATTATAGACCGATCTCTCTCCTCCCTTACTTAGGAAAAATTCTGGAGACCTACGTTACCCGCTGTTTGAGCTCTTTTATAGAGAATTCCTCTTATTTGGATCCTCACCAAGCGGGATTCAGACCCCTCCATTCCACCGAGGCGGTCACAGTAGCAGTCCTGGACACCCTCAGGAAGGGCGCTGACAATAATATATCTCAGGCCCTTGTCCTACTAGATCTCTCAGCGGCGTTCGACACGGTCGATCATACCATCCTGATCGACCGTGTCCACAATGCCGGCATCCAGGGAGTGGTCCTCGACTGGCTCAGATCTTTTCTCCATCAGCGATCACAGTCCGTTCATCTCTCCACTCTGTCTGCGCCTTTTGTTTCTCTCCCTTGCGGAGTCCCACAGGGCTCGGCACTATCCCCGCTTCTTTTTAATTTGTATCTCCAACCCTTATTAGCCTCCCTCCGAAACTCCCCAGCCACAATCTTTAATTATGCGGACGATCTCCAGTTAATTTTTCCTATTGACCCTCTTCCCTCCTCCCGTGTTAATTTTCAGACTACTATGCTGACTATTGCTGAGTGGATGTATCACAGCCACTTAAAACTGAACCCTACCAAGACCGAGCTTGTCTTGGTAGGTGGCCCTAACCACCCATGGAATTCCACCTACTGGCCAACATCCCTGGGGGCAGCACCGACTCCCGTGCGCTCAGTCAAAAGCCTTGGGGTGATTATTTCAGAAGATCTCTCAATGAAACCGCAAATCAACTCGGTCACCTCAGCCTGCTTTTTCCATCTCAGGCGGATCCGCAAGATCAGCAGGTTTCTTACCAAAGATGCTTTGACCCAAGTTGTTATTGCACTTATCACCTCAAGGCTTGACTATGCCAATACGCTGTATGCGGGCATCCCAGCCGGTCTCCTTCATCGACTTCAGCTGGTCCAAAATCAAGCTGCCCGCCTGATCTTCCACCAGCCCAAATATCAGCATGTTACTCCCCTCCTCTTTAGTCTGCATTGGCTCCCCATCTCTAAACGTTGCATCCACAAACTGGCATGTTCCACCTTCAAGGCCCTCTCGAATGCAGCCCCTGCGTTCATCTCCTCGTGCCTGATTCGCTATACTCCTTCTAGGGCCCTTCGCTCAGCTTCTCTCAATCTCCTTGAGGTCCCCAAATTTAAAAGGAAGAAGCACGGTGGCTTGAGTTTCTCAGTCCAGGCTTCCTCTACCTGGAACTCCCTGCCACTTTCACTCCGCCTCTGTCCTCAATATGACTCCTTTCGCAGACTTTTAAAAACTCTGCTTTTTCGTTCTGCATATGATTAACCCTCTCTCCTGAATCACGCTACTGGTCATTTGAGCGCCAAGAAACCTATGGTGATAGTGCGCGTTACAAATTTCTTTTAACATAACATAACATAACAGGCAATGTAAGCTTTATTGATGCTGCTAAACAGTCAGAAGTGACACATGGCTAACATGACTCAAAAATGCTCAGAAATACACCACAAAACTATCTACACTGCCAACACAGTATGCATAAAGACTAATGCACACATTTCACTATCACATATTACAGGGGATCAAGGATATGCACTCTGCCCGTGGATGATGACACCCCTATGAAACCCCACCACCCAGGCCCAGAGGCAGTAATGCCTCTGGGCCTGGGTGGTGGGGTAGTGCTGCACATAGATGCACTCATTCCATCGTTGAGCGCACATTTTGTGTGCTTAAGTCACGTTTCCGTTGCCTGGACATCACAGGAGGCAGACTGCTGTACAGCCCAAAAAAGGTCAAGAAAATCATCCTAGCATGTTGTGTATTGCACAATATATGTGTGTGCACCAATGACCCCTGGATCCAAGTGCCAGCTGCCCCGGACAATGACCAGGATGATGAGGAAGATGAGGCAGGTGGAGCACACCCCACAGCCACTGCAGCAGGAACTGCCCGGAGGAACAGAATAATCAACAATTTCTTCTCATGACCAGATCACATTGTGCCTGTCAAAAACATATATATGTCTGTGGAAACTTACCACAATCACCGTTTGTGCCAATAAACAAACTGGAGACACATACCCTGTCTGCATATTTCTCTCCTGCATAAGTACATCACTATGAAAAGTTTACATTGCACAAAAAGTGAAATTAACATCACAAAAGTCAATTCATCGTCAGTATGTCTCCTCAGTACAGAGATGCTTTTTAGTGTGTCAATTGTGCTAAACTTGACTCCTCATGTTGTAAATACTGGGCCAAAAATACATTAACTATTGTGTATATTTTTGTGTAAATCATGAATCATAGGGTGTACTCAGCGCAAAATCATGAATTGCAGGGGGTCGAATGTGGCAATTAGTGAATTTGAGTGTTGCTTCTGTGTGAAATTATCATTTTAAGGTTGTGAAATGGTGGTTAAATACGAACAAAGGCCATGAACTGGGGTAAATTACGAAAAATGGGCGTGAAATAGGGGTAAAAAATGAAAAATGGGGGTGAACGGGGTAAATCATGAAAAATGGGTGCACTGGGGGTAAAAAATGAAAAATGGATGTGAACTGGGGGTAAATTATGAAAAATGGGTGTGAAATGGGGGTAAAAAATGAAAAATGGCTGTGAAAGGGGGGTATATCATGACAAATAGACGTGAAATGGGGCAAATATGCACTTTGTGTTTGAAATGGGGTCTAAGGTGCAATTTAGGGGTAAATTACGAAAAATGGGCATGAAATGGGGGTAAATCATGAAAAATGGGCGTGAACGGGGGGTAAATCATGAAACATGGGTGTGAAATGGGGGTAAAAAATGAAAAATGGGTGTGAACTGGGGGTAAATTATGAAAAATGGGCGTGAAATGGGGGTAAAAAATGAAAAATGGCTGTGAACGGGGGGTATATCATGAAAAATAGACGTGAAATGGGGCAAATATGCACTTTGTGTTTGAAATGGGGTCTAAGATGCAATTTAGGGCATCATCAGCATTAAGCCTGTAACTTACTTTCACCTCAAGATCATACACCTCTACGATAACTTAGCGGAACACACACGGTACGCAACAAATGGGACACATGCCCCCTGAGACATCAACCAGCCTGCCATCTCCAAAATGGACACCAGTCACGGCTGAAGACACTGGCTCGAACATGAAAGACATCCATTTGGGGGCCACCACAGACCTCTGCCCCCCTCACATCAAACACAGAGCCGTTGCATATGAACGAGAATGCAACATCAACACCCCAGTCAAGAAACACACCTTCCCAGATGACTGTAAGCACGCATAATGCATGCACCTGCTCAAGAAGACCACAGCTGACCACACCAACCTCAAGAACAAGTGGCCCATCTCGCTCATCCCCTTTGCAGCAAAAGTAGTAGAGAAAAATGTAGGTAATTGACACAATTCATCCTAGAGATCCTAGAGAACGCCGTCCTCGACACATCCCAATGTGGATTCAGAAGCACCCATTACACTGAAACTGCCTGACTCGCCGCCATAGACGACATCCACACCCTCTGCCACTCTGCAGACCTGATCAACCTCTGGCTTACAGCAGCATTCAATAATGTCTCCCTCCGCACACAAGTCATCAGACTTCTCGACGCAGACATGGACTGGATCCGATCATACCTCACTGTGAGAAGGCAAAGGATCTGACTGCCACCCGACATCTCCAATCACACGACAATCAGCTGCAGAGTCACACTGAGGTCACCTCTGAGCACAGCCCTCTTCAACACCTACGTGGCCACCCCTGCAGCCATCATCCAACAACACGCCATCATTATCGTATCCTATGCTGATGACACCCAGCTCCTCCATGACCCCACCAAATACACCCCCCTCGCAAAACTCAACTTCAAGTAAGGAATGCAACAAGTCGCAGTCTGGATGACCAACATGTGTCTGAAGATCTACGTCGAGAAAACAGAAGTCCACGTCCTTGGAACCACCCCTACAGCATGGGACAACACCTGGTGGCTAAACTCCCCTCATAAGACGAACCAAGCCCTGCAGACCATGACAAAAAGCCAACGCCTCTACTCAACACACCACCCAACATGACCCAACATGACCAAACAGGTAAACAACGTCACATCCAGATGCTTGAACATACTCTGCATCCTCCGCAAGTCCTTCTAATGGATCCCCCCTGAGTCAAGTAAGACAGTCACCCACGCACTCATCACCAGCAGACTGTACTACGGAAATACACTCTACGCCGGCATCAACAAGTCCCTACCATGCAAACTCCTGACAACACAGAACACTGCTAACAGACTCGTCCCCGCCATCCACTGGCACAAGAACATCAGCCATCATCCACGAAGACTCCACTGGCTCACAGTGAACTAATGAGTCACCTACGGAATCGTTCTTCACGCCAACAAATGCATACACAACAATGGACACAAATACCTCAATAACATAATAAACTTCCACGTACAATAATGAAAACTCCAATGTCCAAAAATATCACTGGCAGCACACCCTGGCATCCACGGAGCCAGTGCCTGCAGAAGATCCTCCACTCACATGTAATGAGTTACCAGCAGACTTCACATGCGCACCCTCCCTGAACAAATCCATGAGGCCCCTCAAGACCTGGATCTTTGTCTAACAGATCTGCGCACACCCTCATCGCATCAAGAACCAACACGGTGAGTAGTGCCCTCATATTTCCCATGATTTTGTGCCTGATTTGTGTTGAAATGTGCAATTGAGGGGGTCATTAGTTATTTTACATGCAATTTAGGCTGTTAACCTTCTGGAAATACAAAATGTAGGCTGTCTTCATTGTGCAAAACATTTTTTTCATTGTGCCATTGGGCTCTGATAAGAAATTTGCTCTAAGACTGTCCATCTTTGAATGTAATAGGTGTTAGCATTAAAATCTAACGTTAACGCCATCATTTTATATACTCGCGCTGGAAAAAAGACAACGCTAAACACTGTGCAATACAAAATATCAATGAGAAGCAATTAGCGTGCAGATTTTCATCGCATTCACAAAAACAGGCCTCAAACACACAGGAAGTGATGTCTGCATGCTTTCTGTTGAACAGAGTAGTGTTTTTCACTTTCACTTTCTCTTTTTGGCACATTGCTGGTAATTGTGGAGAGTGAAGGAGGTGTTTGGTGGTGTGTGCTGTATTAGTGAGATTTTGAGAGTGTAGGTGTGTCCTGTGTCCTGTCAATAGTGTCGCTAAATTGTGTTGTACTAGTTTTACATTGTTTAACTGTCTCCTGTCCTCAGTCTTGTCGGGTGTTTGTCTTGGGGGTTTTAACGTTAGTTGTTGTTGCTGTTAGACTTTTAGAGGGATCTTATATTTTTGGGGTTTAGGGGTTACTGGGGTGCAGGGAGATGCCGGCTGTGGGCAGGTTGGGCAGGATGTCCGAGGTGGCATTGGGGGGCTTCCTTTAGTTAATTAAATTTAACCTGCCCTTGATGTTGGAGAGGGCAGGGCGTATCCTGGCAGGGTACAATGTCTCTGTGCGTAAGGAGCTTTGGAAGCTTGTGCGGGTACAGATGGGTAGGTGCTTTGGAGTGTACTGTACTGTGCGCCAGTGGAAGCACCGCTGGCAGGACATGCTGGCACATGAGGCGGACCTCCTTGATTACACTGGAGTCCTGACTGGCCTACAGGGTGGTAAGTACAAACCCTACATTTACTCATAAATACTGTAACGTTCATAAATAATTGGCGTGTGGGACATGAAGGTATGACGTTATAATGCGGGATTTACACTGCTATACATTTACAACGCAGTTAATACAACGCAAATCGTCACAACAACTAGCGCTACAGGCGTTGGACTTAGGAATAGTGTGTATTACTATGCCAACTTCAGTGTGGGCAACAGGAGGGAAGGTGTTGGAATTATAAATCACACTATTCAGTAGTGTAGAGCGCCATCCAGCGCAAGTCGTATTAAAGACGAATTGCGGTGTATTGACCGCGTTGCAATGGATGTCTCCCGTGGGACACATGTGTCCAAGTGAAAAACGTTTGCTGAGGGAGGTGTGAGGCGCAATGTGTTCACGCATAATGTTGTCACATGAGAGACACAATGCTGCATCATATTGACAAGAATGGTGTGCAATTTGGGGGAACCCACTGCGCTGGATCAACACTTGGCACCGTATTGCCAAAGCTGGCACACTTGCGCCAAAACTGCGTGCAGGATAATGAATGCTTGTATACAGCAAGGGTGACTGTACATGTACAATCTGAGGCATTGTGCCTGTGAGCTGTGTGCTGGCCAAAAGTTAGATTACAAATTTACATCCCCAAAAATTGTGCTACCGAAGCCACGCTGCCCCTGTTCATACTTTCTGTGTGACAATGACTTAGAGAGGTAAAAATGCACAAAGTAAATAGGACATCTCCAGCGTGTCATACACCACCAATATCTGTGTAACTGTCTTGTTCGATCTGCTGAGATGCAATCATACACAGAGCATGCATTATCTCATGAAAGTGTAGAAATGGGGCCTTGAGAATGTGTCACACAACTATTATGTGCATGTCTGCTAGCATTAATGTCTTGTGTGACCAAACTCAATATACACAGGTCTTGTGTAAATGGCAGTCAAAGTAGACCCAATCATGTGGCCAACATGAAATGCAACACTACAGTTACGTAGCATTTTCATTCATGTTGATGATTTGTATGATGAATATGACACGTTTGCTTGAACGTCTGATAACAACACATATCTACATTTGTTGTCTCACAGATGGTCGGCAACCAATCACACTGGGGGAGATCGACCGATTTGAGGACCAACACGCCACTGGTGAGTATGGACATCATATATTGGCATAGTGTGTTGTCATGAATGTCTGGGTCAAATGCTCCACATTGTTGATTTTCATTATGGGTGTGTATCGCATGTCCCTTGCCTATGGTGTGAAGAAGTATTGTGGAAGTCATAAGTGTGTACAAATCGGTAATTGAAGGTGGAGCAATGTATCAGATTCACAGTTGTGACTTTGCCCGTCACCAGTCAGTGATACACATTGAATTCAAGGGGCATATTGTCAGGCCCCTATCGCCACCAGAACGTCACTTTCAGTGACGTTGTGTTGGCAATAGGGTCCTCGCCTCATTACCGAGGCAGAGTTACGCTTCCTAGTCAATAAGGAACACTTTCATGCTGTGTTTAGCGTGTAAGAGGTGAGAAGTGGGTGTTGCGGTGTGCGTTCCAAAGCAACAACCATTTTAATTGACGCTGCCACCTATCAACAATTGCGGTGTTAATAGGTGGCAGCGCACAAATGAACAACATTTAACTTATGTTCACCAATTTCCAATAATATGGTCAATGCTTTAATTTTCTATGGTATAGCTTTTTACATGTGTGCTGCCTTGTGCAGCACACATTGAAAAGCCAAAATTACATGTTTTGTATATGTACATGAAGGTGTCCCTTCCTGTACATACACAAAATATTATTAACATTTCCATTTAAGTACTTTCATGTGTTGTACATGTAGCAGCACACCTGAAAGTTGCAAGTTTGTATTCTCAGATTGTTCATGTCCATTAAGGTGCACATTCCTGAACATGAACAACACTCCCCTGCGCACACACACACCCTTCCACACTGGTGCAAGGGTGCCTGCGTTGGCGCTGACTTGTGACACTTAGCTCCATTGCCGGGAAAAACGCAAGTCTGCACCATATCCTTGATGATGTGGTGCAGACTTGCGTTTCTAAATTGGCATAGAGAGGCGTTACGCCAAAAAAGCTAACGCCTCTCTCCGACACTTCCGTGTCAATATGCCCATAGGCCAATGTGTCCTATCACCACAGCACATGCATGTTGATTACAGAGCGCAATGATAGGAGAGTAGACATGTAAGTGGTGTTGCTGATGAGTATCAGATGACATGATATGCATGTACGTCCTTGAATGAGATCACTGTGCAAGTGTGCACAATTATGCATAAGGAGGCAGTGCTTTTCAGTCTGTGTGAGATCATTCACAGGTCGGCACAGTGATTTTGGAGGTATGCTGCATACCAGCTTCACAGAGGTGGCAGTGCATAGCTTAGAGCCCAGCATATCAATGGCACGTTCCCCAAACACATATCAAAGAAGCCAAAATTAATCTCATTTGCATCTTTGTCCACTGCAATGGTGTTGTCAAGCAGTCTCCTTGGGGTCATTCCATGATCAACTCTGGATCAGGTGTACAGACTCATCTGTCCAAATTGGTAACCTTACTCCACATGCATTTTCCCTGCATGCTTTAACTCTGCATTCTTTGCTGTGCCATATATTTTACAAGGCTGTGCTCTACAACACTATCTGTGAGAAAGCATTAGCCATAACACAACCACAACCCTCATGACCACAGGGTGCCGTTACTATGGGGAATGCATTGTAACAGTTTGCGTTGTGAAGGCCTGCGTTTTTGGATTAACTACGGAGTGAGATTAGCGGATACAAGACATGCATGAGTGACTATTTAGATGAAACTATGTTTCACCCTCTCAGTGGCAACACAGCACCTATTGCATAGTCATGGTGGAGAGAGGAACATCGCATCATGTACAAGTCAGCGTTCAGACACCCAACGTGTTTCCATGTGTGCTGCAGGATGCAGCATGGTTGAAAGTGTGAGTAGGGATGTCACAGGATTGATCATGTGCATGTAGGGTAACCTTACAAAATATTAACAAGCGCCCCTGCACATAGACCCTCTTTCACTCTTGTGCAAGAGTGCCTGTCTTGGCACAGACTTGATGAAATGCACACCGTTGCAGGGGGACACACAGGGCTGGACATGAGCATTGTACATAAGATGCAGCACTGTGTCACAGGGGAGGATGAGGGTGGTGCTACACACGGAGGGCTAATGCCTCCCTCCTCTGATTAATTGTACATGTCACCCTCAGTTAGGGTGTGTCATGGCACCATCTTTTGACAGTGTCAGTCTCATTTGGTTGTGACAGTACATGTGCTATGCCATGCACTGTCATTTCAGTCTCCACAGCATGTACTCATTGATCCATGCTTCTACATTTTGTCGTCCAGGTCAGTCTCTGACTTCACATAGTTACGCTTGAGTGTTGGCTCCCATGTTGAAATGATATTGTAATAAAGATCTGATGGAGAACATTGACATAGTCTAAAGGACTCAAAATTGCCATTGTTGATATTTTACAGACAACATGACGCCAGACCAGCAACATGCCTTCCAGGTGGCAAAGCTCTGCTTCAAACATGAGAAGAAGGTGGCGAAAGGGTACTGAAACATGGCAAGGAGGTACCAGGAGGAACGGAAAGCGGGTACCTGGAAGGCGTTGCCTAAGTATGCACAAACTGGCAGACGGGCCATCCCGAACCCTCTGGTGTCAGCGGTGGTTCCCAGTGTGGACAGGTGTCCAACCCCCCTCCGACCACACCCTCCCAAGTGCCAATAACACCTGCACCTGCCGATCAGGTTGTGCCTTTTACTCTCAGTGACAGGAAGATGCTTCATGAAACAATGTTGTACTGATGGAGATCAGGTGGGAACTGTCATATATGAACAGACACCTTTGGGACATCAGAACCCACCTTGGACTGCCATGATGAATTCCCATGTTGGACAACATCCCCCTCCTCCCCTTCCCACAATGTTTTAAGTTTTGATGTTAGTTAGTGTTAGGGAAGTTAGGTAAGTATTAGGTAGAGTAGTTTTAGCGTAGGTATAGTTAGTGTTAGATTATGTTAGTTTTTAGATTTTTAGACTTATATCGTATTTGGAGATAAGTTTCCTTTTCCTTTGGTTGGGGGGTTGATGTCTTTGTTCTGAAAAAGTAAAAAAAAAAAAAAAAAATATATATATATATATATATATATATATATATATATATATATATATATATATATTCACTGAAAAAACCATAGGTTTCACACATGTTATAGTTAGCGGAAATTTTACTGATAAAAAACCAATGAAATTCCCCCGTTATAGTTAGTGCAGGCAACTATAACTCACGCGACCGCAATCCTCTGCTGATGCTAATATTGTATTTAGACACTTATTTGCCCAGGTCTTCTTCCATACATTTATAGCTATACATATATTACAAATATTTTTTTTTCATAAAGACACATATGTCATCAGCAGAAGATTGCGGTCGCGTGAGTTATAGTTGCCTGCACTAACTATAACGGGGGAATTTCATTGGTTTTTTATCAGTAAAATTTCCGCTAACTATAACATGTGTGAAACCCATGGTTTTTTCAGTGAATTTGCAAGGTTTTTTAAATGCTAATTCCTAACTATAATGTGTGTGAAACCTATGGTTTTTTCAGTGAATTTGTACGTTTTTTTAAATGCTAAGTTACTTTACGCCATTCGTGGCGTGCGGGCCCACTTAACGCAGTTCGTTCCGTGCGCGCACGGTGCGCTTCGCGCACCGTGCGCGCACAGTGAGCACGCGGTGCGCTTCGCGCTTCGCGCGCCCACTTTACGCAGTTAGTGCCGTGCACGCACGGTGGGCACGCGGTGCGCTACGCGCACCGCGTGCCCACGTCACGCTAGATGGGCCATGTACGCACGATGCGCTTCGCGCACCGTGCGCACATGGAGGACATATGATGCGCTTCGTTGTGAAAGGTAATATTTTAATTTTTCACATCTGTGATATGCCATGCACAAATGGTGCACTTCGGGCACCATTTGCACATGGGGTGGGGAGAGTACGGATACTTTTTTTTAAAAAAAACTTTTTACCGTACGCTTACGGTAAGCGTAATCGGCAAAATTATCGAAAAAATTAAAATTCCGTTTTTGGCCTTGGGGGATCTTTGGGGACTCCCCCTACATGGCTAGGTGCTTAGGAGCTGTCTAAACAGCCCCTTTACATGTTTTTGTCCTTTGTTTTTTAATCCCCACTCAGAGTGCGAGAGAGAAAATGGCGGCCGCCGCTTCCTGGTTTCGACCGATTCGAATGTTTACTAAGATCTAACAGCCAATCAGAATCGCGCTCGCGCACGTCACCGTACGCGTACGGTAAGTGCACCGTAAGCGCACCGTAAGCTGGCTCAGATATATATATTGATTTAAAGGCTATTTTCTCAGAATCTACTGAACAGATTTACACCAAACCTACAAAAGGCACTTCCTTGACCTGAGGACTACCTCTCTGCCAAATTTCATTTAACTCTGTTCAGCCGTTCGGGCTGTGGCTGTGTCTAAAGGTCCTATGGAAAAATGCATGGGAAAAACGCGTTTTGGGACCCCCCTTTTATCTCAGCCCCCGCTTGACGAATCCCCCCGAGACTTTCAGGGTAGGAGCGGAGCGTAGCGCCCCACCTATTTTGAGAAATTCGCGAGGATTCATCGACCGGCGCCAAAGTTATTCAAAATAGAATGTTGAGGTTTTCCTATGGAAAAGGGGTCCTAACTATAACTACCTACTGGCGACCGCCAGTAGGTAATATATATATATATCTTTGTGTAGTAAGTTTATGTGTAGGTCAGATGTGCTTGTCCAGTCTTGTGATGTGCCTTTAGGGTGGGAGCCAGGTTGATGTCTAATATGTTGTTGCATGTTTAGGATTAGTTAGGGTAGATAGTTAAGGTAAGTCTGATTTGTATAGTTAGTTTAGATATTAGTGGTAGTTCTAGTGATAAGTGGTAGTTTAGGCAAGTTAACAATTTTTTACTGTTCAATAAAGCATACTGATGTGGATTTCTGGTTGCACTCATGTCAGGGATGAGGTGGGGGATGTAGCTTGTTCTATTGTAATCAACTCATACCATCACTGGACAAGTCCTGGAATGTGTAACTATGGTCATGACCTGTCACTTAGCAGGATGTTTTGTGTCAGGATACCTTAGATGTGAGCACAGTGAACTTGCATGTCTGACAGGTTAGCGAATATGATTTACGGGCTAGTCTAGGGACAGTTGTTTGTGACGTGCTACATCTTCAGTGTGATGCACGGAGTTGTACAGCACATTTACGACTCAACGTGTGGGCATCATATTGAGAGGATATTTAAGTTGCAACAGTTATCCATCATGGAGATGCATGTATGCACCTGCTACCACATATAACATCATACCCATGCATATCAGATGCTCCTGGCACTGAGTCCATCTACATTGCACAGACCTTGGCACACTTGATGCGTAGTGCCAGTGTGTCAGCTTCCTTTGAATTACATGTTCCTGTGCATGGACGCTCAATTTCTGTGTCATGCATGATGTTGCTAATTTGTGTGTCCATTGTGAACGGCACATGTCACAACAGTGTTTGTGATTGACACAAGTCATCTGAGAGTAAGTCATGACTTTGCGATAGACGTCATTCACAAATGGCATTTATGATTTGTACTGTTAGGTGCACTAACTTCACTTCTACTACACGGCTTTTGTGACTCTATCAATTTTTTGAGTAATGCTTTTGTCCCAGCTAACGTTTTGTTGCAGGCACACTGTTCTGTTGCACACAAGGGATGACATGTTGCATTGCTCCCTGTAGTGACAGTGTAATAGCCACTCTTCCCAGCTGTTACTTTTCTCATTGGCTCATAGTGATGCCACCCTTGAAATGTTGGCGCTGCATCTGAGTATATGCTAAGTGCAGTGTACCACACATCCCTAGACACATTTGCTGATACGTGGTCACAGCATGAGAGGGGCCAGAAACTGTTATGCATTGTTTGTCCACAGGAAGGGGCTGACTGAAGCCTTGCACTTTGGGTTGAGTAACTATTGGCAACTCCACTTCACTGGGGCAGACATTGTTGTTCCATATATGTATGTTAGACATGTGCCCTTATGTCTCCTCATCAATGTAAATCTGGTGTGCACCATCTTGGGATGTGACATGCAAAGCACATCCTCACAACAGGCTTTGTCCACCCCATAGAGTGTGAGTAGACATGCCAGGAGCTAATAGTTTGCAATTGTTCAGGGTGACACTACTTGTGGCCTGCAACAGACTTTAACTTTTTCGCACACATGCCTATTTCTTTAATGGACATGGGGCACACTTTGTAAATTGCTAGATTGTTGTATTGGAGCAATGGGGGCACAGCAATTTCACACATACACGGTTATCTCCCTGCCTATCCGTGTCAGGTGAAACGTGCATTGTTTGTACTTCCCTTGGTGGACCTTCTTGTGGATTCACTGCCCATACAATTTTTACCAAATTCAATACTTGATTGGTCATAGAAAACATACATCTGTGTGAGTTGAATATTTTTATTCACATTACAAAGGGGAAGACTGGACCAGTACTGCCCATACAACCCCACATTGCATGGCTGCCCGTTAGAGGGCCAGACAGAGTCCTTTGGTGGAAACCGGTCCAAGGGAAGAGGCAGAGTTCAGTCCACAGGCTGATTGCAGTGTCATTGTCCAGAAACAAATGCATATGGCAGTCCATGTGTAGGTCCAAGGTTAGTGTCGGGGGACACTGGAAGAGTAAGTTCTGTGGCATGATACTAAGCCGAAAACCAAGGATAAACAGGCCTTTTAGCATCAACGTATGCTACTGTCTTCTCCTTACCACAGGGGCATCATCATCATCTTTGTCCTCTGATGTGTCAGGTGCCTCATGTGTGGGTAGTGGTATGGTGGGTGCAGCACTGTGAGTCACTGACACATCAGGGGGCGGAGCTGAGGATGTGGAAGCAGCAGCGACAACCATCGGCGCAAAACCTTGGGGCAGCAATGCAGTGATGAGCAAATACAGGGCATGAAAGATTCCAGCAACATCGCGCTGGTGTACAGCCATGGCAACCATTTGTTGTTGTTGCATCCGCTCAATGCTCTCCATTATCAGAACGAATCTGCCCAAATCACGGCTGACAATACTGGAGCCACCCTCCTGAGGTAGTTGTTGTCTCAGAATCATGACTGCAGCAATGACAGCCATGGACTGTCGGAGAGTATTGAGTGGGATGTGGGTGTCTGTGATCCTCTGCATGTGGGCCCGGATGGGACTCAGACACCCACGTATGTCATCAAGTTTGGCCTCCAGGCTGTCAAACCCCACCCGCACCTGCTCAGCCATCTCCTCGGGACCTCTAGCACATGGCGATGGAAGGCCAGATGTGGGTTCTTGAGGTCCTGGGAGGCAGCTGTGGTCGGAGCTGCTTGCTGCTGGGTGGTTTGTGCAGGGGTGGGTTTGATCAATGCTGCTGGGTTGCCCTGCTCGTGGAGAAGTGCTTGTGAGGCAGTCCAGCACCTGTTGGAGTTCATCTTGGTTCATGGTGGGGTGATCCTCTGAGTCATGAGTGAAGAGTGGGTCACTTGGCTGTACAGGAGGTGGTGTCTCTCCCTCTGCAATGTAAAGGGTAGATACAGTTTAACAGTGTGTTTAATGTTGGATCATGCATTGGTTGACTTTACAAGCAGACTGCATGTGAGTGTACATTTTGACTGTTTTTGAGGAGATGCATATTTGTTGCAGGATGGTGATTCTTTCAAATACATCACGGATGTGAGTTTGTACTTGTACATTGTCATCTCACATTTTACAGCTATGACAAATGTGTTTAGACAATTTCTACACACAAGAGGCACCTGTTGTGTCCTCTGTTCAGTTGTGTGAGTAATGCCGTTTGTACCACATAGTAGTTAATGTGGATGAACTCAGATTTGTATGTGTGTGCACTGCATTGTATGATAGTGGCACCTACTGTATTTTTTTGACTGCCCCTTATCCCTTTCAGGGAGTGAGCCTTTGACTTCTGTGAAATTCGAATGCTGAAATGTTGGAAGCTGGGGGGATTATGGGTCTTGGTCAGAGTTGGGACACTTGTGCCTTGTATGTCATCAAATATCTTGTTCACATCAGGGGTTGGATGTACACAAGGATGTGTCAGAGTGTGACCTGCTCCTGTAAGGAGGTGGTCCACAGTCCGCCACCTCAGTGAGTTGTCCTGCACCATGTGAACATGTTTTCCTGCAGGCATTCTATTCATCGTGCACTGTCACTTGCCTTGTCAGTGTGGCTCACAGACCCGCAGCTTTGCAGGGTACTGCACATGTGCATATTATTTTTGGGAGATTAGTTATGTGTGAGGAGGGACCCCTTTAGGCACCTTGGCAATGACAGCCCACCTCCAGTTCCAATGTGTGCTGCACTATGTAGTACACACGCTATGATGAGGACGCGCTTGAAGAAGCCCAATCTTGATCCAGAGGTATGGAGCAATTCTCGTCCGGTCTCTCTGCTGCCTGGGACCAGTACAGTACTTGTGACATACGTAATTGAAATCTTTTCAGGAGATCGAGAGGAACATTCCCTGCTACATGCTACCCAGACAGGCTTCCGCCCTGATCATGGAACGGAGACAGCCTTGTTAGCTGCAGTAGTAGAATCAAGGAAAATCCTCGGTCAAGGAGGGATGGTGGCAGTAATCCAACTTGACCTGAGCTCTGCATTTGACACGGTCTATTATAACATCTTATTTGACAGGCTCAGAATAGTAGGAGTCTCAGGCAAGGCTCTGTCATGGGTTAAGTCCTTCCTGATGGACAGAGTATTCCAGGTGTTTGAGGGAAATTCCTCGTCTAAATATTTGCCTCTCTTGTGTGGAGTTCCCTAGGGCTCATCGTTGAGTCCAACCCTTTTTAATGTTTAGCTTAGACCCCTAGCTGAGTTAGTGCTACCCTACGTACTTCTAATCATTGCATAAGAGGACGGAACACAACTGGTGGTAGCATTAAAGTATACACGGAACACACCAATCAATCTCGAATCCTGCACGTGGATGGACCAGTCTTGTCTCAAGCTTAATGGAGACCAAACTTCGGTAATGATTTTGGCCAGCCACACCAGGATGTCTAGGGAATCAGTGGGGTTTAATTGGCCTAAACGTTGGGACACACCTCCTACCCCAAAAGACCAGATTAAAAGTTTTGGAGTCTGTCTAGATAAATCTCTTAACTTTAATGATCAAGCAGTTAAGTTGGCCACATCATGTTTTGGCATCATTAGAATGATACGAAGACTTCTTCCACTGCTCCCGGTTCTGGCACGAAGAGTGATAGTTCCGGCACTGGTGCTATCACAATTGGACTATGGGAACTCCCTCTACCTAGGTACTACAAAGGCCACCATGAGGAAATTACAAGTGCTTCAGAATTGCATGGCTAGGCTACTTTATCACCCCCCCTGCTGGCAATCAGCCAACTTGCCTTAGAGAAACTCCACTGGCTGCCAATGAGTGAACGGATCAAGTTCAAAGCTTTATGCATAGCCCATTAAACGCTATAGGGGACAGGTTCAAAGATAAATCACTCCCTTATATACTTTTACCATCCAACAAGGTGTCTTCAGTCAACTGATCAATTTCTGGCAGTGATACCGATAACAAAGAGAGCACCGTCATGCGGTTGCATGTTCTCCCTCAACGCGGCCAAACTATGGAACGCTCTCCCCATTCATCTGCGGTCGACCATGCACCATCTTTCCTTTCGGAGACAATTGAAGCCATGGCTCTTTGGAGCATGCCATAGTTAAGAATTCTCTCTTGCCCTTATTATCACTGATAGCGCGGGGATGCACAAGGGTTGCCAGGCAAGTATTTACTAATAATAATATTAATAATGTGCATCTATGTAGCTTTGTCTCTTGTTAATTGTCTTGCAAGTCATGTAGGACATATTTGTGAGACACATTCCTGATATGCATTGACCACGTACTGTGGTGTTGCAGACATAGCCCCCTGCTCATTCCATACTATTGCCCCTTCAGTGAAATCTTCAGTTTGTGTGCATTTAGTGATATGCATCTTTTAGCCATCGGCCTACATGGTCACTTTGTTGTGACACTGCATGTGTTTCCGGTATGCAGACTCCCTAGATGGTTTCTCACTTGCTGTACACAGAACTGCATCTCATGAACAGTCAAGGGGGCATATTGCTTGGCGATGCGTGAGGATGGCACAATATCCCCCTTGCCTTATCACCACGCATATCACATTGTTCTGCACAAGGCCGCATCTCTGTGATGCAAAAATGAGTATGCACTGTGTATGTGACAGATCACGTGCATGAGTATGCATGCCACCAGCAATGTCAGCACACCTGCAACATTGTGCACGTGTGTCTGACTTGTGTGCATGAATGTGCATGTGCATCAAGGGGGACTTTGAGGCACATACACAACCTTGCACACGAGTCAGACACATGTGCACATGTGACATTGCTGGTGGCATGCCTACTGGTGCACGTGATCTGTCACATTCACAGTGCATGCCCATTTGTGAGTCAGAGAGATGCGGCCTTGTGCAGAGGAATTGGATATGTGTTGTGATGATACAAGTGGTGCATTTTGACACCCTGCCGCATCTCCAGGTAAATTGGCACTTTGCTATTTGATGTTGGCCTTATTTTGTGGTCTGATGTTGAACTTGGACTATATAGGGCTTAGTTTCCGGTACACATTTCGGAGCCTGTGTGCCCGGCATTATCTGTCTTGCAATGTTTTGGTTGAGTCAGGTGATATGTGTCCATGCCACCATGCAGAGGGGTATCTGGGACATGATCCACAGCATTTGTGGGTATGCAATGCTATTTGTTTCATTGTGCATGAGTGCCTTTGGGCCCATCCACCCCCGTTCACCCACTCCATGGTTGTCACTCACCCTGTTGTTGTTGTGTCTGCTCAGCACTATCCTGACCCGGCACTGTGACCGCTGTTGCATCACTGATGACTGTGGTCACCCACTGCTCCAACTCATCCAGGTCCTGCTGTGGCGCTGGACTGCCACCTCCAGTCCCCAATGCTGCCTTCAGGTTGGCTGCTATTTTATCCTTGGTCTTGCGCTTTGTGTCACTCCAGCGCTTCTTGCACTCTTCCATTGTCCTCTCTCTCTCTCGTACGGCATTCACCTTGGTCACAATGTCACGCCAGATTTCATTTTTTCTGGACAATGGCACTGTAGTGGTGACAAACAGTTCTTGTTCGTGTTCAGTCACCTCTACAATCAGGACCTGGTTTTCCTATGTACTGAACTTGGGATTCCTCTTCCTCTTTGCCTTCCCCTGGGTCTCTGGCTGGGCCTCCTGGGTGTCTGTGGGGTTGTTTGTAGCCTCAGAACTGGTCCCAGCTTCCTCCATGTCTTCTCGGGTATTCTGCAAGTTTCTTTTTTTTCAAGCTTGGAGGGCCTTTTATAGTGCATTTACCCGCTGAATGGTGAAAAATGCAGGCCTGGTGCCAATTAGCGAGCCGATTCTGCTGCTAATTGGCCCATTGCCACTTTTTTCATATTGGCGTGTGCTTTTTTATCCCCGTGGCGCTACATTTATTGCCATCCATTTCTGCCTGTTAGCGGCGCTTTGCTAATACGCCGCTGACACGTCAATAGAATCCTGCGTTACAGGGCGATAGAAAAAAATGCGCTGATCGCGGTTTGCGATAAATATCGCAAGTTGTTGATAATATGCCCCTTGGTATCATGCCTAGGTATTAAGATCTTCCCCATGGTGGGCTCTGAGGATGTCCGAAGACAGTAGACCCAGATTTATTAAGTCCTTGTGTTGCTATTGCATCATGCAAGGCGATGCAAGGCAACGCAATTGTTTAAGTGATATTTACTAAGCCAAGCAAAGCCACCTTGTGTGGCTCTGCATGGCTTAGTAAATCCAGAGTAACACAAGCCAGTGCAAGTCTCTGCCTTGCTTTACTGTGCGTTGGGAAGGTGTTCCATGGGTGGCGTGCGGGTATCAAATGGAACCAAGCTGTACCTGGCTGATGAGCCCATGACTAGGGATAAATCGGTCCTGGGTTGCTTATGTTCTGGTTCAGGGAGGACCTGGCTTGGCAGTTCACACTGGACTGCTCCCATAAGGAACAGGGTCAAGGCGTATTTGCATATGGATGGGCCCTAGCTGTTTCCAGTGGTTAGACTTATTGCAAGCGGCCTCCCATCACCTGTTGTGCCTTTCAAGGAGTATGGGAATTCCCATGGATCCACCCATGGATTTTGGTGCATTCCCAGATTTCCTAAGAGTAGTAAACCTGGTAGTGTGTCCAAATGCTAAGCCATCTCAACGTAGGTGTAGCAAGGAGAACTATCTTTTTTTCTCCTCTTTATTTCCTTTTTCTATGTGTGTTGCATTCTGCAGCACAGGTCGAAAGAGGAAACTGCCTCTGTGCATTTTCTTGGAGCAGGAAGGTGTCTGTTCCTGACCAAAAACAATCCTGCATGTAATGCCGCCACAGGCTGCCTGCATTGGCATTAGCATTCACACAGTGCACCAGCGCAGAGAGAGAGAGCAGGAATGCAGTTTCTTAGTAGGTATGGTGCATTCCTGTTCTCTCCATTTGACACAGCGCAGCAAGTTATCTTGCTGCCTTGCATAAACTCTTAGGGGCATATTAACAAGGAACAGGGAAAATTAACGCTAAGGGCGCTTAGAATTCATTTTTTTAACGGCTGCTATCGCTGGATAATATTGCCTGGTTATTGCGTTATTAACAACGCTAACCGCCTAGGCGATAAAAAATCCAGCGATAGCGGCATTTTGGGAGGTTATCGCTGGTAATGCAGCGATAAAACTACAAGGATAGGGATATCCTTGTTGATAGACCATGGTGGATTTAGCCATGTAATCCACCTCCCATTGGATTACATGGCTAAGTCTGAAAATTAGCAGACGTAAAAAAGCAGCGTTAACCGTGGTTAGCGCTGCTTTTTTTGTCTCTAAAAGGGTTAGCGTGAAGCTTGATAATAGGAGAAATGTCGCTATTATTTTGCTCTGGAACGCCAACTTTGCATCTCATTAGAGATGCAAAGGGAAGCGTAGTGAAAAAGGGTGCTAACATGCTATTTTGCATGTTAGCACCCTGTTGTTGATATGCGATATTTTTATCTCCGCTTCTTTGACTTTTAAAGCCAAAAAAGCGGAGATAAAGCCTTTGTTAATATGCCCCCTAGTGATTCTGGTGCACAGGATTTTGTAAAAACTTGGGGGCATATTATCAAGACAGGCGATAAAATTACGCCGCTTTAGCGGCAGAAAACTGCCACTAAAACAGCGATAATGGGTTTGATAATATGCTCTATGGAATTCCAATTGAAGCCCATGTTAGATGTCCTTCACATCTAACATGGGCTTCAATTGGAATTCCATAGAGCATAATATCAAGCCCATTATCGCCGTTTTAGCGGCAGTTTTCTGCCGCTAAAGCAGCGATAATTTTATCGCCTGTGTTGATAATATGCCCCTTAGGAAGTTTAGAGAGTACAATACAAGAGACTCCCTGCAAGTCCTCGGTCTAGGTCCACTCTTTCCCCCCAGCTCTGCTGTGCCGTCTCTTGCCTCCAGACCCTGACCTCTTCCTTGGGAGGTTCGAGGCTGCTGCCCACTCCTGTGCCTGCTGCCCGCTCAAACTGAGACCAGACTGCCTGCAACCACCGTAACCTTTCTCAGCTGTTTTCTTTCTTAATCTTTCAATGTTGTGCCACTGTTATTGTGCCCATGTGTGTCTTGCTCTAATTCCATCACTGTTTTTTTTTTCTCGTGCCTGCCTGTTCCTTTCTCTGCTGCTGCCACTGTGGCCCCTCCCCACAGAATATCCCCCTGGAATTCCCCCACTACCACCTCCCAACCTCTCCTCCCTCCCACTTCCCCTACTTAATGGCGGCCACAGTGGTCGTGTGCAGCGGGCGCGCTGCGGGCGCGCCAAAGGCAAGCCCATCTGCACCTGTCCGTGACCCAACCGTGGCCAGTGCCAGGAACCCTGGACCTCCCCATCGCTATGACACCACCACCCTCCTCGCACTCAACCCTGGAAGACTTAGAGAATGCCAACAGGCCTCGCTGAACACGACCCATGGCCAGTTCTCCTGCCTCCACTGCCCCCAGACCCTCACCGCCACACCGGCCTCCAACACCGCCAATGCCAGCACCAGCGACACCCTAAAATGCATCCTCATCAACGTATGCTCCGTACACAAACACACCATGGGTATCTGGAACCTATTCGACTCTCTCTCGCCCGACGTCGCCTTCTCCACAGAGACCTGGACCAACGCATCCTCCGCCCCCGACATCGGCACCGCCATCTCAGATGGATACAAGATCCAGAGGAAAGACCCAACAACCCAGGAGGGGACCTCGCCATAGCCCACAAGGTGAATGTATTTAAGTTTGCATAAGTACATATCGGGAGTCCATAAATGCCATGCCCAGCCTTTTGAACTTTGACCTTGCATTGGGAATTATTTTAATTACAATCTGTTTCAGAGACGGCAGTTAAAAAATGCAAAATTCAATCACTCACGCCCAGCATGCAACATAGTACTGGAGCTTCACAATGCCCTGCTTTATGTGGAAGAGGTGTGGCGCCGCGGCCAAGGCGACTGACGCCGGAATCTGGTGATCACGATTCGATCCCCGGCGCTGGCGGCAGATTAGCCCAGCACCATGTGACTCTGGGCAATCACTTGCTTAATCTTCCCAACAGCCCCCAGCGCCTAGAGACTCTTACGGGTGATTGTTTGCGCTTTACAAATATGGATTATTATTTATTATGTGCTGACTTGCTAGAACTGTGTCATGTGCTTGGCCTATACAATTGTAAAGCATTGATTTATTATTCAACTGGTGTTTGTAGTATATTCTGAAGGGCAGATTTGTTTTGCCATCTTATGGTTGTTTGTCTATAGGCCCGCAAAAAGGAAAATATGTACAGGAGATTTGTAAAATCGTTGACGTTTCAAACCATTTAAGCCGAGAGTTAAAGACCGGACAGGCTCTTCATCAAACTACTTGGATATGTTTTCATTTTTTTTAATGTACAGTCTATTTTACTGGATGCACAGCACAGGCACGGTTTGCAGTATGTACTTATGTAACACTTTCTTCTTGATACTGATGTTTGTTATTGTAATTCCATGAAATATATGTGATTCATTGTATATGTCAAACCTATGTGTGCACATTCTTTGTTCCTTCTCCACATGTAATTTTAGAATAACTAGAAGTGTAACAAAAATCTTTTCAGAGCCACTTGTGTTTATGTACCAGGTCATCACAGAGCAGACAATACACAGGCATGGATGGACTCACAGATACCCCCAGGAACCTGAGACCCTCCCCATTCAAAGGGACCCAGAGCCACTGTATAGTGACTCTCCTGGTTCTCAGTTACTACGACCTGGGGGACTACATTAAGGACTACCTGCTTAGAGGACACCCTATGACACCTGATTGTTGTAATTCTGGCTCCTGTGACTCTCAGAGCCCTTACCCTCTGTCCACTGACGGAGACTGACTGCCTGTACTTCTTGGTATTTTAGGCATATGGACCTTTGGCACCATCTTTCTTTCACCCAGGGACACTAGGGTAACCTCTGCGCTACCCCAACACTAAATGGGGCAATTTCCTCCATAAGCACTACACAACCTGTTGGCCCTCATAGCATCTAGGAGTGAACTTCCCTGAGGAGTTATAATCATGGAATCCATTCTTCTTTTTCTCAGGTGTGGTTTGGGAATCCTCGACTACTGAACTACTTTGAGGACCTATAGAGAACTCCCTATTTTTATTTGTATCCCCTCCATCTTTCTTCGGGGGTCAATGAGCTTGCTATAACTCAGGTGCAGGCACAGATTAGCAAAAACAAAGACTGAACATGTGGTCTCTTTCCACCAAATAGTACAGCTCCTGGTAATATTTCACCTCACTGCCCTCCACCCAACCATCCAGTGCCTTGCAAAAGGAATCTGAACAATCTACCCAGGATGTATGGGGCAGCTTTTGGCTGTCCCTAATCTTCAGCCTATACTTTTCTGGGGTGAGGCCATACTTTCTGACAAGGGAGTCCTTCATGGGCTGATATATAACCCTGTCTCCCTTCTCTAGGGCCAATAGGGCGCCCCTCCCTGCACAAGGTATGTTCTCCTGAAGCTGGTCCCCTAATCTTCCTAAAGAAACCTCATAGGCTGCAAACCAATTGTAGATGTCATCTCCCACAATAAAGTTAGGTACCCTATCCTTCGGAATGTGGACCCTCTTGTCTCCAGAGAACACTGTGGGTATGCTTCATCACTACTGCTGGTCTCTGCCTGCCTGCCTTTGAGGTCCAGCGATCTGAGGCTCCTTTCATGAGCCAGAGACTCAAAAGCTAATTTCTACTCCATGGCCACTTTCCCTTTCTATAGCTTGGGTTTGGCCCTCTCCAGCCTAAACACCCTCTCTGCCTTCCTGTCTGTAGGTCCTCTGGGACCAGGCCTTGGGAAGACATACTACTCTCCTCTCTGGCAGGGAATTCCAACTCAGGAGACATGTCCTCCCCCTCCTCTGAGTGCTTCATCTCAGGGTTTGCATCCATGCCTCCTTCTCCTCCATGTCTTTCTCCTCATTCCAATCCTTTGTTGCTGTCAGAAACTGGTGAACCTCTACCCAGGCCCTCAGAGCATTCTCATGCTCCAACTTCTTGGTGCCTTTCTTGGTTGGCAGCCCCCTTGCCTTGCTGAACTGCTTGATCTCAACCACAGTATAGTTATCCAGGTTGGCATGCTCAAATTCCATTTTTTGCAGGTGTAGCTACAGTCAGTCATAAAGAATGAGAGTAAATTAAGAAAAAGTAAAATGAACCAATCAAGGAGAATTTATATACTCATATTGGTATTACATTATATTTCTGGGATTTTAGTCTTACACAAAATCATTGCATGGCACTGCACAAATACAAGTCCAAATCTCACAGCTGAACACCGATATAGGAAATTGTGTTACTGGTTGAGGGTGGTGAAACCCTACTCATACAGCAACACCAATCCCTGTCAGGGTGAAATACAAGCAAACTCCAAATTAACCCATGCTTAATCCTTTGGTAGTTTGACACAAAGCTATCAGGTTTAACTTAGAGGCAATGTGTAATGTATTTATGCAGGATTTCAAACAGTAATAAAGTGAAGACACAACACTAGAATAAACCCATATCAAATTCGAAAAATAGAGTAAAATGTAATAAATTATTTGACACCACAACAACAAAAATCCAATCAGTAGAGCTGGCGATATGGAATTTTAAAGTTTTAAGTAAAAATAGTGCCTTGAAGCCCAAAGCGTCAACTGTGGTTATCTGGTCACACCAGATGGGGACAAAGTCACAAGTTCAAGCCAATCACGATGGAGTGCGGGCCAGATACAGGGATTTAGTTAGGGCCACTGAACAAGAGTGCCTTAAATCCTGGTTGCAGAGCGCTGAAAGATCCTGCATCAACGATGCCTTGCGCAGTGGCGATTCCAAGGAGCTGTGAAGCTGTGATGCGAGATCCATCATCGTCGTCGACAATACCCTCGATTAGGGGCTGGTGATGTGAAGTCCGGTGTCGAAGATACATCATGCACCGGCAGTTCTGAAGAAGTTGCGGGGCTGCAATGCCATTGAGGAGGGGCTTGTGATGCGAAGGCCTGTGGTGAGGATGCGTTATGCAGCAGTGGTTCTGAAGAGGAGCTGTAAGGACAATCATCGCACTTCGTCAGTTCTGCCCAGAAGACCATAGCTGGGTTGGCATAGCACCTTTAGGCCCACTTCTAAGGCGGGACTAGACTCACAGCTGGCTAAGTCTAGGTGCTGTGTTCAGGATGGTTGGAGCCTTTTCTGTTACTGAGGATTCTGATCAGGAGGCCAGTCAACTGGCCCTTGGAGTCCCTCTGGTGGTCCTGGATACAAGATGCAGGTCCAGTCCTTCACTCAGGTAGCAGAGCAGCAGCAGCAGGACAGCATATCAACAGAGTAGCAACCCTTCTTGCAGAGCAGCACAGCCATCCTTCTTAGTCTTTCACAGGCCCAGAGATGTAATGAAGAGTTGGGTCTGAGGGTCCAATATTTAAACCTGGTGCCCACTTTGAAGTAGGAGAAGGTTCTGGAGATTTTCACCCCCAGAGGTGCTTGCAAATTCCTGTCTCTCTGCGTGGCCTCAGATTGTCTGCGGTCACCACAGACTAGTGTCAAACCCTTTGTGAGTGTGCTCAGGCACAGCCTTTGTAATGGATAAGCGTGGTAGGTGACCGCCCCCTCATCAAATCAGAGATGGGCCATCCTGCCAGCCCCTATGTTCCGCTGTCTCACTGTCTGGGCGCAAAATCAAAAGATCACATGCCAGCTACACCTAGTTTTTTGACCCAGTAAAAAGACTGCAGGAACCAAATGGTTAGGACAAGAAAAGGTAAACTTTCTAAAAGTGGATTTTTCAAAAATGTTCCTTAAAATCCAACTTTACCATTAAAGAGGGCTTTAAATGACAATTCTTTAGACACCAAACTTGAAAATCCTACCTGCTTCCAGTTGAAAGTTATCACTTTGCCCAGACACCACGTATCCGCCACAGCTGCTCCAGAGGGCACTTCTTTTCCCACCTCCCTGCCAAAGCCTGAAACACCCACTCCCTCCACCTCCGCACCTCACCCTCGCTAAAGCACTTCAGGAAGGGACTCAAGACGTGGCTTTTCAACTGATACCTGCAGCACAGTGCCTGGATATCCCCCAGGGTGATTAGCCACGCTATACCAATTCTACTTGATTGATTGATTCATTGACTTACTACAATGTTAAATGATTAATAAAATAATTGCAAATTTACAAGATCCAAGTGAGCAGCATAGCAACTTCTCCTTCCCAGTTAACTGCTCTTTTACTTTCCTATACGACATCCACACTGGGCATCCATGTAAAGGACCAAGAGGCAAAGGGCATCTTTCTGTGACACCCTCCCTGGCTAGCCTTAAAAAAAGGCCCAAGTGCCAGACACCCTGCCAGTTCTGGATTCTCACCTACTGCCTGCTGATACTCCGTCAGCCTCTCCAATCAGTACAAAGTGACTGGCGCAGACTTCTGCATATCCACACCCACTGACTACAAAAAATAATGCTGCATCTTCCTATTGACATGCCTATCTTGCTCCTAGGTCTCGAAGCTCAGGCAATGTTTATTGGAAGCTTTGACTCCCTTGGGTGCACCTACATCGCTCTTGGATCCTTAAAGCTCCTTGTGAGCTTATTGGAATCTGTGTCTGCACTGGGTTGTGTGTATGTCGTTCCTTTGGGACTCCATAGTTCCCAAACCTCTTTCTGGATTTATTGGAAGCTATGTCACCTATGTAACCCTTCCATTGAACACCTCAAGCACTTGAGATCTTTAAGGAACAGCTACTATAAAAACATCAGAGCCTCTAAAGAACATTTCTTAAGAAACAAACTTCATCAAGCCAGTAACTGATCCAAAATACTATATTTGATCTCATAAAAGTACAATCAAACTGCGCACCCACTCATTCTCTGATGAACACAAATCACTGCCAAATGAGGAATTCGCCTCCTTCTTTCTACAGAAGGCAGAAACCATGAGAAATGACCTGCAGCTGGCCATGTAACAACTTCCTATCCCCCCTCAACCCTACCCATCCCCTTCAGACTTTACATCACAGTGTGCTCTCCCAGCCTTATCCCTGAAAAACAACGCTTCATGGAACTCTTTTGAAACCTTTGATGAAGACACCATTTATAAAATCTTACTCAGACTAAAACTCTCAAACCATTTCAATGACCCTCTTCCCTCAAAATTCTTCCAGGAATTCATACCCGCAATAGACCCACTCTGAACCAAGATCGGTAACGCCTCCCTACCTCAAAGTTCCATCCCTGACTGCCTCAAGTTCGGTCAAGTTACCCCTATTCAGAAAAAACCAAAAGCGAACCAAACGGACCTTAACAACTACTAGCCTATTTCCAATATCTCTACCCTAGCAAAACTCGTGGAAAAATATGTTCACAAGCAGCTCTGCAACCACATCGATCAGTTTCACCTATTAGACCAATTTCAATCTGGCTTCCGTGATGTGCACAGCACCAAATCTGCTATGACACACATTGTAGATGATGCACTAAAAATGCTGGAACAGATTCAAGCTTGTCTTTTAGTCCTCCTCGACCTATTATCGGCATTCGACACAGTGTAGTATGCAAATCTCCTAGACCTTCTGGAACCTTTCCCCCCCCCACAATTTCAAACATGCTGTACAAACTTTAGTGATCCCCAGATTGGATTATGGTAGCACAACCCTATCTGGATTGCCCAGATCCAAACTTGATCCTCCAAAGGCCTCGCTCAACTCTGCCACTAGACTCATCACTGGCTCAAAAGATACTGCCACATCACCCCAGATCTCCAATCCCTCAACTGGCTGCCCTATGAAGCATGAGTCCAACTGAAAATTGCCTGCATTACACATAAAGCCCTTCACCTCAATACCCCTAACTATCTCCCCAGAAACTCAAACTATCAAGTGGCTCTAGAGCAGGGGTACACAGCCTTTCTTGGCGGCCCGCGGACCTTTCAGACATCGTACCGGTGTTTTTTGTTTTTTTTAACAGTGTCAGCAAACACAGACTCTGCTCTGTGGGGGCCCGGGGATTCAAGCGATAGTCCGAGTGGAGCTGCTGGGGCGCTAAGAGGTGAAATACAACAAAGCCTCGTTATCATGCAAATGGTCTCTTAAAGACCTGTGAAGTACTCGGGTGGGGCTGTGTGTGTGCCCTGGAAGGGAAGCTGCCTCAGCTGCCACACAAGCGGTGGGGGAGGGGAGCGGGGGGGGGGAGAAGTGACAAAGAATGACAAGAGAACAGCAGGGTGTGAGAGTCGGGTAAGGGGACAGAGGGTGACAGAGGGCAGTAGGGAGAGACAGAAACAGACAGAGACAGATAGAGATAGAGACTAACAGAGACAGGGACAGACAGAGACAGATAGGCAGAGACAGGGACAGACAGATAGAGGCAGAGACAGACAGAGAGGCAAAGAGACAGACGGAGAGGGAGAGGGAGACGGAGAGGGAGGGCGACAGAGAGAGAGGGAGACGTGGAGAGAGAGGGAGACGGGGAGAGAGAGAGAGACGGGGAGAGGGAGGCAGACGGGGAGGGAGGGAGAGAGACAGAGAGGGAGGGAGAGAGACAGAGAGGGAGAGAGACGGATAGAAGGAGAGAGGGAGGGAGACGGAGGAGGGAGGGAGATGGAGGAGGGAGGGAGACGGAGGGAGACGGAGGGAGGGAGACGGAGGAGGGAGGGAGATGGAGGAGGGAGGGAGACGGAGGGAGGGAGACGGAGGAGGGAGGGAGACGGAGGACGGAGGGAGACGGAGGAGGGAGGGAGACAGAGGACGGAGGGAGACAGAGGAGGGAGGGAGACGGAGGGAGGAGGGAGGGAGGGAGAGAGAGAGATATGTGTATGCCGGGTCCGGTAGCTCAGTGGACGAAGGCGTCCGCTGCAGGGACCTGTATTCCACCTCATGGTCACAGTTTTTTTTTGTTGCTCTAGCCCCGCCCCCTCCCCCAATGACCCCGCCCCCAAGGTGTGGCCCTCGGCCACAAACCATACTGTAAATTTGGCCCCCAAGAGAAAGTTTGTGAGTACCCCTGCTCTAGAGCATCCAGAAGCTCGACCACTTTTCTTCTGAAACCTCCAAGATTTCATAATAAGAAAACTTACAGCTCTGCCTTCTCTGGGATTGCCCCAGAAATCTGGAACTCATTACCTCCTAAAATCAGATCAAATCCCTCGGTCATTTCATTCAAGAAAGAAGTCAAAGAATTTCTTATGAGCAAATTTCTTCCCTAGATCACGTCTCCTATCTCCGCAGTCACTCACACGATCGATTATTTTGGCTACATAATGCTCTCCTCAGCGCAGTAGCGACGTCACCACCCGGCTGTTCACCTCTACCTCGTACTCTCACTGGCATAAACTATGACAATATGTTGTTTCTAACAAAGTCTCTGAGTCTACTTTATTAGTTTGTTAGTGAATTTGCATTAAATATGATATTACTGTTTCCACTGCTCCTCATGCTGTAACTCTGTAAAGCGCTCTGATATCCGCAAGGGTCATGTTCGTGCTATATAAAAAAACGTATGAAATAAATATGTCTTTCTCGGGTTGCATCTACATAACTCCTGGGTGACTTCAAAGTTTAAAAAACACCTGTTTGGCTTATTAGAGCTGCATCTTTATGAGGTTACACGTGTCACTCCTGGGTGACTTCATAGTGCCAACAACTTCTGTTAGTTTACTGGGAGCTGTTTCTTCATGGAGTTGCACACACATCGCTCCTGGATGACTCTATTCCTAAAGCTCCTGGTGAGTTCATTAGAAGCTGCATCTTCCTGGACTTGCATCCACTTCGCTCATGGGTGACTACATTCACAAAGCTGCTGTTTGATTTATTTAGAAATTGCATTTACCTGGGATTGCAACTAGGTCATTCCTAGATGACTTTGTAGCTCCTACAGCTCCTGATTGGTTCCAGAGTCAGAACCATAAATTACTTTTTTTCAGGTGCAAAAAGCAACCATTAAATTGCATTATTCAGATAAAAACCATGATTAAGATAGCATACAAATAACAACACATGTATAATCATGTGACAATACAGAGAATTCATGTGCACTATTTAAAACAAGAAAGTAATAAATAAAATCACTCAACTTGACCGTAATGCAAGTCTCAGGAAGGATCCTACAGAAAAACAACATTCAGCGTCCGCCAGTTGCTGTAGGAAGCGTATAGCTGGTCTACACGGCTGAAACTTGTGTGACTTAATAAATGGAATTAAAAATAGTTTTGTGTATTGTATATATCCATCACATGGACATGGGTACATAATTACAGTTATCTGAAAGTCCAAGGGAAAACAAAATATGTACATAGAGGTGTCAGTCATAAGGCAAAATAATAGAGTTAATTTGAGAGTTGTACCTCTGCACTCTTATTATTTATCATCACAATTATACTCGTAATATGAGCATCCGTTGTACATACATTTTGGGTAGCTTCAAACACAGGAAAAAACTGATCATTGTGTTTGAAATTTGCATAAGTATTAATCTTTATTTTTTTTATTTTTTTTTAAAAAATTACGGACCATTGTATGACAGTGCATACTTAGATTAAACACAGGTTGTGAACATTTGTACATGAAAGAACAGCAAGGTCCGGAGATGAAGAAATGAAGCACACACAACAGCTGACACGTGTTTCGTTACAAAGGTAACTTTTTCAAGGCTTGATGCGAAAATCTATAGTTTTATGGTCCATCTTAGTTCAGAACAGACCGTAGGTCCTTTGTATTGCTGTCATGTCCAAAAGGCCTGGAGGAACTAACAATACAACATGATGTTTGCTGAAATTTCTTCACGATGCGACCAACCAGTCCCAGGAAAAGGAATGTATATATAAGTAATTCAGGGTGTTTTATTCCGAAAAAATGAAACAAGAAGAGAACCAGGAAGTGGGCTTGTTTAAGTCTGTTAATAAGATGTCCTTTCCATATATTTTATTTTATATAATGGGTCACGTAGAACTGTGGATGAGGCCAATAGGTCTGTCCATTTATGAAAGGACCATAGTAAGCCCCTTTGACTTTCCAAGTATTATGAGTAACTTCAGGGCTATGTCTAAGCCACTGGCAGAATCTTGCCGTGAGCCGACTCCACACTTCCCTCTGGTCCACGTTCGGGATCTTTCCCAGCTCCCACGTGCATTAAACAAATATTGCGCCGGTGAAGGCGAACTATCTATATTCATGAGAGAGTAAGCTAAAACTGAGAGTTTTTTTATTTTTATCAAAAGCCTTTGTGAAAGGGCATAGTTGAGCACTAGCGCTTTCACAATCTTTTTACCTAGATTCTCCCTGGAACAAAGGCTTGACTGAGACCCTTTCGCACGCTAGACAATCTTTAATAGTGGCCTGATCAGGGCCGCCTCCTCAGTTCGCCACATGGATAGCCACAAAAGAAGGGGTCTAGCTCTGCTGTGATTCACCCTGTAGCTCATGCCCAGCTCCTCATGACAAGTAAAATGGGAGGTGGATGGAGGGACTGAAAAAACCTTTCTACGAAATTGATTTTAACCATGGGAACATCAGAGAAAATAGTAGATAAATAGGGGCTTAGCTTATTAATGTACAGTATAATAAGTAAAGCTGCCAGTACACAACCCAGCCTGACACCTCAACATTTACCCCAAATCTTATTCTGGCTTTCATATTCTTATGTAGAGTTGCTAAAAGGTGTATGAGCTCCTCATCCAATTCCATGGATAAAAGGAGTCTCCACGGCTTTGAGACATTTACGCAGTCAAATGCTGAGAACAGATCCATAAAGGCAAGGTATATTGGGCATTGTTCGACTATTCTAACTAGCCATTAATTAAATTTAGATTCAGACATTGCTCAGTTGTTCCCACGGGATCCTGAAGCCATACTGGCAGCTATGTAAAATGGAATTATCTGAGGCCAAATCCTTGATTGTCTTATAAATAACTCTGCCCAAAAGTTTCACAGAAGAATCAATAAGTGAAATGTGGGGATAGCAGATAGGATCGGACCGATTAGCTTTTTTGAATATCAGAACCATGATCGAAGAGGTCCATGAACCCAGTAACAGAGAGCGTGCAAGGTTGTTAAAAACATTAGTCAATAATGGCGCCCACAAATCAATATTGCACTTTATCAAGTCTATAAGGACTCCATCCGGCCTATGGCCTTCTCGCTGACACTCTGCTGGATAGACTCAACCACTTTGTAAAGTGAGATCAATATGCCTTGATGCGTGTTGTTAATTGAAGTAAACTGTTTAGTCAGTGCAGAAAGAATATGTTTTGGAAAAGTGGGTCACCCATGTTACGCGAGAAATGTGACAACTATTCGGGGTCACGATCTGGTTTAAGGTTTGCATAGCAGTCACTGCAGACCAGAAAGAGTTAAAGTCCTTCACATATGCACTTTGTACTAATTTATGCCATTGTTGGGCAGTGACTTAATTCCGCATCGTTGTAACAACAGCTTATACTACTTACAGGTAGTGGCTACAATGACTAGATCCTAGGGTTGGCAGTGACAGCCCTACCCAGCTGTTGATTGGCTTTTAAGCATTCATTATTGAACCACCTTGGTACAGCATAGTTGAATCTAGTTGGTTTTATGAAAGCTCTTTTAATGCAAGCACAAAAGGTAACAAAAGAACAGACTGCGAAGTCTCTTCCTTCCTCATCCTCCAAACATTACATAGTCAGCTCCCGGTTATCTCCCATTAAGGATTTGAGGAACTGAATCAGGTTATGGAGTTTCCAAACCAACCTGAGGCCATCAGAAGATGGTTGAGGCTTGCTAATCCCAACAACTGCATTGGATACCTTCCCCGATGATACCGAGACTGGTGCTTCTACGGGATTATGGTTGTCATAATTTAAGGCCATAATGGCACCATATGCTAGTGAGTTAATTAAGCCACTAGAGATGACAATATAATCAATTACTGAGGTACAACCTCTACCCCTATAAGTGGGCAATATGGGTTCACTGGTGCCTCCTAAAGCCATAATGTTACTTAAGTCATAGGAAGCTCCAAAGGTCTTTAACTCCTTGCCTTTAAGGCCATTGCCACTGGCAACACACACTACATCTTGTGACATGGGGTACTGACGCAGCCTGGCATTAACATTACCTGCTAGGATTAAGTGTACCTCACAGCCCTTACCATTGGACTCGGACATAAGTGAATCGATGAACTCAAACAAAATCAAGAACTTCACATTTGGGATATTACGAAATCATTATTATAAAAATTGATCATATTCAAACTTGAGTTCTCCTTGATAAGTACAGCTTGGAAATCCTTTCCTGGTGTTTTCAGGGCTTAGGCACTCTCACCAGCGATAGATTAATCCAAATGCAGAGGCCCTGGAAGCACACCCAGACCGTGGTGGTTTTGCAGGCACCTTGAAACACTCATACCACTAAAATGCCAGTGGTTGGGAGTCCCAGGTCTCCTGGAGCAACAAAATATCATAATCTCTTATAAACCATTCCAATCAGTGATATGTACCTTGGTATGTTCCAACTCACAATCCCTATCAGGGATGGTTGAGAATTAAGGTTTGCTAGAGATGGGGTACGATTGGTGGGCTGAGAGTGTGCATAGTCTGCTTGAACACTATATCCTGGCTTGTGGCCCCAGTACTAGGCAGTCAATCAATATCAGTGAGCTGGGACAGTATTGCAAATCTATTCTTCATCTCCAAGGCTGATGATGTGATGGGATCTGGTTGTTATCATAACCACTCTTAGGATCTATGAATGGGATCTGATTGAGCCAGAGAGGTACCGATCCCTAGAACACTATGGGACATATTATCAAGAACGGCGTTAAAATTATCGCTGCTTTAGTGGCAGGAAAATGGGCTTGATAATATGCCCGGGAGAATTCCAATAGAAGCCCATGTTCTTGTGTCAACATGGGCTTCTATGGGAATTCTCTGCGGCATATTATCAAGCCCATTATCGCCGCTTTCGCGGCAGTTTCCTGCCACTAAAGCGGCGATAATGGGCTTGATAATATGCCCTTGTGAATTCCCATAGAAGCCCATGTTCTGGTGTGAACCTGGGCTTCTATGGGAATTCACAAGGGCATATTATCAAGCCCATTCTCGCCGCTTTAGCGGCAGTTTCCTACCGCTAAAGCGGCGATAATGTTATCTCCGTTCCTTGATGATATGGGCCTTAGTTTTGCGCCAGTAGAACCTCGTACGTGCCCCCTGAATGGCTGTGTTTCATATTCTAAAGCCTCTCACGTCTCAATCTTTCTCACTAAAGCAACACACCTAGGTACAGCGATAAAAACAAGACAAGTGTAATTCTACTTGCGCATGACAGCTACTTTCTCTGTGTAGGCCTTAAGAGACAATATTCATTATCGTTAATATGTGACGTCCGCATCACAATCATTACTTGTGAGGTGAGATCAGGACGTAGGATGTAGGAATAATATCTTTACTCCAGCCTGCACCTTCACTCCTTCTCCGCTTCTCTCCCTCTCTCTGTAGCAACAGAGGGGACCACCTCCTCTCAGTATGGGCCGGTGCTCAGGCAGCCTGGCCGCGGTACTTCTCCCCGAGCAGCAGGAGACTGATGGCACGTGATGGAATGGATGATATATCTTGATCCGGAGAATAGTGAGCCCGTTGCACCTAGACTTTGTTCAGTTTTAGCCATTGTTACAGCGAAAAAAGAGTTTTCTCTGTAACTAAGGGACAGGATTGACTTTATAGATATCTTGACAGGTATCAGGTGTCATGTGATTCTGGGCAAAACATTTAGGGGCAGATTTACTAACATTTGATGCAATGCAGCAAGAAAACATGCAAAGAGCTAGGGATGTTGCAAACATGTCAAAAGTAATTAAAGAAAATAGACTAAAGTTACTTTAGAAGTCATTGGGGCTTATTAGCAAGACCAGCGATAAAATTATCGCGGTTTTAGCGGCAGGAAACTGCCGCTAAAACGGCGATAATGGGCTTGCTAATATTTGTTATAGAATTCGAATAGAAGCCCAGGTTACATGTCCTGCATGTTGGAAGGCGTTCCCCGGGGAGGCTGCGGAATGCGTTCCTGACCACCCTGAGGCCCACCTTTCCCAGAGCTAGGCCGAGCAAGAACAGGGAGGCCCTTCCTGGAAGGGTCTCGTACCTAGGATCACACACGCTGCGCTTACTCTCTCTTCTTCGGATAGAGGGACACCACACAGTAATTCGTTGTAAGAGAATAGAATTTTATCGATGGTTATCAAGGATCTTTATGATCCGGCAGGCAGGTGCAGAATTAATGCTACAAGCGGCAGCGATCTTGTGATGAGGGGTAAGGGGTAGCGGGACAGTCTTTCAATCAGTGTCTCTGCGAGGTATCCGGCGCCCAGCTCTCAATCCTCGAGCTGAGGGGATGTTGCTTCTCTCGGCGATCTCTGCCGATTCTCTTGGAGGAGCGGGCCGCGAGTCACTCAGCAGGCACCGGAGGTTCTTAGTTCAGGGAGCCGCGACGGCGTCAGCAGGGCTCAGGTGGTTCAGAGTTCGGGGAGCCGCGACGGCGTCAGCAGGGCTCAGATGGTTCAGAGTTCGGGGAGCCGCGACAGCGTCAGCAGGGCTCAGATGGTTCAGAGTTCGGGGAGCCGCGACAGCGTCTGCAGGGCTCAGATGGTTCAGAGTCGGGGAGCCGCGACAGCGTCAGCAGGGCTCAGATGGTTCAGAGTTCGGGGAGCCGCGACAGCGTCAGCAGGGCTCAGATGGTTCAGAGTTCGGGGAGCCGCGACAGCGTCAGCAGGGCTCAGATGGTTCAGAGTTCGGGTAGCGTTCTTCTGTTCGGGGAGCGATCGAGCCGCGACCAAGTCCGCAGGCTCTCGTCAGTCCAGGTCTTCCCTACCTCCCGTCCCTTCAGCACCCCTTGTTATACTTCCCCTCCTCTTTGAAGTCCGGAGTCCTCGCAGAGAGGGGTCTGGTGCCTGGGGGCGGTGTGTCGGAGTTTTCCCGTCGCTCGGCCCTTTGATCTGTTCAGGTGTGCCCTGGAGGGACTCCAGACGCCCAGCAGGCAAGGCGCCCGCTCACCGGGGGCCTGGTGGTCGATCGAAACCTCCCTTGGGGAAGAGACCAGAGGTGTGACCGGGTCGGCGCCTCTCGGTCTGGTCTAGGTTGGGGGGGTTCGCTCTACCTCGGCCAGGCATGCGTGTTGGGGATCTGGTCGGCCCTCGGGATGTTGGTCCACGGGAGCCGGAAGGCCGTGTCCACGAGGTTCGGCGTGGTTGTCGTGTAACTTGCTGGTCGGGAGGGCCCACGCCACGAGGCCGGTCTCACATATGCCCCCCCCAGCTGAAAGGCGGGGAGAACTACCCATCCACTTGGGAGTTCTCCTCGCTGAAGCGGAAGAATCGGGACAGGCCGTCCGCGTTGGCGTGGTCCATCCCGGGGCGATGTTCCACAGTGAAATCCATCCCTTGGAGAGAGATGGACCAGCGTAGCAGCTTGGGGTTTTCTCCTCGCATCTGCATCAACCACCGCAGGGGTCGATGATCTGTTTGCACTCGGAAGTGTGTTCCGAACAGGTAGGGCCGTAGCTTTTTGAGGGCCCAGACTACTGCGAACGTCTCTCGTTCAATTGTGCTCCACCGCTGCTCCCGGGGCAGTAACCTTCGGCTGATGAAGGCTATGGGTCGATCTATGCCCTTGTCGTCGAACTGAGAGAGGACTGCCCCGATGCCGTGTTCCGAGGCGTCCGTCTAGACTACAAACTCCTGGGCGTAGTCGGTGCCTTGAGCACTGGAGCCGCGCACATTGCGGCCTTTACGGTGTCAAACGCCTTCTGGCAGGAGGGAGTCCAGTGTACTTTCTTGGGGTGTTTTTTGGAGGTTAGTTCTGTGAGAGGGCCTGCGATGCTGCCATAGTTCTTAATAAACCTTCGGTAGTAGCCGGTGAGGCCCAGGAAGGCTCGGACTTCCGTTTGGGTTGCAGGGGGTTCCCAGGACAAGATGGCGTCGATCTTCGGCTGGAGGGGGGCGACCTGCCCACTTCCCACCTGGTGCCCCAGATAGGTTACAGAGCCGTGCCCAATTTGACATTTGCTAGCTTTGATGGTGAGGCCGGCCCGGCGCAGAGCCAGCAGGACTTGACGGAGGTGCTGGAGGTGCTCGGCCCATTGGGAGCTGAAGACCGCTATGTCGTCGAGGTATGCTGCGCTGAACCCCTCTAGTCCGGACAGGACCCTGTTCACCAGCCGCTGGAAGGTGGCCGGGGCATTTTTCATTCCGAACGGCATCACCCTAAAGCGGTAGTGCCCATCCGGGGTGGAGAAGGCGGAGCGCTCCTTGGCTTCCTCGGTGAGGGCAATCTGCCAGTACCCACTGGTCAGGTCGAAGGTGCTGAGGTAGCGAGCGGCCCCAAGGCAGTCAATGAGTTCGTCGGCACGGGGGATAGGGTGAGCGTCCGCTCGGGTGACCGCATTGAGGCCTCGGTAGTCCACGCAAAACCTCAGCTCGGGGGCAGCACCCGGGGTCGTTGCTTTCGGAACCAGGACTACCGGGCTGGCCCAGGGGCTGTCGGAGGGTTCGATCACCCCGAGGGCTAACATCTTTGCCACCTCAGTCTGGATGCAGGTTCGGACTCGATCAGGGACACGGTAGGCCCGATGTCTCACTGGCGGGCTGTCCCCGGTGTTCACGTCGTGGACACACCAGTTGGTGACCCCGGGGGTCAGGGAGAAGAGATCCGCAAACTGCCCTAGTAGCCGGCGGCAGTCGTCGGTCTGTTGGGTTGTGAGGGCGGTTGACAGTCTCACTCCCTCCACGGATCCATCGGTTTCTTTCGCCCCCAGGGGGTCTGGGAGGGGCTAAGTGTCTTCTTCGGCCCCATCGTCGGTGGCCAGGAGTAAACTTAATTCGGACCGTACAAAGTGAGGTTTGAGGCGGTTCACGTGGAGAACCCGGAGGGGGTTCCTCGGGGACTGCATATCGATGAGATATGTGACTTGGCTCTTCCTCTCGACCACCTTGAAGGGCCCAGTCCATTTATCTTGGAGAGCGCAGGGTCTCACCGGGGCCATGACCCAGACTTGTTGGCCCGGCTGAAACTCGACCAGCGTCGCATTCTGGTCATACCAGCGCTTCATTTCTTCCTGACTGGCCTCGAGGTTCGCTTCTGCGAGTTCTCTGAATTTTCGGGTCTGGTTGCGGAGCGCCAAGATGTATCGGAACACATCCGGGGGGGTCCCCCGGGGGGTTGTTTCCCACCCCTCCTTGACCAGGCTCAAAGGTCCTCGGACGGGGTGCCCATATAGTAGTTCGAATGGGCTGAATCCCAGAGATTTTTGGGGAACCTCCCGGTATGCGAACAGGAGACATGGGAGGAGGACGTCCCACCTCCGGCGTAAGGGTTCCTCGAGGCCCATGATCATCCCTTTCAGCGTTTTGTTAAAGCGCTCGACTAGTCCGTTTCCTTGGGGGTGGTACGGGGTGGTGAATTTGTACGATACTCCGCACTGCTGCCAGAGGGACTTCATATATCGGGAGATAAAGATCGTGCCCCGGTCCCTTACGACTTCGCGGGGGAACCCCATGCGGGAGAAGATCCCCATCAAGGCCCGGCCTACCACGGGGGCCGTCACGGTGCGGAGAGGGATGGCTTCGGGGTAACGGGTGGCATGATCCACTAGGACGAGGATGAACCGGTGGCCCTGGGCGGTCTTGGGGTCCAGCGGCCCCACAATGTCTATTCCTACCCGCTCAAAAGGGGTACTGACGACGGGGAAGGGTTGTAGCGGAGCCTTGCGCTTGCCCCCACTCTTTCCGCTTGCTTGGCACGTGGGGCAGGACTTGCAGTGGGCCTCCACATTCGCTCGCATCTTGGGCCAATAGAAGTGGGTGACGAGTCGTTGGTAGGTCTTATCCTGGCCTAAGTGTCCGGCCAGAGGTACATCATGGGCCAGGCCCAGGAGGAGACTTCGGAAGCGTAGGGGTACCACCAGTACCCGGGCCGATCCCAACTCGGCCGACTTCTGTTCGCTGTACAGGAGGCCGTCCTCCCAGTATATCCAGTGGGTGCCGGTCTGGTCGCCTGCTGCTTGGGCCTCGGCCTGTTGTCGGGGTCCGATGAGGGACGGGCAGGTGGATTGTTCTTGGCAGAACTCTTCACGGGAGGGGCCCCCTTCGCAGGGCCACTGGGCCAGTTCTGGCAAGCCCTCGAGGTGGGTCAGTGTTTCGGGGTCGGAAGGCACTGACCCTTCGCCGGGAGCGGTCGGCTCGTCCAGAGGGGGGTCATTGGCCTCTGGTGGGGTATCCGGGATCTCGGGGGTGGTGGCGGTGTCCAGCGGCCGGGCTTCTTCCCCCTCGGAGGGAGGCGCCCTGAGAGTCATTGAGCGCGTAGTGGCGCATACCCACTCGGGTAGGCCCATCATCTCGAGGTGGGCTCTTCGTTCCACTTGTCCCCACGGGGAGTTCTCGAGGTCGTTACCCAGGAGGCAGTCCACGGGCTGGGAGGTTCGGACCGCCACCTTTAACTTGCCGGTGACTCCCCCCCATTCGAAGGGGACTAGGGCCATCCGGCAGAGGCTCTCGGAATTGTCTGAGGATATAACGGGGCAAAAGGCGCCAGGCAGGATCTGATCTTCGGAGATCAGGTGACAATGAACCGCTGTGACACTCGCCCCTGTGTCCCGGAGGCCCTCGATGCGGTGACCGTTGACCGTCGCCTGCTGTCGGTACTTCTTCGTATTGGCGGGCAGGGACGTTCTGGGGACCATCTCCCGGTCCCCCAGGGAGACCAATGCCATGGCGGCTGGTTCCCATTCCTCGTGGTCTTCTATCTCTTCCCCCAGGGCTACGGAGGCCATCTGTCGGGCCGGCGGGGTGGTTGTGGTGGACCGCTGGTACAGGGGACACTGAGGGTCGCTGGGATAGTGTCCGGTCTGTTGGCAGCGGAAACAGGTGATCCTCACTCGGGCCCCGGTCTCCCTGGTGGCCCGGTGCTGGCTGGAGGTGGGGCCGGAAACGGCAGGGATGGTCCTCTGGGTGGGTTGAGCGGGGGTCCCCCCGGGAGCTCCCGTTGCCGGCCCTGATTTCCTCCGCCCCTCTGGCGGGGGGGTCCCTGACTGTGGCGACCGTAGTCTCCCACGGGGCCCCGGGAGGCCCGGGTGTTCACCCATCGATCAGCCTCGACGGCCAGTTTTCGAGGGTCCGTGAGCTTGCTGTCCAGGAGGTGCTGGCGTAGCTCTACGAAGCAATTAGCGGACAAGTGTTCCCATGCGATTAGGTCGAACAGCTCCTCAAAGGTGGAGACCTTGCTGCCCTTGATCCACCCGTCCAAGGCCCGGCTGTAGAAGTTCACGTACTCCACCCAGGTGGTACCGGGTATCTTTTTACAGTCTTGAAACCATTGCCGGTACATTTCAGGGGTGAGCCCATATCTGACTACTAGAGCCTCTTTCATATGACTATAGGAGTTCATCACGGTGGAGGGTAGGTCCAGCAGGGTATCTCTTCCCTCGCTCAGGAACCGGCCCCACAGCCCAGCCCCCCAGTCTTTCTGCGGGACTCGGTGGGAGGTCATGGCGACTTCGTAGGCCTTGAACCATTGCTGAATATCGTCGTTCTTATAGTATTCTTTTACCACATCCTTGGGGATGTGGACCTTGGGTTCCACGGTGGAGGAGAGGGGTTGTGTTCCCAAGGGTTGGGCCCCCTCCTTCCTAGCCTTGAGCTCGATTTCTTTTAGGCTACGTTCGTGCTCTAGTTGGAGTTTTTTTTCGTCGTGCTCTCTCTGTCGTTTCTTTTCCTCTAGTTCCCCTTGTAGGCGTAACTGTTCCACCGCTAGTTTTTTCTCAGCCAGTTTTAGCTCTCCTTCGATTTTCAATTTTGCTAGTTCTAGTTCGTGGTGGCGATCTCTTTCTCGGTCCGCTAGTTCCTCTGGGGATAGGCCCCTCTCGGGGGCGCCGTTCCTCCCCGGGTTACTTCGTGGTTCGTTGGGGGGTTCTCCTTCTGTTTGTGTCCGGGGAGTTTCCGCCTCGACCCATGTTTTTAATGCCCCCTGGAAGTCCTCTTTCGTGCTTAGTCCGGTGGTAGCGATTCCAAAGTCTTTGCAAAATTGTTTCAGTTCTCGGTGCATATAATATTCTAACTGGTCCTTTTGGAATGCCGTGCTCGGGTTGGTGCCTGCGGCACCTAGGGAAGTTTCTCCTTCCATTCTTCTTGGTAGTGCGTGCGCCGTTTACTGTATGATCTCTAGGTGTTGGCTCGGATCCCGTCGCCTGCCACCAAATGTTGGAAGGCGTTCCCCGGGGAGGCTGCGGAATGCGTTCCTGACCACCCTGAGGCCCACCTTTCCCAGAGCTAGGCCGAGCAAGAACAGGGAGGCCCTTCCTGGAAGGGTCTCGTACCTAGGATCACACACGCTGCGCTTACTCTCTCTTCTTCGGATAGAGGGACACCACACAGTAATTCGTTGCAAGAGAATAGAATTTTATCGATGGTTATCAAGGATCTTTATGATCCGGCAGGCAGGTGCAGAATTAATGCCACAAGCGGCAGCGATCTTGTGATGAGGGGTAAGGGGTAGCGGGACAGTCTTTCAATCAGTGTCTCTGCGAGGTATCAGGCGCCCAGCTCTCAATCCTCGAGCTGAGGGGATGTTGCTTCTCTCGGCGATCTCTGCCGATTCTCTTGGAGGAGCGGGCCGCGAGTCACTCAGCAGGCACCGGAGGTTCTTAGTTCAGGGAGCCGCGACGGCGTCAGCAGGGCTCAGGTGGTTCAGAGTTCGGGGAGCCGCGACGACGTCAGCAGGGCTCAGATGGTTCAGAGTTCGGGGAGCCGCGACAGCGTCAGCAGGGCTCAGATGGTTCAGAGTTCGGGGAGCCGCGACAGCGTCAGCAGGGCTCAGATGGTTCAGAGTCGGGGAGCCGCGACAGCGTCAGCAGGGCTCAGATGGTTCAGAGTTCGGGGAGCCGCGACAGCGTCAGCAGGGCTCAGATGGTTCAGAGTTCTGGGAGCCGCGACAGCGTCAGCAGGGCTCAGATGGTTCAGAGTTCGGGTAGCGTTCTTCTGTTCGGGGAGCGATCGAGCCGCGACCAAGTCCGCAGGCTCTCGTCAGTCCAGGTCTTCTCTACCTCCCGTCCCTTCAGCACCCCTTGTTATACTTCCCCTCCTCTTTGAAGTCCGGAGTCCTCGCAGAGAGGGGTCTGGTGCCTGGGGGCGGTGTGTCGGGGTTTTCCCATCGCTCGGCCCTTTGATCTGTTCAGGTGTGCCCTGGAGGGACTCCAGACGCCCAGCAGGCAAGGCGCCCGCTCACCGGGGGCCTGGTGGTCGATCGAAACCTCCCTCTGGGAAGAGACCAGAGGTGTGACCGGGTCGGTGCCTCTCGGTCTGGTCTGGGTTGGGGGGTTCGCTCTCCCTCGGCCAGGCATGCGTGTTGGGGATCTGGTCGGCCCTCGGGATGTTGGTCCACGGGAGCCGGAAGGCCGTGTCCACGAGGTTCGGCGTGGTTGTCGTGTAACTTGCTGGTCGGGAGGGCCCACGCCACGAGGCCGGTCTCACACTGCACATCTAACCTGGGCTTCTATTGGAATTCTATAACGCATAATAGGAAGCCCATTATCGCCGTTTTAGCAGCAGTTTCCTGCCGCTAAAACAGCGATAATTTTATCACCGGTCTTGCTAATATGCCCCAAAGTTTTAAAGTTAAAGAGCAGCTCAATTTCCGAGAAGCAGGTTGAACAATGCTGTCACACCCAGCAAACTTTAATGCTCCAGCTCAATGTCAAACAACAAACTAGAAAGGGTGGCCTGGTGATCAGACTTGGGCATGATGTTGATGGCCCCTCTCTAGAAGAGTTTTATCACCTGCTGCACTTAATCAAGGGCATAGGAGACATAGGGAGCCTAATTTACGAGTTTTTGACGTAGGGCAGTTCAGCAAGTCACATTGCTGTGTTGACCTGCGTCAAAAGGAAAGGGCAGGAATGCGCCGTATCTATGAGATGCGGAGCAGGCCCATCCATTTACACTGTGCTGGCATCATTTTGGCTGGCGTGCACCAACACAGGCACCCTTGAACCATGGTGCAAGGGTGTTGGTAGGATTGTTTTTGTGTAGGAAAGGACACCTTCCTGCACAGAAATAATCCATGGAGGCGTTTTCCTCTATGTGCGTTGCAGAATTCAGCACACATATAAAGAGTAAAAACTAGGAGAAATAAGCATATTTCTCTGCATTGCGCCCCGTTTACAGATCCTTGTAAATCTGGGAATACGTCAAAACCCATGGGTGTTGCGTGGTAACACCCACAGCAACGCCCATGGAATGCCTTCCAGACCCAGAGTAAGGCAACGTAGTAACTTGCACTGTGTTGCCTTAGGCTTACACCATATCTACAAGGCCATGAAAAACCATGCAATGTGGCTTTGCGTGGCCTCGTAGATATTGGTCTGCGCTCTGCGCAGCCGGAGCGTCAAAAAAGGTGATGCATCAGCAGCAGAAGTGGCTTGTAAATAATCCTCTACATTTCTGGGGGGATACGGACACCTTGGGGAATGCCAGCATCGAGACAGAGGTCTGGCTTGGTCTAACAGGCAAAGAACGAGCGTAGCCATCAAAAGATGTAAATCAGGAAATAAATAAATGTCATGAACAAGTATGATCAATACTTTAAAACATGTATTTTTCAAAGTTTCTCAGTGTTTCTATTAGGAAAATATGATTATATCAATGAATTGAGTGACATTTATTTAAAGTAATTTTTTTAAAATCATAAAACATTTAAGAATGCCCTCATTTCCCAAGACATGTACGTTTGTCATGGTCTCTTTTTATTAAGAGTATTTTATTAAATTTGAAGCATGATTTTTTTATATTCATCATACATAAATGGGGTTTTTGTAGATCTTAGATCTGTATTACATCAGTGTGCTCTCAAACTAGAAGGTTAAGGAAGATGATGCATAATGAAGTAAATCAATGGGTTATGGTTTGCATAGTTTGGTCAAGTGGCGAAGCGGGGATTTGAGCCCAGAATTGCATCCTTCTCATTTCAGAGACTGTGGAATTATGCACTTCTCTCTTCCATCTAACCTCATAAATCAGTGCTATATGTTGAGTTATTCAATTATTGTTACTTAACTAGTGTCAGAATATGAGGTTCAATTCATTGTCTTCTCGTGCCTAAAATCAAGCTGACACTATACACACACATATATTGGTGTGAGTAGCCAAAAGAATTAAAGGAGTGTTTTTCTGTTTGGAATGTTGACAAAAACATCGAAGATCAAACACAGTGACAGTTAATTCAGGCTGAAGAAGCAAACTCTGTGGAACCCTGAGACAGTGGTGGCTCCTCCGCTGAGGCGGAGGAGCGTTGTGTCACTACCCAAAAGGAAAAATAAAATTATAATAACGTAGAATTATTATCATTTTTGTTTTCCTATTGCAGTCAATGGCTTTCGGGCCGGGCCGGGCTGGCCAGAGCAGGAGGAGGAGTGGTTTGCACTCCCTAATTGTGCACGACTGCTTGGCCGGCCCAAACAGTCATGCGCACTTTGCATGTTCCTCATCGGGCTGTAATGTACAGCCTGCTGAGGAACATGCCCAGCCTCCCATTCCCCCCCCTGAGTGCTGATCCATGGCGCTCAGACCAATCACAACGCTGTGTTGCAGCGTTGTGATTGGCTCAGGGGAGCCTGGGTGCTTTCTGCTGCAGGACTGGAGACAGGAAGAAGAGGGCGGTGGCAGAAAAAAGCAGATGAAGGCTGGAAAAACCTTGTAGTAGGAGCTTGCAGGGGCTTAACTTGGCTCAATTCCTTGGTAGAGTCCTCCCGCACTCCACGTGCATTCGAGTGGCCCTTTAGGTAACCAAGGACATTGAACCTGAAACTAAAACTGGTCTCAGATGGCGGCCATCTTGGTGAAGATGCACACCAACTACTGAAATGGGGCTCCCTCATAACTCTGTGCATTGAATTATTCATTTACAAATTGGAAAGCACCTAGATAAGTCTACACCTGCCTGCAAATAAACGGTGGTGTTTTGCAGTATGGAGTGTCCTTTGGGTCTTTAGAAACTGTTGCCAAGTCATGTACAACAAATAAATGATTGTACACATTAATAGGCACTTATTGGAATGTACTCCGCTCCTACTGTATGGCGTGACTGTGTTGCCATAATAGTGCTCTAATTTGGCTCCTTTGTCATTGGAGACACCACCTTGGTGGAAAATTGAGACTTGTCCTATCTAGAGCTAGCTGATTACATTTTGATGCACAGATGAGGGGCGAATTTACTGGCTATGTAGTAGTCTATAGAGTGAGATGTTGCCTTTACACCATCTGGTAGACCCACAAGCTCTTCAACCTATATAGAAGACCTCTTTACAGTCTCTCTGCCTCCTGACCTCTTCAAATTCTTCTTGTAGCCATTGTTCTCTAAAGAAGTCCCCAGAAACAAATGGCTCGCCACCCGTTACCTGCAGAAATGCTTGAGACTACGTGCAACTCAGTTATGAAGTATCTCTCAGTCGCTGGAGTCACAGTGGGTAGATTAGACTCTAATATCTTTGAATTTTCTGCTGAAATTAAGTCAATGTGGAAAGATATTACCACCTTCCATGAGGCTAGAAACCATACAGCAGAGGTTTATTGATGGGGAGAAAAGCTAAATGGGTACCCACTGGGGCAACTAGGCAAGACATTTGGGCCCTCATTTAGAAGAGGCCTGCACCTGCGGAGCGTAATTTGTTTTCACGCTTCGATTGCTCAGGTCTCTAAATCATATCTACGAGGTGATGCAGAGCCACCCTGCATGGCTTGTCATTGCCTCATAGATATGGAGTAAGCCATAGCAGCGCAAAGCTCTTACTCTACATCAAGAAGGCGTTCTATGGGCGCAATGGTGGGTTTTCCAACGCAACACCAATAGGTTTTGACACATTCCCAGATTTACAAGGGACTGTAAACCTGGGAATGTGTCAAAACTGTGCATCTCACCAGGGGAGATATAATGAGGGGAAATAGCTTTATTTCTCTTTGTTTTTCTCTTCTTTCTATTTGTGCTGCATTCTGCAGCACACATAAAAAGAGAAAAATGCCTCCATTGATTGGTTTTATGCAGGAAAGTACCCATACCTGTACAAAAACAATTGTGCCAACAACACATACACCATTGCATCATGGTGCAAGGGTGCCTGCATTGTCACTCGGCTGCATATTGTGCGCCAGCGCTGGCTGACAGGACGGGAATATGGTGCATTCCTGCCCTTTTGAATTGGCGTAGTGCAGCACAGCAAGAAGCCATGCAGCACTGCCATACGCCAATTTCTTGTAAATGAGGCCCTTGGTATCTCTGCAATAAAATCACAGGCTTGAAAGATCCCACCAAGATATTGGCAAATTTTACAGGATACCAGAGAAGGCAAAGAAAGATAATAAAGTAAGATTCTTGGTGGACCTCCTTTCCAGAGGGTTGAATATGCATTTTTTTAAACTTCTACAATTCCTGAAGTTCCACTGGATACAATTTCGCAATTCAAATGATTCATCCAGCCCCAGGTGGTAATACTGTGCTTCCCAACAGGGTCTGACTGGCCTATACGGCAATTCGGTAGTGCTGATCTGACAGATCAGAGAGTGAGCTGTTCTTTTGATTGTTTGTGGGCCTGTTTTATGCTCTGCTGGGCTGGCTTTTACTGTTGATTTCTCTGATATTACCACGACATTGCCTGCAACAAGCACAAGTACATGCAGTCTCCCACAACTTGCAATAAACCTGTACAGTGTGGACCCGATTCACAGAACTAACTTAAGACAAAATCCTAAACTTACTACCATTTTTGTATTCATAGAAGGCACTTACTCATTTTGATATTCACAGAAGACACTTACTGACTTGGGTATTCACAGAAGTTAGGAGTCCTAACTTTAGGACTCCTAAATGCCTTCTGTGAATACCGAAAGTCTTAAAATTAGGATTTTTCTCAGTTGAGGAGTCCTAAAGTTAGGACTCCTAACTTTACTATTACTAAACTGAGAAAAATCCTAATTTTAAGGCTTTCGGTATTCACAGAAGGCATTTAGGAGTCCTAAAGTTAGGAGTCCTAACTTTACTACTGCTAAATTGAGAAAAATCCTTATTTTAAGACTTTCGGTATGCACAGAAGTGGTTTAGGAGTCCTACAGTTAGGAGTCCTAACTATACTACTACTAAACTGAGAAAAATCCTAATTTTAAGACATTCGGTATTCACAGAAGGCATTTAGGAGTCCTAAATTTGGTGCCTGGGCCTATTTTCTGTCCCAGTGCAACACTGCTGCCTAGGATTTAAAGAAGCTAGGCTGGTGACCCCAAGCTCCAAATAAATGCCTCTATCTTAATGGCAGCTCATTCCATCTGTGTATACGTTGATTATTCATCTGACAAATATCAGGAAAAAAAATCCTTGCACTACGATCTCGACATGGAAAATTGGATATTAAATTCAGATCTCGACTATGGAAATTGGATATTAAATTCAATGGATGGAAACACCAGTCATTAGCTTGAACTGGATTATTTGAGAAGATTGTGGATTCTTTGGAGTCAACAATTATGGATGTATGACCAATACCCCAGGGCCAAGATATGACAAAACAGAGAAGATAGCATCACCATGACCTTTGTCCCTCACCGAACAGAGCTTCTTCTAATTGGCCTTCACATAGGAAGTCTGACAAGGAAGTCTTATAGCAAATTGTTGATTAATCCCCAAGAGAAGGAAACAAGACGAGGTCGACCGATTGCTAATGCTGCTGATTCAACAGAATTGACCTTACATTGTGTTTAACTGGTATTGGTTGTTTATGGAGTTACAAGTCTTTAACTCACCTTTCCTGGGTAAGCCTCTAACTCGCAACCCTGAGATCAAGTGGCAAGGGGGCATACTTGGTGCTCAATTTTGGGCTTGATAGTAGCAGAAAGGCCCAGGAAATAACAAAGAAAAGACACTGATGAATACCAACTGAGTCCAACAACTTGTGCCAGGCATGGAAGACATAAAAAGCTCCCATGTAGGTCATCCTGAACAATACCAGGTTATAGGGAAATATCTCCTACCCCCATTTGAACAGCACTCTCTGTTAGACAATTTCTGGGTGTTCTAATACTAGTCTGCCTGACTTTCTTCATGTCCGAAAATGAGTGGCCCACAAGCTGTCAAAAATGGGGAACAGGCCAACACAACAATATATATGATGAACTTGCAATAAAGGTGTATAAGTTCACGTCATGATTGAACCTTGACTGTCCTAAGACACCAGAGCAATTAAGTGCCAAGGTTTTGTACAGACACTTGTGAGGTGCAAAGTGACACAAATGATTGCACCGATTCACTGACCACTATGAAAGCCCATCAACGTAGCTCCAAATGGCACAGCAGCACGTGAGCGCCTAAGCAACCCTTAGTAAGTAACTACTCGGAAGCATCCACATGTGTTTGAGAGGCAACTGAGATTGGCCAGCGCCTAAAAGAACATCTGAGTGCAGTGGCTTCTTCAGCACGTGACAGAGTGGGCATTGCTGTACATGGTGATAGTTGCCAGGTGTGCATTCAAATTCCCAGTTGCCTCAGGTGCTTGCACCACTGTTAAGGTTGACAGCTCAGAATAGGCACTCCTGTTTAATATGATCATATTTCTGGCCTCTCTCTTCCCATGATGGATACAGAGTCTCTCTCTCAGTCCATTCTCAGCTCTTCCAATACCAGCACCTCCCAGCTTCCTCCTTCTCTCAGTGAACATGTTGATCTGCTGGAGAACTGCTACAATGTATCCCCTGTAGTCACAGGAAGTTTACAGTGTATCCCCTGTGGTCCCAGAAACTTTACAATGTATCCCCTGTAGTCACAGGAAGTTCACAATGTATCCCCTGCAGTCACAGGACGTTTACCCGAAGAGCCCTATCAATCTGTGAACAGGACAAGTCTTTTACCCGAGGTGGTGCCCAAACTGTTCCCAGCAACAGGCAGTAAAGTTATCATGACTGCTCATTGGTTGACTGATGGAGAACCTCTAAATAACACCTCTGGCAAAAGCTTCCGGGCACTTGCCAACCATAAATAAATGCATAATATTGAGGGATAAGGTATGTTTTAAAGAGAGATGTGAATTTGTCATTTGATTCTTTAGATTGGAGAGGGGATGTGCCCGGTGGCTAGAGCTACCGACTGTTGATACTTTTATTTCACATCCAAAATACAAGCTGTTTCCCTAGTCAAATAATCTTCTTTACTTTTAACTACCGAAAGAAAATGAAAAAAAAAATGATGGAATACACCACAGTTCCCAAGACAACTCGAAAAGGGCACGCGAGAGAATGGAAATAAAATAACTACAATACAATAAAAGTCAATTATTTTATACGATGGAAAAAAACACTTTTATGATCGCTGGGGAATCCTTTAACGAGAGGGGATGACCAATAGAAAACAATGTATGTACAGTGACTAAGAAATCACTTATTCGTATTATAGAATTGCTAAACAGAACACTTGTGACATTAAGTACTTATTGAAATAAAGTGCCTGGTCCACTGCTAATTTACTGTGAGTAGTAAAGCCAACTCTGGGGCAGGACAATGCACCATCATGGGAAATAAGGAAGTAAGCAGAAAAAAAGCAGTATATGGAAAGTAAGAAGAATATCAAAGACACGTCTCAGGGGATAGTGAAAAACACACAGCACCAATAAAATTACATGTTTGTGATGCTGAGCACAGCGGCAATGGTACAGTTCTAATATTCGTTCATTGATTCATTAACGATCATTTCTCAGTAAGCACCTGAAAAGCTCCAGCGATCTAGTCTCATTAAAGTCCTTGTCAGCTCTATCCTTAAGGATTCACATGAATAGTTCCCTTGATTTGGTCTCATTAAAGTCATCAACAGCTCCATCAGTCTACCCTTAGAATTCACATGAACAGCTCCTTAGAATTCACACGAACAGCTCCCTTGATATGTCCTCATCAGTAATAAACAGCTCCACCAGTTTATCCTTCAGCTCCATTGATCTGTTCTCATTAAAGTCATCAACAGTTGCACAAGTGGGTCATCCATATTACAGCTCCCTTGATCTGGTCTCTTTAAAGTCATCAACAGCTCCACAAGCGGATGTTCATTATTGACATGGATAGCTCTCTCAATACTTTCTCATTAAAGTCATAAACAGCTCCACAAGTCTATCCTCAGGCTTCACATGAATAGCTTCCTTTAACTGTTCTCAATAAATTTATCAACAGCTCCATAGTCCATCCTCAATATTCACATGAACAGCTCCCTCGATTTTTTCTCAACGCAGTTATTGACAGCTCTATAAGTTGATCCTCAATATTCCCATGAAAGGCTCCCTTGAATTGTTCTCATCGCGGTTATTGACAGCTCCACAAGTTGATCATCAATATTCACATGACCAGCTAAGAAATCCTGATGTGAGTATTCGGCTGCACACAAATAAAAGAAATCTAAAACCTACATCATGCAGTTGTGAGTTCATGTTTGCAGATCATCATCAACCCTTCTGCCTCTCATTCTTGTAGCATTATTGCTCTGTTACTTTGGTACTTGGAGCTTGCCTCTAGAAACTGCAAGATGCATGTATGACCTCATAAAAATATGAGGACTTTAAAGACCCTCCTTGTTCACTCTGCTTGCAAAACATTTAGTAATTGGTCTCTTGTTCTAGTGCAATGGAGCTTGGTTTGAGATGCTGCTATATAAATCACCCACACAACTAAAATAAAAGAGAACCGTTACAACTTCCTCAGTCTCATCTCAATATAGCTTCTTTGTCCCATAGTGAGCATCATCATTCTCCTGTCGATAATCCTCTTTTCAGCTCACTCAGTTTCTTCTCAGGTAAGCACATGAATATCACTTTCAGTGTCAGCCTGTTTTAACTGAAGGCATGATCGATATCCATATGTAAATGTTCACTCAATGAACAACATCTTCTCAATTTCCTTGTTAGACTAGCCAGAGTTTTTTGTTTTCCAATCTCTTCTCAGGGAAAGACATGGTTAAGTAACTTTCCAATCTCTTCTCAGTGAACATGTACAACAAAGCAAAGTACTTCCAAGTCTTTTTTCAGTAACAACTTAAGACATACCCAAGTAACTTCCAACATCTTCTTGGTGCTCATGAAAGAAATGGCCACATAACACTCAGTGAACCTCTCAAGGACCATATAAGACATCTACTGGAGCTCCCAAATCTCTTCTCAACCGCTACTTAATATATGTCCAATAGTTCACCAATTCCTTTTTATTCACTATGTAAGACATGTCCAAGAGCTTCACATTCTCTTCTCAACCACAATGTAATACATGTTCAAGAAATGCCTAGGCTCTTCTCATTCCTTCCCTAAAACATCTCCAAGAGTTCACCCATCTTTTCATATTCAATATGCAAGACATTTCCAAGAGTCTCTCAATCTATTTTCAATAACTATGAATGGCAAGTTAAAGAACTCTGCAATTTCTTCTCCTACATTAGGCATAATATACCCAAAAGGCAGTCTCTTATAGATAAGTAAATTATGGGTTACCAAGAGCTCCTCAGTTTCTTCTTATTGACCATTTGGGATGTGTGTCTGTCTGACTGGCTGTATGTTTGGATAAGTGGCTGTGTGGGTGGCTGTATATGTGAATATGTGGGTGTGAGTGTGGCTTTATTGGTGACTGAGTAACTGAGTAAGTGGCTCTATGGGTAAGTGACTGGATGTGTAAGAAGGTGTATGAGTGAGTGAGTGGCTATTTGAGTGGATGTATGTCATTGTGAGTTGTTGTATGGGTGAGTAGATGGGTGTGTGAGTGGTTGTAGGGATGTGTGAATGGGTATGTAAGTGATTGTGTATGTAAGTGAATGAGTGTGTCAAGGGCTATATGGGTGAGTGAGTAGCTCTGTTAGCTGTATGGGTGAATGGCTGCTATATAAGTGGCTGTGTGGGTGATTGAGTGGAAGTATGAGTGACTGGGTGACAGAGTGGCCCTGTGAATGGCTGTTTGGATGAGTGAGTGGGTGTGTGAGTGGTTGTATCGGTATGTGAATGGGTATGTGAGTGATTGTGTGTATGTGAGGTTATATGGAGGTATAAGTGGGTGTATGAGTGGTTCTGTGGATGATTGCATTAGTGATGTCATCAGTGATTTGATTCAAGACGTTATCAGTGATATCACTGACTATGTCATGAGTGATGTAGTATGTAAGGTCATAAGCAGTGCATTGTGGGGGCATAAGTTATAGTTAGCTCTGGTAACTTGAACTGCTTAATTTCACTGGTTTTGTACAAGTGAAATCTGAGCCTAACTATAACGTCCCTGTAACCTTTGTATTTTTTAGTGAATTTCTAAGGTTTAATTATTGGTATTTCATCCGTATAAGGTCCCTGTAACCTTTGGTTATTTTAGTGATTTCTGATTTTATTAAATTGTATTTCCTAACTGTAACCTGTACCCTTTGAAAGTGGGTGTGTGAGTGGCTGTATAGGTTAGCAAGTGGGTGTGTGTGGCTGTATGGGTCTGTGAGTGGGTGTGTTAGTGGTTTAGCAGGTGTGTGAGTGGCTGCATGGGTGTGAGTGGCTGTGAGGGTCTGTGAGGGTATGTGACAGGTGTGTAAGTGGGTGTCTGAGTGTCTGTGCCAGTAGCTGTGTGAGTGACTGGGCCACAACTGAACCTCACCGACCCCTTTATCTAACAAGATCCCACAGTTTTGCAGAAAACATCTACCCAACTGGAGTACTTTCTACTGGTTAATTGATAAGTGGTACCTCATTTAGTAATAACTAGTGCATATTTTATACTACAGCAGCATAATGGACCACGAGGAAATGTCTCCAGTGACCATGTCTGCATGTAATTTTGGCAATGTGATTGTTCCTAGAGTACCTTGATCAACAAATCTGTGATAAATTGAATCCTCATCCAGAGAAAAGAACGAGACTACGAAAAGGGGATTCTTCACCAAACAAGGGTACTTTCTCCTAACTATAGGAAGCAGTGCTTCTTAGTTTGGTGGAGATCTCCTCAGAATTCCTCTGCATCAAGAACGCATCATTAAAATCAGCGGGGAAACGCAATTAGAAGCCTTTTGCTAAGCTCTCCATCAATGTGGAAAAAGGCGGGAAGATTTTTGCAACTACTAAGGAAAACAGAGTTGGGTCTAACGGGCAGAACTTCCAGATGATTTGGGGTACTTGCATAAGCAGGGTAATTAAAAGGGAGAACCATGGACTCTGCGCTCAAGACAAGACCATGCATTCACATTCATTAAGGATTTCGGATTTTTTTTCTGCGCGGCATACAAGGGAAAACACACTTGCTTTGTCTTCGCCAACCCAAGAAGTTAGGATCATTTGTGCTTTCCTGAAGAGGTGCTTCAACTGGGGGCCCTGCTGTGTTTACATTTGTAAGTGCTTCTCGTTTAATTTCTTTGAAATGATCATCAGGGCCATAACGTAACCTAATTTGTTCCAAGAAAATTCTACAGTTTTGCCAAAAATGTTTACCCAACTGGACTACTTTCTACTGGTTAATGAGTAAGTGCTATTTTGTTGGGTAAATGTCTAGTGCATATTCCTCCCTACAGGTGCTTAAAGGACCGCAAGGTAATGTCTACAGTGGCCTTGTGTGCATGTAATTTCGGCAATGTGATTGTCGCACGAGCATCTTCATGCACAAATCTATAATAACAGGAATCCTCATGAACAGAAGACGGTGAGACTACAAAGAGGTGAATTTTCATCTAAGTAGTAAAGGGGAGAGGGGCCTGGCCTCTTGACTCAGCCTGCAGCATTAATAATAATAATAATAATAATACAGAAGCTTATAGAGCGTGACAGCTACCCCAGACAGGGGCGTCCCGGCGCTAAACCTCAGGACCTGCAGCAATCGAAGAGGGAGGAGCGCAACCTCAAGTGTGTTAATCTGATTTGAACAGCCAGGTCTTCAGGGCCTTCCGGAAGCCAAGTTCTGTGTTAGCCTGACGAAGGTAGCCTGGCAAGGAGTTCCACAGTGTGGCTGCTCTAACCGTAAAGGTTCTCCCACCCAGGCGAGATTTCCTAAAGAGGAAGGATTGTAGCAGATTATGGGAGTTTGAACGCAACGCGCGTGTCTGTTTGTAGGGGCGCAATCTTTCTTTCAGATAGCTCAGGCATTTACCGCTTAGAGCCCTGTAGGCCAAGGTCATGGCCTTAAAAACGATTCTCTTCTCTACTGGAAGCCAGTGTAGTTTCAGAAGATGCGGAGAGACATGGTCTCGAAAAGGCAGACGGCAGACCAGTCTCGCATCCGCATTCTGTACCATCTGGAGTCGATGAATCGCATGTTTAGGCAGACCAAGGTACAGGCCATTTGCATAGTCCAGCCTTGAGGTGACTGTTGCATGGACTACAGTTTTCTGACAGTCTTCTGGTAAACAATGCAGTATTTTCCGTAAGTTTTTTAATTTACTGAAGCAAGTTGCTGACACTTGCTGTATTTGAGCTAAGAAGGAGAGATCTGTCTCCCATCTCACTCCTAGGTTCCGGATGCATTTGGCGGGAGAGGGAGGTGGACCCATTTCTACCGGCCACCACAACTCTGCGTCAGAGACACAGCCCTGACCGAAGAACAATACTTCGGTCTTCCCTGCGTTCAACTTTAATTTGTTAGAGTTCATCCAAACCGCAATATCCCGTAAGCAGCCTATAAAGTTCTTAAAAGCCTCTTCCGTCTGCTCCTTAAAAGAGAAAAACAACTGGGTGTCATCAGCATAGGAAATCGCTTTGACACCCCAGTTGGCGATCAAAGAGAAGAGCGGAGCGAGGTATAGATTGAAGAGTAGGGGGCTCATGCCGATCCCTGCGGGACTCCACACCAAAGCTGTTTCGGATCGGACTCATATGGCTTAAGGGCGACCCTCTGAGTACGGCTCCTCAGATAGGATGTCAGCCAGGACAAAACTTTACCCCCAAAGCCCGCGGCGTGTAATCTCTGGATCAGTATGGAATGGTCCACGGTATCAAACGCCGCAGACAGATTCAAAAGCACCAGCATTGCCTAGGCTCCTGAGTCCAGAGCCCATCTAACTGACTCTGCGACCTCAAGGAGCGCGGTCTCTGTACTGAAGCCGGCCCTGAATCCTGATTGTGTGTCATGCAGGGACCCTCTGAGCTCGATGAAGGAGGTCAATTGAAGTTGCACCAATTTCTCCAGCATCTTGCTTGGGGCGGAGAGTAAGGAAATGGGTCTGAGATTACTAAGGTCGTCCGGGGCACCATTTGGTTTCTTACGTAATGGTAAAAGAGTTGCATGTTTCCAAGAGTCCGGGAAGATACCCGTGTCCAGCGAGGAGTTCCATAGCTGGAGTAATGTATCCGCCATAGGGGCGGATATTATTATCCATAATTTAGGTGGACAGGGATCATCAGGAGCGCCTGAGCGGCATCTCTGAATTACGGCTAGAGCATCCAGTGATTGTATTGGCGTAAAATTGATAAGCATAGGAGCATCTAACGCGATTGGAGATTTGTCTGACGCCATAGTTGGCTCCGATGGTACAAAGGAGTCGTAGACCTTTAAAATTTAGTTTTCAAAGTGATTGGCTATTTTGCCACACAGGGCTGGGGTGGGTCTAACATTGGTCTCCAGTGCCTTAGGGTTAAAAAAGGATTGAACTACTTTAAAAACCTCGCGACCAGAGTGGTCTGCATTCTGGATGCGGTTGATGAAGTAATCTCTCATAGCTGCTTTTATGTCCTTATGATAGTCTTTTAATGCTTTTTTGTAGGAAGCCTTGGTTGAGTTGCTATAACTCACTCTCCACTGGCGCTCCAATCTTTTGCACTTACTTTTTGTGGCTTTAAGGGCGCATGAGAACCAGGCGGCAGTCGGGGACAATCTCGTGGATTTGACTACTCTAACCGGTGCTACAGCGTCTACTGCAGAAGCAATCCATTGATGAATGGAGACTGCGTCTACATTTGGGACTGCGGGGGGAGCTTCATTGCCCCTGCAGTCCCTGCCGCCTCCACACTTCCGGCAGGAACAGGCATTGCTCGCTCATGCACGGAGCAGTCAAAAATGCTGTGTCCTGCATGTAGGAGCAATACTTTCATCTGTTTTCCTGACAACTTGGCAATGGTATCCACTCAGAGAAACAGTTGCACATCTACTACAGACCCACACAATCACTCACACACTCTCTCGAACACCCAGACTGTCACTCACATATCCACTCACAGACCCAGAGAACAACTCAAAGACCCACACAGGCACCCACACACTCACTCACACAGCCATGTACACACCTATACAGCCATTTGAAATTCCCACTCACAAACCCACACAGCCTCTTACACACCCGCTCATACACCCATACAGCAAATCCACTGATACACCCACTCACACAACCATACAGCCACTTATACACCACTCACAGACCCATACAGTCACTTATGTACCCACTCATATACCCACCTTTCACACACTCACATACCCATTTACACAAACACTCACACACCCATACAGCCACTAACACACCCACTCAGAGACCCAGAAAACCACTCACACACCCATACAGACACTCACACACCCAGTGGCACATTCATACAGCCATTCATATACCCTATCTCTCATACACAGAGTCACTAATACATCCACTCAGGGACTCATAGAACCACTTACGCACCCAATCACAGACTCACACAGGCACTCACACACCAAAGCAGAGACCCAGAAAACCACTCACACACCGATTTACATTGTCATACAGCTACACACACACACAGTGCATATCCATACAGCTATATCATACACCCACTCACAACCCCATATAGTCACTGATACATCCAGTCAGAGGATCACTTAGACAGCAACTCACAGACCCACACAGGCACTCACACACCTACTCATATACCTTTTTACAGACCCACACAACCATTCACATGCCCACTCCAAGACCCACACAGAAACTCACACATCCACTCACACAGCCACATACACACTCATACAGCCACTTACATACCCACTCACAGATCTACACAGCCACTTACATATCACTCACACACCTATACAGCAATACCACTGACACACTCACTCACACACCATTCAGAGACCCACACAACCAGTTACACACCCATTCATACACCCACCCATCACACACTCACATAATCTAATCTCTCACACCCCTAAACAACCACTCATGCACCTACTCATACATCCATACACCTATTCAGTGTTGTAAATTACAGTAGGATATGTTTGTATTAAATGTTTTGTTGTTTTGTATTGGATGTGTGCTTTTGGATCGGATGGATCTGCAGATCCATCACAGTTCTGCCTATGATATAGATGGCAGACCCCTTCTTTGGCCAAGGATCCACGGTGTATCTGCGCATCTGAGTGAGAAATTAGATACAAGGATTTGAAAACAAAAAAACGTTTGGGAAAAGGGGTGGCTGTGAAAAAAGCCTTTTGTTTTTATGGTGTGTAGATGATAAATACACATAGAAGAGGATGTAGTCTTTAAGTTGTTGAGGAACACACTGTTGCCTTTGTCTGTGAAATGGACTATGTGTTTTTGATATATTGTGTCCATGCATGTCGAAGCGCAAGTTATTATGGTTTATAGAGCCCATGTTGTGGTCTCGGACAAATGCAGAAACAACTTTATTGACATGTTTCTTGGATTTCTCTATTAGTGGACAGAATTGGGTTGACCAGTGCCACTTTTGTCTTTGGCAAATGTTGGAGGACACCAAGGCAATATGTGGGAAAAGTGTCATTAATTTACCATGAGTATATTTCATTAGGTTTTCCAGTACTACCTCAGTAATTGTGCCTATGTCATTGCTGCCACAGTGCACAACCATGAGGTCTGGATGTTGGCAATCCGGAATGCATTCAACCAAAGGCAGCAATTGATGCTACTTTAATCCTCTCTCGCCAACGCAAGTAAGGTCTACATTAGATAAAGCTAGTTCCCTGTCAATGCAACTCGTTCTAGCACTCTCTTTGGCCCAAACACAAAACTATGGCCCACAATCCAGACTCTGACCATTTTGGAGACAAGCAGGAGTAGTACACAGAAAAAGGCTGCAGCAGAATGAGGCAGTTTTGAAGATGAAATGCAGCTAAAATGGAGGACAGCAAGCAAAATATAAATGAACATTTGATTAGATGGTGGAGATGTGCAGGAGAATAAAATGAAGTAATGACTTTAAAAAAAGAAGTACTACATCTGTGATAGGCTTTGGGATAGTCCAAAATGTTATGTTGTTTGGGATATGCTCGGAATTGCTAACAGTCAACCACACCTGCTGTAGTTAATGTGAATCTAGTATGCTGTGTGAGTGGCTGGTTGGCTGAGTGTGTGGTTCTGTGAGTGTCTGCATGGGTAGGTGAGTGGGTGCTTGAGTTGCTGTATGGGTGAGTGAGTGAGTGAGTGAGTGATTGCCTTTATGGATGAGTGAGTGGCTACATGGATGTTGGTTATATGGGTGACTGAGAGGCTGTATGAGTGAGTGAATGGGTTTATAAGTAACTGGGTGTGTAAATGATTGTATGGGTGAGTGAGTGGCTGTTTGAGTGAACTTTTCACCTACTGGTAGGCAGAGACTATTGGAAACATGATTACTATGGAAACAGAGCTAAAAGAGTGTGGGGAAGGGAACAAAAGAGACTTCAATGTGAAACCGAAAATCAGATTGGTGTACCTAAATTACCCAGTAGGGAGTGTATCTCTTATAATTGACAATATTTTACTAAATGAAAAGTATTAACAGCAGATTGTTGAATGCTTTTCAGGGTTTTCATGTTGATCCACAGATCCATGAAAAACCTACTGAATTGGGCTTTACAGGAAACATGGAAAGGGTTTAAAAAAAGTGACCATTTAGGAATGGTTCAACAAAATATGAAAGGAATCCTGTGATTTACTAAGGAGAGGAGTGTAAGTAAGAGCACAAGAGAAAGGGTAGCCATTTTAGGTACTTTTCTACTGACAGTAGAGGAAGATTGCCATAGTTGTCATTTTTTAAGTGGAAAACAGATGTTAACATATATTACAATAAAAGATGGACAACAACATATAGATTTTACAGGTATGTTGATTGGGTTGTACTATAAAAAGTGTATTAAAAAACTGTGAATATATATAAGCTGAAAGAAAATTTGTAGCTTTCAGCCACTACAATAAAAGCAAAATATAAAAGAGTTTAGATGAGAACATTAACTGAAAATATAGTGAGCAGCAAAGGAGGAAAAGGAATTGTTATACTGAAAATATAGTTATATTATTAAGCCAGTATGAATAAATGTGCCAGAAATTTTAGGTTGGTGCTTGCTTATAGTATGTAATTTAATAGTATGTATTTTTTACCCACTCACACAGTCAGACAAGGCACTTATGCACCCAGTCGCACTCCCACAAAACCACTTATGTAACCACCATTCATATAGCCAGACAATGACTGACACACTCAGTCACACACCCATAAAACCATTCATACACCCATTTACTCACATTCCCAGACAGTTACACCCACTCACACACGTATACTGCCATTAATGTACCCAGCAATCAGTCAGTTACACATGCACTTACATACTAATACACCTAGTCACCCACCCATCCAGCAACTCACATGCCTATTTAGAGAACCATACAGCCACTCACATACCCACACACCCACTCACACACCCAGTCAGGCAGTGAGAGACATGCTTGCACATACGTTCCCACACTCACACAGCACTTATTAATTCAACACTAATGAGCCACTTGCACACACAGTTACACACCCAAACACCCAGTAACACAGCCAGTTATCAAACCATACAGCCACTTACATACCCATTTAGATGCCTAAACAGTCACAAACATATTTAGTCACACACCAACACAGCTACTTACACATCCAGTCACATACCCACAGAGGCACTGATAGACTCACTCACTTATCCACTCACACACTCATTCACCCCATAAAGCCACTCATATTCCCTTTTTTATACTGCTACCAAAACACTTACACAGCCTCTTACACACTGACATAACCTGTTTTGAAGCTACTTACTTGCTCATAGTATGTAATCTAATAGTATTTAATCTCAAGTTGAATGTATTCTATTTTTGCTTTTCAGACACCCACTTGTGTTCAAAGAGTAATGGAAGATGGAAGGATGAGGTGAAAAATATATTAAGAATTATGCTTCTTGACAGCATCCATAAACAGGGCAACAGATGATATATTTAGTTTTAATAGTGTATGGTGTTTGTCACAATGAGTGACCATGATTTGCAATTGTGGTGAAACCGTGGAGATGGTAAGTATCTGGTCAGGTGGTAAGGGTCCCACAGATGGTCCAACTGCTGATGGTAATGCACCACCTTCCCTCTCACTTATCATCCTTTGAAACATCATTGTATGTATGGTTTTCAGGGGTTTCAAAACACTTTTTCATAGTACCTCTTGACAGTTTTTTGCTGCATAGATTGATTTGGGTAAACTTTGCACAAACTTCTTTTCTCTTGAAGGGATAGAGAAATATTTCTAGACGCTGGAGGAATTCTTTAGAGGTGGTAAGTCTTCTCCTTCTTCGTCCTGCTCTTTCCATTCTCTTTCACCTTCAGCAGAAGAGAGCTTAACTTTGAAACGCTCTTCTTTTGAAAGAAAGACTAAAATACGATGGTCTGTGCTTCTGAGACTGTCTCCAGAGACATGTGTAACAGAAATACCTGATTCAAGGTATGGCTTTTGATGTGGATAGGTGTACACATTCATGGTGGCATCACAGCAGATCCACGGATTGTTACAATGAATAGAAAACAGAGAAAGGCTTTAGGGGTCATTATGATGGTGGAAGGAACACCACCGCTGGGACGGCGGTGGCGATCCTTCCGCCATCATACTGAAAATTCCCACCCACAAATTAGGATGGCGGTGGGAATCACAATGGTTCCGCGGCAGATGGAAAGTCCGTCCGTTATGGTTTCGCCATAGGGATTACGGTATCCCTTTCTGCCTGTCTTTTTGCGGCAGTTATCCAGCCGCAGAAAGACAGGGAGAGAATGGCTTTGGGGACCTATTGCGGGCCCCCTCTGTGTGGGGAGGACTGGGGGGGTACCCATGAGTTCCATGCACCAAGTGGCAGGCACCGCATGGTGCCTGCCAAGTGGTGCAGGGAAATGCAGGTCAAGCACCTTTATCATTGGTGATGGTGCTGCTGCCAGCAGCACCGCCTGCTATGATAATGGCCCAGGATCTTCCTGCCAGTAAGGTGGGTGCATGCTAATAGCAGTGGTGGGACCGCTGCATGTCTGGCAGGCAGTCCCAAACACCACTATGGTAGCTGGCGGACCAAGTCTGCCCGCCATCATAATGAGCCCTTTCTGTTTTGTATTGGTAAAAAGTAATAATAAGTAATATTATGTTCATTTGTTAATTGTATGTTTTTAATGTATGATAATAAATATGTAAATAAAATGTATTTATAAACTTCTTAAAATATATATTACTAAATTGAACTTATAGTTGAACTTGTAGTACAACTGATATTTAAAAAAAAGGCGAAATTCAATTTAAAAAAAGCCAAAGGGTTACAGGGATGTTATAGTTAAGGGTACAGCATAAGCAAAACTTAGAAATTCACTGAAAAAAACAAAGGTTACAGGGACATTCTACTTAGGTCAGATGTTACACACACAAAACCATGGAAATTTAGCAATTATAGTTACCTAAGCAAACTATAACTTACGCCCCCGCAATGAAACGCTTATGACCTGACATATTACATCACTCATGATGAAATGTTCAGTTACATCATTGATAACCTCACTGATGCCATCTCAACTGGCATCACTGATGACATCATCGATGACATCATCCAGCAAAGTAAACTTCAATATACTTGATAAAATCCCATTTAGATTTTTAAAAGTAAGAAGAGGGCACAGGTGAGAGAAATACATCACAGAGCTCACTGTAACCTTATCAACTACAACACTCACTTATCACGTAAGAGACAGTTCTCAGCGATAGTCCTGTGTTTTCTAAACCAGTACTGTAAACAATAAAGAACAAAGTAAAATGCCTATCTGTATACGCTAGTCTATTGCAAACCACAACACCATTTGTGAAGCTGGAAAGAGGTTTTAGTGCAAATGTCAGATTTACACAAATCTACAACATTCCACCATCAGTGAGGTGTTAGCAGACAGGCCACTTAGTCACCAACCACTAGTAAAATGATTCCTTATCCTGGAGATAGGTGTGAGCAGAGAGGTGAGTCTATTGTAAATGTGTATTCAGTAGTGGCTGGCAGGGAATGGCGGTGGAAGGGCAGGGGTGGCAGGGGGTGAGAAAATAAAAAATAATAAAAAATACCACTTACCTTTTCGCTGGCCGCTGCCTTTCCTCTATCTTGTTCAGCTGCAGTCGGGGCAGCAAGAAGCACCCAGCTCCCGGGCTCCCCTGAGCCAATTGCAATGCTGCACTGCGCTGTGGTTTGGCGCTCAGATGGGGAAAGGAAAGCTTTGCAAGTTCCTCACCAAGCTGTGTAATGCAGCCTGGTGGAGAACATGCAAAGTGCGCATGACTGTTTGGTCGGCCCAAGAGGGCCGGCCAAACCATGTGCACTTAGGGAGTGCAAACCACTCTTCCTCATGTTCCATTAGCCCTGCCCACCTCTAACCCAGCCCTACAGCTACAAAAAATAAAATGGTAATAACGATGTTATTATCATTTTATATTTGCTGTTCTGCTCTAAGAGCAGTGGGGATACGCTCCTCTGCCTTAGTGTGTATATTACACTGAGCCATCACCCCAGTGAAAGCTCTTAGTGAATGGATTCATTTATTGTAATCTAATGCTAAAGTCATTCACCACAAACGAGAGAGATCTAAGGAAAGTCAGTATATAATTAAACAGAAATGTACTCAGCCATCACTGTGGGGTTTGAAGTCTCAATGAACAGCTTACACTGTTGCAAAGCACAACCACACACATACAACAGCAGATGACATGCGTCGTGAAGAGGCTTGCTTACTGATAAATAGTAGACACGCTTTAAAAACAGGATTGTAGATCAGATAACATATCTCAGAAACAGTATCAGCCATCAGTAGTACACAATGAATAATAATTTAACTTATGCCATAGCTTAGTATATTTATTTAGGTCTCAGAACATTTTACAAAATACACTTACTGAATGATGTCATCAGTGATGTCATTTGAGAAGTCATGAGTGACATCATCAGTGATGTCACTGACCATGTCATGAGTGATGTCATATTTGAGGTCAAAAGCAGTGCATTATGAAGCGTAAGTTATAGTTAGCTCAGAAAACTATAACTGCTTATTTCTATAGGTTTGTGTGTGTAAAATGGGAGCCTTACTATAACGTCCATGTAACCTTTGTTATTTCAGTGAATGTTTATGATTTTTTAAAACTATTTCCTAACTATAACATGCCTGTAACCTTAGGATTTTTCAGTGAGTTTCTATTGGTTTTTAATGCTGTTTCCTAACTATAATGTCCCCGTAACCTTTGCCGCAAACCCAATTACACATCCATACAATCATTCACACTCCCATGCAGTCACTGATACATCCACTCAAAGACATAGGGCCCGATTCACAGAACTAACTTAAGACAAAATCCTAAACTTACTACCATTTTGGTATTCACAGAAGGCACTTACTCATTTCGGTATTTACAGAAGTTAGGAGTCCTAACTTTAGGACTCCTAAATGCCTTCTGTGAATACCGAAAGTCTTAAAGTTAGGATTTGTCTCAGCTTAGGAGTAGTAAAGTTAGGACTCCTAACTTTAGGACTCCTAAATGCCTTCTGTGAATACCGAAAGTCTTAAAGTTAGGATTTTTCTAAGTTTAGTAGTGTTAACTTTACTACTCCTAAACTGAAAAAATCCTAACTTTAAGACTTTCGGTAGTAACAGAAGGCGTTTAGGATCCTAACGTTAGGAGTCCTAACTTTACTACTCCTAAACTGAGAAAAATCATGGCCCCCCTCGCCGCCATAGTCCGACAACATGGCCTCAAGATCGTATCCTACGCTGATGATACCCAGCACATCCTCTCCCTCACCAAAGACCCCACCACTGTGGAAATTTAGCTCGCAAACTGAACATTATCTGCGCCATCTTGCCCCTCCCCAGCACCACGCACAAGCGAACGCACGGCTGCCATTTTAGGCACCCCACTCATTGTCAATCGCCAGCGCGGTCCCCTTGGCGCTGCAAGCATCCCCCGCGCGCTGGCCACCCCCGCTCTCTCATACAGGCCATAAACCCTCTCCTTCTGCGCGACCCTGCTACGGAACCACATCCGACCGACATCCCATACATGGTCATGCCTCTCCTTTGATAACCCCCTTCCTCTGCGCCCCATTGTCTGAACTGGTCCCAGGCCATCGCCTAGCCCTGCGGATGCAGTTTATTGCCCCTACTGTAAGGGAAACACCCCACATCAAAGGGATTACAGTAGAATCAAAGCCCCTACCCCCTGAGACCCGGCCGGTTGCACACACCCCCGGGAATTAGCGGAATTCCCTGCTGCGCGATAGCCATCTCCCACTGCGGGTAGGGTGGGAACCTCTACTGTAAGCATGTGCGGGATCGGATCTGAGCCGGGGCTTCAGGGGATATTTCCCCGCACATCAAGGGAATCTCAAGAATGTACTATGTATAATAAAGCAATAAACCAGTGTATAAGAGACCAGGTCTCAGAGATGCAGTTAGAGCACCTCGTGACGATACCTTGCTGTCAGATCTGATGTGTTCTGCTCCGACGGAATAAAACTTTGTTTCCTGCCTTCCAGTCTCCGGCGCCTGCCTCTTTTATTGGTAAATTATCGAGTGGTATGAGAGGCAATTACCGCCGGGCAAATACTTGAAAGGTTATCGACTGAAACTGCCGCTACCATTTAACAATTGGCGTCCCAAACGTGGGGCCCATCAGCGACACGTGGATCCAGTGGGAGAGGTCCCGACGACAGAGTGAACGACTGCAACGATCGGGAGAGCTCCTGCCCAATAGACCCTCGTCTGGCAGCCGATCATCCGAACTTCACTGGTTCCGAGCAGACCTCTCTCGAGTGATCTACGGTCCTGACTGGGAACCATCAGGAGTGCCGCGGCAAATACGGAGAGTAGAGGACGATCGGGCGCTGGAGGCGGAAGACGAGAAACTGTCCACGCGGTCCGGGTAAGGTCGTGAAATACGACAAAAGTGCGAAATAATTGATTGATTGTTTGAATACTAGTATTGCTCATTGATTGTTCTCTTTGAGATATTCGCTGTCTACAAACGGGGAGGAGTAGAAATACTCTCTCTCTCTCCCTTTGCAGATAGTGAAGGGTAGGTAACGCAGACTTTTGTCCCCGTTGAAACCCGTCGTGCCTATCTTTATCTCCACATTGATTGATTGTCCGAACATTGATTGTTTTGAAGAATAGTGCTTTTTGAGATATTCTCTGTTTGCAAATAACGTAGAATAGGAATATTCTGTCTAGTCTTTGCAAATAGTGAAGGGTAGGTAACGCAGACTTTTGTCCCCGTTGAAACCCGTCGTGCCTATCTTTATCTCCCCATTGATTGATTGATTGATTGTCCGAACACTAGTTGTTCGATATTGGTTCTTTGGAGGTATTCTCTGCTTACAAATAACGAAGAATAGAGATATTCTGTCTAGTCTTTGCAAGCAGTGAAAGGATAGGTAGTGCTGACTTTTGTCCCCGTTGAAACCCGTCATGCCTATCTTCTCCCCACTGATTGGTAGTTGGTTCTGCCCGGACCACTTATTAGAGGTGAACCACCCGGCTCCACTGGAAGGCACCCCTAATAAGGACATGTTCACTAAATATGGACTAGTCGCCGTAGCTTATAGCAAGCTGTGGCATAAATATACCAAGAAGGACCCCGAAAGTCAGTGGCCACTGATGGGATCCTTCGACGACCGCAAGATAGAAGCGCTAGAAGTAGCTCTGCGTAGCAATAAGACGACGCCTACTATGCTTGACAGTATTGGCATGTGGCGCAAAGAAGCGACGCAACGGAAAAAGAGGGAAGAAGTAAAAGCAGAAAAGGAATTACGAAAGGCAGCTCACCTTGCCGCTAGAAAGTTAGAAGAAGACATAAAGGAGAGAAGGGAAACTAAACTAAGACAGGAACCCGAAACCTCAGGCCAGTACGCTGTTAGGACCCCTTCTTTGCTCTACCCTGAGTTGTCCTCCAAGCAGCGAACGAATGACGAATTACTGTTAGGTCCCCCGATCATTTACTTGCCCCCTCCGTATGCACCCTCCCAATCAGTAGTGCAACACCCACAACCACCGAACACGAGCGAAAGCAGTACAGGGGCCTCGGCCCTCACGGCCTCCGCGCCGGCTGAGCCTCTTGTGCCGAACCCAACGTCGACTACAACGCTAGACGACCATGAGATAGGAAAGAAAGAGTCCACCAGAATGAATCGATTAACTAAGGATGAACGAACAGGAATCGACAAGATAGTAAAGGCACTGGTAGGATCCTTTTTGACCTTACAAAAACTAAAATAACGCTAGGAGTTAGCCCTTTGTGGGACATATGAAACCAAGGGAAGGAGTCAAGCTCACGGTCGAGACGACCGCGAGGTAACCCGACTCCATTACTCTCGCTACCTAAACATGTCTGCCCTACTGCCCACCCCGCCCAATAAGCATGACAAAATCCCGCACAAACGGAAGCCTGCTGACACCCACCATCGACGTCACCAAACTAGGGCTAGATCGCGCACAGTTGGGCTATGTTATTTTTCCGATTGCACAGTAACCTCCTTGTGCTCGTCATCAAACTACAAATATGTACAAACACTCCAACGAAGTAATGTAGTTATAACATTTTAATAACTTATAGGATATAACAAACACACCAACAGGGTAAACAGGTTAAAACACGTTTTAAAACAACCATTTACATGACAGTCTGCTGCAACCTCCATCCCAAAGCCTTAACGTCCACGTGACACCGTCCTCGCCTCTCCTTCCTCGAAATCGCAACATTGGCCTGTTTTGGGCGGTCCCTTTTAGTTGACTTTGGGCTATAAAAGCCATGCAAAAATCCCTTGACATCAGTGGCGGGCGATTGTGCGAATAGGCCGGAGGCTATACGAAGCGCCGAAGTTCTGGCCACACCAAGGCGGAGCCCGCCACGCTGTGCGGGCCTTTCCGCTTTCTCTTCTTCTTTCTTTAATGAGGGCTGGTGCCCTGGCGGGGGGAGGCGACGCGGACGGACCTCCCCCACCTCCCCAGGTGGAGGCTTGCCAGGCACCCCAACCGCCTTTGACTCGCCGGCCAGCTAAGCTGCACCCAACCGTCTTTGACTCGCCGGCCAGCTAAGCTGCACCCAACCGTCTTTGACTCGCCGGCCAGCTAAGCTGCACCCAGCCGTCTTTTTCATCGGCCTGCTGAATTTCACCCTGGCACGCCGTGCGGATCTTCCCATTTGCTTCTTCCTTCAATAATGGAGGGTGCCCTGGCGGGGGGAGGCGACGCGGACGGGCCTCCCCCACCTCCCCAGGTGGAGGCTCGCCAGCAGATGAGGGCACCCCAAACCGCATCTTTCACACGTCAGCCAGCTGAGTTGCGCCCTGCCACTTCATTCGCCGTTCGGCTGAGCCGGCACCCCTGCACGCGGCCGCCAGGCAACCACCCAAGCACCGGGTTCACCAGGACTGCCGCTAGCACCCGACGTGAGGAGTGGGCCCCCGCAGCAAGGTAATCGGGGACCCACCCCGGTGGTGATACCATCCAAACTGCTGTCGTCACTGCTACTGGAATCACCCCGGTGGCAGTACCATCCGAACTGCCGCTGTTACTGCTGCTGGCTCCTCTCCGGTGACTGTACCGAAGAGCTGCTGCTACTGCTGCCCTTGAACTCCGGCGGTTGACCCCTCCGGTTCCAGGCCTGGCCCACCGTGAGACTATTCTGGACTCGAAAGCCTGTTTGCTAGGGCATGGGCCCCACCCTTGACAGAACGCTCCCCTCAGCCTTGCAGAATTGGTTGGAGTCATTTGACGTTCGACTCCTGCGGACTTCCGGTAAGGACAAAACCACCACCATTGCTCTTTTTGCCCCCGGGCGGCAGCCACCTTGCCTCCGCTTGATACAGTGAGACAGTAAAGCGTCGGCGGAAGAACCCGCCTGCTGCCCCGCCCTAAGAACAAACCGTGGCATTGCTACAAGGTTGCAGTGACGCCATGCTGACGCAAAGTTGACGCTAACGAAAGTTCTCGAACTACCGAAAGGAATTCTGGTTCAACTGCTAATTCATGGAAAGACTTAGACTGTGCACTGGCCCGACCCCGCCCTAAGATGGCGCTGATGTAGGAGTGGCCTACAACTCCTTGTGGCGTTCCAGTCACGTGACATTCGTGTTAAAAAGAGATATATATACATGTATGCGATGCTTTCACACATGACGGTGGGGGAGAGGGGGGAACCGATTTTTATGTTAATCTAGTGTTGCTCATGTTGCTCGACGCCTCTCGCACCGTGGCCGGCCTATAGCGGCTGTAGGCCCGTATTTCTACACTGACATTGTTTTAAATAAAGGGCTTCTTAAAAAGGAATTACGGAATCAGTGTCATGACTAATCATCTGGGTTGTTGAAGGTTTCTCTTTTAAATAAAAGATTGTCACTCCTAAGCAAAAGCATACAGATAATACGGACTCAATTTGCCTAAAATATTTTTGTTTAACGGAATTTGTACCCATCACGCCTGCCCCCTTTTTCCAAGAATTGTCGAATCAATAATGAACTATAACTTAAGGTATATGTCGCACGCAAGGTATGGTATCCTGCACCATAATACACGACCAATTGAGAAATACATGCATGACCAGGGAACCCGAATTTAGGAGATGAATGAACTAGAGCATCTTTGCCTCGAACTAAAGAATAATAGGTCCGTGGTATTACCCACCCCTGCGGCTAGCCTGGTACATGGTAGGTAGAACCTTTCGTGTCTGCGCGCGCTGGGATATTTTGAATACTGCACCTCCCCTCTTATTTTCCCCTCTATAGGTCACAACGAAGTTCCGACTGAAGAGTGGAGTGGACCTGGACCGCACCGAGTTCAATATCAGGGAAAACATAGACAAACGTTGTGAGATAGTGCGTAAAATTACAGACCATCATTGGGAACACGAAAAACCGTATGATATGATTGTGCGTGTGTACTACGATTATACGATATGAATGTGTATGCATTTCATGTTTGGATCACTTGAAGAGAGCGTCACTGTATGATTGGAGTGCTTGTCCACCGATCAAAGGGAGGAGAATAAAGGGTCAGACAACCCATAAGATAAACTACAAAATGCTAAAGGTACGCAGCATGCATAGGAATAGAGGACAGGAAAGGAGAGGTCCCCGTGCTCGACGCAGCCCTGAGTCTCCGTCTTGATGCATGTACTGTCACACCCTATCCGGCATTTGTGTGTACGTGGTCACCGAATTTATGTCTTTTCCCCGCTTGTGTTTTCTTACCTGGAACAGACCCATGCTACTCCATGTTGTGTGTGCACCAAGTGGCCTATTATCTTACCCATCTCTCTCTCTCTCGTTTTGTGTCGTATGTATGCCAAAATAGCCTACTTGATGCACACGTCTCTCTCTCTCTCTCTCTCTCTCTCTCTCTCTCTCTCTCTCTCTCTCTCTCACTCTCTCTCTCTCTCTCTCTCTCTCTCTCACTCTCTCTCCCCCTCCCTCGCAAAAGGCTCTTTCTTGCCCTCTTTTCTTCTTGAATAAATTAACGACATACACCTCTTTGGTAAGTGTATAATTGGCCTGAACACAGTGGTGTTCGAACAAATTGACGGAAACAAAAACGACCATACTTTACCACGTTACTACCTCTCCTTTTTACAAACGTTAAGCCTAATCGGCTGAGAAGGAAAGGACAGGTAAGACGACTGATGTCTCCCAATCTGACCCTCAACACGGGGACTATATGTCAGTGGTTTTTGTTCTTAAGGGACACCATCTCCACCGCCCAGAATTACCCCAGACCAATTAGCCCGAAATAGAATGTCTAAAGCACCCTGTTCTCCCAAAGATAACTCCAGCCCTATACTAGCCGTCTCAGAGTATCCCGAACGAAACAGCTGATGGCCCTGTTTTAAACTGATAAAGGGTCACCTACTGTATGAAAAGGATACTCGTGAACGCATGACCATAGCACCTCGCACTTACGGGTATTACCAAACCTTGTATTATAAGGCGCAGAAACCGACACCTAGAAGGCCAGACGATGGACAGGGACACCCACAGAACCCTGCACCACAGCAGTAATTAATAGATTAGTAACACGCACATTAACATCAGAGTTAATAGGCACCAATCATGTAGTAACAGATAAGAGCATTTCCGCAACTACTCAGTGGTTGGGAGAGAGAATTAAGTATGTAAATGTCTTCCCTGCCAAGATCTCTAAGACTTTCGTTTCTTATAACCTATTCAAGGATAACCTGCAGCCATCGGAAGAGAGGGGTCGGACGTGACGCACAGTCTGGCTGCGGATCATAAAGCATCTATGACATCGACCAAGGGGGAAGCGACGAAGCAAAAAGGGTGTGAGACGAGACACCATTATCAGAACGATAAGCGCGAAGGGCTACATCGAGGCCCCTGCTCACTGACCAGCGTGCCTGAAGTCTCAACCCGTCGGGCCCGATTGATGGGCCCAGTGCTGAAAGATTCTGCTCTCCTTGGTCCGCATTTTTTGATCCGATCCCACGCCACCCCATTCTCTCTTCCTCTTTCATTTGGACTATGACTTTGACCTACTACCGAGGAACAAAAGGCCGGCACCCTGTCTCAAAGTGCCTGTGGTGAACTGTGTTAAGGAACAGGACTGTGATCAAAGAACAGTGAGTGGTCACACCCTGCCACGTGAGAAATCGGATTTGAGCTGGACCTTAGCTCCACCGCCGGTGCTCAACAGTGCCAACGAAAGAAGGACAACAATGAGAGCTTACCAGTGATAGCTCTTTATAAAACAAGGACACTGGAAAGAAGGACCCATGTCAAAGTTGAAAATCCTCTCCCAACCACCTTATTATATTAACTATCTTCTTATCAAGTTTTCATGATGTTGCATCAATCACTTCCGACTGTACACTGAGGAGTTAAGAAAATGTAACTTTGTATAGTAACATTCATACAACACCAGCCATGTACACGACTATACTGCAACTTTGAATGTACTTCCTCCTCGCCTACTTTATCAAACTGTATGAGACAATGTACAAATGTGTCAGATTACTCCTGCCTACCCTAACGACTCTGTATCTTTAAAATGTGTGACGAACATTGACGATACTGTAACTGAAAAGCTAACGAAGGTGAATATTGGCCGGACAAGCTGGCGAGATATGTTAAAAGGGAGGACTGTGGAAATTTAGCTCGCAAACTGAACATTATCTGCGCCATCTTGCCCCTCCCCAGCACCACGCACAAGCGAACGCACGGCTGCCATTTTAGGCACCCCACTCATTGTCAATCGCCAGCGCGGTCCCCTTGGCGCTGCAAGCATCCCCCGCGCGCTGGCCACCCCCGCTCTCTCATACAGGCCATAAACCCTCTCCTTCTGCGCGACCCTGCTACGGAACCACATCCGACCGACATCCCATACATGGTCATGCCTCTCCTTTGATAACCCCCTTCCTCTGCGCCCCATTGTCTGAACTGGTCCCAGGCCATCGCCTAGCCCTGCGGATGCAGTTTATTGCCCCTACTGTAAGGGAAACACCCCACATCAAAGGGATTACAGTAGAATCAAAGCCCCTACCCCCTGAGACCCGGCCGGTTGCACACACCCCCGGGAATTAGCGGAATTCCCTGCTGCGCGATAGCCATCTCCCACTGCGGGTAGGGTGGGAACCTCTACTGTAACCATGTGTGGGATCGGATCTGAGCCGGGGCTTCAGGGGATATTTCCCCGCACATCAAGGGAATCTCAAGAATGTACTATGTATAATAAAGCAATAAACCAGTGTATAAGAGACCAGGTCTCAGAGATGCAGTTAGAGCACCTCGTGACGATACCTTGCTGTCAGATCTGATGTGTTCTGCTCCGACGGAATAAAACTTTGTTTCCTGCCTTCCAGTCTCCGGCGCCTGCCTCTTTTATTGGTAAATTATCGAGTGGTATGAGAGGCGATTACCGCCGGGCAAATACTTGAAAGGTTATCGACTGAAACTGCCGCTACCATTTAACACCACCACCAGACTCAACTTCCAGAAAGGAATGCATGACGTCGAAGTCTGGATGACCAACAGCTGCCTGTAGCTCCAGACAGAAGACAGTTGTCCTTGTCCTTGGAACCACCCCTTCAGCATGGGACAACAACTGGTGTCCGCTGCCCTCGCAAGCCCTCTTAACCCCTCGGACCACGCAAAAACCTCAGCATCGTACTCGACTCATCCCTCACCATGAACCGACAGGTCTACACCATCACCTCCAGCTGCATCAACACCCTCCGCAAGACCTTCAAATGGCGCCTCCCCAGAGTCAAGGAAGACCACGCACTCATCACCAGCAGACTGGACTAATGAAACGCACTCAACGCCGGCATTTACAAGTCCCTACTCCGCAAACTCCATAGATTACAGAACACATCGCCACCAGAAACGTCCACTGCATCCCCCGGCACGAAAACATCAGCCAACACCTATGTAGACTCCACTTGCTTCCGGTGGAGAAAAGAGTCACCTTCAAAATCCTAACTCACGCTTACAAAGGCCTACACAACAATGGACCCAAATACCTCAACGACAGAATCAACTTCCACGTACCCAAAAGAGATATCCAATCTTCCAAACTCACACTAGCCAAAACCCTGCACATCCACAGAGCCAGAGCAGGCGGAAGATCATTCTCCCATATTGCATCCAAGACCTGAAACGAGCTGCCGGCAGATATCAGACGCGTCCCCTCCCTGAACTCCTTCAGGAAGACCCTCAAGACCTGGCTCTTCAGCCAACAGTTCTGCGCCCCCCCCCCCCCCCCCCTCAGCAATTTGATACCCTTACGGGTGAGTAGCGCGCTTACAATTCCCCTGATTGATTAATTGATTGAGTTATCATCATGTGATGATTGTTCCTCTTCTGCACTACTTGAGGCAGTGGGGCTACGCTCTTCTACCATAGCGGAAGAGCCGCCACTGGGGGTGTGTCATCTACGTGTGTTAGGCATGAGCGACTCACCCCCGGCCCTCCTGCGCTACGTGTCCCACCTTCTCCTTACCTGGTCATTGACACCGTGGCGCAATCCACTGCACTCTCTCCAAATCTGTGACTCAGCCAGCAGGAGCCTCAGCCAGGTGTGATTTCAATTGGCTGGGTACAGCAGTTGCCTTCTAGTATGCTGGTGGACCTCCCGATGAACTTGATGCAGCATGACTCCTTAGCCGTGAAGGCGCCGCACTCATGCCACACAAGTTCGCTGTAGAACAGGGGAATTAGCCTCCACAGCGTGCGGCCAGCCCAACATCATCCGGCCTGTGATGCAGGGAGACGGCACACACCGTTTGTAATCCCCTCCGTGCACCCTGGTGTAATGGTGGATCGTAGTATGCGATGCGGACCTCAAAACCTTGGTGCGCAGGAGCGCCTCTACCATTAATAGCTCCAAGGGTTGCAATGTGGTCTTCTCAGACAGGTCAGCAACATGTCTCCATGCGACCTGCCAGACTTCACCACCAGGTACGGGCGATCGTTGCGCATTAATGTCTCCCACCACGGCTCTTTGACTCCACAGCTCCTCCACATCCCACTCCAGGCTCCCGACTCAGGTCCAGCAGGGCATCCAGGTTCCAGACGCAGGTCCAGCGAGGCATCCAGGCTCCAGACGCAGGTCCAGCGGGGCAAGATTACCAGAACACACAATACAGCTACATAGGCAGCAGTAGTGCAAGTTTAGAAAAACACACATAACAACTACAGCATGTAAAGCAGTAACGGAAGCCTCACACAGCAAACAACTAGAGCAGAGGCAATACGTGTTCAACTTCTTATCTTCTTAGCAACCTCCCAGTCCCACACTGACACTAGGCAGAGCTCGGTAATGCAAAGCTGGCACTATTTTAATGAAGAGTTGTTGATGGTGTGAGGTCTAGAACGTTGCAACATTGAAACAAAACAATTTTGTGATAGCTGGTTGGTGAGGTTGCATCAGAACACCCTACAGCAGTAAACAAAATGTAGGCCATAGCTGGGGTCGAGGGCTGAGAGATTGACTCATGAATTAAGTCCAGAAAGGCTATATTTCTCCTTAGGACTTTGCATCCACTCCAAACTAGGTTGTGTGTAACAGGAGCTCCTCCCTAGGTCAGTGTGTCCTGAGCAAAGATAACAATGACTTCTTATTTCAAGGTCCCAAGTTCCTCTCTCAACCAGAACCTCCCCGATCTTCTTAGCCACAAGCCCCAGATTTACCCTGCAATGTGCACTATCTCTGGACTAAACGTTTGGCATTGCAAGTGCCTGTTTACTGGTTACAGTCCCTCTTCATCTGAATGTATTTAACATTTGTTTTTGAAACCAAAGTGATTCTTTGTAACTAGAGAACTCTGCTGAACTGCAGTCAGTCTTGTTGAGATTGCAAATTTCACATGAGTCTCATGTTAACCCAAAAAAGCTCTTTAAGTCACATTTAAATGATAACACCAGACCAGAAGAGCACCTCTGAATATATTTCTATCTAGTGAAGTAGTGTAAGTTAACTCTGGTTTGCTGGCTCTGTGTCTTCATTTTTGGACTTTGTCACTTTAATAATTCATAATACTTTTATCATGGCCACGTAAACCAATGGGGTCAGTGTCGTAGCAAGAATGTCTCCAATAATTCATAGAAGGAAAATAGACCCCTCTGCTCTCCAAGTCAGTAGTAAAATCAGTCACCAATTGGGCGCAATGGCCCCTTTAAACACTGCAACACCCCCCCCCCCCCTTTCACTGCCTCTACTGTAACGTCAACAAGACTCATTATAGTTCTTTCAGTCTCATAATTTAAGGACAGGAGCATTTTCAATATTATATACAACAAATCTATAGTTATAGCCTATTTATCTTACGCAACTAACAACCATTGACAAAACCAATAGTCTTGGCTTGTTGTAGGTGTATTGTTACTTGTATTATACATCTGTATGCAATGGCAGAAGCAGCAAAATACCAGTGGGGCGGCACACTATGCTAAGAACAGATTTTTAGCTATTGTGTTTTGAAACCACGCCCTTAATTACAACTGCCACGTCCCTTTGAGAGACCCTTACCCACCCCCTTAAGTTTTTTCATCCCCCTAAAGCCCTGCTTAGCGCACAGCCCTGCCGCGAGCCGCTCGGAGAGGCAGTGCATCTGAAGCATGCATCATAACACTGACAGCAGGCAGGCCAGTGCAGGGCCGCCCTCGTCTGCCAGTCTCCTGGCTCATCCACCCAGCTATCCATCCTGTTGGTCTGCAACTCAGCCGTCCGTCCATCTATCCAGTTGGTCTGCCTGTCTCCTGGTTCACCACCAAGATATCCATTCTGTTCGTCGGCATTTCAGCCGTCTGTCCATCCAGCCATCTATCCAGTTCATCTCTGTCCCCTGGCCCTGCCTTCCAACTATCCACCCAGTTGGTCTACCTGCCTTTCTCTCTACTTTTCTATCAATTCACCGACCGAACCTGTAGGACCCTCTGTTCACCCACACATTCATCCACGTTTCCACCCATCATTCACCCTGTCGATCTCTTTGTTGTGTGTAGATTTAGATTCCTTATATAGGTTTCCCGATTTATGCCCTTATATAGGTACAATTCATATTGCCCTTATTTAGGCAAAGAAAATCCAGCCCTTATTTAGGCATTGTCCATGCTAACCATCTACAGGCATGGTCTTCTACATCCGTCAATCCACGTCACAACGAGTTCTTGGAAAACCAGACTCTTAAGCCTTTAGGAATTTCCCTTGCTTGGATATTGATTTCTCCAAGAACTCATTTAGTATGCATGAACATCTATTCCTTAGGGGTTCATTCATGACGTTGCGATGCCCGACTTTTACATCAATACAGGCATTCCTAAACACCTTCAAGGTATAAATATACCTGCACTTGCCCTGGCAAACTACGGTTCCGGGACGGTCCAGTTCGACTGCCTACTTGCGGTTCGCCACAGCAAGTTCGGAAGGAGATCGAGTTCCTGCCTGATGCACTGACCAGACGCTGTCATCCTCCTTGCAGAGAATCCAGCTCCAGTGTTTCTGATTCACCTTGCAGGATGTTAGACATTGAGTCCCAGAAAGAGATCCCAACCTCATGCATTCTAAGGTATGGAGCAGACTAGAACTTAGAGAAACTTTTGGCAACTCTTGGCTAAACTAAACTATAGCTAGCTATACTTTAGAAAACAGCACCTACTTCTTACCTCGTACTGCACTTAGGTTAGGTACACTGGGGTAGAACTATTTAGAAGCATCAGATGAGTATTCACATTTTAGCCTGTGTTATTTATGTATGTATTTTAATTAATATATGTCATAGCTCCAAACCATGCTATTGCAGTATTCTTTTATCCTACTGCTAACTCTGTACGTATTGTACTTCGCATCCTGTCTTACGATTGTGGCAGTTCATATCTCGTGCATGAGAAATAAGACTGTTCAAGAAACCCCTTTTATTGAAACCCCCGTCTCTCTATTTCTGTACAACTCTCTAGAAATGAAGCATGAACGATTGACTGAGTGAAACTGTTATCTATTGTTTCCACGGTTCTGAGATTGTTCCGACTCTAAGGGAAACAAAGTTGTCATGTTTATGCGGTTGTCAGAAACTAATCCCTTCTTGTTTATCAGAGAAGTTTCTAGTGATCTCTGAGTTAGCTAGCACACACAAGTAATTAAGTTTAATGTACTTGATAGAGACATACTGACGTCAGTCCTATGTCAAAACTAAAGTGTATATTATTCCAATGCGCAGAGCCTATCAGGGATATAGGAACTACACTACATCTTAGTTTCTTTTAGTCCATCCATCATTTTCCCTCTCTACCTTATTGATCCATTCATCCATCTGTGCTCCCGTCCACTCACTATCCACCCAGCCAACATCCATCTGAGTGTCCACCCACCATTCAACCATGCACAGGAAGTCAGGCCAGCTAACAAATCCAACATACTTATGTCCGTCCATCCGTCCTTCCAGTCAGTTCTCTCTGCCAGTCGACCACGTTGCTAATCATTTCATGTTCCTACGTGTCGTCCTGTCTTCTACCTGCTTGCTCTCTCAATTTTCTTTGGATCACGTCGCCCTCAATCTATTCTGTCTATTACGGTCTACCTGACTGCCTCTCCCTTTGCCTGTCCCGTATCCTTTCAATGCTTGTCCCTCCAGCTCTCTCTCTATCTCTCTGGGGCATTGCTCTATATTGATTTATCTCTTCATTTCTATATGAACAAGTTGTTGAAGATGAATTCTGCTGACCAGGGTTCCAATCCCAGCTTCAACACTAAACCTGCATGCCTCCAATGATACATTACATTTCCGTGAAAAGCAGCAGAAATTGTCCAAATTGAATCTGCTTAGGCCCACACACAGCTCTGTGCAGAGTCCCTCATGCTCTCTGTAAAGCCCCCTGATGCCCCTCGGAGCTTTGCTCATGTTATATTGAATACCTACATAAATATATGAATACATGCATCACCTGGCTGTCAGCCCATCTGTCTGCATCACCTGCCTGTCAGCACCTCTGTCTGCACGTCTCACTCTCTGGGGCATATTATCACAGACGTATCCCCAGGAGGGTAGAAGGGACTTTTCTGCCGCTAATGGCCTTATCGCTAGATTCCGGCTGCTATCGCCAGATTCCCTATTGCCATTGCTAAGAAGTTAGCGGGAGTTTTCTACGCCATTCCCTGACACTATCGCCTGTTACTGACGTGTTGATAATACGTCGATAACAAGGCGATAATTATCAGGGAAAGAAGGCGATTAAAAAAACTCCAGCTAAATGGCTCTGGCGATAGTTATCGCCAGGACTTGATAATATGCTCCCTTATATCTTGCTTGTTCATTTTTGCTTTTTGATGTTAATACCTGTTTGTTATTTGGACAACATAATGTTATTTGTATTTTTTATCTGTTTAGTGGATTTTTTCCTGCTTTTTTTTGTGTTTAACTTATTTTGCTATTTGTACAGCTCTCTGATACCCAGATCAGTTATGTTCGCAGAATAGAAAATTCCTTAAATAAATAAATAAAGGGTCCAAGGGTCAGTTGGCTGACCTGCAGGGAGACATCAAGCTGCAAGAGGCCTTTTCTTGGAAGAACCCAACTGACATGTGCCAACTGAACCTGGATTAGGCCCTGCTGTTGACTTGTGCCTGACATCCTGTGAGTCTCTAAGTATCTCCTGGGGGTCTTTGAAGGTTACTCCTGTGGTGGACTGGGATTTTTAACACTAAGGGGATAATTATGCGGTTTGCCGTCCACTGGTGCGGCGTATTAAGACTTTGGCGATCGGACCGCCATAAGACCGCTGCTACCACCGCAGATCCCCAATCCCTCGGCGGTCTTGCAGTGGTCTGAGGCCGCAATATGCTGGCATATTATGAGTTTCCTCACCGCCACAGTTTTTAAAGTTTTTGCAATGAGGAAATTAAGCTCAGCGCCTGGGGTGCATGCAGGGGGGCACATGGTGTGCCCCCCTTTCTGTACGCACCCTCTGTTTCTGCATGGAATGAAATGCACAACATTGTGCATTTCGGTCTGTGCAGGAACAGGCTGCGTCACTACCACAGCTGCACCTTTCTCTTATGAGCCTAAAAAATAAACCACCGTGGAACTTCCGCCGCCGGACAACCGGACCTGTATTCCAGTTGGAATACGGCAGGGGGGCTGACTATGGGTTTGGCGGTCTTGGAGTGGGGCGCTGGAGTGGCGGCCCACTCAAAGACCGCCAAACTCTTAATCAGGCCCTAAGTCGGAAGGTAAAATCTTTGACTGGGAATAACCTGGTTAGTGTATCTAACACCCGCTCTATCGTGGTAAGCCTGAAATTGTGCCTAAGTTCCTGCCTACCCTAACCATAGACTATCATTGGAGCTTTGTGCTTTTTGAGCTATTTTCCCTTAAATATTTTAAACGCACGTGTCCGGATGCCCTTATTGGATTTTTTGGTATTTTTGTGTCCTTTGTCTATTAATTTTTTCCTATGTTTCAAATTTGGTTTGGGTTATTTATTGTTTGACATTTTGACTTTATTACTGTTTTAAGTGCTGTATAAATACTTTACACATTGGCCTAAGTTAAGCATTTCTGCTCTTGCCATAGCTACCAGGAGCTTGAGCTTAAGTTAATTTAGTGACTTGGTGGGTTCACCCTGACAAGTGTAGTCACCCACCCCAAATGATAATTCAACTTTTTACGGTAATCTAGCCTAATTACCAAATATACATTTCACATATTTTGCAGATTTATTTTTTGTTGTTATGCTTTTTTGCTGAATTTTTCTTTCAAATAACTTGAGAACTGGATTCGGGCACTGACCATGCCAGTGGACTGGTGACATGGATGAGACCAGCCCCTACCTGCCCTCCATACGCACCACTCTCAGCAATCCAGCAATGGAAAGTGGTGCCTGATCGTACCCATAGAGGCACAGTCACCTGTTCCAAATCCTGAGGCACCATCTCTTTCACAGGCACCACTGACAAAAAGTATGCCACCTGCTACCCTAAATCTGAGCACTTTCGCCCACAAAGAAGGTCCTTGCTGTCCGATACAACCCTGTGCCTTTTTGTACCTTGTAGGTGGTAAGCACACCTGCCCCAGATTATTTGAAAAAACAAGAAGCTCCTGGATGGAATGCTTGCAAATCAGTTTTGACCCAGTTTGGGCTGGACTGTTCCCATGAGGAGCAGGTTAAAAACGGATTTGCATATGGCTAGGTCCACACTGAGATGGCATGGTGGGCAAAAGAATGATGGATTGGGATGCAACCCAGAGCGATTACCAGTGGATGAGATTAATTCAAGCATTCCATCCATCACCTTGTTATTTTTGCATTTGATGCCCGCAGATTATTTGCAGCAGTTAATCGCATGTCTTGTTGTATAGCAGGGACTAAATGCGTCTTTCCCTGGTTCACAACAGCTAACAACACCTGGGCTGCATAGTTAATGCGCGCTCCTGATGCATGGCAAGCGTAAATGCCCCTTCTTTAGATTCATAGAAGGGTGTGGATCACCCTTGCTATGTTTCTTAAGAATTGGTAAAGGAGCCTTCTGGTTCTTGGTAAGTGGTATGCCCCCATCCCTTGAATTATTAGGGCACTGTAAGTGCCAAGTCATGGTTTCCTGCGGTGGTATATTCCCCACTGCACGCTTCATTGCTGACCAATGTCTCTTTTGATTCATGGCTTGCTGTGAACCGGGATTGTCCCTTTTGTTGCTGAGTGGTACAATGGATGCCCGTAGTATTGCAAAAATTACCTCCATTCTGCAATGTCTAGAATTCTCTCCCTCAATATGCTATTTACCACAATTATGCTAGGGTCTGGGGTGCCTCTCAAGCACACAAACCTATGATCCATATCTTCATCCAATCCAACCACACAACAGTCACTATTTTTCTGGGAAAATTGTCTGCCAAAGTTAGTGAAGGACACTCCTAGCCATCAAGTGTTTTTTCATCAAAAACATATGATTCCCAGGTAAAGCCCAGGATATGCTTTAGGATTCTGCAAAAGTAAAACGTGAGCACAAACCAGTGGGGGGCTGCTCAGACATTATACCGGTACAATTACGCTTGGCTGAGGACAAGTGTGTTCCTCACATAAAAAGAGACCACTCAAAGATCTCAACATCACCCTAGTGCTCCTGTAATGGCTAAAGTGAGCCACAAAATAGACCTACAAGAAGCGCTGATCAATATGTAGGCACGTAAATCCCAGCGGTCCTGTGCATTGGAAGAAGAACATCCATTACTGTAGATATTTGTGGCAGTAGTGAACGCTGAAAAGAATGTTTATGCTATTGAAGCAGAAATACTGCAATCCAGGTGCAGCAACACAACACCATATTAGAATAACACATCACGATATCAGCAATGCAGCCCAACAACATGAATATGGAATAATAGCACGTGATGAATGCACTAACAAAATGCAACAAAACGACAACACAAAACATAAGTGAATAATACAACATGCCAATACAACAAATCAGACCAACATAAGACAGTAGCACAACAAAATAGTATATCAATAAAGAACAACAGACCAGAAAAGCAAATTTTTGACACTGTTTTGTTCTAAGCTGTGATATGTTTAAAGTTTTGATGTTGGAGTGTGGTGGTCTTGTGGTGTGCTGCTGTAGTGCTGTGGTAGTGTCTTTACTCTATTTTGTTGCACTGTGGTTTGTGGCACATTCTTGTGGTGCTGTAAAAATGTGCTATTTTGTGGCTGTGGTGTAGTCTCTTGATGCAATTGTTGTGTCGCTGTTTTTTCTTGTGCTGTCAATTGTTTTACTGTGTTGTACCACTGTATTCCTTTTGTGCTACATTGGGTTGTGTTTTTAGGTTGTGTTGCTCTGTTGTGATAGTGTGTTGTTGTATGTTATTGTGTTGCATTTTTTTGTGGTGGTGATATTTTGAGTTGCATGAGACATTTATTATTTTGTTGTGTTGTGTTGTGCAGTGTGGTGTGGTGTTTGTTCTCCTGTGACTCTGGTTTGTCTTACAGTATTATGTTGTACAATGTAGTCACTTTAAAGTCATCAACCAATCCTTCTACTCTGCCACCCAAATGCAGAACATTCCCATAAAGTTCCAGTGACAATCAATTTTTACCTCTATTTGAGGGGATACAATGCTGCTGCTTTAGCTCCTCAACTGTGTAAGATGCCAATCAGCCCAAAGCTGTGGCAGACACCATGGCTTCAATGTGCACTTTTAATGATCACTTTATGTGGCACAGCCTTTGGATTGTTGAAACGATGAGGTCGTGCAGAAATTGAGACTCCGAGTAAAAGCCAAAGGACCAAGCTGCAGGTTGGAAACTTTTGAATATCAGCCAGAAGGCCAAAAGATATTTCCCCTTTTAGATCGAGGTCAATTTAACCATAAAAGAGGATTGGACAATTCACGGGCACCCCAGTGAACTGTACTTTTTAAATTGTGGATGGCACATGCAAGATATCAGCCTTGTTTGCTGGCAGTGACCCTTCATCCAGATCACAGGGTCCAAGAAGACCGGCCTCAGCATCCTTGTGGGCATAGAGCAAGAAAGAAGGCCCAAAATCTTTTGGTCATGAATTGTAGGAATTGGAATACAATGATTTCAATACCAGAATTTGGATTTTAGGTTATTTTTAAAAAATACATAGAAAAAAATAGCCACTGATGCTTTCCAATAAACAGACACTGAGACGCTGCCTCCTTACAGTAGTGGCCAGTTACATTCCATTGGTAAGTCCATTGACAACAGTTGAAGGCTTTCCGAGATAGCTGCAGTAATGTAATACTAGCTCATAACTGTCTATGAGATCTTGCACAAAGAACTCAGAGCAATCTGTGGCTTTTGTCCTAACTTTATTGTCTTCAATATCTTTTGAGAAGATTAGGCAAATTTGTATAGTTCTCCTTCATATTTATGATGAATTGAAGACGATGATTGTTGTAGTTAATGTTTTGGAAGAATGAAATTGTTATCCGCATTCCAGAAGTTTATCCATTGTCTAGGAAGGTTCTGATGGCGAGGGCCTAGCTTAGGCAGTTGATGACTGGAGCTGCCCTGTTTGGTTGGGGATTTGCGATTTTGACGAATAAACTCCACCAGACAGTTATCTCGCAATTTGTCTCTTCTTGGTGGATTCATCATAACACTGACGACAAGTAGCCTGGGAAGAGACAGGCATTCCACATCTCCAACCTCTCCTTGTACCTTGAACCTATGATCCTTTTAGGAAATCAATCGGCTGCTCACTGTTGTGCCGGCGCAACAATGCAGCTCATAAAGGAGGAATTTGGATGCGCCCTCGCTTTCATCATTGATTGTGGGCATTCCATGCACATACATCACATCAATGTGACACTCGGCATGCAGAGCCATCCTGCCATTTTGGATTGGGAAATATTCAAAGCATGAACTTCACTATGTCCTCCCCCATTCATTTTGTTTTGATTTATTTTAAACAAATTGTATTCATTTGCAATAAAAAACAGCCAGCAGGTCATTGTGGAAAGCATGATGTCCATCTCATCATTCAACACAGTGGGACACAAAAGTACAGAATAACTCTTCAGAATCGATTGCCAGTCCACCTGTTGGGGAAATGTAGGGATGCACATCTCAGGCCCGTGCCCGCCCTCAGCTCGGGATCCTGCAGTGGACATTCGTCCTCCTTCATTCATGGCACAAATGTGGAAGTCAAATGTACTTTTATTGTTTGGTTTAACTGACATTGAAGTGAAACCCCTTCACACTCTCATTTCTCTGCGGATAGGAAAGAAGGGGTTATTTTGCACAAACTCTGTGTGGAAATTGTGATGGTGAACCAAAGGATATTTTTGGCATGTTGTTACTGATGTTAGAGAAGCATTTTGATGCTAAAATAAATGTGGTCTTGGAGCGCCACACATTTTTCTCAAGGCCCCAAGGAAAATATGAAAGTGTTGGGAACCACGTAGCACTGGGTGCTTACCGTTTTGTCAGAATGCCGTTGAGTTGTCATCAACAGTATGGTGTTTCCAAAGAATAATGAAAGAAGTGTTTGAGGGAGTTCTGCATGTCCTCTTCTTTAAAGATTAAATTTTGGTTTATAGGAAGGACATGGAGGAACACAAAAGCACTTTGAAATTAGATTTGGAAATGTTAGTCAAGGCTGGCCTTATGCTTAAGAGGGAGAAATGCAATTTATTTGTCACTACAGTCTCTTATTTGGGTCACACCACTTTTGCTGAAGGCATCGAGCCAAAATTAGAGTTAGTGTGGCCCAACCAATGAGAGCAATGTTTAATAAAGGTATTAAGTTTGTTTGGATGAATGAGTGTACGATTATTTTTAAATTGATTAAGAGCAGCATTAGCAGTATGCCCAGTCTTGTGCATTTTTTTGTATTTAGGAAAACTATTCTAACAGCAGATGCTAGCCTCAAAGGTCTTGATGCTATTTTGTTGCAAATGGTGGATTGTGAGGAAAGAGCTGTGGCTTTCTCCTCCTGTTCTCTCAAAGGTGCTGAAGAACATTACTCGGTTGTTGAAAGAGAGGTGTTAGCCTGTGCGTGGGTGATTAAACATTTTTCATTGTATCTGTGAGGATGTCATTTGTTGTCAGAACTGACCATAGGCCATTGACTCAGATATTTTTTTACCAGAAAGGATGATGAGGTCACTCCAATGCACAAGAGATGGATGGAAAGATTGAGTGGAAGATCACTTTTCTGGCCTGAAAAAGTAAAGTTGTGGACAGTTTGTTTTAGTTGGCCATTGATAGAGAGGTTGAGGGATCTGACGTATGCCCTTATAGTTCAGTACGTAAGAATGCTATCCTTGAGGATGAATGGATATGGGCAAGGGAGGAGGATGCTGAGCTAAGTCTCTCAAGAACTGTACCGTGAAGAGTTGGCCGGAGTATAAAACTCTCTCTGAGAGGTTAACGGGTTTTGGAATGTAAGGATGGGGTTAAATTGGACTAGATAGGTCATATTTGGTAGAAAAGGAGGAATTCCCCCATGGGTCTGAGAGAAAAGGTGATATATTTGGCACACAAGAGTAACTTTGGAAGAAAAACCCTTAATAATGCTAGACTGAGAGAGTTGTATAGGTGGCCGGGGTTGGATCGTCAGGTGGAATGTTTGGTCAAAGAGTGCATTTTGTTTGCTACATATGACAAAAACAAAGTAATCATTAAATCTCCATTCCTCCTTTTGAGATTCCTGAGGAACCATGAAGGAAGTTTGGGTTGGAATTGGGGATCATTTCCTACCTTTTCCTAGTGGGTAACATTGTCAGTTGATTATATGTCTGAGTGGGTGCTGTCGAATTGTGTAAGTTTAACTCACAAAAGAGTGGTGATAGATTTTCTGAAAGAGGTGTTTTCCTGGAAATGGATTCCCAACCCCATTGTGAAGCACAATGGGGCTCAGCTGATCTTCATAGTGAAGAAATAACTCCTAAAGTGTCTCTCCATCGAGCATCTGAGGAGGGCACTGTATTGTCCTCAAGCTAATGGACTTGTTAAGCGCATGAATAAATTGGTTAAATATTGTTCTTAAAGAGTGCTTGGTTTTTATTGGTGTTTTACATGAATTGTGGTGGGCACACTGCAATCGGCGCTTAATTTGAGCCGGTGGTTTCCGATGCTGGGCACCGGCATCTAATTGTCAACCACAGATCTTGTAAGAGTCTGTTACGTGGTGCCGCTGTCTGTCTAATTTTAAGATGAGCACAACAAAAGGTTTAATAATTCAATATACATTCAAAATTACTGTTGACTGCCACCCAATCCATTCTCATAACTTTGGGGGCCTGGAATAGGCTGCATTGTCACACTTGTAGGAGTAAGATGATTAGTAATTGTGTATGTTTTTTTTAGTTTTATATAGCGTGAACTAGACCCGAGGATATCAGGTATCAGGACACTTACATGAGCTCCAGTTTCGTCACAGATGATATTGGTACATACGTTGACAGCGCTTGGAGGGGCAATGGGTGGTGCAAGCTGCAGTGGCCTCCTGAGAAGGGCCCGGAACTTATTTTTTTACAAATCAAGCACTGACCGCAATTCCTCAAGGTGTGTGACTTCCAAGTCACCATTCTTTTGGATGAGAAGAAGAGTAAAATCCGGCGTGGATGGACGTGAGCGTTCACTTTGTGAATGGCGAAGAAGGGGTCCAGACGTCAAACATTGTGTTACACAATTACCATGGAGTGTTGGTGTTTTGTGATTAAGGCTATCATGAAAACTTTTGTCAGGCTAAAAGTGGTTTATAGAGTATGTCCAGGCTGGTAAAGGGGGTGGTCCTGGTAGTGCTAATGGTCGTGGGCCTGCTCCAATTCCCGGATCTTTATCCCATGGTCGTTATTTGCATTCATGGGACAATCACAGTCAGAGAAATAATTGTTAAGCATATTTGTAGACCTGCCTGTTTGAAAGAGTCCGCAATGCCTTTAAGTGTAGGTTAAATTTATTTTTGTTCCCGATGCCCCGAAACGTATATCATATTAACTTTGTTCTTGGTTCTTTTTCATTTTTAGCCTTTCCTTTCCCTTCCTCATATACTTCTCAATGTCGTCCCTAATTTCATAGGCTTCTGAGTAGCAATGTTGTTTTTCCGTTTGTGGGGCAAGAGATGTGTTCCAGATAATGTCTTGGAAGAATGGAATTGTTATTGGCATCCAGGATTGTTGTGATGGCAAGGTTCCAGCTTGGGTGGCTGAGGACTGGAGCTACCCTGGTTGGTTGGTGATTTGCTATAATGACAAATAAAATTCTTAAGACTCTTACCTGGCAGGGTGCCTCTTTTTGGTGGCTTCATCATAACAATTACTGCAGTGTTCTTTCCTTTTAAAATAATCACGTTGACTAGACAATTACAATTAATGTATGAGGGGAATAAAAGTGTTTTAACTTTATTTGTTTTTATTTGTGTTTCATCTTTTTTTTTATTGAATGCACATATTTAAATTGCTGGTACATTTTTGACCAATTTGCTGGACAAAATCCGCCAACGTACAACGCCACACAATTCGCAAGAGTAAAATCAGCACAGTTCTAAAAAACAAAAACTCTTATTGTCAAGGAGTATTTAACCAGTGGTTTTAAATACACATATAAGAGAAGTGATTCCAGAGTGTGGGAGTCAAAAGACTGAAAGAGCAAAAGCTACAGAGTACACATGACGAATGAGGTTTTACGGAGAGACCTTAAGCAGAAGATTGAAGAGATCTAGATGGAATATAGAGATTGACCAAAGAGTATAGGTTGGAAGGGAAGGGACTAGGGTATATATATGTATAAAAATACAGAAATGTCTATCAAAATCAAAGTAGCAAGCGAAGTGATTGCAGTTGTTGAAGAGTAGTGGAAATGTATGTAATATGTTTTTATTTACAATACTGCTGCCTTTGGGAAGATATTGCCTTGGATGAAGGTTTTAGCGTGCTTGAAATTGACCGGATGATAGAACTCACGCAGCACTCACGTAAAAACAGGGACACGCCACTGATATAAAGTCACGTTCAAATTTTGCTTCATTTTCCATAAACAATATGCTTAATGTGTGATGTTCGACCTCTACACAGGGCTTGGTGCCTTGCACATGATCTGTTGTGCCACATTCACCATAAACACACTAAAAACGAAAACGATTTTCAGAATTACAAGACAAGTCCACCGATTTTCCTTCTACTACATATAATCTAAAATAGGTATAGGCAGGCAACATTGCATAAAAGTGCCTGGAAACAGGACCTACACAAGTCATGTGCATATGCTGTCAGGTGCACATGCAATAAAGAGAAGTTGATGTTGTTGCTACCAGCCTCATACAATTGAACATCTTCCAAAACAGCCACCCTTAGTCATAAGCTAGACATGGATACCTTGGGGCTCATTTATGAGCCCCTGCGTCACTTTTGCGCCACCGGTGCGTCACTTTTTGTGACGCACCAGTGGCGTAAAACATGCGCCATGATGCGCCATATTTACAAAGTGACACATCTACCTAGATGCGTCACTTTGTAAACCCCTGCGCTACATTATACCTGCGGCAGGTATAATGTATGCAGGGTGGGCGTTCCCACGTAAGTAAGCATCGTAGAAGTGACGCAGTGAAATCTACGAGATTTCACTGCGCCACTTCTAGGGTGCAAATGCGTCAATATCTTGCGCCTGCCTCACAGCAGGCGTAAGACTGACGCAGGCCCTTTCACATGGGGCTTGCCCCATGTGAAAGGACACATTGCTGGAGTTGCGTCACTTTGGTGACACACTCCAGCAATGCGTCACTTTTGCGCCTACAGATACGTCAGAAATACTGACGTATCTGTGACTCCTTGCGATATGATGCGTCATACTGTAAATATGTAAATATGACGCATCATTGGAGTCGCAGGGAGGGCACAGTGAAAAGTGACGCATCACTGTTTTCACGCAGTGATGCGTCACTTTTCATAAATGAGGCCCCTTGTGTTTGGTTGTTACTCATTAGTATCATCACTGGGCCCAGTCCTTCTATGAAGGGCCGATGTGGAGGAAGCCCTGGGCTCCAGGTGACTAGCAGCAAGCTGTTGCAGTCGCAGGCACAACTTCTGCTGGGTCTGCAATCCGCCTAGTCTGGCAGGGCCAGAGGCCTAGTCCTGCCCCAAGACCGGGTAGGAGTTCACCGACCAAAGGTTCATCGCCAACCGGGTGCTGGGGAACCTTGTCTAGAATGCCCAGACCCTGCCTGCCATCCAGTCAGCAAAAGAGGCACACAAGAGCCAGGAAAGAATGGCGTGATAACAATAACATGTTTCTAGTACTTAATCCCAGTGGGATAGCTTATGTCACTAACCCTTCCCCAAACTGTTCTCCTTTTGTCAGGTTCAAAAGTATCAATCAGTCGATTTGTAGAGCGCAACTTGCCATACGAGAGGGTATCCAGGTGCTGGCAGGGTCCAGATGATCAGTCGAAGAGGCAGGTCTTCAGAGCCTTACAGAGCTTCAGAAGAGATGGGGAGGTCTGGAGATGTAGGGGTAGCAGGTTCCATGTCTTCACTGCCAGGTAGGAGAAAGGGCGTCCTTGACTCTTGCTATGTCTGGATGCGGGGGATGGGGCTAGAAAGGGAGCGGCAGAGTGAAGGTGTCTGGTGGGCTGGTGACAGTAAAGGCAATGGTTCATGAAGACGGATCTGCAGTTGTGTAGAGCCTTGTATGCATGGGTCCGGAGCTTGAACTGGCATCTTTTTCGAATAGAGGACCCGTGGAGTTCCCTGAGGTGGGGGGGTGATGTGGGCTCATCTTGGGAGACTGAGGACGGGCATCGCTGCAGCGTTCCCTATGGTCTGTAGCCTTCGGAGGAATTTGACTGTCATCCAGCGTTTGAAAGTTTGATCTTGGAATATCTGATGTGTAGGATTCACACATATATTTGAAGCACGTGCACACGCCACTGAGCTATCTCACCAGCAAAAGAGGCAGCGCCACCCACCGTCCTCTGGCATTTATTACTGCTGGTTTTCCTCGAGCTGTACACCTCTATTGTGGCCCTTGGAGTGACCTTTTCCCATTAAACTCTCCTTCCCCGGCCTTGTGCTGTTGTTTACATTTTGATATAAAAATGTGTTTTGATTGGCAACTGTTACTTTTCACCTTAAAGAGTTTATGATGAACATAATCTGACTCTCAGACCTACTTTCTTAAAAGTATAAAAACTCTGCAATACTGATTTATAGTGATTTAAGGATAAGTTGTGCGTCACGAAGCTGACAGTCAGTGCGCTTGTCTTCTCGCCACTTATGCAACTTGAGATCCGGAATGTCTGCCACAGCAGTGGGTGCGAGGGTAGGACGAGAAGCACGACTGGACCCACACACACTCTGTAAATGTGTGACATGTACCCGGTTCTGAGATACACAACAGTGTGTACTGTTAGCTGCTGCCGCTAGCAGTGTTGGTATGTATTCCGGTTGGGTTTTCAATAATGTAATCCCCTGTAGATTCTCTCCCCGTACAATTGTTGTGCACGTCAAGTGCTGTATTGTGTGCTCAGAGCCTTAAGGCATCGGGAAAAGTTTCCAGTCGAGAATAGAATGTGGAAGAAGGGATGCAGTTTATTGTGTTTTATAGAGCGCCCTCTTCTCGTATGTAGTAGCTCTAGGTGCTGTGTCCTTTCTGTGTTGCTGTCCAGTGAGGTCAATGTCCGAACGCTGCCGGGGTCAAGGGGTGAGTGGGCCGGTCCCCTGAGTAAGCGGTGGCCCAGTCTGTTCAGGGCAGAGAGCCGGGCCTTGGTATGGGCATGGAGGGGGAGGGGGGTGGAATGTGCTTGGTGCTTGGTTCTGAGACTAGACTCGCTGTTGTCAGGTTCCTCTGGTGGTTCAGTGAGTTCCAAAGTTAAGTCCTTTGTATCTCAATGGACCTGCCCCGAACTCGCCACAGCGAGCTGTCCGACTTGTCGGGAGGGTCATACGATGGACAATGAAGGCCGGCCCTTTTCCAGCAAGCACAGCTTCTCCACTTGTAACTTTACCCAAACACAAAGGAATGTCTACAAGCATTTGGAATACTTTCAAGACTCCTTTGATATCTTTTGTTATTTGTATTACTGTAAGTGTCATTACTATTTCGCTTTTCAATTCAATAAAAAAATTATTTATTTCGGCCATTATGGCCATAAAAGCACAAAGAAAAAAATACAGCACAATTTGTACATATGATTATTGCAGAGATAAAGTGCACGTGCATTTCAATATTTAAAAAATAATTCTAAATATAAGTATAAAAGGTACTGAATCAGAGTTCAAATTTTTAAAACATTTAAAAAGGTAGTTAAAAAGTATTGATACATTTTGTTTGCATAAAAAAACTAAAATTATCCAATAGACCCAGCTTTTAATATAGATGACCGTACACACCACATGGAAAATAAATAGCGAGTAACTGAGCACACTATGGGCAGACTAGTATCATATTTTAGGATCCTATAGGCCTCCACGCAATACTTTGTGCCAAGATTCCGGCACGCCTGTTGTAACCATCGGTATCTAGCCTTCTTGTATGCCAGGTAGACAAATAAAACATGTTGGTCCGTCTCCAGAATATCCGCACAGACTGGACAGCCCCGGGTCAAATTATTTCCCCCTTTATTTGTAAATGCGCTTAGTGGTAAAGCGCCATGCCTAAATTGTAGGTCCAGTTTTTTTGCAAGGGGGGGCTGTATGACATCAAGAACAGGCTCTAGCTTGTATTGGTCTTTTACCTCTAGAAAAGATAGGGTCAATGCGCCTGAGTCGGAATTGGCCTTTATCTGATTTAGTTTAAATTCTCTAAAGATCTTTGACAAGGCCTTCTTGGGAGTTGTCATGCAAGTTGCTTCAGCGTTAACCCAGAGGTCTCCCATCCTCATAGCAGCCAATATGTTTTTAATATAGGACAGCCATGGGATTTAGTCAACTCTCTGTAGATTTACGACCCCTTTTAGCTCTTGTCTAAAGAACTCAAGTTCTGGAGTACTCCAGATACGTCTCCAATAGAGAAGAGGCCTAAGGGCAACTTCCTCCGCAATTGGGGTAACCCCAAGGTCCATGCGGAGCGGCATCAATGGTGTACTTTTAGGGGGACCTAGAAGCTGCCTAATAAAAGAGTTCCCATTCTTCGATAAGTAATCACATGGTGGATGGCCCCAGATTTCTGCCCCATATAAGGCCGCTCCGCTACCCTGTGCCTTGTAAATTTCCAGTGCTGGACCAATCATTTTGTGTGTGCACTTCCCTGACATCTTTGCTATCCCCCCAGCTGTCTGTGCCAGCTTTAAGCTGGCCTTCTTGATTTGTGCGGTCCACTCCATTTTATTGGTGCGTATTAGGCCTAAGTAGTCAAAAACAGACACTTTCTCTAATGGTTTCCCATCTAAAAGAGGGTTTGGTCGCGTGGTGTTACCACCATTGAAAACCATATATTTTGTCTTTAGTGAATTGATTTCCAAACCCCTATTTTTACAAAATAGGTGGAAGATATCCAGGGCCCTCTGTATTCCCATTGGGGACTTACATAGTAAGAGGGTATCATCGGCGAACATCAGGGCCGGAACCCTGTTGTTTGCCAACCTAGGGACATCTATGTCCCTCCTAGCATTCAGAGCCTCCAACAGACCATTAATAAATAGGCAAGAGAGGGTCGGAGCCAGGACACATCCTTGTCTTACCCCTCTGTCTATTGGAATGGGGTCAGTAAGCTCACCATTTTTACCATACCTAACTTGGACGTAGTTATTTTCGTGGAGCCGTTTTAACTGATAACAGAGATAAGGGGGAATCCCCAAGTCTAGTAAAATGGACCACAATTTATCCCTAGGGACCAGGTCAAAGGCCGATTTTAGGTCCACAAAGATCAAATAGAGGCTGCCTCCCTCCAAAAGCATTGTCTTCCAATACAGAAGTTGCAGCCTGAGTATCTGACCTATTGTGGACATCTTGCCTCTGAAACTTGCCTGGTAGGGACTGAGTATAGAATACTCCTCCATCCAGATTTCCATTCGATCCAATAGCACTCTTGCATATATTTCTTGAGTAACATCTATGAGGCTTATAGGACGGTAGTTGGCGGGGAGGAGTGGTGAGCCCTTTTTATAATTTGGAATAATCTCAGCCCCCAGCCATGACGGGGAAATCGACATTCCATGTAAGATGGCATTAAACAGGGTCCATAGGTAGGGGGTCCAAATATTAGGTTCACTGCATAGTAGGTCAACCGGAATCTTATCTAGGCCTGGCGCCTTTGAGGGAGATACCCTTCTCCGTGCTCCCATTATCTCTAGCAGGGAAATTTCAATGGCGAGGAAATTATAGGGCTGCAAGGTGACGCACTCCTTGATGGCTTGACGCTCATCTTCCTCTACCCTTGGTTCTATTGCCGACTTGCCCTCAGTGGAGCAAGTGTTAACTAGATTCCAGAAGGACCGCATGTCCCTGGAACAAAGGGCAGATCTCAAGCTTTCCCATTTATCTACCTCCCACCATTTTTTTGCCATATTAATTATATTTTTATGAGCTATCCGTTTGTCCTTTATCGTGGGACGATCTTTATTTTTAATAGCTGAGATTAGTGCTTTCTTAGCTCTCCGGCAGTCACCATTATACCAAGGATGGCCCGTGGGATCTTTTTTCTTAGTTTTTACTGGAGGGAAAAAAAAGTTTGCCAAGTCACCCACTAAACCTTGATGGTTCTTCCCAATTTCTGTTCGGGCTATATCACAGGCAACATTCTGACTGAATTTATCAGCAGCCTCTAAATAAGGGATGATGGTTTCATAGAGAGATGATATCTTTTCCTGCGAGTTACAGAGGACCCCCATTTTACTCTCCTCCTACAGTTGGATAAAAGTGGCCTAGATCTAATTGGATATTGATTTGCATGAATGACCATAGGACAGAACAATACCATCTCTAAAGTTAGGGCATTACGGTCACTGTCATAACAGGGGATAACCTTAAAATCTATCACCCTGTACCAGGTTTTGGTGTCCAACAGGATATAGTCCAAAATGGAGGAACAACCTGGTCTGTTGTAGGTATGCTTAGCCGGGGAGTCAGATTTGGTGCGCCCATTACAAGCCCTGATAGAATGGGTCAGTGTGAGGGTATTCATTTGGAGTACCAATGGGGTCCTAGCCCGGGTGGCTGGTGCATTTGGTTTTGGTATAGCCCAATGTCGATCTTCCTCAGTGGGCTCACCTCTGATTAAATCTTTCAGGGGTTCATATTGGCAATTGAAATCTCCAGCAAGAACTATTGGGGTATTATCTGGAATAGTGTGCAGAAAATTGGACAATTGTTTTACGGTTGACGACTCCTGGCCGTAGCTGACTGGGCAGAAATAAATCTACTCTGGTCTTGGCGGAAAAGGTCAGAATAACACAAAGTATATCCCGTGAAGATGTCTCAACCTGTTTTGCAGTACAACCCAGATGCACGGCAATCCATGTACAGAGTCCTCCCGCGGGTCTACCCCTGCCTCCGCTAGTGGCTGCTAGGCAAAAGGTTGCATAGCCTAGTCTATGGGTGCCCTCCCTTGCCCAGGTTTCTTGGAACATGCAGATGTCATTTGCAAGTATGAGGGTTCCCCACTCTGGATTTTCTAGTTTAGATGCAAGACCCGCAATATTCCACGATAAAATATGAAATTTAGATAGATTTCTGGGTGGTTGGTTTGAGCTATCATCAGCTACTCCAGCCGGCATAGGGCTATTCCCGTTCCCATAAGAATTAGTGGGTATGATTATTGTTGTTGGCTTCCACTGGGCTGTGGGTATTGGCGCAGAGTTCAATAATATATCTCGTGTAGTATAGATATTAGTATGAGAGTGCCCCTCCACCACCTCATTTTGGGCACCTTCCTCCCCGACAGCCTTCCTTAATCCCTGGATTAGTTTCTGTCTAGGGCCAACGGAAATCTTATGTATTATCCTTCCATTTGGGTGGTTTCCCCAATGATCCCTCTGTAAACTTGGCTCTGGTTTGAGTGGTTGAAATGAATTTAGTCAATCGACTTGTTCTAGGGGTGCTAATCTATTTGCAAGTGGAAGGTTAAAGAGCGACGAATTCGGTTGGTCCTGCCCCACCATGGAATTTTGCTCAGGCCAGTGTCTAAAACCAGCAACACGGACTCTCCATGGGGTGCTTTCTGGAATGGGTCTCGGTGGGTAGAAATACCCCAATGGGAGGGGTCTGATCCCCCCTTCATTTCTTTGATTATTTCACATTAGGAGGGACCTTACAACCTGGGGATTTCTAAAATTGATTACAATAATGTCACCAGGTATGTCTTTTGTTTTTTGGCTCACCCATCCTACCCTACGTGTAAGTAGAATTTCGTTTGCATCTCTATAAGAGAATTGAAGATGATTTGACAACCAAAAAATACATTTGTTTTTTAAATCCTAATGCGATTCCCTTTGTCCTAATTTCAGTTCTGGAACTTTAGCTAGGATCAGAACATATGGCGTGGAATCTGGAGGGAGATTAATACATGGTAAGGCTGGGCTACCCTCTACTACCTCTATTCTTGGGTCCTGCCCCCCTATTGCTCTGTGCTCTGGGCCCGGATTCTGCGCCTTAGATTCGGCTAGGGTTGATCCTACGATGGCCTTTAAATTCCTACCATTCTCCCTACCCTTTCTAGGCTCTAGGTTGTGTAGGCTAGTAGCCTCACTTAGCTTACTCAATACATTTGTGTCAGAGGCCCCATTCTCCCTGTTCTTCTGTATTTGTGGGAGCAGGCTAGAACTATGATCCGGGGCATGATCTTTTTCCTGGTGGGTTCGGCAGGCTAAGGGCATGCATTGATAATGTGGGACATCCACCCTAGAGTCTATTTTCCCCATATAAGCTTCTAGTAAGGATGCCAATTTATCAACCCGAGAGGTCAGGGTAGTCAACTCCTCCTTAACTATGTTTCTAATTTCCGAATGTATATCCCTAACCAAATTAGACACCCACACTGGTTTTTCTGTACCTTCGTTCACATCCCCACCCAACGCTTCCCTCTCCAAACACCCATTTTTACAGGGTCTTTAGTACCCCTCTTCTGAGCCTTCCCAGGTTTCGTGGCAGTTTTTGTGTTCCCTCTCTTTCATTGACCTGGGGGGGGCTCCTCGATGTGTAAGTTCAGGGACAGTGCATCATGTACCAGGACCCGAGTTCTAGAATGGGCCCCTAAGGAGGCGGATTCTGCAGGTTGTTGGACCGGTGATAGTCCTGGGCTAGTCAGGGGAGGGACTAGGTCCGGTGTTATTGATAAGTGATAACCGTCTTTGGTTTGTTTTATTTCATTTGTAACTGCCCCTGTTGCCCTTTGTAGCATCCTATCTATCGAGGTTGGCTGATGGCTTGTTGGCGATTGGGCAGTTAGTGTTGATTTTTTCCCTACACAGGTACATCTCCCCATTTTGGCTGTCAGGCAAGGGTGTCAGAATCCTTTGTATCAGATGGGAGTACAATACGTGGAATGGGCAGAATCCAACCAATGCTGCTGTATGGAACACAAGGCTCCCAAGTAGGAAAGGATACACCCAGGTAGAAGAGGCAAATAGTCAATTTTAGTCTTTCTGCTTGTCAAGTTAAACAGCAAAGGCACCCACATTGTGAGCCTGCTACCTGTATATCTCTGAAGTTCAGGAACATTTTCCCGACGGCAGGCCAAAGGGAAATGGCCCTGCCCTGCCACCTCCTGGCGCTAAGGGGCGCAGTCGGGCCCGTCCTTGGCCCAGGCACGGCCCGGGGTACGCCCACGCTCGTCCCGCACTGCGGGAAGCCGGCGCAGCTTTTAAAGTACCGCTCGTCGCGGTGGCAGTGTCAGCAGCGCTGAGGTTGCAAGGGGCGCTGGGAGTTGTAGTTGGTTGATGGCCGTTCCCCTCACGGCTTTGGACTGAGATGTTGGCCGTTTCCCTCACGGCACCCAGGTAGTAGAGTTAAAGCACGTCCCGTGCTGTGGGAAGCAGGCGCAGGTTTTAAAGTATCGCTCATCGTGGTGGCAGCGTCAGCAGCGCCGAGGTTGCAAAGGGTGCTGGGAGTTGTAGTTGGTTGATGGCCATTCCCCTCACGGCTTTGGACCGGGAGGTTGGCCGTTTCCCTCACGGCACCCAGGTAGCAGAGTTAAAGCGCTTGGTGCTTGGTTCTGAGACTAGACTCGCTGTTGTCAGGTTCATCTGGTGGTTCAGTGAGTTCCAAAGTTAAGTCCTTTGTATCTCAATGGACCTGCCCCGAACTCGCCACAGCGAGCTGTTCGACTTGTCGGGAGGGTCATACGATGGACAATGAAGGCCGGCCCTTTTCCAGCAAGCACAGCTTCTCCACTTGTAACTTTACCCAAACACAAAGGAATGTCTACAAGCATTTGTAATACTTTCAAGACTCCTTTGATATATCTTTTGTTATTTTTATTACTCTAAGTGTCATTATTATTTCACTTTTCAACCAAGAGAGCCTAAGGGGGAAAGGATAATGCATACCATTCCAAGAACAATACCTGCAATGAAATTGAACAACTGTTTTTTTTAATTATCGTAAATTGCATTCATCATAGAGACATGACGGACTCCAGAATAAAAGAAGTGAAGAGGGCATGAATTGCTTTCGCTACGCGCTGCTAGCAAGTCCTTCTTTGAATCATATAAAAACATGCCTCCCTCTGCTTTCCGACACCGTTCTCTAAAAACCCAGACTTGATATTTTTTTTCCAGAAATCTGAACTGGTTTGGGCTGGCTTCCTTTTTCAAGTGTCTCTCTAGGCAGTTATGCGGACACAGCCTTTGTGAGGGATGATGCTTCTCACAGCAGAGTAGTCTCCAGACTGGAGCATCCACAACAGAGACACAAAGAGGTGTGAACTATCTGCTCAGGCTATGAACAGCCACAAAGACAAGGATCAGGAAGGAGATGAGAGGATGCTTTTACCTAGAGGACCCTCCTGACTCTGAACAACGGGGACTGCAGCTCCGTTCTCCCTCACCATCTACCAGTGGCAGTGCCACAGGAAGGAGCCAATCAACTTTCTATGGGAGGCTTGTCTACTGTATCCTCGCTTCACTGTCTGCGTCTTCCCCCTCCTGCATCTCTTGTGATACACTTCCACTGTCTGGGAAAGCAACATCATCCCCATCAGGGGCGCAACTAGACCTGAACTTTGGGGGGGGGCTAAGACTCCCAGCCAGGGCTGGCCCTAGCACTGGTCGAGGACTGTGCAACAGTCTTTTTTGGCTCCCCTCCCGCATTTCCTCCTTCTCCATGAATTCACTCACTACCTCTTTCCAACAAATCACCTCTTCTCTATAGCCCGTTTCTGACAAACATTTCATTTTTTATAGGGCTACTTATAGTTTACTCACACTCGGTTCTGTGATCTGCATGGAAAATGTTCTTTGTAGCAGGCACATTAACCCTCTGCACTGTGTGGGTGACAGAAGTGTCCATGTGAGTGCACGGTGAGCAGTGCTTGAAATGGAAAAATAGAAGTGCAGGTACTCTATACCAGAGTACCTGCTTGTTTCTGAGAAGTGGCGGTACTCTCCAATTAAAAGTATATAATTTCTCTTGAGAAGTGCTGGTACTCTCCCTCTTAAAATAGATAAGTGCCAGTACTCCGTACCGGACAGTACTGGCCCATTTAAAGCACTGATGGTGAGTGATACAACAGTGTGAGAGTAGGGTGAGAGGAGTGACTGCAGGGTGAGTGAGGTGACCATATGAATTTGGGTGCCGATGTAAGTGCAGAGTGGGAC